>NC_089588.1:50452310-51097711 GCF_019320115.1 Miscanthus floridulus
AAACCAATTCATCACGGTAGCCATGGCCTTTGATTGCTTTAATCATTTCCATATGCATCATCTGCATTAAACTCAGCATAGTAAAATAATAAAGTTTTTCTGTACAAAAATTACTTTAGCAATTAATACAACATTAAGAAGGGCGGGCCTGGTGCAAGCAGTAGAGTCTTACCGCCTGTGACTGGAAGGTCCCGGGTTCGAGTCGCGGTCTCCTCGCATTGCACAGGCGAGGGTAAGGCTTGCCACTGACACCCTTCCCCAGACCCCGCACAGAGCGGGAACTCTCTGCACTGGGTACGTCCTTTTTTTTAATTAATACAACATTAAAATATAATCAGCATGTAATAGAATCTTCTACAAATTCTAGTTTGGATATCATACATCATCATCCGCCAACTAGTGTATGACATTGCTGACAAATCAATCAACACGTCACTGTCTTCTCAATCTCCCTCCTTTTTTTAGTTCTTTCTCAATAACTTTGTTAGAACTCCAAAGTGGGTATAGTATTAATGTAGCACCTTTGTTTAGTATTGTAGCCTATTCCATCAAATTTTAGACAACACATTAAACTATTAAGAACAGAAATGGGGTTTTGACAACCTCGTAAAACACCCACTCACTCAGGTCTTACGTGGAATTGAAACCCTTGACATGGAAATGAAAATTTGATAAATATCCAAATTCACATATTAGGGAATCCTCTTAATGAAACACATGTCAACAGACACGTTCTAAAAAAACATATTTAGGGAAGATAGAAAAGGAGGCTTGGGCAAGGGGATTCACCCTGAACTCCTTTGCACCAGGATCAAGCAATGACACGAGGCAAGTCTCTATTCCATGGCTGTGAATTACTGCCCCAGCTCCTCTCATCAGATATGCCTTCAAAACACCAAATTCCAAAAAAGGAGATTAGATAGGATAGTGAAATAAAACGATCTGATGCATCAACAAAAACTAAACCGAAGAGCATCACAAACTTTCATGAACAGAGGTGCACAATCTGTACACTTTGGCGGCTTGTTTGGCCATGGCTTTGCTGCTGGTGCAGAGAGCACCTTCCCATCTGCAGAAAACACATACATGTCCTCTGCCGCCATTCTCTCCTTGTGCACACCTGGCAAATGGAAATAGCAGAGATATTCAGTGTGGTGCTAGAAATCTTATATATTCTTTCAGAATTTCGACACTGCATGTCAACGTCAACCCTCATGTTCGTTCAATGTACTGTATTATCCAAAACTGGACATTGCAGAGTAACATTACATATACACCTGAATAGCACAAGCTTTATTTGTGAGCTCACTTGGTAACTAAAACTTAGGTTAGTCTCATAACAAGTATGTAATTGCTGTTATAAGCTTTTCCAGTGAAACAACGTCGTAAAGTAGTTTCTGAATTTTTCATGCGGATTTCGTTGCAGACTCTAATTTTGAATTGGAAACAGGAAACATATAGCCGGCCTGCGGTCCGGAAATTGGAATGAAACTGGTTACCGGAGGGCGACATGACGATGAGGCGGTCGGCGAGCGGCACGTCGGGGTCGTGGACCTTGACGGTGATGCGGCAACCGGTGCCGGAGACCCACCCCGGCGCGTAGAAGAGAAGTGCCGGCACAGCTCCGCCACCAGCTCCCGCGCCTCCCGCACCGCTGGCCCCGCGAGGTACGCCTCCGACCGCGACGTTTCTCCGCACGCCATGCCTAGCCCTTGCCTAGTCGCCTGCTCTTCCTCCACTCACTGACGCCGGCCGGCTGTTCTCGCCTTGAGATTGGTCCTCACCTCCCCCTCTCCCATATTATTTGTCGTTTCCGTTTTTCGTGCCACAAATTTAACTCGATTGGTAGAAAATACATACAATATTTGTATCTCTAGATAAATTTATTAAAAAACTAGATTCAAAGATCTTTTCAATAATACTAATTATATATTATAAATATTAATATTTTGTAATATATATTTTATCAAAATTATTTCTCAGAAAGCGAAACCGACAGATATTTTAGAATGGAGAGCCCTTCCCTCTGCTTATTTTTTTGAACGATGGGCGGGCTATTAATTGCGTTGATATGCAACCTGGGCCCACACGTCAGTAGCGTACCTGCGGGGATCTGGGGAGTGGCGATGGCCATGGTGGAGGCGGTTAGTGGGATGGGAATAAGCGGACAGGACATACTCTCCCTCTGCGATGGACGGTGCTGTGTCGGATTATACGGATATTACTATATTAGCACCACTGGCAAATAAGCAATCGTCCCGACAACAGAGCTAGCGAGTAGTATAGGTTACTGTTGAGTGGTAATGGATCAGAATCTACCTCCATATATACAGCCTGTTTGGTTGGCTGGTTCATATGGTTGCTGGTTCGTGAGGAAATACTGTTGGCTGGTTTGTGTGAAAGAAAAATATTGTTCCGGCTAGAAATTTACGATCGTTTACGACGAAACAAACAGCCCGATAAATGGGAAAGTCCAATTAGAATCAGGTGGACGATCCAACGTCCGATCCAAATTCCAATAAACTGCTTTAAGGTGTGTTTGGGGCCGCATTTTCTACGGTGACAGCCAAAACAAGCGAAAAATCATACCAAATGTCCCATGGTGAGAGCGATTTTTTTCACCACACACGGCATCCGCACCGCGAAAATGAAGTGGAAGTCGTGTTTCCCGTGCCACGGTGGGACGACCATAGTACGCATACGGCACCGCGTGGTCCGCAGATGCATCCCAACACACGCCCTTCAAGTCTAAATCCCTTAAAGTCTAAATCCATCCATATCATGTCTAAAGCTAGACTTCAGAATTTAAATCTCACACTCACACGTTAGAATTTTAGCAAAATTGATTGAAATTCGTTTGAAATGACTCGGTATGAAAGTTGGGTATATATATACATGTAGGTCCCACGTAAAAAGTTGAACCCTAAAATTAAGAATAAATTTGTTGCGAATTTTGATATTTGCCAATAGACACTACTTAACGTTGTCTTTGCTAGAGAACACTTTTCGGTTGTGATAATTAGCTCTTGAACAATATGTCTATTAAAATAATACTTCTTCCATCCGAAAAATGGTAGACATAGGGCGTGTTTGTTTGCCTAGACGTCACCAGCCTGCATGTACCAGCCTAGCCAGGCTAGGTAAGGCCAGGCCCAATAGGTGCAACAGCACCTTGTTTGGTTATTTTACCCAACCGGGGCAGACCTATGCGGGATTGTGTTTGTTTGTCTGGTCCTGCTGTCAGTGTTTCCAACCACCTCCCAATCGTCAAGTTGGGATGGTGTTTGGTTGCCTAGACAGCTCGCCATGCAGCAGATGGAACACAGTTTACGGATAAGGCAAAAGAGTAGCTATTCCAACATTTGAGCAAAGAACCATGACAAAGTAGTTTAGTAGTACTAATTAAAGAACTGTTTACACAATTACAGTGATATTACAACATGATAAAGTACATATTAGAAGTTCTAAGTAATTGATACATCCAAAAACAAGTACTCTAACAGCTATTGCACATATTCATCCTCATCCACATGACAGCAACCAAACCACAAAGGAACAGTATGACAGTCAAGGAGAGTGGTGGAGGGTGGAGGAAGTGCATATATAATCCTCAATTGCTTCCGATCCCTCCAAGTCCAGGGCAGGCCCTAGAGCATCTACATGTAGTAGTGCTTAGCAAGGAAGGTCCTTAGCCACAGAACCCTATGACTGTCAACCATCTTCACATAGGCAGTGACCTAGGCTTTGTTGTCTAGCAGGTGGGAGAAGGCAACAATGAGGGCTTCCTCACTAAAGCCAGGCATGTCCATCACAACATGATACAAGTCAGCATCAACATGAGTAGGGCCAGTCTCTCTAAGGGCATTGGCTGCATTGTTCACTGCATTTGTCATGTTGGTCATTATGAGGGCCTCCTCCTCACTAAAGTAGGGTCTCTTTCTCTTTCTACCACCATCAGAGGGTAGAAGCTCTAGTTGCCTTGCTGCCTTCCCCCCGCTCAGTCTTGTCCCTAGCCCCATGGTTACCATGTGACCCTTCCACCATTCCTAGGCCATTGTTAGCTTGGTAAGAGTTGACACCTAAGGGCTCATTTGAGCCAACAGCAAACCTACCAGTAGCCATACCACTACCAAAGATTGTTTGCATCTCATCATAGAACCTCAGTGGGGTGTTTAGAAGCTCAACATCTTTTGGATGTTCCTGCATTTAGTTTTGCCTAGGTTATTAGACCATGCAGTGAACAAGATAGAGAACAAGACAAGTAGGAACCTAATAAACAAGTACCTTGATATGGCCAATGTAATGCTCAAGATCTAGCATGATTGCCCTCACTTCCTCATCCCACAGGGCTCCACTAAGGTCCTTAAGTTTGTAGATTCTACCCCACCTCTTCCTCCACTTCCTCAACTGGTTGTACACCTGGGTGAAGGTCACTTCCTCACCACTGTACTCTCTCAGGAGCTTGGCTACCTAGTTCACCTCCTTCTCCTTAAACCCCTTATCAGCTCTAGCCCCACTCTCAATCAGTTGGCTCATCCTCTTAAGGACAAAGCCTGAGGCGTTGGTTGTCCAGCAGCAGCAATAGCAGCAGAAAGAGTAGCAACCTTAGCAGGAAGAGCAGCAGCAGGAGGAGCACCAGCATTTGCACCAGCTGGGGCAAAGGCAGACCCACTAGGGAGCATTGTAGTGGTAGCCACAAACCCACCAGCAGCACCACCATTCCCAGCCATCTAATACCCAAGATACAATACACTTGTCATGGTCCAAACACATTATAGTGAGTAGTAGAGAAAACAAATAAGCATCATCAATACAAGTCTCAGCTTGTGTCCACAGATAAAAGATTACACATGTCTAACAATGTAGCACTAGTTCCATGTAAGGTAGCCTTAATTTATTACACATGTCCAATAGTGAAACATGAAAGGCACAACTAAGTCCTAGAAGAACCCCTAGATTCCCACATGGCATCAGAGATCTCATACCTAACTGATGCCATAGTAGGCACCTCTTGTGATTGCAAAGAGTTGACATGTGGACTAGTAGAAGAAGAAGAAGCAAGGTTTGCAACCCACTCTGCTTCAGTTGGGACAATTACATCGACCCCAAATCCTAGGATCCAATTATGTAAGACGTAACAGGCCTAAACAAGCTTGACTTGTGTCTTGTATTTATGAAATGGCTTGTTATCTATGATTCAAAAGCGGTTCTCCAAGCACCAAAGGCCCTTTCAATGGTCACTCTAAGGGAGTTGTGCCTCAGGTTGTACAGGTCCTTGGCATTAGTTGGGTTATGCCTAGGACCATACTCAGAATGGTGATACCTAACACCTTGAAAGGAGGCAGGAACCCTGGTCTGCAAGTATAACCAACATCCACTAGATAGAATTTTCCTACAAGGCAGTGGTGGATTGGCTTACAAGACATAACATAAAGGTTTAAGAACAATTTGGCTATGGGTAATGATGTTACCTTCAGGAACACTTGGACCCCCATCTCTCTCTATAGCATTAGCTAGAACCAATGCATCATGAGCAGAACCCTCCCACCTAGCCAGCACATATGTGAATTTCATATCAAAATCAACAGTTTCCATCACATTTTGTGTACAACTTTGTTTCCTACCCCTGAATGGCCCCTGCATGTGCCTGGCACTCTTGCCAACACATGGGTGCCATCAATAGCACCTATACAGTCCTAAGAGTAAGGATAAAACATAAGTATGGAAATAAAAACATAAACCCAAGATAATGGAACTAAGGTAGCCAACAATTACCTTGAAAAAAGGGTTCCATCTATGACTACCTAGGATTTTTGGATGTGTTTGTCGGTGTTTCGAGTCACCACTGACGAGTAAATTTCTAGTATTGCGTGTCTGGCTCAGATGGTGTGCTTAGAGGACATGATGTTTATACTAGTTTGGGTAGAATGTTCCTACATCCAGTTCGCTGTTGCTGCTCATGTTACTAGCACCGAAAGTTTATAGTAGGGGTTACAAACGGGCGAGAGAGAGACAGCTCCCAAGTCTCTGGTAGAAAGAATGAACGGGTGCTGAGAGCTTGGTCACTACTCAGCCATGCGCTCATGTGTTTGTTATCTCATGGTTTAGGGTTTGATAGGTTCGTTGGTTAGATGCCCCTCATGGGACGCCCTGCTTTCCCTTTCATAGGCCAAGGAAAAGCAGGGGTTGTAGTGGAGGGAAAGAGAAGAACGAGAGAGAGCCAAAGGCCTTTAGGATCACTAGGTCCTTCTTCTCCTTCATGTGGGTCCCGCTGACCCTGTAGATGTCAACAGGGATGGCACCATGTTGTGGCCTTGTCCGTCACTAGCACCATGCGTAGGCGTCGTCTGCTAGTCACAGCGCTCCACTCCACCTAGCGTTCGTCGTGGTGAACTAACGCGCCTATCAGTGTTCGTACGAGGGGTAGGTAGAATAGTACCGATACGCCCGACACTGTTCTTGATGTGAATCCTCAGGTATGGCCCGTCATGGTTGTGGGTTACATCGAGGCATGCTAGTCTCTTCCCTGGTGTCAGAGTTTTGACCTAGGCCCATATGCCTAAACTTGGAGTGGTTGGCGGTGGTATGGGACCCCATCGAGTGAGGCGGAGCCTGCAGCCTTAGGGTCGGACGAGGCGGAGCCTGCGAATTTGGTGTTGGGCAAGGCGGAGCCTGTGGACTCAGTGTCGGGCAAGGCGGAGTCCACCCCCAGAGGTCGAGCGAGGTAGAGCCTATGGCCTCGGTGTCGGGCAAGGCAGAGCCCGCTCCCTAAAGGTTGGCCAAGGCAGAGCCTGTGACCTTAGTGTCGGGCGAGGCAGAGCCTGCCCCTTGGGGTCAGGCAAGGTAGAGCCCATGGACTCGGTGTTGGGCAAGGTGGAGTCCGCCTCCAAAGGTCAGATGAGGCAGAGCCTGCGGCCTCAATGTTGGGCGAGGCGGAGTCCGCCCCTAGAGGTCAGGCGAGGTGGAGTCCACCCCTAGAGGTCGGGCGAGGTAGAGCCCATGGCCTTAGGGTTGGTTGAGGTGGAGCCCGTCCCCCAGAGATTGGGCAAGGTGGAGCCCAGGACCCTAGGGTCAGGCGAGGTGGAGCCTGCGGCCTCGGTGTTGGGCAAGGCAGAGCCCACCCCCAGAGGTCAGGGGAGGCGGAGCCCGTGGCGTTAGGGTCGGGCGAGGCAGAGCCCTCCCCCCAAAGGTTAGGCGAGGTGGAGCCCACGACCTTGGGGTTGGGAGAGGTGGAGCTCGCCCCTAGAGGTCGGGCGAGGTGGAGCCCATGGCTTTGTTGTCGGGTGAGGTGGAGCCCATCCCTAAGGGCTCCCTAGAGGTTGGTTGAGGCAGAGCCCACGTACCTGGGGGGTGGTTGGAGCCCTAGTCATACTCTTGACTTCTCAGATGAATTAATGTTGACAACCATTAGCCTCTCCTCTTCGGGTACCCTAGTATTGGTCCCCGATAGTAGCCCCCGAGCCTGTGGAGGAGTAGAATACTCCTTCGGAGGCTTTTCCGAACAGGAGGACTCTAGGGGCCTTGGCCTTCTTTTGTTGCCCACATCGTGACCTAGGGGCGGTGATTCCCTTTTGTCGAGGTTGGACTCCTTGGGGGTATAGCCATGAGATTTGGTGGGTCAGAAAAGGTCTTTCTTGATTTCGACCACTACGGGGGTCTATCATTCTGTGGCCGTGCGTTCAACCTTTGTGTGAGTCCAACTTTCCTTGAGCCCCTACCCATAGCAGGGGTCCAGTCAAGGATCATATCATCTTTGCGATTGTCTTCCCTCGAGCATTTTTTCCAATAAAAACGGTGGGGCCGAGCCGTGCCATGATTTTCCTCTATGGGTGAATCATGGTGCTTGGTGAGTTATTAATGGGCTAGTTCGAGTGGGGCCCTGGCATCCCATTTGCGGGGATCTGGCTTGGGTTAGCTTAGTGACCAACTCTAGATTCTTAGCGGTCAATCCACATAGTTCTTGTGTTCGTTCGATCGGTCCTAAGGGCTCTGTGCCTTTCTTCAAGGAAAAAACCATGGATCGTATTAGGCCTAGACTCGAACATGGGCCAAGATGCCCACAGCGCTCATGTGCCTAGGTACTAGCCGCTAGCGGGCCCATCCCTTTCCACCCCTCACTCTAAAGGTGCTTGGAGCGGTTGTCAAACCTATTGGTGGGCCAACCTTCAAACTCTTGGGCCTAGACGAGCCGTAGGAGTGTTTTTAGCTCCGTATCCCTTTTACCTGTGATGGGTCATGGCTCGTTCAGGAAGGCAAAACGTCCAGTGAGTTTTTTGAGGGAACAGACATAGGTTGCGTGCGCACGTCCCACGGCGAGACATGGTGGTAGGTCATGGTAGGTGCGGAAATCTATGTGGACGGTTGGTTTCCTTGCACCCATCTGCCCTATAAAACCAAAGGGCTAGCCCTCTAGGTTTCATACGCATGCTAGCATCCTTGCCTCTGTAGCCACATCGCTGTCGCCACCGCTTAGGTGTCCTGCCTCTGCATCTCCTCCACCGTTGAGCTCGCATCCATCCGCTCTCGTCTCTAATAAATCCATGGTGTCGTTCTGACATCACCTTCAACACATGGAGGGCCACGTTCATCGTGGTCTTCGCGCGCAGACCTCGGCCAAGGAGTGGCTACTGCCTAGCAACGAGGATTTGTCGTCGCCGCCCGACAGCTATGTGGTGTTGTTCGCCCACTTCCACGAGCATGGGCTCGTGACCCCCGCCTACAAATTTCTTTAGGGGCTGCTGCACTACTACAAGATCGAGTTGCAGCATCTCAATCCCAACGGGATCCAGCACATGGCAGTGTTCATCGCGCTATGCAAGGGATTCCTAGGGATCAACCCTCACTTCAACTTGTGGAGGCACTTCATTGTCGTCAACCTCTAGAAGAAGAGGGAGAAAAGCGGTAGGCAGGAGCTACACATGCCGATGGGGTGCGCCGACATCCAACTTCAGAACAATCGGGTCGGTGAGTACCCGTCCATGTGGCTTTCAACATCCAACAAGGGGTGGCATTTGCAGTAGTTCTACCTCAAGAACGACACCGCTGCCCCTCTACTGAAGTTCACCGGGCGCCTGATCGAAGAGGCCCTAGAGTCATAGAGGAAGTGGGCTTCCTAGAGAAGGACAAGAAGAAGATCCGAGACCACATTACCACCATCCAAATCTTGAAGGAGAATGGCTTGAAGGTGTCGGGCGTCATCAAGGCTTACCACGCAAGGAGGGTGGCGCCGTTGATGATGCATGTGCTCCCGCTATATGCGATGGCGCTATAGGCATTATTCAACAAAATGGCGCTCACCGAGGGGACGCTCCCCAACTTCGAGATGGCGCAACGCATCAAGGAGGCGATGGAGCCTTTGCGAGATGACGTGGGTGCCACCCTCGACTTTGTCTACCTAGTGCCAGGGCATCATCCAATGCAGCCAGAGTTGGGCTACATCATCTTCGTAAGTTCTCCTTTCCCTTGCCTTTCCTTCAATTGATTTCCTGACCCTTGATACTAACCTTGAGAGGGGCGGGACCAGCCAAGGGATCTCATCCTCATGGATCACCTGGTGCCATTGCTGAGGGATTCTGCCATGAGGATGGCGAATCGCACCAAGGGCGATCAGCTGAGGAAGGTGAAGGAGGACAAGAAGAGGAAGAAGTAGCGGAAGCTGTAGGAGCAGGAACGAGGGGAGGATACTGACAGCAATGATGACGACGACGATGGAGACGATGATGAGGTAGCCGACGATATCGAGTGGGACAACCTAGAGAGGGAGGATGCACTGACAGGTATAGGTTTGTCCTTGTAGGCATCGGGGCCCTTCCTGTTCCATGGAGGGGAGGGTACGTCCGGGGAGCCGGCAGAGGTGGGCCATACCGTCAGCCTACCCTAGGAGCCAATACGGGTGGGCGGTTCTACCATCGCGTCCGAGGTGCTAGTGAAGGCGGGCAGCTCTGCCATCATGCCCCAAGAACCAAGGGGAGCGAGCCCCTCTGCCTAGGAGCAGGGGGTGGGCTTGAAACGGCCTTGTTTCGACGAGGCAGAGCAAAGGTCAGGGGGTTCACCCCCCAAACGCATCTACCACCGGACGACACTGAGGTGAGTTGTTGATTCATCTGTTGTTTCCTGTTTTAGTCAGATTTCATCATGACTTATGTTTTTCGTCCCTTGTAGCATTGGCAAGCAGCGTAATCCTTTGGGCTGGCGCCGAAGAAGAGCGTCGCCCTCCAATTGAAGCAGCAGCTATAATAGAACCATCCAATTTATAAGAGCACAAGTACAATAGCAACCACCAAGGTAGTCAAACCATCACACTTGAGCCCATATAAATCCAGTAGTCTATCGAGTATCATGAAGGATCTCAAATCAACCAACATACAAGCCAAGATTGTACATGATTCAATATACAAGCCACATGTTACAACAAGTTCACAAATAGTTTGTCATACATCGGAGTTCCAACATAGTTATTACAACACTAGTTTAACAGTAGCGGAAGTAATATTGTTCTGAATGACATCAATAGTAGTTTAGATACATAGAAAGTTTTCACAGTCATCTCCAACAAAAGCACAAGGGTGAGATGATATATAGAATGACCATGCCTATGGTCCTATTCCTCATCCACTGCAGGAGCAAAGCAGTGCTTACAGTAGCCATGGTACATCACGTTATCTGCAACAATAGGGAAATAAACCATGAGTACGAGAAGGTACTCAGCTAGACTTACCCATCATAAACCAAAAATAAGAGACACCAAGGATCATGCAAGGCTTATAAGTGGAGCTGGTTGACATCCTTTGCCTATAAGCCAATATTTATCTAGTATTTTTGAACTTTGAAATAACAAACTTATTATTATCTCTGTTCCATTTTAGATTAGCATCTATCCTATGCCGAACATGTTGTGTACCATTAAATCATCACAATAGTAACCATATCAAGTTGAGCATTTCCATAATCCACATAACCATTACTTTCATCAATTACTATGATGAAGGGGGCTCATGTCAAGTTCTCACTATCCGGGAGAGACGGCGATTCGAATCGATTCCTACCTAGCTGGGGAATTATTCCTAACACACACCCATACTTCCCCCGTCAGGGTCGCATTGGGTCACCTTTGGTAAAACTCAGGTCTAAATCGCGGATAAGACCAGCGCCGCACCCTCAAAGATACTACCAATCTGCTAGGAGGATCAAGACTCGAACCCACCCTTGGACTCATGCCATTGGCTCTCTGCACATCCTTATTGCCTCCAGGGTGCACACTTTAACTACTCATGTCCCTGGCCTGAGCTGAGCTACTCAGCTTCATGGTCGGAATAACTTATCTGGCCAACTATGTGAGAGGCATACGTTCAACATGACAATAGGGCCTCCAACGACCGGTCCTTAAATGACATAGACGGAATCACTATAAGTCACCACACCTAACATATAAGATTCCATCCGATCTCCAATTGTCCAACATCACCGGGTTATATTCCATGATAGTACAATATAGCCAACCGTGATTAAGTCACCACCTATAGCACACAGGTGATAGGAAATCACCCAACTTCTACCGGTCTAAGCATGGCTAAGCATAAAGGTCGATCTAGGACCTACATAGGATTCAAGATAGATATTTCTAGATAAGGAAAGTATATGCAGCAAGTGGTTCCAATGAACTCTTATCACCTAATGCATCAAACATAAAGGACTCAAGTAATATTTTGTAAAACAGGGGAGACTTAGAATGCTCCGGGGCTTGCCTTTCACAAACGTGGCTGGCTGGTGGTCAGGGCACTCTAGGAGATGATCAACTTTAGGCTCACCTTCACCTGGAGCTTCTTGGTGCTAAGCTTCCTAGTTCTCCTCTTGTGGATGGGCTTCGAGTTCCGCCAACGTGATTTCTTCCGCTGCACCTATTGCATGCATATACATAAAGTAAGTATCATGAAAGCATAAGAAGAATTGTGAATGATATGACATGAGAACATGCATGATTCTATGCTGATGATTATATCAAGTTACTTAGATGATAACCAAGTTGAATTCGTATTTACTGAGTAGGTGCATATCTCATCTCTAGAAATTTTAGGAATCCACACTAAGTCCATTTCTGGACCACAACACAACAGCTATAAGTTTAGATCATAACTAGAGTTTTACTCAACCAATTGTTGTGATCTAGAACTTTCTAGAAAGATCATAAAATTACCTACAACTTTCATTTAGTCATCATAAGATGATTTAATAGCTATCTAGGTTACACAATTCAATCATCCAGATCTATCTAGTAGACAAGTAAATTCTGACAGCAGACTTCTAATAGCTATAACTCCCAAATGATTTATCCTATTACCATGAAAAATTGACACAGTAATATCAGTAAGTTATCTACAACTTTGTTAATAACAAGTTTCACAGGAAATGTAATTATCATCATGAATTTATCAATACAACAGAAACTACTCCTGCAGCCATCTAGCGGAATTATAAAGCAATAATTAAGTAGCTGCTTATAACCAATAAACTTCAAGGACTACAGAAAACATTATGCTTATGCCAAACTAATGTATTTAGATACCTTTATTAATTTCTTTAGATAATAAGGTGATTTATGAGATAAATCTTTCTAGTGCTCCATAAATTCAGAGAATATTACAGTAGCATACATATGACCCCAAAAGTCTACTATGCAAATTTCATGCTAATTGGATAAGTATATCCCTCTATACAAAAATGACAAGTTGCTTAGGTTTATTTTAGCAAAAATAGTTTAGCCTATTGAAATGTGTCAAGCAATAGATTTTATATTTTTCTTAGCTTCCCTAAAACCCATTAATATTGTACAAAAATTTGCATGGCAATATGTTACTTATTTTTATACTTATGAATTTCCTCAGAAAACACCATTTATTAAAATATAAATAGAAAGACCCAACTCAAATCAATTTTACTACAATTTTAGTATTTTTCCTAGCTAGAGAATATCAACACAAGATCAGCAAAATTGGAATCATAATTTTATCACTTCTCTAGCTCAAGTTATGTATTTTACAAGATTGCAAACAAACTTATTTAGCTCCATTTAATTCTCCTAGAAAAATACTAGAAACAGTGCATTTCATATTTTTATCAAATACTACACTTCATGATGAATCCAATAAAATTTGATCCACTCCATTTGGACACTTCTAGCTCTAGATATGAATTTTTGAAACATGCATTTAAATCTATGAAAACAAATCAGAAAAATCAAATAATACACAGAGTGACAGATGGGGCCCGCTGGTCAGTAGGACTCACACGTCAGTGACTCCAGAGCAGAGGAGGTGCTCTGGCCAGCCCTATCTCGCTGGCAGTGAGATTACCGGTGACGACTATGACACCAACGTGTTTCGCTCATCAAGCTGCGTCGATAGGTTGTGACTACGTGACCTAGGGTTCACCGGAGATGGCTCACGACAGTGGCACATAGAGCACGGTGGTGCTCCCACCATTCCAGCTAGACGGCGATGAAAGGCAGGTATCCATCATGCCATACACAAGGTCTAGAGTCACTCAACCTAAGACATGCGAGAGAGGAGGGAGATGATGGACCAGCTCAGCAACAACGAGCTTGAGTGCCACAGCAGCCATGGCGGCCGCACGCAGAACAGTCACGTGTTTTGATGCAACCAAGTGGTAGTGTCAAACTAGACAATGGATTAAGATGCTAGGACCTATGACAAAGACCAGACGAGAGAGAGAGAGAGAGAAGGTGCCCGGATTGTGGCTGGCCACAACAAGCATGGAGCTCAGCGGCGCTCCAGCGAGAACACCGGTGGCGGAAATGGCAAAATGCGCCCCTACCTAGACTCGAAGTGCCCGACAAAGGGGTGGAGGTTGAAGTGTGGAACAAGGTAGATCTATTGGCACGATCAATTGGAAAATGGTGTGGCAATGGCAGCGAGCGAGCTCAGTGAAACTCACGGCGGCGATGGCGACGGTGGCGCTGCTGCTTGGTGGGCAAGAGGGAAGGCGAGCAAGAGCAAGGAATGGATTGAGCATAGTGTCGCCTCACTCTTCATCATGCTGCGGCCCGACTGGCCAAGCCAACACTGACGTACGGCCATCACACGGCGCGAGCGGCCTGTGGCCGGTCGACCACCGACGCATGGGTGGACACGCCATCAAAGCCGATGACAGCGCCTGGCGAAGCAACTTAGCAATCATCTAACTCCAAATCCGTTCGTTCTTAGAAAAAGCTATATTAACAAAAGTTGTAGAGCTACATATGATCTACAACTTTGATTTAGGGAGCAACATCTAATTTGCCATAGTTTTCAAAATACAAAGCTCCAAAGTATGGTACATTAAAACTAAAAATCCTTTCTAGACAAATTTTCAAACTCAAAAACAGTAATTCTATTGCTACTTGTGGACTGTTTTTAGCATACTATGCACCAAATTAGGTCTTGACCCAAAAATAAAAGTTGTTACTCAAGTCAAGTACTACAACTTTGCTTAAGGGTGCACTGTCATGCAAACACTCTATGATATAGTTCAACTTAGGTCAATCATGTAACTTAAAAATGAAAGCCTACACTATAACCATGACTTAGAGGCCAAATGGGTCCAAGTCATGAATACCAAAGTTGTTCCATGTGACATTGTAGACATGTTTAAGGTACTCCTAAGGTCCCACAAATATTTTATACTTTGGTCACATGTAAATCCTAGCATATGTAAAGCATTTAGTAACAAACACTTGTGATATAAGCAATCATAGAGACAAAAATTGAGATGCTCATGCTCATGAATGATCAATGATGCTTGTGCTCATGCAATGCCAATGCCAAATGCATGCTTAACATCTAGGGTGTTACAGCAGCTGTTGGCTGGTGCCACGCTCGTTTCGTGTGGGAGTGACGCTAGTGTGACCACGTCACCGACCTATCAGGTGCTGGCCACGATGGCGCCCATGCCCTCAGTAGGACGGGTGGATGCAAGGGCTTAAGGGGTGCCTTCGGAGGTCATAGAGCAGTTGATGATGACCGCGATACCGCTACCGATGGTGGGATGGATGGGGCTACAACCGTACTCATGGCGCCAACCATGGTAGGCATGGTGTAGCCGGTCATGACCCCATCAACGTAGGTGGAGGTGATGGCGCCCGTGATAGATGGGTCATAGTCAGGCGTAACCACCGTGGTGCTTGAGGCACCGGCGCGACCCATGCCATCGGCGGCCCAAGGGACGTCGCCTGGCATAGACCGAATTGAGGGGGACGCGGAAGAGAGGTCCTTGGGAGTTGTGGTGCTAGGAGAGGGGTCGATGTCCACACCGCTGACCCCTTTCATTGCCGAAGGGGGCATCCCGGTGGGGACGTCATGGCGAGAGGGGTCGGTGGCGTTTGGAGCCAGTGGGGAGACATCCCTAGCCCTAATGTCGGTGGGCAGTGGCTCACCTGCATGGGGTGAGCCCCTGCTCCGGTGGATGAATCTGCAGTGTAACACCCCAGGTGTTTGTCACCAGTTAAGCAATGGGTTTGAGCTCAACCATGACATGTTCAGTGGTGATGGAGATGTCAAGGTCAAACCTATGGGAATGAGCCCCAACCTAAACTCGGATATTGCACCCTTGCTTTACATATAGGCCCTTTTAAAGATATATGCTTGGCTGGTGTTATTGGAATATCTTCATGTGTCTCACATCAATATCCATCTATATTGATCACTGGAAAAGTTTCATGAAGTTTGGAATCAAAAAGTCACATGAAATGATAAGTCATATCTTTGCATGAATTGCTTTATCAAGTGGATGGAAACCTATGAAGTCAACCAAACCTTGAAACCTTGCCCAAATGACTCTAGATGAACTCTACAACAAAAGTCATGAAAGGTTCATGTTGGGCAAATGTCAAGAAAATGCATCAATCGGTCTAAAACTCAGATTTAAGCTTTATAGTGATGCTACTTTGACTTGGTTTGAACTGCAGCTTAGAGTGTTTACATGGCAGTGGAACCTAAATAAAAGTTGGAATCCATGTTATGTACAACAAACTTTATGTTTGGACCAAGAGCTAGATCAGCTTGTAAGCAAGTCAAACCGAGGCTCAAACTTTAAATCAGCAGCTGTTTTCAGCAATTGAAATTTGGCTATGTCATGGATGACTGAATGCATGATTTCAGTTTTTGTGTACCCCACTTTGGAACCTTGTATCTCCCAAATGAGGCCTAATTAGACTTTGAAGCTTTAATAAAAGTTGGAGCTGGTATGTAGATCTACAACTTTTATTCATAGAGTTTTGACTAACTCGTCGTGGTTAAGGAGCTACTGAGGCACGAAGTATGAGTTTCAGTGGTACGTTTGAGGTAGTATTGGAAATTTGAATTCGTAGCTGCAACAGTGCCGATCGGAACTGAGTGCGTAACGCCGCGTGGCCTCGCGCTCGCTGCTTGTGCTCCACCTCACCGTCGCATGTCATTTGGAGAAGCCGAGCTCGAGCCTGCCCCCTGCTCTCTCCATTCACTCACTCTCCCATCCCTCTCCGCCCCTGTCTGCCTCTCCGGAGTGCTGGCGTCATGGCCGAGTCGAGCGGAGCTTCCAACCGGCCGTCATAGCTCCCACAGTAGGGCCGCAGCCGGCCACCGCGCCACCACCAGCTGAGCAGCGAGTAGAAACAACAGCCACAATGCTCACGACTCGCCGTCACGCCGTCGTCTGGCTCCTGCAACCATGGCCACCGGTGGTGCTCCCATGGCCACGGTGCGCTCGCTCTCTCTCTCTTTCGCCTCTGCCCTGCTGGCCACACCTTCAACCTCCCCACCATGCGATGCCTCCCCAGCGTCTCTTCTCTGGCTTCCTCCACTGCCGTGGGCACCACCGCCGGTGTGCCCATCGTGGGTGCCACTGTTGAGCACGGCCATGCTGCCTCAGGCTGTCGTGGACCATGCTGTGCCACTACGTGTGTGCGCGTGGGCCTGGGCTAGCGTCTGCACCGCCGCTCGCCGCCGACGCCCCTCTCCAACCGGCCAAATCGACCACTAGCCGGCCCGCTGGCCTCCTCTGTTCTCAACTGTGACCAGGGACCTCACACCAGAATTTGATGAAAGGGAGGGGTCTAACTGCGAAGTCTGTGACTCAAATGAATAGTGCCAATAAGGACCCATTTGTAGTAAATTTGCTGAATCTTTGGAAATTCATAGGAAATTCGTAAAATAGCAGATGAGGACTTTTTGGAATCCTTGTGAAATTCTCTATGCATTAGATCTATAATATGGCATGTTTTAGTTTCAATATTTTGCGGTAAAAATAGATTTGTGCAGTAAGGTTGTAATGCTAGTTGAATTTGTTATTTTCCATAACTACAGATCTAGGAATCCAAATGAAGTGAAATTTTTGTGCCATGCTACTCATGTGATAGTTGATATGTGGTAAAAATTTCATAAGTATTGGATGAAGTATGAGTGAGTTATTGGTTTATCTCGCTCTCACATGATTTCCTGCAATAGCAAATTGTCTTTTTTGTAGAGGCAGCTATACTTATGCAAATGGTATGAAATTGGTACAGTAGACTATTGAGAGGATATGTGAGCTATTGTAATTTTTGTAGAATTTATTGTGCATTTTTGGTATATGTTCATAAATACACCTTGATGTCTAAATAAATTAAGAAATGCTTTAAGAAAATTTATTTAGAGGTGAGCACCATGCTTTTTGGTGTTCTTTAGTCATGTGTGAAATGTTGGTAAAGTTGGTTTTGCCCAAAGTTAATAATTATTTTCTTGCCGATGTGGTTTATGGACAGATCTAGGAACTTAGCAAAGTTCTTTATGACAATGTGCTTTGTTGTGAAACTTGTTTATACAAAAGTTGTAGATAATTTATGTATCTAGCTGCTGCTAAATTTGGTATCATTTGGCCGAGTAGTGTTTGAGTTACAACTGTTTAAAGTTAGAATACAGGATTTGTTGCTCTCTGTTTTGTATGAACCAGTTTCTGTAAAGGTATAATTTCGACCTACTTAACTTAGGAATCATGCTGTGATGGTTGTAGATGAAATGTAGATAATTTCATAAGCTTTCCAAAATGTCTTCTTTCAAGTGATTTGTGTAACTCCAGTTATAGCTAAATCTTGTAGTTGCTGTTTGCATGTCTCGAAATTGGCAGATTCCCATTATAGTGTTTGCTTGTATATTGTTAAGTGTGACTTATGCCTTGAATGATGACTGAGTTAGAGCACCTGAGATCTTGGGAAACTTGTGTCATGCTTGGTGTTGTCATCTTCTTTGCCATCTTAGCATGATAGATTGTGTGATGTTTAAGTTAAGCATCGCAAAGTACTTAAGTGTGTTAGTGTAAACTATGCTTGTCTTGCTTGCTATTTTGTGATGCGTCTCATGGTACTATTCTTCATATTTATGCACTTGCATATTGCATCTCATCTAGGTATGCTAGGTGCACCACGTGAAGGATGAGATGTTGGAGCCAAACCCGAAGACAGCGTTTGATGGATCTATCCCGAAGATGGAAGGACTAAGCAAGTGCTAGGACCTGAGATGTCACCAGGACGATGCAAGCTAACTGAACTAACTTGTGTCGGATCCCAGGCAAGCCCCGGAGCATATTAAGCCTCCTAATTTCTGAAATGCAATTAAAGTATTATTGTTACATATATATATATTGTTGCATTAAGTTTAGGTGTTGGATGCAAACACTTGCTGCATTGGTTATCCAATCCTTGTCCAGATATTGATACCCTGAATCCTATGTAGCTCAGGCTCATGTAGTGCTTAGCCCTGCTTAAATGTGGTAGAAGTCAGGTGATTTCCTGTCACCTGCGAGCTATAGGGATATACGTATGGCACGGTTGGCTATATTTGCTATCGTGGAAAAGAACCTGTCTTAATTTGAATTGAAGACCAGGAGGAGGCTTGCCGGTTTGTAGTGACTCCGTCTATGTCGCTTAAGGACTGAATCTTGGAGCCTTTCCTGTTCATGTTGAACGCATGCCTCTCTCTTAGTTGGCCGGGTCTGGAGACCGACCACGAAGCCGAGTAGCTCACCTCAGGCCAGGAGTCGATAAGTATAAAGTATGCCTCGGAAGGGAGCCATAGGCGTGAGTCCAAGGGCAGGTGATTTAAAAGTCCTGATCATCCTGGCAGAAGGGTAATCCCTGAGAGTGTTGGCGCTGATCGAACCCACGAATTTGGTTCCTGAGTTGTACCAAAGGTGACCCACGGCTACCCTTGCAAAGTATGCTAGGGTGAGCGTTAGGAATACCCCCTCAGCTGAGTTGTAATTCGATTCGAGTCGCCGTCTCTCATCGGTTAGTGAGAACTTGACGGGCTTATCTCCAAAGTAGATACACTAAATAACATAATGGTTCAGGAATGATGATATGATGATGACAGCCTTATTATACCTGCTATGGTTAATATTGTTTGCTCCTAATAAGTGAGTGCTCTAGTATAGGTGCTAATCTAGTGGACAGGTAAATGATGATAAACTTGATGCTAAGTTTAAATTGGTCACTATATTCATAAGCTCTTTTATGCAACTGTGTCAAGCTAGCCCTCCTCATAAGCCTGGCATGACCCTTGGTGTCCTTTATTTCTGGTTTTGACGAGTAAGTCTAGCTAAGTACCTTCTTGTACTCAGGGTTTATTTCCCACCTATTGTAGATGACTAGTTCTACTTTGGTTGCTACAAGTATTGCCTTCTCCCGGCTGGGGATGAAGACTAGACCGTTGGGCGTGGTCTCTCCTAGTTCTTGTGCCTGAAGATGCTTTTGGTGGGACATGACTAAGATCTGGCAATGTATTTGAAACTATGAAGTTATGTACTAAACTATGTTGCTTCCGCAAATTTGAACTTGGTTTGTAATATTTTATTTGAACTCTGATGGATGTAATCTAGATGCCACTTGTGAAATGTTGTAACAAATGATATGTTGTGTTGAATCACTATGATCTTGGTTTGTATGTCGGGAGTTGTTTGAAATCCTTCGTGATTTCTGGACTACCGGGATTATGGGAGCTTAAGTACAGGAATTTAATCACTTCGGTGATTGTTTTTGTACTTACGTTCTTATAATTTGGTCAGTTCTATTACAGCTGGCCTCAGAGCAAGATTCAACACTAGACATGTCATTTGTGTATTTAAAACAAAAGTATTTGTGAAAATTCTAAATTAAATACTAAGTGTTGCCAGTGGTCATATCCTTTATGCCTAAATAAGGACTCTTAGGTGGCTTATTAAAGTACTAACTTGGGGGTTCCTACTTGTTTCTATTTCATTGTCCATACGGCGTGCTATTGTATGGATGCCATCCACTTGGGTGGTAATGTATGGATCAAAATACCTCTACGCTCTGGTAAGTGGGAGTTATGAGAGCATGACCGTCCAACCATCGGTGAAACGACCCCAATTTCCGCGAAGGGAAATCCACAGTGTCGAAGTGTAATATGATCATTGTAAATCATATTACCCAAATTCTAGTTGAATATCACATCCATACAATGATAATATCAGAGTACAAATAGTACAGAATTACATAATTTATTACATCGCCGCATTGGCGGAATCAAAAGTAGCATTCATTCAGAACAGCTTGAAGATACGATCGCCAAACTCGAGCGTAGGCACGAACCCCTCAATCGTCAAACTCCTCGGAGCTATACTCCTCAGCAGAACCTGTATGCCAAAATTTATCAGTATGATTTGTACTGGCCACTCCCAACCCTATGAGCATTGCTTTGTGGAAATTGGATGCAAGTTGGATATAAGCAAAGGAACCTATAAAGCTAGGGTTTCCTATGCAACAACATATCAAGTAAATAGTAATAGTTTGTCAAGTTTTAACACCATTCCCACACACATTCCACTCCATCCCCTTTTCCGAGCCAGGTTTCGATCCTAGGATTGACATACCACCATCTCCATACCATCACCATACCATACCATCGCTCAGTCGATAGACCAACTCCCTCTCGGCACTGTCTCAAGGCCCGTAGCCCCTGGCTACGACCGACACTCTCTCACAGGAGAAGAAGAGAAGGACTCATCTCACTATCTAGTTTAAGCGAAACCCAGGAAAGGTCCATAGACGACAAGTCGGCATATGTATCGATCGATCAACCATACACTCTGCAGAGGTTTTACATAACCACAAGATCCACCTTCCTCGCTGACCGTCGTCAACTAGGCTGATTCCGATTGCTTGCTAGCCTAGGATAATGCCACTCTACCATTCAACCCTGGTTCACCCCAAGTCAAGTCTGGGGTGGCTGAAACTATGAGTCATGAGCTGGGTCCACAAGGTCTCCATGAAGTCTCGGAAGGGTGTGGGGGAAATCCTCCGCGCCCCGTACCTCCTTACACTGTCCGCTATCAACCTAGCAGTAGTCGCAATATCCTACCAAGTAGTCCAGCTGTCCCGCACCATATAGGGCGAGTGGTACGTAAGGCTTCCCAGTGAATCTGAGTACTAGTAAGTCCTTAGGGGTGACCAAGCTAGAATGTCTCCATCAGGGTTTCCATTTACCGTGCCACCACAGCACCTCCATCCTAGGCTCCACCCGTTACAGGTTCACACCCAGGTCCACCTCATATACCATTTTACCCACCATAGGTATCCATTTCAGGGGTGCCCAGGTAGCACCCCATGGCAAGATTTGCCCCAGGCTCATCGTATACTCCAACTTGGTCGACACAACCCTCACCCTCCACACACCCAAGTCACACATGCAACACTCTCCCTATAGTCCAAGTAACACCAGTTCCCACCACGCACATAGGATAAGCATAGTAGAAGTATAAGTAATGAAATATATAGGAGCAAGCGTGTGTCTAGCCTAATAGCAGGGTATGCAGGGGTAAGGTTGCGTCAAGGTAAAGGCTTCCAAGCGAGCATACTACCATGCAAGTCCTAGCATAATATAATTGTAGCAGTAAAGTAAAGCGATAGCAGTTCTATATTAGCCATGCATAATAGGTGCTACGAGGTTGGGTGAGATGTGGCACCTTCAGTGTAGTCGTCTCCGTACTCCTCACGGTACTCATAGTCCTCATCCGTCAGGTTCTCCTTCGAGTCTGCAACGTTTGCATTATAGTCGCATTAGCGACGTCTATAGAGTAGCACAAAGAAACAATGGAAATTCAAAAGAGTCCAATGCACTCAAACATGAGTTCATTGCGTAGAGCTTGATTTTAGATGAATTTTGGTCCTAGTCTCGTATTTTTTCGAGGTCGTATGAATTAGTTATGAATTTCCGAAGATTAAATCTATTTCTAAAAATGGAAAAGGCTGAATTAATCCTAGGCTAACTCGTGTCACAGTGTCACTAGTCAACATGGCATGCTAATGTTAGCATGATGTCAGCATGATGTCATCATCTCAGTTCCGAGCTGACAGGTGGGTCCAGGGGCTCTTGGGTCGTAGACATGTGGGTCCTTCGTGACGTCAGCATCTGACGTGTGGGTCCAGCGTGTCTGTGCTGCTGATAGGTGGGGCTAGGTCAACGGTCAACATTGATCGGCCAATGGTCAATACGTGCCGGGTCTCAAACGGGCCTTGGTGGGCTCGGGTCGGGCCAAACACGTGGCGTGCTGTGGCACAGCCATGTCACGATCGTGGGCTCTAATTGGGCTTCGTCCGCAGCACGGCTCACACCGTGTGGCTCATGGTGGACCAGCGCTCCTAATCCATGGTCCTAAGGTAGGGTCCATGGTGGACTGAGCCCATCATCATTTCTCCTCGGCTTGGCTCATGTGCACCAGGTGTAGGGCTGCGCTGCTCACCTTGCCCCTTCTCCTCTGTTCCTTCCACGGCGCGCTTCCACCGGCGACATGCTCACCGGCGAGCTCCCGCAATGGCTCAGGCATCCAATTGAGGTGGGGAAAAGTCTCCCTGTGCCATGGTGACTGCAATGGTGGAGTCAGGGTGATGGATGGTGCATCCTAAGTCACCAGTCACGGCGAACGGCGGCTCGAGCACAACCGGCATGCGGGAATGGCGCGGGTGCAGTGGCATTGGCTGGCTCTGTGGTGCGCATGGGTGTCACAATGCCCCAGCGGGCATGTTGGTAGGTCGAGGGGTCCTCTAGGGCCTCTGGTGGCTTTGGCCACGGCGGACGGCCTTCCGATCACGTCGGCGGCATCGGTGTGGTGGCTATGGCCTCAGCGGTGTCACAGTGGGGCGTGTAGGCTCCTACGGATCCATGTGGACACGGTGAGGGCATCTAGAGCTTCGGGCAAGACTTTCGGTTCCTAGGTGGCCGGTAGGGTCTTCCCGGTGGCCACGGCAACATGATGACGACGGCGAGGCGCGCGTGTCACTATGGGCTCCTACGGAGTGGTCACGGCGTGCGCGTGAGTTACCCGTGGCTTCAGCAAACGGAATGGGTGAGTCAAGGAGGCGCTAGGCGCTCCCATCGGTACTGGCCACGGCGGTCGGTGCTCGGACCGATGGTCTGGTGCTCGGACTAGTGGTCGGGTGCTCGGACTAGTGGTCGGGTGCTCGGACCAGTGGTCAGGTGCTCGGACTAGTGGTCAGGTGCTCGGACTAGTGGTCGGGTGCTTGGACCAGTGGTCTGGTGCTCAATCTAGTGGTCAGGTGCCTAGACTAGTGGTCTGGTGCTCGGAGGTGGTCTGGTGCTCGGACCTATGGTCTGGTGGTGGCTGCGTCATGGCAGCGGCGTTGCGAGTGCGGTATGCATGCTCAGCTACGATGTCCAGGGAACCTAGGGAGGCCTACAACGTCCAAGGGCTTAGGGATGGTCATGGTCAACGTGAGTGTGCTGTGCTGGTGTGCCTAGAGGCCAGGGATGGCCTTAGCCTACGCGCTCATGGTATGGAGCGCCATGGCCGGAGTAGCAAGGTCTAGTGGCGAGCAGGGAATGAACCGGGGCTCACCGTGGGTGTTGTGGAAGAAAGGATGGTGGTGCAGTGTCGAGTTGCGGTCATGTAGCTCCGGGAGCAGTGCCGTCTAGTGCTGACCCATAATTGTGATGACGACAATGGCGTTGCCTTCGGCTCCGGTGACTTCGGCGACGTGCAGGGGCTCCGATCCTCCTCTCACGATCTCCTTCTTGGCCCTCTACTCTCGGTGTGGTGCGGCTGCTGGGCCACCCAGCGGCGACAGAGGCTGAGGAAGAAGCTAGGGCGCCGGGCATGAGCGGCGTGCGGGCTGGCTTTATAGCCGAGCGCCATGCCTCCCAGGTTGGATGGCATCATGCGGTGGAGGCGTGTGCATCGCATCAAACAGTGGTGCAGGGTTGCGTGGGCGCGGCACAAGGGGACAGGGTCATGCCCCGGGCGTGACCGCCTAGCCCGCCCCTGCCACAGCTGTCGGGCGCCGGTCGCATAGGCGGTTGAGGCGTGGGTGAGGAAGACGACACTATAGATGGGGGTGCGGCTGACATGCGGGGTCCAGCGGCCAGTGGCTACGAGCGAGGCAGATGGGTGCGCGGGTGTGGGTGACGCGCTGGGCCGGCTCATGGGCTACGTACATGCACGCCGGTGCAAGGTGGGCGCGGTTGGGCTGGCTGGGCCATGAAGCCGAGCAGCCTGGGCTGCGAGGCCTTCTTCCTTGTTTCCTTTTTCTATTTTTCATTTCATCTCTTTTGTTTGAATTCGAATTTGGTTCTAAAATTTGAATTCCAAATTGGTGCACCTAATTTATTGGAGTTGTTAAGCATATCATAACTCAAATGGAAATCCAAATCACATTCAATGTATGCAACACTTATTTGTTGGAATTTAAATAAACGCAATTAATTAATGACATGCCATGCTTATGTGTTAACTTGGGTTGGGGTTAGACCTAATGTATTTCTTAGGTTGGTTTACTATACATGACACTCATCATCACATGGAAGTTTTGAGAAAAATTTTGTAGTTGGTATTTTCAGTGTGTGGATTTTTGGGTTGTTACAGTCCTACCCCCTTAACAGAATCTCGTCCCCGAGATTAAAGCGTAACGTACTCTTCGAAAAGGTAGGGATATTGTAGCCGGAGGTTAGACTCTTTCTCCCATGTTGCTTCTCTCTCAGTATGATTGCTCCATTGGATCTTGCACATAGGGATAGTCTTGCTTCGGGTCTCTTTGGTATCTCTACCCAGAATTTTGATAGGATGTTCTCTATACTCAAGTGTATCTTGAATGTCAAGTGTACCAGTTGGGACTGCTTCATCGGGTACTCTTAAACATTTGCGTAGCTGTGAGACATGGAATACAGAGTGTACACCCATCAATTCCTCAGGTAACTCAAGTTTGTAGGCGAGCTTTCCAATTCTCTTGCAAATCTTGTATGGGCCAACAAATCTTGGGGCAAGCTTGCCTTTCACATGGAATCTGACCGTTCCACGTAGCGGGGATACCTTGAGATAGACAAAGTCTCCCACATTGAACTCAAGTTCTCTTCTCCTTTTGTCGGCATAGCTCTTGTATCGACTTTGAGCAATTTTCAAATTCTCCTTCACTTGTGCAACTCCTTCTGCATCTTGAATCTTAGCGGAGTCAAAGAATGATCTTTCCCCTGATTGGGACCACATCAAAGGTGTCTTACAAGGTCTGTCATATAGAGCTTCAAATGGCGACATCTTGATACTAGCTTGGTAGCTGTTGTTGTAAGAGAACTCTGCATAGGGTAGGCATTTGTCCCAATCAGAGTCGTAATTCAATACACTAGCACGAAGCATGTCTTCTAAGATCTGATTTACTCGTTCTGTCTATCCATCTGTCTATGGGTGGTAAGCGGTACTGAAATCAAGTTTGGTTCCAATGGACTTGTGCAGAGCTTCCCAGAATCGAGACACAAACTGAGGGCCACGATTGGATACAATACTAGAGGGAGCTCCATGCAATCTAAGAATATGTTCAATGTATAGATCTGCTAATTTCTCGGAGTTGGTCTTGGTCTTTACTGGTACAAAGTGAGCAATCTTGGTCAAGCGATCAACAATCACCTAGATGGAATCATTGCCTTTCTGTGAATGGGGCAATCCAACTATGAAATCCAAGGATATGTTTTCCCATTTCCACTCGGGAACGTCAAGAGGCTTTAGCAATCCTGCGGGCCTTTGATGTTCAGCCTTGACTCTGTTGCAGGTGTCACAACATGCCACATGTCCTGCAATGTCTGTCTTCATGCCTTTCCACCAGAAGTGTTTCTTCAGGTCTTGATACATCTTTGAACCTCTAGGGTGAATACAGTATTTGGAATTGTGAGCTTCCGATAGAATTTCCCCTCGTTGTACTAGGTCAGATGGAATGCAGATTCTGTTCTTGAACCAGATGGTTCCTTGTTCATCTTCTTGGTGGTTGGTCTTATAGCCTAGTTTCATCAGACCACGGAGATACTCAATCTCTTCACAACTTTTCTGAGCTTGACGGATGTGATCTGTGAGATCATATTGTATGCGAAGCTCATTCAGCAAGCCATGCGGTAGTATCTCTAGTTGGAAATCATCAATATCTCCCTTGAGCTCAGGTGGTACTAATTCAGTGATCAAGGTGTGATAGTAACTCTTGCGACTAAGAGCATCTGCAACTACATTAGCTTTTCCCGGATGATAGTGAATTTCCAGGTCGTAGTCCTTGATCAACTCTAGACATCAGCGTTGCCTCATATTCAAATCTTCTTGAGTGAAAAAGTACTTCAAGCTTTTGTGATCGGTATAGATATCACACTTGTTACCTATCAAGTAGTGCCTCCAGATCTTCAGGGCATGCACAACTGCGGCTAACTCAAGATCATGAGTTGGATAACGGTTCTCGTGTTCTTTCAATTGTCGAGACGCATATGCTATCACTCTTCCATTTTGCATCAGTACGCAACCAAGTCCTTGGCGGGATGCATCACAATAGACCACGAAATCTTTGCTGATATCAAGCAATGACAGCACAGGAGTTGTGGTAAGCTTCTATTTCAATTCCTGGAAGCTTTGTTCGCACTTGGGCGTCCATTCAAACTCCTTGGTCTTCTTCAGTAGATTCGTCATCGGACGGGCTATCTTGGAGAAGTTTTCGATGAATCGGCGATAATATCCAGCCAATCCCAAGAAACTTTGGATTTTTGTCACATTACAGGGTTGATCCCATTCTTTCACAGCTTCAATCTTGGCTGGGTCAACTGTGACACCTTCAGCTGATAGTACATGGCCTAAGAAGGCAACTTCCAATAGCCAAAACTCACATTTACTGAACTTTGCGTATAGCTGATGTTGGGCTAGTTTCTCAAGCACCGTTCTCAGATGATGTTCGTGTTCTTCAGCGGTGGATGAATAGACAAGGATGTCATCAATGAATACCACCACGAACTTATCCAGTTCATCCATGAAAACCTTATTCATCATATTCATGAAGTATGCGGGAGCATTCGTGAGTCCAAAGGACACCACGGTGAATTCAAACTGACCATACCTAGTCACAAATGCTGTCTTCAAGATGTCACTCTCTCGAATCTTCATCTGATGATAGCCGGATCTAAGGTCAATCTTGGAGAAATACTTGGCACCTCAAAGCTGATCTAGTAGATCATCAATCCTTAGCAGGGGGTACTTGTTCTTGATGGTGACTGCATTCAAGTTCCGGTAATCAATGCACATTCTCATTGAGCCATCCTTCTTCTTAACAAACAGAATAGGGGATCCCCAGGGTGAAGCACTAGGCCTGATATATCCCTTCGAGATGAGCTCATCAAGCTATTTCTTGAGCTTAGTCAGTTCATCAACTAACATGCGATAGGGTCTCTTGGCAATGGGTCCCGTTCCCGGTAACAGATCAATGATGAACTCGACATCACGGTCTGGTGGCATACTCGGTAATTCTTCAGGGAATACATTGGGATAGTCTCTGACTACTGACACATCATGAACTATCTTCTCCTCTTTTCGTGATTCTGAACTTGCTTTAAGGGCACATAGGATAGAGGTGGACTTTCTAGACTGAGGTTCACATCTAACGACTTGGCCTGATGGGTGGGTCGCTTGGATGTATCTAGGTGAACATGATATGATACTTTGGTGAATGGTCATCCAATCCATACCTAGGATGACATCTAAGTTAGTGGAAGGTAGCAGGGTTAGGTCGGCTCTAAAGATAAGACCCTCAATGGTAAGACTCACTCCCTTATAGATGTGGGTGCACTTTAGGTCTCCTAAAGGTGAGCTGGTAATGATAGGATCTTCACGTGGGGTTATAGATAGGTCATGATCTCATGCAAACTTGGATGATATGTAAGAACAAGTTGCTCCAGAGTTAAATAGAACTGATGCAGTATGGCCATTAACTAAAAACATACCGTACACAATGTCAGGGGCAGCTTGTGCTTCCTCGGCGTCTAGATGGTTGAGACATCCATGAGTAGCTGATCCCTTGAACTGAGACTTCTGTGCAGTTGAGTTCTGAGGGCATTCAGTGGCTTTGTGACCTGGTTGGCCACAAGCAAAGCAGATGAAAGGCGCACCGCCTGTAGGGGTTTGTGTAGGTGCCTTCCAGTTTGTAGTGCTTGGTGCGGAGCGGTTCTGTGTTGGGCGTTCATTCACTCTGCGGGGACGGTTGAAACGGTCCTGATTGTTGTGGTCCTGAGCATAACGGTCCCGGGTGTAACGATCCTGAGCAGGGCGGGAGTATTTGGCGGTGTAGCCTCCACTTCTCCTACTCGATCCAGGGTTGTCATCCCTGTTATGGCAAGAGCGTTCCCTAGATGGTGCATCTCTATGGAACCTCTTGCGATCATGACCACGGAGAGACTCCTCAGGCTTGTGTTTCCTATCCCTGTACTCTTCTCTAGCTTTAGCACGGTCCTTCTCAATCTGGATGCAGCGATCCACCAAAGCACGCAGTGTGTTGCTCTCAATACCGCCAAACTTCAGCTTGATATGTGGGTTAAGTCCCTTGCGATAATAGTATAGCTTCTCCTTCTCAGAGTTCACAACATAGGAAGGGGCATAGCATAGAAGGTTAGTGAAACGGGTAGTGTACTTAGTCACCCTGTCCTTTCCCATCTTGATGTTGCGGAACTCCTCGGCTTTGGCCTCCATGATACCCTTGGGAATGTGATACTCAGTGAATGCTTCAGCGAACTCATCCCACAAGATGTGGGCAGGGTCCTCATGGGAGTCATTGAAACTGTCCCACTAGGCGCGTGCTGCACCCGTGAGCTGGTGTGTGGTAGCTCCAACACACTCATCATCAGTGAAAGTAGTGAGGTCAAGCTTCTTCTCCATTTCCTTGAGCCAGTCATCGGCTACAAGCGGGTCAGGGTCAGTGCCATCATAGGTAGGTGGACTTAGCTTCAGGAATCCTTCTAGCTTCCTTTGGAAGTCATACTGCTGACCTCCCTGGCGATGGTTTGCTCCTTCAACAAGAGCTACAAGAAGCTAGGTCTGTTGTGCCATCACTTCTGCCAGGTTCGGTGGTGGTGGTGGAGGAATGTTCTCCTCAGGCGGCGGAGTATTCTCTAGGTGGAAAGGTGTCCCTCCACATCCATAGCCACGGCCATGACCATGGCTGTTGCCACCATGTCCCCCATTGGGTTCAACTGGTTCAGGGGTGGGTGCACGTCCTCGATTCATTAGGCGATTTGAACAGCGGTTCGGCATCTGCAATGTGTATCATAGAGAGTTTAGTGCTTGTGCCATAAGTGCTTATAATTCAATATGATTACATGATTTAGATGATTTAAAGAAAACATTTACACTATCCAACACTCATTACAAAGAAGCAATAAGGTCCATAAGATGCAATAAGATCCAAAACATTCATTACATGGGTTTTATTACATAGCATCATCTCCAGTAGCTACACTTGAAGACATGCGAGAATCGTTCTACTCATAGTGTCTCATAATACATCTCATAAGGGGTACATCATGGGGTACAACTTACGGAAGCTACTAACATGACTCATGACCACGCAGGGTCATCTACTCTAACTCGTACACCGCGGTTGGGATACGACTGTTCTCGATCTTGATCTCCTCGTTGGACTTGTGAAGTCTGGACACGTACTTCAAAGCCTCAACGAGCTCCTCAGTAGGCTTTGCTCTAGGTAGGGTAGGGCAGGCGTCTAGGTTAAGGCGAGTCGGGGCTAACTCGAACTCCTCTATCCTGGGCTTCATCTTGCTTTGAACCTCCTTGGGTAGCTGATCCCTCATACCCTTCATCTCCCTGAGGCGCTTCCTGTCAGACTTCTGCCAAGCCTGCCATGTCCTCTCACACTTGTCCTGTAGGTACTCGGTCTGCCTGAGTGCCTCGATTAGGTGACCTTGGTTGCGAATGGCCTTCTTCCTAAACTCTTCCAGCTCCTGAGTCAGGGTCTTGTTCCGAGATTGGATCTTTAGCATATCAATCCCCTTGGATCTCTCTCTGTCTCCTCTGCGGTTGAACTCAGCCTTCTTGTCGTCCAACTCACTCTACAACTCCAAGACCTTGCTATCAAGGTAGCAGTTCCTGTTGCCTAGGTTGGCTGCTTTGTCCTGTAAGTCACCGACCTTGGCTCTATGGTCCTCCTCACGACGGTTGAGCTCATCCTGTAGCTTGGCAAATGTCTTCAGTAGACTAGCTCGCTCCTGTGCTCCCTGCGAGTCTCGCTCCTGGTACTCCCACAGGAGGGCCTAGTCCTGACATCTCCTCTACTCTAGCTGGGTCACGTACTAGTCCTGCTCCAGTAGGTGAATGGTTGAGACACGAAGGCATCTATCCTCCTCGGCAAGGATAACTCTGCCTGCTATGAAACTCTGCTCACTAGGGGTAAGGCTGAGGTCAAGGGCCTAGGGAAGTAGATGAAACTCTATCATCCTCAGGTGCTCATAGTGGTCCCTCATCACTCTACGAAGTGCCTTGTGTGAGATAGCTCACAGTCCCTCCTCGACTGTGTCCTCTATAGTCAACTCGATGAAAGCTAGGACAGAAGGTAAGGTAGTGCTAGCTGGGAACTCCACTGAGGTGACAATCGGTCCTTCGATTCCTCCTTCCTTAGCTGGCTTCCCGGTGCAGGTGACCTTGACAAGCTCATCGGGGACACCTAACATGATGAGAACTCGGCAGAGGGTCTGTGCAAAACCCCCAAGCTCACGTAGGTCAAAGGTAAGCTTGGCGTGGTTTGGAGGTAGCGGTCCTAGTGGCGGCTAGTCGATGTTCATTATCATCTGCATTTTTTAAGGGGACAGGTGTTAGCAGGTCAATAATAGATAAGCCTTGCATAAAAGTAAATGCAGGGTCGGTATATAACCGAAAGAAGGGCTATTCATGTCTTATTCTATCATCCATTTCTAAGGGTTTTGTCCTAAGGTCAAGTATGGCTCTGATACAACTAAAATGACCCCAATTTCCGCGAAGGGAAATCCATAGTGTCAAAGTGTAATATGATCGTTGTAGATCATATTACCCAAATTCTAGTCGAATATCACATCCATACAATGATAATATCAGAGTACAAATAGTGTGGAATTACATAATTTATTACATCGCCGCATTGGCAGAATCAAAAGTAGCATTCATTTAGAACAGCTTGAAGATACGATCGCCAAACTCGAGCGTAGGCATGAACCCCTCAATCATCAAACTCCTCGGAGCTATACTCCTCAGCAGAACCTGTATGCCAAAATTTATCAGTACGATTTGTACTAGCCACTCCCAACCCTATGAGCATTGCTTTGTGGAAATTGGATGCAAGTTGGATATAAGCAAAGGAACCTATAAAGCTGGGGTTTCCTATGCAACAGCATATCAAGTAAATAGTAATAGTTTATCAAGTTTTAACACCATTCCCACACACATTCCACTCCATCCCCTTTTTCAAGCTAGGTTTCGATCCTAGGATTGACATACCACCATCTCCATACCATCACCATACCATACCATCGCTCAGTCGACAGACCAACTCCCTCTCGGCACTGTCTCAAGGCTCGTAGCCCCTGGCTACGACCGACACTCTCTCACAGGGGAAGAAGAGAAGGACTCATCTCACTATCTAGTTTAAGCGAAACCCAGGAAAGGTCCATAGCCGACAAGTCGGCACATGTATCGATCGATCAACCATACACTCTACAGAGGTTTTACATAACCACAAGATCTGCCTTCCTCGCTGACCGTCGTCAACTAGGTTGATTCCGACTGCTTGCTAGCCTAGGATAATGCCACTCTACCATTTAGCCCTGGTTCACCCCAAGTCAAGTCTAGGGTGGCTGAAACTATGAGTCATGAGCTGGGTCCACAAGGTCTCCATGAAGTCTCAGAAGGGTGTGGGGGAAATCCACCGTGCCCTGTACCTCCTTACACTGTCCGCTATCAACCTAGCAGTAGTGGCAATATCCTACCAAGTAGTCCAGCCGTCTCGCACCATATAGGGCGAGTGGTACGTAAGGCTTCTCGGTGAATCTGAGTACTAGTAAGTACTTAGGGGTGACCAAGCTAGAATGTCTCCATCAGGGTTTCCATTTACCGTGCCACCACAGCACCTCCATCCCGTGCTCCACCCATTACAGGTTCACATCCAGGTCCACCTCATATACCATTTTACCCACCACAGGTATCCATTCCAGGGGTGCCTAGGTAGCACCCCATGGCAAGACTTGCCCCAGGCTCATCGTATACTCCAACTTGGTCGACACAACCCTCACCCTCCACACACCTAAGTCACACACGCAGCACTCTCCCCATAGTCCAGGTAACACCAGTTCCCACCACGCACATAGTATAAGCGTAGTAGAAGTATAAGTAATGAAATATATAGGAGCAAGCGTGTGTCTAGCCTAATAGCAGGGTATGCAGGGGTAAGGTTGCATCAAGGTAAAGGCTTCCAAGCAAGCATACTACCATGCAAGTCCTAGCATAATATAATTGTAGCAGTAAAGTAAAGCGATAGCAGTTCTATATTAGCCATGCGTAATAGGTGCTACGAGGTTGGGTGGGATGTGGCACCTTCAGTGTAGTCATCTCCGTACTCCTCACGGTACTCACGGTCCTCGTCCGTCAGGTTCTCCTCTGAGTCTGCAACGTTTGCATTATAGTCGCGTTAGCGACGTCTATAGAGTAGCACAAAGAAACAATGGAAATTCAAAAGAGTCAAATGCACTCAAACATGAGTTCATTGTGTAGAGCTTGATTTTAGATGAATTTTGGTCCTAGTCTCGTATTTTTCCGAGGTCGTATGAATTAGTTATGAATTTCCGAAGATTAAATCTATTTCTAAAAATGGAAAAGGCTGAATTAATCCTGGGCTGACTCGTGTCACGGTGTCACTGGTCAACGTGGCATGCTAATGTTAGCATGACATCAGCATGATGTCATCATCTCAGTTCCGAGCTGACAGGTGGGTCCAGGGGCTCTTGGGTCACAGACATGTGGGTCCTTCGTGACGTCATCATGACGTCAGCATCTGACGTGTGGGTCCAGCGTGTCTGTGCTGCTGACAGGTGGGGCTAGGTCAACGGTCAACATTGATCAGTCAACGGTCAATATGTGCTGGGTCTCAAACGGGCCTTGGTGGGCTCGGGTCGGGCCGAACACATGGCGTGCTGTGGCGCAGCCACGTCACGGTCGTGGGCTCTTATTGGGCTTTGTCCACAGCACAGCTCACACCGTGTGGCTCACGGTGGACCAGCGCTCCTGATCCATGGTCCTAAGGCAGGGTCCATGGTGGACCGAGCCCATCGTCATTTCTCCTCGGCTTGGCTCATGTGCACCGGGTGCAGGGCTACGCTGCTCACCTTGCCCCTTCTCCTCTGTTCCTTCCACGGCGCGCTTCTGCCGGCGAAATGCTCACCGACGAGCCCCCACAACGGCTCAGGCATCCAATTGAGGTGGGGAAAAGTCTCCCTATGCCATGGCGACTGCAATGGTAGAGTCAGGGTGACGGATGGTGCATCCTAAGTCACCGATCACGGCAAACGGTGGCTCGAGCACAACCGGCGTGCGGGAATGGCATGGGTGCAGCGGCATTGGCCGACTCTATGGTGCGCATGGGCGTCACAATGCCCCAGCGGGCATGTTGGTAGGTCGAGGGGTCCTCCAGGGCCTCCGGTGGCTTTGGCCACAGCGGACGGCCTTCCGATCACGTCGGCGGCGTCGATGTGGTGGCTATGGCCTTGGGGGCGTCACAGTGGGGCGTGTAGGCTCCTACGGATCCATGTGGATGCGGTGAGGCCGTCCAGAGCTCTGGGTAGGACTTCCGGTTCCTAGGTGGTCGGTAGGGTCTTCCTGGTGGCCACGGCAACATGGTGACGACGGTGAGGCGCGCGGGTCACTATGGGCTCCTGTGGAGTGGTCACGGCGTGCGCGTGAGTTACCCATGGCTTTAGCGAATGGAACGGACGAGTCAAGGAGGCACCAGGCGCTCCCGTTGATATTGGCCACGGCGGTCGATGCTCGGACTAGTGGTCGGGTGCTCGGACCAGTGGTCTGGTGCTCAGACTAGTGGTTAGGTGCTCGGACTAGTGGTTGGGTGCTCAGACCAGTGGTCTGGTGCTCAGACCAGTGGTCAGGTGCTCAGACTAGTGGTCGGGTGCTTGGAGGTGGTCTGGTGCTCAAACCTATGGTTTGGTGGTGGCTGCGTCATGGCGGCGGCATTGCGAGCGTGGTATGTGTGCTCGGCTATGGTGTCTGGGGAACCTGGGGAGGCCTACAATGTCCAAGGGCTCAGGGATGGTCATGGTCAACGTGAGTGTGCTATGCTGGTGTGCCTAGAGGCTGGGGATGGCCTTGGCCTACGCGCTCATGGTATGGAGCGCCATGGCCAGAGTAGCAAGGTCCAGTGGCGAGCAGGGAATGAACCGGGGCTCACCGTGGGTGCTGTGGAAGAAAGGATGGCGGTGCAGTGTCGAGTTGCGGCCATGTAGCTCCGGGAGCAGTGCCGTGTAGTGCCAACCCATGATCATGATGATGACGACGGCGTTGCCTTTGGCTTCGGCGACTTCGGCAGCATGCGGGGGCTCCGATCCTCCTCTCACAATCTCCTTCTCGGCCCTCTACTCTCGGTGTGGTGTGGCTACTGGGCCACCCAGCGGTGGTGGAGGCTGAGGAAGAAGCTAGGGCGCCGGGCGTGAGCGGCGTGCGGGCTGGCTTTATAGCCGAGCGCCATGCCTCCTAGGGCGGATAGCATCGTGCGGTGGAGGCGTGTGCATCGCATCAAACGGTGGTGCGGGGTTGCGTGGGCGCGGTACAAGGGGACAGGGTCATGCCCCGGGCGTGACCCCCTGGCCCGCCCCTGCCACAGCTATCGGGCGCCGGTCGTGTAGGCGGTTGAGGCGTGGGTTAGGAAGACGACACTGTAGACGGGGGTGTGGCTGACATGTGGGGTCCAGCGGCCAGTGGCTGCGAGTGAGGCAGACGGGTGCGCGGGCATGGGCAACGTGCTGGGCCGACTCATGGGCTGCGTACGTGCGCGTCGGTGCAAGGTGGGCGCAGTTGGGCTGGCTGGGCCATGAAGCCAAGCAGCCTAGGCTGCGAGGCCTTCTTCCTCGTTTCCTTTTTCTATTTTTCATTTCATCTCTTTTGTTTGAATTCAAATTTGGTTCTAAAATTTGAATTCCAAATTGGTGCACCTAATTTATTGGAGTTGTTAAGCATATCATAACTCAAATGGAAATCCAAATCACATTCAATGTATGCAACACTTATTTGTTGGAATTTAAATAAACGCAATTAACTAATGACATGCCATGCTTATGTGTTAACTTGGGTTGGGGTTAGACCTAATGCATTTCTTAGGTTGGTTTACTATACATGACACTCATCATCACATGGAAGTTTTGAGAAAAATTTTATAGTTGGTATTTTCAGTGTGTGGATTTTTGGGTTGTTACAATTGGTCTAGGGGAGAGTAGTTGTGGTTGCTCGCATACTTACATGTTCGATCATGTATCTATGAGAGTACTTAAGTGTGGGTATCTCTGTTGGGTAGCTGTGATACTAGAGTATATACATCGGGGGATGTATATATGAAGAGTATCTTAGTTTACTTCTATCATTGTGTGCTTATTTATCTCTTATGGGGATGGGATACAATGAATTTGCCTGTAGGTACGCTAACCACGAATGCGTAGATTGAATGTAGCTGACGACTAGCTATATATCGAGAGAGTACGTGTTATGCCACCGACATAGAACGTGATTGCCACCTTAGGCTGGCAATTTCGTGAGGGCGAATAGGACGAGCATGTATCATGATTGTGCTTGTGCATAAATATGCTTCCTTCACCTTGTTCTAATAGTAAGTAACTTGTGATCCATGTGATGTTACTATCTTCCCTGTGTGAAGCTAGACAAAATGTTTTGTCCCATGCTGCTTGAATAGCTATGCTTGAAGATAGTGTGCGATTAGCTCATCTTGTATGTCTACGTCCAAAGGAAATAGATGACAAGTTATTAATTAGCAAAACTTCACCCCTTTGAAAACTAAATTGCTAAATGTAAGTAAAACTTGTTTTGTAGAGATATCCACCTACTCAGTAAAAAGGAAACAAAAGATAACAGTGCCTTACCACCATGTGTTGCATGATATGTGCAGTGGTGTTGATATAGGTGACTGCTTGTTATGTATGAGCTTTGTGCTTAGTAATAGTCGCTTAAGCTAATCGGATTGAGTATATTCGAAATGCTCGCTTAAGACCATGATGTAGGTGTGGATACTCGTTATCTAGGTAGTACCATAGTTGTCACCCTCTTGTCCTCGATAAGCATATGAGTGTCAAATAGCTTTATCCTAAAACAACGCTCAAGTTACATAATCGCATGGTTGTCGTCTCCAATTAGGTTCTCTCTTGGGAGCCTGAGCCTGTAGATGTGGTCACTAGCCCTTGAACGTTTGTGTATCTATGCCTTGCTTAAACCGTAGGCCCAAGCTTAGTTCCTTTGAATGCTTGCATGTGTCATGGTTGTCCCGCTCCTGTGTGGGAGGACCCTGCTCAAAAATCCTTATTGGACCTTATTGCTCTTTCCCCTACTGATGAGCTAGTGAAACGCTAATCGCTATCTGCCCTGGCTTTGGAACCTTTTCCTCGCAGATCATGTCATTGCTTTATCAACTGAGTCCCTAGTCAGTGCAATGGCTCTATCCCTTGAATCTCGTGTATTTTGTCTCCAACTCTTTCAAGTCTCTGGATGTTTATCAGTCTTGATCTCATGTTGCTGCTCGACAAGACCAAATCTCATGTTAATCTTTATCTGGTAATCACTTTGGTGGACACGAGGCATAAATGGAAATTAAGCAAGAGTCTCCTGCTTAGTTGCCTTCGACAATTAGGCTATGTTCTTTTGTGCTGTGTTTTGATCTTCTGATCGCCTCCTTGTTGAGTCCTAACCTTGTGACTACCTTTGTTTGCTATCCCTCCTTCTCATTGTGCTTGCTCCTATGCAACCAAATTTGTGCCACGTGAGAATTCTGGTGGGTTGTATGTTCAGTAATGGTGCCACGATTAGCGATCTACGGTGCCATGACAAAACCGAGAGCCTCTTGTGGCATGCGACACAAGGTTGTGCTGCTCGGCACACACTGGTATTAGGGTTTCTAGTCATGATCCATTGTAGAACTGCACCGATGTGTTATTTTCATGTGAGCTATTCCTTGGTTATCTCTCCATATCTAATCGGAAGATCCTTATATTAGACCAAAAGTAATAGAGCTTCCTTCTGAAGTTGTCCAGAGGATAACCTTTGAAGAATAGGTCACCAATATGAACTTAACAGACTACAAGAGATGGTAGACAAGTGACTTGATGTGACTGTCCCTGTAATGACATCGGTCATCTAGTGAACAACTTATGTCGCCATTGTTGGATCAGAAAGGCATACAACACTTAATGTTGGACAAATGGTTAGTTGGATAAGAATCAAACGTCACATTATGATTATGACCTAGCTATCCAAGTCTTGACTATTATGTGCATGCTGATCGCAGTCAAGATCAATAATCTCTAGTGTGACCCCTTGTCTGCTGACTTCGATGGCGACCATCTGTTATGCGTTAATCACAACTATTGTTGGCAAGAGTGAAGGTTGAGAACTTCTAGTGTTGAGAGACAACTGATTAGTTACTAGTTGGAAGCTTAACCTCTAGCTAGGTGATAACTTTTGCTAATTACAAAGGCTATGTCTCGCAGAGCAATGTAATAGCAAGCCGTTTAGCAATGCAACTACTACTTTGTTTTCCAAAACCTGTGCTATCAAGTCAATTCCATCTTGGATAATCACACAGATAGTACAAAACGTTGTATCGGCTACGTAAGGAACTAGAGAAAGCATGTGCCTAGTTCGATCAGCATCATTGTGCCCTAGGTACCACAAACAGGTTTGTTCAAGGCTCTATTGGATGAAGTGCCAGAGAATATTTAGAAACGGTTCCTTATCTATATAGGGATGCCCTCCATGTGGAGTAATGCTTCGCGCCCTGTGAAAATAGCCCACAAGTCCAATGCTTGTGCATAGTTAAGTTGGTGTCTAGAACTATGGTTGAAGTGTTACCAGAGGAGCATGTGAGGAAAACTCTAGCCTCCATCCTCAGCTAGGGAAAGGCTGCTGCTGCTATGAGAAAGGTTAGAGAATGCAAAACACACACCTCAACGTGTGAAGCAAAGAAAAGGGTGAACACGAAATCTGGCTAGATTTTAGGGTACAAAACTGAACGTCTTCAAGCCAACGATTAGTGACTCAAACGAAGTTGGATTGACCCCAAACTTGGTGATCTCATTCCTTGCTTAGGACCCTTCAATTTCTTAAGTTGGTTTGAGTATTGGTTGAGTAAAACATTGGATTTGAGAGATATCTTATCAGCTCAGTTTGCTGCCATTTCAGAACACAACAGTTTTGGTAGATTAATTGTTTGGATGGTCAAACGGTGTCCAGTTGAGTTGAATTTTGGTGAGTAGTTAGAAGGCCCATGGATCTACATGCCCACCAAAATTTGTGCATATTGGAGATGTAGTTTGTGAGATATGAATAGAAAACAAAAGGGTACATAATCTGCAATTTCGCTATGACTGCGATCATCCATTGCATTAGACAGTTGTGTTTGTAATTCATGCCAAGAAATTACAACTTGTAGATGTCTTGCTGTTAGACAACCCTCCATACCCTTGAGAAGACTAATTGCACCCCTATGTGCCTTGCTTTTGCCCTCTTAGATCAGCAATGCGTGAGCAGTCAAGGTGTTCTAGAAGTCAAATTGTGCCCTTGCAATTCGAAAGTAATTGGAAAGGTGTCAAACCATAGATTTTTGGATTATGGTTTTTGAAATATTGATTGGCCTAAGAATGGAAGCCATGACGTCAAATATAGTTTAAGAAAGCTAGTTTTGCTACGATGCAAGTCAACCCAACTTGCTGTGCAACTGCACCACGAAGGCAAATTGTACTTAACCTGCTTGGTAGTGAACTAGTCCCTAGTTTTGTGATTACTTGCAACTTGTGTTGCCCTCCAAGCCTCGCTAACATCCTTCTGCGTCAATGGTTCTCCAATGCTGACATGCCTTTGGTACCTTATATGTGTTTTTACCCAATAGGTTGCATCAGATTCAACCCAGATCACTGTTGCAACTTGGATCCAAAGGCTCCCTAAGGAATGATCATCGAGAACATTGAGCTGACTGAGTCAGCTATTACATTTACCACTCACTCAATAGACTCAGATAATACAGTGTTGTTATCAGAGAAATAGCACTACACACATGGAACATTATGTAGCTTTCCATCAGTTGACATCTGAGTGATTGCACCGCTACAACCAGTTTGGATATTGGTTAACTAGCTTCTCATACCCTCAAAGGATGTTTACCCCATCTATGATCACATCCTTTATGAGAAGTTGTGCTCAAGCCACTTTAGTAGAGAACTGCTTTTCAAACCTTGGGAACAAATATAGCACCGTTGCAAGGAATATCTGTCAACAGACTGTGGTCTAGTGCAAAGTCCATAGGTCTATGCTATATCCACTAGGGAAGTAGATGTTACAAGTATTTAGTCTACGCTTGTATCACTCTTCATACATCGAGGATGAAGTACGTAGGATAGTGCTATCTTGGATTCCTCCCAATGTAACAATGCTTTATGGAAGCCAATGAACGAAATTCTTTTGACAAAAATTTACTACAAGGAACAAGTATAGTAAGCTGTCTTGACCAATTTGGTCCCTCGGATGCTGGAAGCTATGTAGCCTAAAGCTATCGCTGATGTTGGAAACTGGATGACAAGTTTCTCTTCCCTTAAAAGTCTTTCGCACCGAATCTTGGGACGTGATTCCTTTAAGGGGGAGGGCTGTAACACCCTAGGTGTTTGTCACCAGTTAAGCAATGGGTTGGAGCTCAACCATGACATGTTCAGTGGTGATGGAGATGTCAAGGTCAAACCTATGGGAATGAGCCCCAACCTAAACTCGGATATTGCACCCTTGCTTTACATATAGGCCCTTTTAAAGATATATGCTTGGCTGGTGTTATTGGAATATCTTCATGTGTCTCACATCAATATCCATCTATATTGATCACTGGAAAAGTTTCATGAAGTTTGGAATCAAAAAGTCACATGAAATGATAAGTCATATCTTTGCATGCATTGCTTTATCAAGTGGATGGAAACCTATGAAGTCAACCAAACCTTGAAACCTTGCCCAAATGACTCTAGATGAACTCTACAACAAAAGTCATGAAAGGTTCATGTTGGGCAAATGTCAAGAAAATGCATCAATCAGTCTAAAACTCAGATTTAAGCTTTATAGTGATGCTACTTTGACTTGGTTTGAACTAAAGCTTAGAGTGTTTGCATGGCAGTGGAACCTAAATAAAAGTTGGAGTCCATGTTATGTATAACAAACTTTATGTTTGGACCAAGAGCTAGATCAGCTTGTAAGCAAGTCAAACCGAGGCTCAAACTTTAAATCAGCAGCTGTTTTTAGCACTTGAAATTTGGCTAAGTCATGGATGACTGAATGCATGACTTCAGTTTTCATGTACCCCACTTTGGAACCTTGTATCTCCCAAACGAGGCCTAATTAGACTTTGAAGCTTTAATAAAAGTTGGAGCTGGTATGTAGATCTACAACTTTTATTCAGAGTTTTGACTAACTCGTCGTGGTTTAGGAGCTACGGAGGCATGAAGTATGAGTTTCAGTGGTACGTTCGAAGGTAGTATTGGAAATTTGAATTCGTAGCTGCAACAGTGCCGACCGAAACTGTGTACGCAACGCCGCGTGGCCTCGCGCTCGCTGCTTGTGCACCACCTCACCGTCGCATGTCGTTTGGAGAAGCTGAGCCCGAGCTTGCCCCCTGCTCTCTCCATTCACTTGCTCTCCCATCCCTCTCCCTCTTCCCTCTCCGCCCCTGTTTGCCTCTCCGGAGTGCTAGCACCATGGCCAAGTCGAGCGGAGCTTCCAGCCGGCCGTCACAGCTCCCACAGTAGGGCCATTGCCGGCCACCATGCCGCCACCAGCTGAGCAGCGAGCAGAAACCGCAGCCACAATGCTTGCGACTCACCGTCACGCCGTCATCTGGCTCCTACAGCCATGGCCGCCGGTGGTGCTCCCATGGCCATGGTGCGCTCGCTCTCTCTCTTTCGCCTCCGCCCTGCTGGCCACACCTTCAACCTCCCCACCTTGTGATGCCTCCCCAGTGTCTCTTCTCTGGCTTCCTCCACTACCGTGGGCACCGCCGCCGGTGTGCCCATCATGGGTGCCACTGTTGAGCATGGCCATGCTGCCTTAGGCTGTCGTGGACCATGCTGTGCCACTACGTGTGTGCGCGTGGGCCTGGGCTAGCGTCTGCACCACCACTCGCCGCCGACGCCCCTCTCCAGCCGGCCAAATTGGCCACCAGCCGACCCGCTGGCCTCCTCTGTTCTCAACTGCGACCAGGGACCTCGTGCCAGAATTTGATGAAAGGGAGGGGTCTAACTGCGAAGTCTGTGACTCAAATGAATAGTGCCGATAAGGACCCATTTGTAGTAAATTTGCTGAATCTTTGGAAATTCATAGGAAATTTGTAAAATAGCAAATGAGGACTTTTTGGAATCCTTGTGAAATTCTCTATGCATTAGATCTATAATATGGCATGTTTTAGTTTCAATATTTTGCGGTAAAAATAGATTTGTGCAGTAAGGTTGTAATGCTAGTTGAATTTGTTATTTTCCATAACTACAGATCTAGGGCTCCAAATGAAGTGAAATTTTTGTGACATGCTACTTATGTGATAGTTGATGTGTGGTAAAAATTTCATAAGTATTGGATGAAGTATGAGTGAGTTATTGGTTTATCTCGCTCTCACGTGATTTCCTGCAATAGCAAATCATCTTTTTTGTAGAGGCAGCTATACTTATGCAAATGGTATGAAATTGGTACAATAGACTATTGAGAGGATATGTGAGCTATTGTAATTTTTGTAGAATTTATTGTGCATTTTTGGTATATGTTCATAAATACACCTTGATGTCTAAATAAATTAAGAAATGCTTTAAGAAAATTTATTTAGAGGTGAGCACCATGCTTTTTGGTGTTCTTTAGTCATGAGTGAAATGTTGGTAAAGTTGGTTTTGCCCAAAGTTAATAATTATTTTCTTGCCGATGTGGTTTATGGACAGATCTAGGAACTTAGCAAAGTTCTTCATGACAATGTGCTTTGTTGTGAAACTTGTTTATACAAAAGTTGTAGATAATTTATGTATCTAGCTGCTGTTAAAATTTGGTATCATTTGGCCGAGTAGTGTTTGAGTTACAACTGTTTAAAGTTAGAATACAGGATTTGTTGCTCTCTATTTTGTATGAACCAGTTTCTGTAAAGGTATAATTTCGACCTACTTAACTTGGGAATCATGATGTGATGGTTGTAGATGAAATGTAGATAATTTCATAAGCTTTCCAAAATATCTTCTTTCAAGTCATTTGGATTTGTGTAACTCCAGTTATAGCTAAATCTTGTAGCTGTTGTTTGCATGTCCCGAAATTGGCAGATTCCAATTATAGTGTTTGCTTGTATATTGTTAAGTGTGACTTATGCCTTGAATGATGACTGAGTTAGAGCACCTGAGATCTTGGGAAACTTGTGTCATGCTTGGTGTTGTCGTCTTCTTTGCCATCTTAGCATGATAGATTGTGTGATGTTTAAGTTAAGCATCGCAAAGTACTTAAGTGTGTTAGTGTAAACTATGCTTGTCTTGCTTGCTATTTTGTGATGCGTCTCATGGTACTATTCTTCATATTTATGCACTTGCATATTGCATCTCATCTAGGTATGCTAGATGCACCATGTGAAGGATGAGATGTTGGAGCCAAACCCAAAGACAGCGTTTGATGGATCTATCCCGAAGATGGAAGGACTAAGCAAGTGCTAGGACCTGAGATGTCACCAGGACGGTGCAAGCTAACTGAACTAACTTGTGTCGGATCCCAGGCAAGCCCCGGAGCATATTAAGCCTCCTAATTTCTGAAATGCAATTAAAGTATTATTGTTACATATATATATATATATATATATATATATATATATATATATATTGTTGCATTAAGTTTAGGTGTTGGATGCAAACACTTGCTGCATTGGTTATCCAATCCTTGTCCAGATATTGATACCCTGAATCCTATGTAGCTGAGACTCATGTAGTGCTTAGCCCTGCTTAAATGCGGTAGAAGTCAGGTGATTTCCTATCACCTATGAGCTATAGGGATATACGTATGGCATGGTTGGCTATATTTGCTATTGTGGAAAAGAACCTGTCTTAATTTGAATTGAAGACCGGGAGGAGGCTTGCCGGTTTGTAGTGACTCTGTCTGTGTCGCTTAAGGACTGAATCTTAGAGCCTTTCCTATTCATGTTGAACGCATGCCTCTCTCTTAGTTGGCCGGGTCTGGAGACTGACCACGAAGCCGAGTAGCTCACCTCAGGCCAGGAGTCGATAAGTATAAAGTACGCCTCGGAAGGGAGCCATAGGCGTGAGTCCAAGGGCAGGTGATTTAAAAGTCCTGATCGTCCTGGCAGAAGGGTAATCCCTGAGAGTGTTGGCACTGATCGAACTCGCGAATTTGGTTCCTGAGTTGTACCAAAGGTGACCCGTGGCTACCCTTGCAAAGTATGCCAGGGTGAGAGTTAGGAATACCCCCTCAGCTGAGTTGTAATTCGATTCGAGTCGCCATCTCTCACCGGTTAGTGAGAACTTGACGGACTTATCTCCAAAGTAGATACACTAAATAACATAATGGTTCAGGAATGATGATATGATGATGACAACCTTATTATACCTGCTATGGTTAATATTGTTTGCTCCTAATAAGTGAGTGCTCTAGTACAGGTGCTAATCTAGTGGACAGGTAAATGATGATAAACTTGATGCTAAGTTTAAATTGGTCACTATATTCATAAGCTCTTTTATGCAACTGTGTCGAGCTAGCCCTCCTCATAAGCCTGGCATGACCCTTGGTGTTCTTTATTTCTGGTTTTGATGGGTAAGTCTAGCTGAGTACCTTCTCGTACTCAGGGTTTATTTCCCACCTGTTGCAGATGACCAGTTCTATTTTGGTTGCTGCAAGTATTGCCTTCTCCTGGCTGGGGATGAAGACTAGACCATTGGGCGCGGTCTCTCCTAGTTCTCGTACCTAAAGATGCTTTTGGTAAGACATGACTAAGATCTGGCAATGTATTTGAAACTATGAAGTTATGTACTAAACTATGTTGCTTCTGCAAATTTGAACTTGGTTTGTAATATTTTATTTGAACTCTGATGGATGTAATCTAGATGCCACTTGTGAAATGTTGTAACGAATGATGTGTTGTGTTGAATCACTACGGTCTTGGTTTGTATGTCAGGAGTTGTTTGAAATCCTTCATGATTTTCGGACTACCGGAATTATGGGAGCTTAAGTACAGGAATTTAATCACTTCGGTGATTGTTTTTGTACTTACGTTCTTATAATTTGGTCGGTTCTGTTACACGCAGGATCTGGCATCGACACTTTTCACCCTTGACGTCACCACCGAGGGCATGGAGTGGGAGAGCCTCAAGGCATACGATCACATCCATGCTCAAGGCCTTGAACCACGCCACGAGCGCATTGCACGACGTTGTTGTTCCCTCTGGTCAGGTATTGTTTCATCCTACTTCTTGCCTTTATCATCCTTTTTCTGTTTTTGTATCCTGATCATCGTCTTCCTACAATCCCTCATAACTCACAGCCAGGGGAAGTCTTGGTTCCTTCATCAACAGAAGGAGACCTAGGACTGCCTCATCGAGGAGGCATGGCTACGTGGGGAGGTGACCGCTTAACTTGTTGCCGCCCAGCAGAGGGTGGCTAAGCTAACTCCCCTCGCCAAGGAGGTGGCCAATCTTCAGTCACGGGTGGCCGAGGCGATCGGGATGCTGATGAGGCCGAGAAGGTGTTCATGGCCCTGTCGGTGTGGTCGCAGAAGGATGAAGAAGAAGCCATCAGGGTTAGGAAGGAGAGGGATGAGCTGCTCCAGAGGGACACCGAGACCCTCTAGTAGACCCTTGACATTCTGGGCGAGGTTGAGAAGGAAAGGGATCTAAAGCTGGGGCCGAGGAGAAGCTCACAGCCCTAGAGAAAAGGGCATGCCTGGATGCCGCTGTGGTCGCTCGGCTGTGCAAGGAGCGGGATGAGCTGCTCCAAACCACAGAGAGGCTCCACTTAGAATGTGGCATGGCTTGCGAGGAGTGTGACCAGGCTTTCCAAGAGCGCGACTAGGCCTGCCAAGAGCACGACGATGCATAGCACAAGGTCGGCTCCTTCCAGGTTGAGCTCAAAAGCATGATGACCCAGAAGCTAGAGGCCGAGAGCGTTTCTACCGAGGTGGCTGTGGACCTCGCTGAGGTGAGGAGGAATCTTCAGGTGAAGAGTGATGAGCTTAGTATCTTGAGCACAACCCTCGGAGTGGTCTGCGCTGACCTTCAAGTGGTGCGGTTGGAGGGGACCAGCTCGCTCACGGCTCATGCCATCGAGATCACTACTCAGGTGCGCCAGCTCAAGAGGAATGCTCTTCACGCTGGGGTCATTCAGTCCTTCATGATTGCTCATTCTCATTATGGAGACAGCATCAACCTAGAGATGATGAGCCGTGACTACGCGTCTGGCTATGAAATCCACGAGCTGGAGGAGATGGAAGCGGTGGTGGCTCCCCTTTCATAGGATCTAGCGGACAGGATAGAAGACATAGTTCTCCCTCAGAGGGGCTAGTTAGTTAGATAGGTTGAACGATTATTTTTGTAATAATCAGACAAGTTCTGACCCCTGTGTTTTGTTCAAACAAGTCTGTTCTTTTATTTCATTGTGAACAAATTTGTTTTTCTCCCTTTTTATGTGTGAAATGGGGTTAATGCATCCTGACCCTTCCATTTGTTAAGACCATAGAGCTCAGGGTATGGGTGAACAAACTCTACTCATGCAGGTGAGCAAGAGTGCCATAGCCGCTAGGGCATAGGTTTCTTTCAGTCCGACCAGCCTTACTCAGTCGTTCATTTCCACAAACCTTGCCACTAGGTTTTTTCATGTGAGGAAGGGGTCGGGCACGGTGATTGTTTTAGAAAGGGTATATATACCCTTATCATCCCCCTGAGTGAGACCAGACCCCTTGTCATTGCTGGGGTCTAGTGTCACTAAAGATAGAGGAGAAGATAGCGAAACTAGTAGGAGAAAGTGTCTCTTGTTTTAGAAACATCATTCTTAGTTTTCATATGTACCGCCTCCCTAGGATCTGAGCCATCATTCTACGACCATGCATTTGGTCTCCTTGTGAGTCCAACTTTCCTCGAGCTGGTCCGACTCTTTCATCATGATCTGATGGTACCCAGAGTACGCATCAAGGAAGCAAAGGGTTTCGCACCCTGAGGTCGAGTCGATTACTTGGTCTATGCGTGGCAAAGGAAATGGATCCTTTGGACATGCTTTGTTGAGACCTATTTAGTCAACACACATTCTCCATTTCCCACTCTTCTTTCATACAAGAATGGGATTGGCTAACCACTCGGGGTGGTATACTTCCTTGATGAACCCAGCCACCAAAAGCTTCATAATCTCCTCGTCGATGGCCCTGCGCTTCCCCTCATCGAAGCGATGCAGGTGCTACTTCACCAGCTTGGTGCTTGGCCTAATCTTCAAGGCATGCTTAGTGACTTCTCTCAGAATGCCTAGCATGTCTGAGGGTTTCCACGCAAAGATGTCTCTGTTGGCGTGAAGGAAGTCGACGAGCGGGATTTCCTATTCAGAGAAAAGCATGGTGCCAATGCACACCACTTTTCCCTTGGAGCTGCTGGGGTCTATGAGGAACTCCTTGGCACCCTCTATAGGCTCAAAAGATCTGGCTGACCACTTGGGGTCGGGTGCTTCTTCGGTGACCTCCTTCCTGATGGCCGCAAGCTCCTTGGAGGCGACAATTACCGCAGCATGTTCATAGCACTCAACCTAGCACTCATAGGAGCGCTAGAAGGAGGTGCCAATGGTGATGACCCTGCATGGTCCTAGCATCTTTAGCTTTAGATAGGTGTAGTTGGGGGCGGCCATGAACTTCGTGTAGCATGGATGTCCTAGGATGGCATGGTAGGTTGCATGGAACCTGACCACCTCGAAGTTGAGGGTCTCCATCCTATAATTGGATGGATCCCTAAAGGTAATGGGCAGATCAATCTTCCTGAGTGGCACAACCTGCTTTCTAAGCATGATGCCATGGAATGGTGCCCTGGTCGGCTAGACGCGCACTTGGTTGATGGCCATGGTGTCGAGCGTTTCAGCATAAATGATGTTGAAGCCGCTGCCTTCATCCATCAACGTAAATGATGTTGAAGCCACTGTGTTCATCCATCAGTACCTTGGTGAGCCACTTTGTGCCAATGATCGGGTCGACCATGAGCGAATATCTCCCCAGTTGTGGGATGCTCTTTAGTTGGTCAGTTCGATCAAAGGTTATGGCGGACTCCAACCATCGGAGGAAGGTAGGCGTGGCTGACTCAGCCGTATAGACCTCACGGCATGTGAGCTTCTAGCGGCACTTGGAGTCATAGGCCACTGACCCTCCAAAGATCATGAGGCAACCATCCAGCATTGGAAAACAACTATCCTTCCCCTCGGTGTCATCCATGGATGGCTTGGGGCCCTTCCTATGCTCCCCCTTGTTGGAGCCTCCATACAAGAACCGCTTCACGAGACCATAGTCCTTGTATAGATGCTTGATGGAGAAGGCATGGTTCGGACATGGTCCTTCAAGCTATTTCTCAAAGTGGTCCGGGGTGCCCTCGGCGGGCTTCTGACCCCCTTGTGGTCGGCGGTGGCCACGAGCGAGCCCTCACACTGTTGCTTGTTCTTCTTCTTGCTGGGACAGTTGGAGGTGCCTTCATCAACATCCTCGTCCTGCTTCACCTTGCAATTGAGGCAGTCAAAGATCGCTCCGACTGCCTCCTCGCCTAAGGCATGGCTGGTGGTGATGTCGATGAGCTCCTTGGTGGTTTGCGGGCCCTTATGTCCTAGCTTGTGAACTAGGGACTCCCAGGTGGTCCTAGATAGGAAGGCTCCTATGATGTTGGTGTTGGCAATGTTAGGCAGCTCATTGCACTATCAGGAGAAGCACTAGATGTACCCACGAAGGGTTTCCCTGGCCTTCTATTGGTAGTTTTGAGATCCCATGGGTTCCTAGGACACGCGTATGTGCCCTAGAAATTTCTCACAAAAATCTCTTTTAGGTCTGCCCAACTTTGGATTCTGTTGGGCGAAAGGTGTTCCAACCATGTTCCTACCAAATCGGCCAGGAACAATGGAAGGTTGTGGATAATTAAATCATCATTATTCACTCCACCGACTTGGCAAGCAAGCCGATAATCCTTGAGCCATAGTCCAGGGTTCGTTTCCCGAAAGTATTTTAGGATGTTGGTTGGTGGTCGGTACTATAGTGGAAAGACGGCGCTGAGGATGTGTTGGCCAAAGGCCTAAGGTCCCAGTAGGTCAGGGCTTGGGCTTTGATCCTCACTGTTGTCGTAGCATCCACCACAACATGGGTGGTAGCCATGGCTAGCCTCCTCCGTTGCATCGCCGTGGGTACATCTGCGAGCGTCGAGGGTGTCACGCGTGTCATGGTGGCTACCAAGACGCTCATGCACTAGGACCATGGTGCTCGGCCTGCTGGCTTGCGGTGCCTGGTGAACTAATGCATCCTTGTCGAGTCACTCATAGGGCATATGTTGGCTAGCGTCGAGCTCACATCATCAGGACAGCAAGCTCTCATCCTGCTGCACTGCCACACGCTCGAGTAGCGTGCGAATCTCATGATGGGCCCGACGATCCTTGGGTGTCGTGGGCCCCAAAAGCCCCTGGAGCAAGGTTGTCGTAGCAGCGATGTTCTGGCTTGCTCGGGTGAAGTGTGGGAGCGCTTCATCATCCTTGATGATCCTCCGATTTACATCGTGGGCCATGGCATGCGCACGCCCACCGTCTCCATGGCGCTCAATCTCTCGCTCAAGCTCCATGTGTTCCTGCTCGAGCTGGTGTCATGCTTCCTCAAGCTCTTGGTGCTGGGCCTTTAGCTGCTCCACCCGTAGGCAAGGTGGGGCCCCTATATCCCCCTCAACCTCATCATCGAGGTCATTTGTTGGGGTAGCCTCTTCCTCATGGATGCTTTTGACGTGTCCCTCGAGGGTACCGACCATGAAACATTAATGAGGGGGATGATGGCTCCCCCTGCTAGAGTCAAAGGTGGAGGGCAACTCCGTTTCTCCTGCCAGGAGGTCGTGGAAAGACTCCATGACATATTCAGTCATCCCCATGAATTCATCATTCACATGGGATGGTGGCATGCGTTGCACCACAAGGTGGCCAACGATCTCTATGGTGTTACGGAGACCAGACAGGAGCGCTGTCGGGGTGGTCTGAATGAGGTATTCTAGGAAGAGCGGCTCTCCCCCAACATCTGTGCCACAACATTGGTGAATAGGAAGGTGAGGTGGCGTAGGTCCTCCCGAGATGGTCGGGGTCCTAGGAAGGTGCCAAGCTGGCGCTTTAACCTCTCATAGTCGAAGCCAAGGAGCTGGTCGCTCTCGGGGGCATGGGCCTCCAGTGCATGTAGCTATAGCTCCTCAAGTGCCTTGATGATCACGTGAAGGCCTACGGAGTGGAGAGGTTGGACGATAGCGGGAGCCTACGCCAACTCTCTCTCCATCGCGATGATGAAGTCTAGGTCCCCAAAGCGCACGTACATGCCCAGGACCCAACTGATGTTGTGACTAGCCATCTGAGGCCTAGTGTGGATGTTGAGACATGCAAAAGGCCCCTACCTAGTGCACCAACTATTGGTGTTTCGAGTCACCACCGATGAGTAAATTTCTAGTATTGCGTGTCTGGCTTGGATGGTGTGCTTAGAGGACACGAGGTTTATACTAGTTTAGGCAGAATGTCCCTACATCTAGTTCATCATTACTGCTCATGTTACTAGCACCAAAAGTTTGTAGTAGGGGTTACAAATAGGCGAGAGAGGGACATGTCCCAAGTCTCTGGTGGAAAGAATGAACAGGTGCTGAGAGCTCAGTCACTACTCAGCCATGCGCTCATGTGTTAGTTATCTCATGGTTTGGGGTTTGATGGGTTCATTGGTCAGATGCCCCTCGTGGGATGCCCTACTTTCCTTTTTATAGGCCAAGGCAAAGCATGGGTTACAGTGGAGGGAAAGAGAAGAACGAGAGAGAGCCGAAGGCCTTCGGGATCGCCAGGCCCTTCTTGTCCTTCATGCGGGTCCCACCGACCCTATAGATGTCAACAGGGATGGCGCCATGTTGCGGCCTTGTCCATCACTAGCGCCATGCGTAGGCATCATTTGCCAGTCATGGTGCTCCACTCCACCTGGCGAACATCATGGTGAACTAACGCGCCTGTTAGTGTTCGTACGAGGGTTAGGCAGAATAGTACCGGTATGCCCAACGCTATTCTTGATGTGAATCCTCAGGTATGGCCCATCACCACCACGAGTTACATCAAGGTGTTCCAGTCTCTTCCCTAGTGTCAGAGTTTTGACCCAGGCCCATACGCTTGGACCTTGAGTGGTTGGCAGCGGTATGGGACCCCATCGGGCGAGGCAGAGCCCATGGCCTTTGTGTTGGGCAAGGCAGAGCCCATGGCCTTGGTGTTGTGTGAGGTAGAGCCCACGGACTCGGTGTTGGGTGAGGCAGAGTCTGCCCCTAGAGGTCGGGCGAGGCAGAGCCTGCGGTCTTGGTGTCGGGAGAGGCAGAGCCCACCCCATAGAGGTCGAGCGAGGCAGAGCCCATGGCCTTAGGGTCAGGCGAGATGGAGCCCACAGCCTTGGTGTCAGGCAAGGCAGAGCCCACCCCTAGAGTTTGGGTGAGGCAGAGCCCATGCCTCGGGGTCAAGCAAGGTGGAGCCTGTGGACTCATTGTCGGGCGAGGCAAAGTCTACCCACATAGGTTAGGCGAGGTAAAGCCTACAACCTCGATGTCGGCATGAGGCAGAGTACACCCCAGAGGTCGAGCAAGGTAGAGCCTCTAGCCTCAGTGTCAGGTAAGCTGGAGCCTGCCCCTAGAGGTCGGGCGAGGTGGAGCCTGTGGCCTCAGGGTCAGGTGAGGTGGAGCCCACAACCTTGGGGTTGGGTGAGGCGAAACCCACGGCTTTGGTGTCGGGCGAGGAAGAGCCTATGCCCTTAGTGTTGGGCGAGGCAGAGCCTGTCCCCTAGAGGTTGGGTGAGGTGGAGCCCACAACCTTGGTGTTGGGTGAGGTAGAGCCTACAACATTGGGGTTAGGTGAGGCAGAGCCCGTGGCTTTGGTGTCGAGCGAGGCGGAGCCCACCCCCAGGGGCTCCCTAGAGGTCAGTCGAGGTAGAGCCCACGCACCTAGGGGCGGTTGGAGCCATAGCCATGCTCTTGACTGCTTGGATGAATTAATGTTGACGATCATTAGCCTCTCCTCTTTGGGTACCCTAGTATTGGTCCCCAACAATGTTGAACCAGTTGGTGGTTTGATCAACTCATCCCTTAGTTCCCCAATAGCATACAAAACATGGTGAAAGTGTCTGCTTCTGTCTCTATGGAAATCCTAAAGCTCTGATGGATAACTCTAAACCTCAGATTATGCCCAACCACATGGAGAAACATGGTACCTGTTCCTCAACTGAGGAATAAATTGAGTCCAGAACTAAACCCCTTTGTCTAAACAAGTTGCACGGTGAGAAAAAAAGTGCTCTACTCATCCTAAGCATGACTATGCACTCAGCATCAGTTGAGTTGTGAATGAGAGAAGGGTTCTTCTCCCTGTGCTCATCTGCTTCTAACCTAGGACCATAACATATGAGCTCATCCTTCTCTCTAGCCCTTTTCAGTTTAGAAGAAACAAGACCAACCATCACAACTACCATGGCAGCAGCCTAGGAGGCTGTAACACCCCAGGTGTTTAAATATTAAAAACATGACATGTCATCATATGCATTGCAAGGCATTTGGTCAAATTGCAAACTTTGGTATGCATTCACTAAAACAAGTTTACATTTGTGTTATGAGTGTTGAATTGAATTGTTTGAATCAAGTTTGAAACCTTTGTATTGATTTGAAATTCCGAAAACCCTGATTTTCAATATTTAAATCCTACCCTAAAAATCCATTTCAAAATCTAAGAATATTTTGGGGTGGAGCCCAAAAGCAAAAGCGTAGAGCTTGGCATGTTATACAAAGTTTGTTTTTGGAGTTTTTCAAGTTGTTTAGTAAAATTTGGAGTAATTCAAAAAGGCGTAATTCGTTAAATTTCCCCATTTGAATTAAAAAGTTCATTTCAAAATCTAGATCGAATTAGGAGTTGGTTATAAAAGCAAAGTTGTAGAACTTTTGATTTTGAACAACTTTTGTTTTTGGAGATTTTTGAGTTGTTATGAAAATTTGAGAGTAATTTGTGAATTTTGGCGAATGGCAAACTTGTAATTTTGGTGAACAGTGTCCAGCGCCGAAGCTACATTGCCGACGTTTCCTTCTTCGGCGTTCCAGGCGCGGTCGTGGCCGTTTTGGCGTCATGCTGGCACGGTGAAGGCCACAGCGTAGCTTCCTCAAGCTTCTTGGCCCCTTTATAGCCTGAGCCACCGTCGTCTTTGCCCTTTCTTCTTGTTCTGTTTTTCCCGTCGCCTTGCTCATCTCCGGCGAGCCTGCACCGTCGTTGTTGTGCTCCACCATCGCTAATAAGCTAGTTCTAGCTTCGCTTACTCCTTGCGCATCCAGCTAACCCACCAATTCGGCTTGTCTTCGTCAGGAACTCGAGTTGCATCGTCTTCTTCCTCGCGGCCGGCAACTCCTCCATCGAGCACGATTCTCCGCGGTCAGAGCTCCACGGTGCATCTCCGTCCCTGGTTTTGGTTGATTCCATTTTGTTTCGATGCTGTGGTACTTAATCCATAGTTGGTTGCTCATTTTAACCATTGCAGTCACCGGTTCTTCCTCACCGACGATCTTTGCTCCGCCGTGATCACCGTGATCGTCGTCACACCACTCCGTTGCTTCTCCGCCCTCGCTCCTTGCTTCAACGTGTTCGGGGTGAGCCACTGGTGCTTCCTGGATCCTTTGTTTGAGCTCTACTAGTTGCACCCTGCCGGCATAGCGTTGCCGTGCCACCGTGTCCGCCATGGCCGACGTCGAGCTAGTATAGGGCCGTAATCAGTGCTGATAGGGACGTCAATCGATGCGCCTAGTCTTGGTTATCGTTTTGGTACTTTGGCCGTCGCCGTTGGACTCACCATCGATGAGTTTACGTCGGTCAGCGCCATCGCCATCGTGGTCAAACGCGCGAGGTTAGGGATGATAGGTGGGACCCGTTGTCAGTGACTCAGCGTTCAAATGGATTTTTCTATTTTCAGATTTAAATGAATAGTGTCTATTTTTGTTATTTTTGTGTAGATTTATTTAGAGCTCCAAAAATTATGAAATTTTTTGTGTGACTTCTCTGTGATGTATAGTATTTAAAAAAAATATGAAATGATGTTTTTCAGTAATTTTTGAATGTGATAAAATTTGCTCAATTTATTATTAAATGGATTTCCATGATTTTTCTAGGCTTAATTAATTGTCCAAAATTATGAAATTTGTTTTGCCACTTACTCATTATGTAATGAACATTTACAAAAATTTTGAGCTCAATTAGAATAAGTTGATTTATTTCATAATTTTGAATTAAATAATTAATTCATAAAAGCAAATAGTAACCTTTAATCAATTAGGTTTTTGTTTGAATTTTTGATTGAGTGATGTCCTTGAGTCATTAGTTGATAATGATCCTTGGCAATTGATGTATGTGTTACGAAAAAGATTTAGTTCGTTGACTTCCAACTGTACCGCGAAGGAAAGTTGTATTCGAATTGTTAATTTTTGCATCCATCATCGAGCATCATGTTTCGTATCCCGCATCATGTTAAATATGGCATTGTTACTACGTGTAGTGAACGAAGGCGAACATGTGGTAGTTAATCAAGTTGTGGAAGAGGTTAATCTGTCTGTTGAGGTCGGATCGAATACTTGTGAAACGTCGTAGGAACCGGACTTTTCCGTCAACGAAGGCAAGCCCCGGATGCATACCACCCTACCTTGTATTTTACAAATTGATTTCGCTTTTGCTTCTCTTTACTGCATTAAGTGATTAGGAGTCAAATGAAAAACAAATTGGTGCATTACCAACCTTGTTATTCCATATTTACCATATTACCAGTTTTAAACTCGTATATGCCTAGTTTTGCTTAGCTATGCGTAGAACGATGAAAGTCGGGTGACCACCTGCCACCTACAAGTTTTAAATGGAACATTGGTTAATTATGTTAGCATGTGATATGGGAATGTGGAGTAATAAATCTAGACCGGGCGGACTCGGTGTGTGTGAGCCACAAGACATGGAGGTCTTGTGAGCGGGTTCTTTCCACCTATGTCGATTAAGGCACGTCCATTGTTGAATTGCATGAGGTGAGAATTTGTAGTACTAACCACATACTCCGGTAAGCCTTAACTTGGCGATTCTAGTACGAGAATGGCTACTCGCGCACTAGGAGTGGAGAGATGGCAGGAATAGCGTGTACCCACGTGGCCATAGGCTGGATTGGTGGAGTACTGTGTTCTCGGGTGGCACAGACCCGTTCTTGTTTTAGAGGATCTGAGTGCAGGTTGGTATATGTAGGTCGGTGACCTGCATATGTCGTGTGGTCTAGAATTCCCAGCTGGGTTTTTAATCGGTTCAAATCGTCGTTGCTCCTCGGTTATGGAGACTCAACTCACTGTTCATCATCGTAGTATTAATAACTAGAACTTGAGAAAGGTTTGCGAAAGAGATTGATATGAAGTTCATGATCTCATTACGGATCATGGCAGATTCATATGAGGTACTTATAGAGTTTTACCTTTGAATTAAAGAATTTTGTTAAAGAGCTTTTACGCAAAAGAACTTTGATTATTGTTAAAGCCATACCTTCAATCCCATGAGCCGGCATTCTTGAGTTCTATCAGTTTTATTTCGGTTAAGTCTTGTTGAGTACTTTTGTACTCAGGGTTCATTGACCCCTTGTTGCAGGTGAGCCTCATGAGCAGATCTGTTTTGGATCATGCTGTATGACTATCGTTCGTTCTGACGATGAGAAGTAAATGTGTGATCCTTGGGCAGGATGTTTATTTTATGTGTTATGGATATGTTAATTATGCCACTCCACTACTACTATGGTTTGTAATAATTATCGAACTTAGTTTGTAAGGTTTGAAACAGCTAGTTTGTAAACTATGTTATCGTAAGACTTCCACTGTTTTTACTCTGGTGTTGATATTTGAATAAATATTGTAATACTGCAATGACTCTGTAATGTGATCCTGCTTGGAAATCGTGGATGATTCGAGGTTCCCCGAGGACACCCGACAGTCTTTTTAAGTTAATGGAAACATATGCGTAAATGTCAAAGGTCGTCGGACAGTGACAGATGCATGTGGGCCATATAACTTAGGAGGCTCTACCATAGAATGGTATCAGAGCAATTGTTACAAGGTTTTTGTTGTATTGTTTTACAAAAACTTCAAAATGATTTGGGATGACTAAATTTAACTTGTTAATTTGGTCTAAATTGCTTCTGACTTATCTTATTCCTTTCTCACCATTCCTTATTTGATTAAAAGGGTCTTGTGTGGTGGAGTAGTAATCTTACTATGCCCTATATAAAAATAAATGTTGTTTATGTGCATTATAAACTTTGATGTTTTTGTTTGTAAGAACGATTCATGCATCATTATTAATTCACTCGTTACTTCCTTCACCTCTTAGTCTGGAGTTGAGTAGTGAGACTTATTTGAGTAATGTAATCCATCATAGCTGCTCTTTAGACTTTGATCAAATGGTTTTACTTGGATTAAATTGGTTTCCTACAGATGCCAAGATGACGCCCCCGTAAGTCCAATGGACCCAAAGGAGTTCCTCATCACCAACTTGCCCCTAGAAATGATGGTGCTAGCAGTAGCAGTTCTAGGCCTGATCCCCAAGTAGAGATACAGAGGATTTCTATAGAATTAGCACAAGCTACTAGAGATAGGGCTTTGGATGCTATACAGGTAGGAGAATTACAGGATCAATTGAGGCGTCTCGCCACCGCACACAGGAACTATAAAAGTATGTTAGTTCGTACGGTGGAGGGACAAAATGAGGCTTGGCATAGGGAAAATGTAGCTAGAGCTAGAACTCATGAGCTAGAATTCTATGTAGAAGATTTAGAAGAACATAATACTTATCTGCATGAGGAAGTTCATAGGCTTAGCAATCTACTAAATCTGAATCATGAGCCTCAAGCTGATGCCATGGACCCCGGTGTCATCCTTGTCGATGATAATGAATCGAAAGAAGAAGAAGAAGAAGATCCTGAAGAATTAGTAATGATCAATGAAAGTGATGATGAAGGCGGTAATAATTCCAGAATGGATACCGAGCCTGAAGTTTGAAGTAATCACGGAAAAGAGTAGAGTTGTATAATAGTTAGTTATAGTTAAGCTATGTATCTTGTTTTGGTACTTACAGGTCCTGGTGTTTATATTAGTAAACCCTATGTAATGTGTCTGGAGTAAGCTTTTGTGCAATTCAATAAAGGATTGTGAATAAAGTTTGGTTTGTTATGAGCAGATGCGTCGTATGCGGGGTTTGTATGTTCCTAGAACTTCACAAGATGAGGATGGTATTCTAGATCCACCACCAGTTCCAACAAATCTAGCTGATGCTATAACCGCACTTGTCAATGTGACGGCTGAAAATTCCCGTTTGCTTCATGAGATAGCTTAGAGTAATCAGAATCAGATGCATAGAAACCATGGTCGCCACCATAACAGACAGGAGGCTACATATGTTGATTTTATAGACACAAGACCACTGGTGTTCACCAAGGCAGATGAACCATTGGAGGCTGATGACTGGCTTCGAACCATGGAGCAGAAATTTGACCTTATTCCATGCATGGAATATCAGAAACCTGCGTTTGCCGCCCAGCAACTTAGAGGTGCAGCAAGTGTTTGGTGGGTGAATTTAGTGGCTATGCAACCAGCTAGCATTCCAATAACTTGGGCTGAGTTCCATACTGCCTTCAGAGCCCATTATATCCCTGAAGGAGTGATGGCAATGAAGTTAGATGAATTCCTTGCTTTGAAGCAAGGAGATCAAACCGTGATGCAGTATGTGGGAAGATTTAATCATCTGTCCCAATATGCATCAGAACATGTCAACATTGATACCAGGAAGAAGAGGTGGTTTATGAGAGGTTTGAATACCAAGCTGCAAACAATGATGACAACTTGCACCAATGTCACTTATCATGAGGCAGTAAATATTGCAATTGCTTCAGAGTCAAAGTATCGGCAGCATAAGGAGCTCAAAAAGAAAAAGAGTATGTCGTCTAGATCTTTTGGGGGAAATTAGAAGAGGCAGAGGGTGATTTATCATCTAGTACATCATAATCGTCCTCCTTACCATCCGCTGCAGTTCCAAGCCGGGCAACAGTCTAATGTCCATCCTGCTATAACCTATCCAAACTCACAGTCAACCAATGCTCCTGGTGGCAATGCTCCAACGTCCCAGGGTCATAACTACCCATGTTACAATTGTAGAAGGACTGGTCATTTCTCTAGGGAATGTCCATATCCTAGGTAGGCTAATCAAAATTATTAGAAGGCCCCTGCCAATCAACAACAGGGTCAGGCACCAAACAAGAAGCTCAATCAGAATGCTCAGAAGGGCAAAGATGAGAGGAAGACAGGATGGGTGTTTTATATTCAAGCTGGAGAAATTCCAGAAGGGGAGCCAGTGATGATGGGTATGTTTCCTGTTGCCAATCACCCTGCAGTTATACTTTTTGATTCTGGTGCATCGCATTCATTCATCAATAGAACATTTGTCGTGAAGCATGAAATTTCAATTGGGGCAACAAAGGAAAGTTTCTTTATACAGTCGCTCGGGGGACGTCTGTGTACTAAGGAAATGGTATACCAGGTACCCGTAAACCTGGGTGGGCATATTTTTCCCACTGCCATGATTATCCTTAAGGATCAGGATATAGATGTAATCTTGGGAATGAATTGGATGTATCAGCATAAGGCTATTATAGATGCTTTGAATAGGACATTAATAGTAAGTTTGCCTGATAGTAATTCTCAACTTCTCATCCAACTTCCAACCCTAAGAAGATCAGTGGGCAAGATTTGTGCAACTGCTGTCAATGAGATTAGAGATATTCCGGTAGTGTGTGAATTTCTGGATGTGTTTCCTGAAGATTTACTCGGTCTACCACCTGATAGGGATATATAGTTTAATATAGAGTTACAACCTGGAACAGCTCCGATTTCTCGGTGAGCTTATAGGATGCCACCTAAGGAATTGGCCGAGTTGAAGGCTCAGTTACAAGAATTAATTGAGAAGGGGTTTATCCAACCTAGTTCCTCACCTTGGGGATGTCCGGCAATTTTTGTGAAAAAGAAAGATGAGACCCTGAGGTTATGTGTTGACTATCGTCCATTGAATGAAGTGACCATCAAGAATAAGTATCCATTACCTTGGATAGATTTGCTTTTTGATCAATTGGCCAGAGCTAAAGTTTTCTCCAAGATAGATTTGAGATCAGGATATCACCAAATCAAGATAAAGCCTGAAGATATTCCCAAAACAACATTTACCACAAGATATGGATTATATGAATACTTGGTAATGTCTTTTGGTTTGACAAATGCTCCCGCTCATTTCATGTATCTGATGAACTCAGTATTCATGCCTGAGCTAGACAAGTTTGTAGTGGTGTTTATTGATGACATTCTAGTATATTCTAAGAATAAGAAAGAACATGCGGAACATCTCAGAATTGTTCTGACCCGCTTGAGAGAACATCAACTATATGCCAAGTTTAGCAAGTGTGATTTTTGGCTTAAGGAAGTGCAATTTCTTGGACATGTCTTGTCAGCCGAAGGAGTTGTAGTTGATCCTGGCAAAGTGAGTGATGTGCTTGATTGGAAACCGCCAACCATAGTTCATCAAGTTTGGAGTTTTCTAGGATTGGCGGGGTATTACCGTCGGTTTATTCTAGAATTCTCTAAAGTATCAAAGCCCATAACTGAATTGTTGAAGAACCAAGTCAAGTTTGTCTAGTCATCAGATTGTGAAGAGGCTTTCCAGACTTTGAAAAGGCTATTGACTACTGCACCAGTGCTAGCCCAACCTGATATCGAGAAGCCGTTTGATGTTTATTGTGATGCTTTAGGTATTGGTATTGGATGTGTGTTGATGCAAGAAGGCCGAGTCATTGCCTATGCATCTAGGCAACTTAAGCAGCATGAAGAACACTATCTGACTCATGATTTGGAGTAAGCAGCTATGGTTCATGCTCTGAAGATTTGGTGGCATTACCTGCTTAGTAATACATGCCATATGTATACAGACCACAAGAGCTTAAAGTATATCTTTACTCAGTCAAAGTTGAACATACGACAAAGAAGATGGTTAGAACTGATTAAGGATTATGATTTGGAAGTATATTATCACCCTGGTAAAGCAAATGTGGTTGCAGATGCCCTTAGTCACAAAAGTTATTGCAATTGTCTGACAGTGAGAACAATGGGTTTGAATTTATGTCAAGAAATAGAGAAGTTGAATGTAGAAGTAATTCAACAAGGAAGTTTGAACAATATAATTGTTGAAGCCACTATTCGAGATCAAGTTATTGCTGCTCAAAAGGAAAACAAGGGTATCGCCTATATCAAGGAAAGAGTCAAGAGTGGAAAAGCGGAATGCTTTAGCATAGATGATGAAGATGTGTTATGGTTTAAGGATCGCCTGGTGGTACCAAAAATTCCTAAGTTGCAGCAGTCAATTCTAGATGAGGCACATGCTACTAGGTTATCTATCCATCCGGGAAGCAACAAGATGTACCATGATTTGAAGCAAAGATTCTGGTGAACTAAAATGAAAATAGAGATTGCTAGATATATAGCAAAGTGTGATACTTGTCAAAAGGTGAAAGCTATACATTTGAGGTCTGCTAGTGAATTACAACCATTGCCTATTCCATCTTGGAAGTGGGAGGACATATGTATGGATTTTATTGTTGGTCTACCCAAGACATCAAAGGGATTTGATTCAGTATGGGTTATTGTAGATCGACTAACCAAATCAGCACATTTTCTTCCAGTCAAGACAATATATCCCACGATCCAATATGCCAAGATGTACTTAGCAAGAATCATGAGTTTGCATGGGGTACCAAAGACCATAGTGTCAGATAGGGGTACACAGTTTGTCTCCAGCTTTTGGAAACACTTACATGCTTCGTTGGGTACCAAACTTCTGTATAGTATAGCTTATCATCCGCAGACTGATGGACAGACTGAAAGAGTCAATCAAGTACTTGAAGATATGTTAAGATGTTGTGTCCTTAACTATTCCAATAAGTGGGATGAGTGCTTACCTTTGGCCAAGTTCTCATACAACAATAGTTATCAGGAAAGTATTAGAATGGCTCAATTTGAAGCACTCTATGGTCGTAGATGCAGAACATTATTGAGTTGGTCTGAGCCTGGAGAAAGAAGATTCTTTGGAGTTGACCTTGTGAAAGAAATAAAAGACAAGGTTAGGCAAATACAGAGTAATTTGAAAATAGCTCAGTCCCGCCAAAAGAGTTATGCGGATAGAAGACGAAGACCATTGGTATTTAACAAAGGAGATTTTGTATATCTGAAAATATCACCAATGAAGGGAGTTAACCATTTTGGTGTTAAAGGAAAGTTGGCACCCCGATACATTGGACCGTATCAAATTTTGGAGAGGTATGGAAAAGTGGCATATCGCTTGAAATTACCTGAACATCTCACAGCTGTGCATGATGTGTTCCATGTTTCTCAATTGAAGAAGTGTCTCCGAGTGCCAGAACAGAATGTTGAAGTTAAAGGAGTGGAACTAGAACCGGATTTAACTTATTCCAAATATCCTATCCGAGTGTTAGATCAGAAAGATCGTGTTACTCAAAGACGGACAATTAAGTTCTATAAAATACAATGGAATCAACATTCAGAAGAGGAAGCTACTTGGGAATCAGAAGATTACTTGTTAGAAAAGTTTCTAGAGTTTCTAGCGTCAATATAAAATAGAGTAATGTTAGTTGAGCTCGGTTGCTACAAGTTATGTTTTGTAAAGGAACCTCAGCTGTTTTATGGACAAGTTTTGGATGTTTTTGGACTGACACATTTCCTTTTCCATTACTTACTCTATGGCTTTGAATCTCGGGGCGAGATTTCTTTTAGGGGGAAGGATTGTAACACCTCGGGTGTTTAAATATTAAAAACATGACATGTCATGATATGCATTGCAAGGCATTTGGTCAAATTGCAAACTTTGATATGCATTCACTAAAACAAGTTTACATTTGTGTTATGAGTGTTGAATTGAATTGTTTGAATCAAGTTTGAAACCTTTGTATTGATTTGAAATTCCGAAAACCCTGATTTTCAATATTTAAATCCTACCCTAAAAATCCATTTCAAAATCTAAGAATATTTTGGGGTGGAGCCCAAAAGCAAAAGTGTAGAGCTTGGCATGTTATACAAAGTTTGTTTTTGGAGTTTTTCAAGTTGTTTAGTAAAATTTGGAGTAATTCAAAAAGGCGTAATTCGTTAAATTTCCCCATTTGAATTAAAAAGTTCATTTCAAAATCTAAATCGAATTAGGAGTTGGTTATAAAAGCAAAGTTGTAGAACTTTTGATTTTGAACAACTTTTGTTTTTGGAGATTTTTGAGTTGTTATGAAAATTTGAGAGTAATTTGTGAATTTTGGCAAATGGCAAACTTGTAATTTTGGTGAACAGTGTCCACCACCGAAGCTACATTGCTGGCGTTTCCTTCTTCGGCGTTCCAGGCGCGGTCGTGGCCATTTTGGCGTCGCGCTGGCGCAGTGAAGGCCACAACGTAGCTTCCTCGAGCTTCTTGGCCCCTTTATAGCCTGAGCCGCCGTCGTCTTTGCCCTTTCTTCTTGCTTTGTTTTTCCCGTCGCCTTGCTCATCTCCGGCGAGCCCACGCCGTCGTTGTTGTGCTCCACCGTCGCTGATAAGCTAGTTCCAGCTTCGCTTACTCCTTGCGCATCCAGCTGACCCACCAATTCGGCTTGTCTTCGTCGGGAACTCGAGTTGCATCGTCTTCTTCCTCGTGGCTGGCAACTCCTCCGCCGAGCACGATTCTCCGCGGTCAGAGCTCCACGGTGCATCTCTGTCCCTGGTTTTGGTTGATTCTATTTCGTTTCAATGCTGTGGTACTTAATCCATAGTTGGTTGCTCATTTGGACCACTGCAGTTGCCGGTTCTTCCTCACCGACGATCTTTGCTCCGCCGTGATCGTCGTCACGCCTCTCCGTTGCTTCTCCGCCCTCGCTCCTTGCTTCAACGCGTTCGGGGTGAGCCACTAGTGCTTCCTGGATCCTTTGTTTGAGCTCTACCAGTTGCACGCCACCGACGTAGCGTTGCTGTGCCACCGCGTCCACCATGGCCGATGTCGAGCTAGTATAGGGTCATAATCAGTGCTGATAGGGACGTCAATCGATGCGCCTAGTTTTGGTTATCGTTTTGGTACTTTGGCCATCGCCGTTGGACTCACCGTCGATGAGTTTACGTCGGTCAGCGCCATCGCCGTCGTGGTCAAACGCGCGAGGTTAGGGATGACAGGTGGGACCCGTTGTCAGTGACTCAGCGTTCAAATGGATTTTTCTATTTTCAGATTTGAATGAATAGTGTCTGTTTTTGTTATTTTTGTGTAGATTTATTTAGAGCTCCAAAAATTATGAAAATTTTTGTGTGACTTCTCTGTGATGTATAGTATTTAAAAAAAATATGAAATGATGTTTTTCAGTAATTTTTAAATGTGATAAAATTTGCTCAATTTATTAATAAATGGATTTCCATGATTTTTCTAGGCTTAATTAATTGTCCAAAAATTATGAAATTTGTTTTGCCACTTACTCATTATGTAATGAACATTTACAAAAATTTTGAGCTCAATTAGAATAAGTTGATTTATTTCATAATTTTGAGTTAAATAATTAATTCATAAAAGCAAATAGTAACCTTTAATGAATTAGGTTTTTGTTTGAATTTTTGATTGAGTGATGTCCTTGAGTCATTAGTTGATAATGATCCTTGGCAATTGATGTATGTGTTACGAAAAAGATTTAGTTCGTTGACTTGCAACTGTACCGCGAAGGAAAGTTGTATTCGAATTGTTAATTTTCGCATCCATCATCGAGCATCATGTTTCGTATCCCGCATCATGTTAAATATGGCATTGTTACTATGTGTAGTGAACGAAGGCGAACACGTGGTAGTTAATCAAGTTGTGGAAGAGGTTAATCCGTCTGTTGAGGTCGGATCGAATACTTGTGAAATGTCGCAGGAACCGGACTTTTCCGTCAACGAAGGCAAGCCCCGGATGCATACCACCCTACCTTGTATTTTACAAATTGATTTCGCTTTTGCTTCTCTTTACTGCATTAAGTGATTAGGAGTCAAATGAAAAACAAATTGATGCATTACCAACCTTGTTATTCCATATTTACCATATTACCAGTTTTAAACTCGTATATGCCTAGTTTTGCTTAGCTATGCGTAGAACGATGAAAGTCGGGTGACCACCTACCACCTACAAGTTTTAAATGGAACATTGGTTAATTATGTTAGCTTGTGATATGGGAATGTGGAGTAATAAATCTAGACCGGGCGGACTCGGTGTGTGTGAGCCACAAGACATGAAAGTCTTGTGAGCGGGTTCTTTCCGCCTGTGTCGATTAAGGCACGTCCGTTGTTGAATTGCATGAGGTGAGAATTTGTAGTACTAACCACATACTCCGGTAAGCCTTAACTTGGCGATTCTAATACGAGAATGGCTACTCACGTACTAGGAGTGGAGAGATGGCAGGAATAGCGTGTACCCACGTGGCCATGGGCTGGATTGGTGGAGTACTGTGTTCTCGGGTGGCACAGACCCGTTCTTGTTTTAGAGGATCTGAGTGCAGGTTGGTATATGTAGGTCAGTGACCTGCATATGTCGTGTGGTCTGGAATTCCCAGCTGGGTTTTTAATCGGTTCTAATCATTATTGCTCCTCGGTTATGGAGACTCAACTCACTGTTCATCATCATAGTATTAATAACTAGAACTTGAGAAAGGTTTGCGAAAGAGATTGATATGAAGTTCATGATCTCATTACGGATCATGGCAGATTCATATGAGGTATTTATAGAGTTTTACCTTTGAATTAAAGAATTTTGTTAAAGAGCTTTTACGCAAAAGAACTTTGATTATTGTTAAAGCGATACCTTGAATCCCATGAGCCAGCATTCTTGAGTTCTATCAGTTTTATTTCGGTTAAGTCTTGTTGAGTACTTTTGTACTCGGGGTTCGTTGATCCTTTGTTGCAGGTGAGCCTCATGAGCAGATCTGTTTTGCATTGTGCTGCATGACTATCGTTCGTTCTGACGATGAGAAGTAAATGTGTGATCCTTGGGCAGGATGTTTATTTTATGTGTTATGGATATGTTAATTATGCCACTCCACTACTACTATGGTTTGTAATAATTATCGAACTTAGTTTGTAAGGTTTGAAACAACTAGTTTGTAAACTATGTTATCATAAGACTTCCGCTGTTTTTACTCTGGTGTTGATATTTGAATAAATGTTGTAATACTGCAATGACTCTGTAATGTGATCCTACTCGGAAATTGTAGATGATTCGGGGTTCCCCGAGGACACCCGATAGTCTTTTTAAGTTAATGGAAACATATGCGTAAATGTCAAAGGTCGTCGGACAGTGACAGATGCATGTGGGCCCTATAACTTAGGAGGTTCTGCCATAGAGGCCATGGCAGATCTCTGCTACTGAAAATCCATCTACATGCATTAATGAAAGATTGATTTTAGGTTAAGGCATGCCTTGCTGGCCTCTAAGTGCACATCATTGCAGACATAAAAAAACTAGTGGACACCTAAGGGCTTCATGGCCTCGGCTGCAATGTGTAGAGCACAGCCTCCCAAAGGCTCCACCCCAACATCATTGACCAAATCTCAAACCATGTGAAACAGTAAACCCTAGCCCATATGTATCATCATAGTGGAAGAAGAACATGGAAATATCATGGATTGGGACCAATAACTCACAGATCGACCAAATAAACTAGCTACATTGGGATCCCAATCTCAGACCATGCAAAACAGTAAACCCTAGCTCATATATATCATCATAGTGCAATAAAAATATGGAAACATCATGGATTGGGACCAATAACTCATAGATCTACCATGAGGCAAGCATGAATCCCACAAAAACAATGTTATGAGCACATAGACCACCGAAATCGGGTCATGTGTAAGCACTTCCCATCACTATGAGCACTTTGACCTCCAAAATAAGGCCAAGTGTAAGCAACATTTCAAGATTTCACCTTGCTTTGGGGATGGAGAGGAGGAAGAAGCCGGTGGCCTGGTGTCGGTGTTTTTAATAAGCACCAGCAAGTAAATTTATATTTATGCGTGTTAGGCCCGGATGGTGCGCTAATGGACACAAGATCTATACTGGTTCGGGCTAAATGTCCCTACGTCTAGTCTGTTGCTGCTCATGTTATTAGCATCGAAAATGGTTTGTAGTAGGGGGTACAAACAGTCAAGAGAGGGACTGGTCCCAGGTCTCTGATGGAAGGGTCAAAAGGATGTCAAGAGCCTGATAGCAGCTTGACTGTGTGTGATGTGTGTTGTCCGTCAAAAGTAGGTCCCTTTAGTGGAGCCCTACCCTCCCCTTTTATAGACCAAGGGGGGAGCAGGGGCTACAGATGGAAGAAAGAAGAAAATACCAAGGGCATAGAAGGTCCTTAGAAGGAGCCGGGTCTTCCTTTTTTCCTGCGCCTACCCTATATAATCTGACAGACCATGTCAGGAGCGGTGTGCTTATTGATCTTCGTAGGACATGCCTTGGCCACTTTTAGCAAGTGGGTGCATCCCATCTCGCCCCTACGGGTGGTGTGTCAGACGGGGTTGTCGATCTCCGACCCCTTGGGGAGCGGACAGTGCAGTGTCTGCTTGTTTGTCACTGTAGAGTCCAAGCAGGGACCCCATCAGGAATCCCTGCTTGGAACGTAGTGGTTGTCGTATGTCCGTGTTGGGTTCTTCGCTCGGAGGTTGAAGGCGACGCCTACAACACTGTAGAGTGAAGAGCACGCGCCCACAACACTATTCAGGCTCTGCCACACTTAGAGGGGTCTAAGTGCCCGTCCTATCACGCTCTGATGGTACTTTCCTGCAGGGGTGCAGGGTATGGTCCCTGATGTAGCGGTTGACCCGAATGTCTTGTCTTACCCTATGCCTATCATCATGATGGAGCACAGTGCAGTTGTCAGGCGAAGCAAAGCCAGCTCTCGGGCATTGGGCGAGGCGAGGTTCGTCCTTAGCCGTTAGATGAGGTGGAGCATGGCCTTTATCCTTTGGGTGAGGCTAAGCCCTGGCCTTGGGGGTTGGGCGATGTAGAGTCCATCCTATGGGGGTCAAGCGACGCAGAGTCTAGCCCTCATGGGTAGGGCGAGGTGGGGTCTAGCCCTCGAAGGTCGGGCGACGTGGAGTCCATCCTGCGGGGGTCAGGCGAGGCGGAGTCTAGCCCTCGGGGGTCGGGCGAGGCGGAGTCTAGCCCTCAGGGGTCGGGCAAGGCGGGGTCTAGCCCTCAGCCATCGGGGCTCAGCCCTTGGGTGAGGCGAAGCCATCCCCCAGCTGTCGGGGGAGGAAGAGCTGGCTGACGGGCATCGGGAGAGGTGGAACTAAACTCTCGTCATTCGGGCAAGAAGCGTAGTAGCGCCCTTGTCCACCCGGGAGTTTTTAACGTTCGATTGTTATTAGTTCCACCTCCTTGGGTACCCCGGTATTAGGTCCCCGACAGTAGCCCCCGTGCCCTCGGGTGATTCGGGTAGAGTCGCCCGAGGGATGTATTCGATTTCATCAGAGTCAATTCGCCAGAGGGTGCGTGCGAGTGCACCTAATGGGCATAGCCCCCGAGCCCCTAGGTGATTTGAGTAGAGTCGCCCAAGGGGTAGTATTGGACCCTCCGCGGGTAAGGCTGTAAGACTTTGTTTTTTGTCAACTGGATATTTTTAAGGGAAACGTGGTATTCCGTTTGCGGGAATTTTATTCAGGGCCGGTCCAGATGGATTAGAGAAGAGATTTGTTTGGTCCACGTCCCCTCTGTGGGAAAAGAGTCTGGTCACTTCGGGAAGGTGAACCGTCCAGTGTGATTTTGGTGGGAGAGGATAGGGATCGCGAGCGCGTGTCCCGCGACGTGACGCGACGGTGCACGTGGCAGGCTTGGAGATCGAGGCGGATGGTTGCCCTTCTCGCATCTGTCGCCTCTATAAAACCATGGGGTTCGCCCCTAGGGTTCCGTATTTCGCCCCATTGCCTTTGCGTCCGAAACCTCCGCCGCCAATCGCCCTAGCCTCCTACGCCTGCGCCGCCGCCGCCGTCAAACTCACTGCTGCCTTCTTCTCCGTGCTGCTCCCGTTGTCGCAATGGACCCGGGGTACAAATCCAACATCTCCCTTCGGCGCCTGGAGGGCCTCGTCCATTGAGGCCTCCTTTGCCCATTGATCACCACCAAGGAGTGGCGACTGCCCGGTGAGGAGGAGGAGCCACAGCCACCTGAAGGGTACATCGTGTCTTTTGCTCACTTCCATGAGCGAGGATTCGCCATGCCCGCCCATCCGTTTTTCCAGGGATTGCTGGACTATTATTAGGTGGAACTACAACACCTTACCCCCAATGGGATCTAGCACATTGTGGTGTTCATTGCCCTGTGCGAGGGGTTTTTGGGGATCGGTCCCCACTTTAACCTGTGGCGGTATATCTTTGCCGTTAGTCTGGTAAGAGACAGGTCGGGCAGCAAGAGCTGCATGCACTGGTGGGGTGCGCCAGCATCCACCTCTGCCACAACCGAGGGGGGACGTACCCGCTAATGCGTTTGTCCACCTCCAACAAGGTGTGGCATTCGCAATGGTTTTATATCAAGAACGACGCTGCCACCACCTTGCTAGCTTTCACCAGGCGCTACATCTTGGAGGCCCCGGGGTCGTGGGGGTGGGGTGTCCCGGGTAAGGCAAAGAAGCAACTCAACGACCTTCTTGCCGCCCTCCAAACTCTAAAGCAGAGGGGGTGAAGGGGTCGGGGATCATCGGCGCCTACCACGCGAGGAGGGTTGCACCACTGATGGCGCGTGCTCCCCCTGTATCAGATGGTGCCTGAAGCATCGTTTGAAGGGACGGTGCTTGTCGACGAGGTGCTCCCTTACTCCGAAGTGGCACAGTGCGTCAAGGAGGTGATGGAGCCCACAAAGGACTCCCATGGTGCCATTCTTGACTTTGTGTATCCGGTGCCGGTACATCCCCCAATGCGGCCGGAACTGGGGTTTGTTGATTTTGTAAGTCTTTTTTTCCCTTCGCTCCTCTTTTCACTTGAAATTTCCGATCCCCTAATGCTAACTTTGGGATGGCGGGACCAGCCAGGGGGACTGCACTTCAAGGACAGCCTAGCTCCACTATAGAAGGACCTAACCTGGGCAGCAACGAACCATGCCACGGCTGGTTGGGACAAGAAGATGAGGGAGCTCACGAAGAAAAAGGCGATATGGAAGCAGCAAGCTCGAGATTGAGGAGAGGAGACGAGTAGTGAAGACGACGATGACGATGATGAGTCCGATGAGGGAGGGGGTGACCTAGTGGACGAGGACTTGTTGCCCCCGCAGGGGCCCTTCCCATTCCATGCGGAGGGAAGCGAGTCTGCGGGTATGGTGGAGCCAGGCCCGCCCCTAGGTCCGGTGGGAGCCGGTGGATGGGAGGGGTCAGATCCGAGACCATCCCCACAATGCTAGTGGAGGGGGCGACTCCGACGCCATGCCTCGAGAGGTGATGGAGAGAAGCGGCTCTAGGGCTATGCCCCATGAGACGATGGAGGGGAGCGGCTCCGATGCCATGCCCCGAGAGGTGATGGAGGGGAGCGGCTCTGGCACCGCACCCCATGAGATAAAGGAGATGAGCCCTCCTGCCTCAGAGTAGGGGGCAGGCTCGAAATAGTCCCGCCCGCATGAGTTGGAGCAGGGGGCCGGGGGTTCATCCCCGAAACATACCCACCATCTGAAAGCATCAGAGTACGTCATTGACTCCCCTCGTTGTTCCCTTTATTTTTTTATTCCAATCTTACGCTTTTTCCTCTTTTGCAGATTCTTGCGATGGGGCCACCCTCTGGGGCTGGTGCCCTAGAAGAGCCTTGCCCTTTAGATGGGATGGCTGGTGCTGCCCGACGTCGCCCCTATTTTGGGTAGGAGCGTTGCGGCCTCATTGGTCGGTCCGGCGGCGCTTGCGGTGGCGCCCGCGCCCTAGGTGGTTGCTGAATAGGCAACCACGACCGCGTTAGGCCAGGAGCAGCCAGACGCAACCGTGGTCATGTCCGAGGGGGTGGTGCAGTCCGCACCTCTGGTGGCCATAGAGACAGTGCCCGACGTAGATCGGGCAGAGTTGGATGTGGCCACAGTGGCGTCCAAGGGAGCGGCATAGTCCGTGCCACTGGAGGTCCAAATGGGAGAGGCTGCGACCGCGTTAGGCCCGGCAGGGTCGGATGCGGCCATGGTGGCGTCCAAGGTGGGTTGGATGGGGGAGGATACGGCCAGTGGGTCTCTGGGCATCTTGGCGGTGGTGGGAAGGACTCGCCGGCTATCGCCCCCAGCCCTATTGTCGGGGGGCAACTGTTCCCCCGCACGAAGTGAGCCGCCGCTCCATTGGATGGATGCTCAGGATCCGTCATCGACTCTGTTCTCGCTTGATGATGTTGCCGAGAGTGTGCAGTGAGAGAACCTTGACATCAGGTTCTCGGCCATGATCAATGCCTTGAACTAGGCCAATGGAGCCCTTGGCAAAATCATCGTTCCTTCTAGCTAGGTATTCACCTTGTTCTCCTCCTTCTTTTCGTATCCTTGTGTTTTTGTGTTTTTGATACCGGTCTTCTTTTCAAAATCTTGCTGCCCATAGCTAGAACAAATCTTGGTTTCTCCACGAGTGAAAGGCGGAGTGGGACCGCCTCACCGAGGAGGCCTAGCTACAAGGAGATGTGAGTGTGCAACTTGCTGTCGTCTAGCAGTGGGAGGCCGAGGCGCGTCATGACGTGGAGGAGTTCCATGCAATGTTTGAGGATTTGTCAGCGAGGACGAAGCTAGATGAGGAGGAGATCACCAGGCTCCGAAAGGAGCGAGACGAGCTGCTACAGAAGAATGCCACGGCTAGTGAGCGGGCCAGCGAGCTGCTGGCGGAGCTACAGATGGAGCGGGACCTCAAGCTGAAGGCTGAGGAGAGGTCCACGACGTTGTAGGAGAAGGCGAACCAGGATGTCGTGGTGGTCGATCGGGCCATCCAAGAGTGTGATGAAGCACATCGAGAGGCCGAGGCACGCCATGCGGATCTTGGAGTCAAGGTGGCCCGATGGCTGGATGCCGAGGAAGTTTCTGCTGGTCTACGCACCGATCTCGCCGAGGCACGGAGGCTTCTTCAAGTCGAAGGTGATGAGTATGATCGCCTGTCTTCCACTATCCTAGCAGTCTATGATGACCTGCGGGTGACGCAAGAGGAGGGGGTTGGTTCCCTCGTGGTCCATGCTGCTGGTATCACAGCGCGCATGGGCCAGCTTGAGGAGAGCGCCTTTTGCCTCAGGATCACCTAGGCCTTCACTATCGCCCATTCCCATTATGCTCAGGAGATCAACCTGAGGGTGATGAGCCAAGGCTTCGCGCCTATCTATGAAGACGCTGAGCTAGATGAGATGGAGAAGGCGGTGGCTCCCCTTGCATGGAACCTGGCGGACAAGCTGAAAGAAGAGGTTCTCCCTTCATGGAAGTAGTTAGTGGAATTGGTTTGATAAACACTTATTTGTAACATGTGAACAAGTGTTAGTGCTTTTGTGTCCTAGAAATGGTTGCGTAAGTCTTGTTTCATTTGTTTTGATCTTACCTTCTCTTTTTGCGATGAAAAAGATTTAGACAATCGACCCCTCCGTTTGTTAAGACCATAGGGCCCGAGGTTTTTTTAGGGGAAACTTGATTGTGCTGGTGAGCAAAATTACAATAGCTATTTGGGCATGGGCCTTTTGCGGTCTTACCAGTCTATTCCACCGAACCTTGCCACTGGTCTTGATGCGAAGAGGAGGTCAAATGTAATATTTTCTCGAAAAGAAAAGAAAGGAGGTTCCCATACCTTTACCAGCCCCTGAGTGAGATCCAACCCCTTGCGGTTGCTGGGGTCAGATGTTATTGGAGACCGGAGTGAGGGAGGCAAACTTACATTTGTATTTACTCATACCCCTTACCTTAGGACTTTGATGATTGCTGCGTGACCATGCGTTATGAGCTTGCTAACGGGGATGTTCGGACAGAATCCGATCCCGTTTGCTTCACGACAGGGTCAGCGAAGCCCTTGGGTGGCATTTCGCTACTCCTTGGCCCGCCTTCCAACAGATTCCCCCTCAATGGGGTTTCTATGGGCTCGGCTAGAGGCTGGATTTGAACAAGAAGGTTGAGATGACCCTATTCACCTTAATGCGGGTCAGGCAAAGGCCGTTGAGGCTCATCTGTGTTTTCTCCCCTAGCTCTTGTTCGATGCGAGGCAGCCCCAGACCCTTCGCTGGTCAGCCATTGAACCTCGGTCTCTCAATCTTGGGTCGAGTGGCTCGAGTCCTCGAGCCCTTGAGGGTCTGCTAGGGGTCGGGCATGTTTTCATGTGCTACCCCATCCTCGGTTTCCGCAGCTAGAGGGGCTGAGTTGATGACATTTGCCTCGATGGCTCGAGTGTCGCGCTCAATGAGCTCGCTAACGGGTATGTTCATGTGGAATCCAGATCCATCATTCACTGACGGGGTCGGTAGAGCCCTCATGTGGCATCCACTACTTCTGAACCCGCCTCCCGGTAGATGCCTGAGCTATTTGTTGGGCTCAGGTGGCCCATTGGCCTCTCCTCGATGGAGATTCTGTGGGTTTGGCTCGAGGTTGGAATCGAACGAGAAAGGTTGAGATGTCCCTGTCTGCTTCTGAACGGGGTTGGGCAAGGCCGCTGGGGCTCATTTTGGTTTTTCTCCCCTGGCTCTATTTGACACGAGGCAGCCTCGAGCCCTTCGCGGGCCGGCCTTCGAACCCCAGTCAGGCGTCGCTCATATTGAATAAGGCGGCTACCGCTTTGTGACGCAACATGAAGTGTTGAGATGCAAGGATTTGCATATGAAATGTTTGGATATATGGATTTAGCGTATAGCTTAATCGAAATGAAAGCGGGGGTCGGTAACGTTACCTTGGTGGTATGAGCCATGGGAAGCTCCTACTAGACATGTTCGTGCCAGGTTTGGGTCCGACGTTTGCGACGAGGCCAGCGTAACCTGCATAAGTATCGTGATTTTTTGTTTCCGTCTCTCAGTGGGAATCTGAGCCGTACGATTGGCTTTTAAGCGATTTGTTAGCTTCCCCCCGAAGGGGGCTCTGCAGGCGGACCCCTCCAAACTCCTTTCGGGAAGGCAGGAACTAAGGCTAGTAGTGTGAGGAATTGTGAACGCGATTATGCTGGTGAACCAAAAAAACACTGTAGCCGTTAGGGCATAGGGTCTAGTGGTTCATCCAGTTGTACTCATCGTTGTATTCCCACCCGCCGTGCTTTGGGTTTCCCAAACGTAAGGAGGGGTCGGGCTAAGAGGGTGCTTAAACAAACATGCGCCCTCGGTAGCCCCCGAGCGATGTCCGTGCCCCTGCCATTGCTGGGGTCGGAGGCTCAGTAAAGAATTTAATACTTAAAGTAAGTAAACAGGGGTACTTATCTTTTTAATTGGTCGTTCCTTCGTTGTTTTGCCTGGGCTACCCGATCGACTCAGGAGGCCCGTTGGGCTCCCCCTGGAGGGAGGTTCCATCATTGGGTTGTTCCATGGGCCTGCCTGGGGAAGCGGAGAGTTGCCTATAGGTGAGCGTGCCCCGGTTCTTGCGCCTAGGACGCATTAGTGGTGAGCCATGCCTGGGTGACGTTCTGACTTACCAGGCGGTGTCCTGTCAACCAGAGCGCGTCCCATCGTTTTCGACGCATCCCCTCATATTTCTGTCAGCAATGATTTCACATTTGTATTGAATAAGGGAAGGCAGAGAGTTTTTTGTCCCAACCTTTCGCCTTTCCTCTGTTACTATGCCCCTTCTTTAAATAGGGAGGGGGAGAGGAGTTCTCGCCCCATTCCTAGCCAGCCTCTGAGCCGCCACCACTTCTCCTTCCTTTCCACCGAATGCAGCGGTTCCTGAGTAAGAGAGGGTGATGTGAGGGAGAGAACAACTCACAGGTCTGCTTGTGAATCCAGAGTGCGATGTCGAGCTAGAGGTCGTCCCACATAGATGAGACGGTGCGAGCCGCCCTTGCTATGGGCGCACCACCGCTACTGATGGAGGAGGGGCACTGGAGGGTGTCGAGCATTGTCGACCTTGCCATCGTTCGTTGCGGCCTTCCTTCGGCGGGAAGCGCCTCCTGTCCCAATGCCATTGTTAGGGTTGGAGCTGATGATGATGGCGTAGTCCCTGAACGCCCTGGCATTCGCTGGCATGGTGCTTGACATTGCAGATGATGGTGCCTTTGAAGATCCCATGGCGCGGTGGGATGTTGCCGATGGAGAGCGTGGTGCGGCGGCCATAGTAGATGAACTAGCCCATGTACATGCCTAGACATTGCCGATGGAGAGCTTGGCGTGGTGGCCGCAGTAGACGAACTGGACCATGTACATGCCCGGACATTGCCGATGGAGAGCTTGGTGCGGCGGCCATAGTAGTACATGTTGTAAAACTAAGCAGAGACTGTAACTGAATAAGTTTGGGGAGCCCCCGAGTGAACAGTCCTTTGAATTTTAGGAGTACATTAGTCCTTTGCGTGGTGACATCATTTTGTAAGTGGTTAATTTGTGCAAAAATGAATAAATTTTCATCTTTTGTTATGGCAAACAACTTTTTAGCTTCCTCTTCTTGTAGAAGAGGTTTCGGTGCCCTCTGACCCTTCCTATGGCCCAAGTTGTAAGAAACTAGGAGTGGGGGTGAATTAATGTTGATCACGCTGGTGAGCAAAGAGGTTGTAGCCGCTAGGGCTTGGGTTTCCCGTAGTCCTACCAGTTGTACTCAAAATTTGTTCCCAAAATCTTAGTCCTTAGGACTTGTTTATGAGAAGAATAGAAAACTTCGGTAAAGTTTTCAAAGATAATACAGGAAGTGTTTGCAAGATAAATGTACTTATACTTGTATCAACCCCCGAGTGAGGTCCGGCCCCTCACAATTTGTAGGGGTCAGATGTCACTAAAGATCGGGGTTTTGTAAAGAAAAAAACTGATAAGAAGAAACATGCGTTTATTTAAGGGTAAAAATGACGTAGCTGCTCAATGTTCTAGGCATTGGTGAAGACCTTGCCGTTGATGGTTTTCAACTTGTAGGCGCTTGGATAGAGTACTTCCTTGATGACGTACGGCCCCTCCCAGGGCAGGGAGAGCTTGTGGCAGTCCTTGTTGCTCTGGACGAGGTGGAGGACAAGGTCCCCGACGTTGAAGGCTCGGTCCCACACCCGTTGGCTGTGGTACCATCGCAACGCCTACTGGTACTTGGCCGAACGAAGGAGGGTGATGTCGCGGGCTTCGTCTAGCTAGTCCATGGCATCTTGGTGGGATGCCTCGGCCCCCTATTCGTCATATGCTCTGATTCTTGGTGCTCCATAGTCAAGGTCTGTTGGGAGAACAGCCTTGGAACCATAAACCATGAAGAAAGGTGTGTAGCCGGTGGCCCGGCTCGGAGTTGTCCTCAGGCTCTAGAGCACTGCCGGGAGCTCGGCGACCCAGCGTGTGCCGAACTTGTTCAATTGGTTGAAGATCCTAGGCTTGAGGCCCTACAGGAGCATGCCGTTTGCGCGCTCAACTTGCCCGTTCGTCCGGGTGTGCGCGACGGCCGCCCAATCGATCTGGATGTGTTGTTCATCGCAGAATCGAATGAATTTCCTGTTGGTGAACTGTGTGCCATTGTCTGTGATGATGGAGTTTGGTACTCCAAAGCGGTGGATTATGTTGAGGAAGAACAGCACAGCGTATTTAGATTTGATCGTGGAGATCGGTTGAGCTTCGATCCATTTCGTAAACTTGTCTATGGCGACAAGTAGGTGGGTGAAGCCCCCGGGCACCTTTTTGAGTGGCCCAACCTGGTCGAGCCCCCAAACCGCAAAGGGCCATGTGATGGGGATCATCTAGAGCACCTGGGCCGGGAGGTGATTCTGCCGAGCATAGTACTGACACCCTTCACAAGTGCGTACAATTTGCTCAGCGTCGGCTACTGCGGTGGGCTAGTAGAAGCCCTGTCGGAATGCGTTCCCAACCAAGGTCCTTGGCATGGCATGGTGATCATAGACCCCACCGTGGATATCACTCAGCAGAAGTTTTCCCTGTTCGCTAGGGATACAGAGCTGTAGGATCCCAGTGTGGCTTCGTTTGTAGAGTTCACCTTCTACAAGAATGAAGGACTTGGTGCGACATGCGAGCCGTCAGGCTTCCGTCTTGTTTGCCGGTAGTGTGTCGCAGAGGAGGTAGTCGAGGTAAAGCATTCTCTAGTTGTTGGGAGGGTTGGACTCTACTGCTAGATCCTCTTCAAGCTCCATGACCTTAGGGTTGGGCGGAGCAGTTAGCGGGTCGACCCCTAGGGCCGGATCAAGCGGGCCATCGTCGGCTTGTTTCGACCCCTCGTAGCGCTCCGAGGGCTTGTGTTGATCACTGGCGAAGACACCGATCGGCACTGGCTCTCGGGTGGATGCTGCTTTCGCGAGCGCGTCAGCTGCTTCATTGAGGCGCTTTGGGATGTGATTGAGTTCGAGGCTATCGAATCTGTCATCTAGCCGTCAGACTTCTTGGCTGTATGCCTCCATCTTGGCATCGTGGCAGCTCGACTCCTTCATGACCTGGATGATGACCAGCTGGGAGTCACCCCTAATGTCGAGGCGTCAGATGCCTAGCTCGATGGTGATTCATAGGCCATTGATGAGCGCTTCGTATTCGGTGATATTGTTTGATGAGGGGAAATGGAGCCGAACCATGTACCTCATGCGGACCCTAAGGGGAGATACAAAGACTAGTCCCATGCCAGCGCCCTTTTTCATCAGTGATCCATCGAAGTACATCATCCAGTACTCTTGATCGACGACTACTGGTGGCATCTGGACCTCGGTCCACTCCGCGATGAAGTCAGCCAGCACCTGGGATTTGATCGCTGTTCGAGGGGGCATAAGTAATGCCCTGATCCATCTGCTCGAGTGCCCACTTTGTGGTTCTTCCTATGGCATCCTGGCTATGAATGACCTCGCTGAGGGGGAACGACGTTACGACTGTCACAGGGTGTGACTCGAAGTAGTGGTGTAGCTTCCTCTTGGTGATGAGGATGGTGTAGAGGAGTTTCTGGATTTGGGAGTAACGGGTTTTGGAGTTGGATAGCACCTCACTGATGAAATATACAGGGCATTGTACCTTGAAGGCGTGCCCTTCTTCCTCCCGCTCTACTACTAAGGCGGCACTGACTACTTGTGTGGTGGCCGCTATGTACAGCAGGAGGGATTCTCTATTGCTTGGAGGAACCAGGACCAGGGGTTTTGTTAGAAGTAGCTTGACCATGTCAAGCGCCTCCTGGGCCTCGGCTATCCATTTGAAGTGGTCGGCTTTCTTTAGGAGTCGATAAAGGGGGAGTCCTCGTTCATCGAGGCATGAAATGAATCGACTAAGGGCGGTGAGCCACCCTGTGATTCGCTAAACCCCCTTTATGTTCTGGATCGGGCCCATCTTTGTGATGGCTAAGATTTTCTCCAGGTTGGCTTCGATGCCGCATTCGAAGACAATGAAGCCGAGCAGCATGCCCCTCGGGACCCTAAAAACACACTTTTTGGGATTGAGTTTGATGTCATTTGCCCAAAGTTTCACAAAGGTTTGTTCAAGGTCAGCGACAAGGTGGTCAGCCTGCTTGGACTTAACTACGATGTCGTCGACGTAGGCCTCAATGGTTCACCCGATGAGGTCCCCGAAGCAGTTGAGCATATAGCACTTGTAAGTTGCCCCAGCATTCTTCAGACCGAATGGCATTGAAATGTAGCAGAACGATCCAAAGGGGGTGATAAAAGACGTCGCGAGCTGGTCGGACTCTTTCATCATGATCTGGTGGTAGCCAGAGTATGCGTCAAGGAAGCAGAGGGTTTCGCACCCTGAGGTGGAATCAACTATTTGGTCTATGCATGGCAAAGGAAATGGGTCCTTTGGGCATGCCATGTTGAGGCCCGTGTAGTCAACACACATCCTCCATTTCCCGCTCTTCTTTCGCACAAGAATGGGATTTGCTAGCCAATCTTGGTGGTGTACTTCCCTAATGAACCCAACAGCCAATAGTTTTGCTATCTCTTCACCGATGGCCTTGCGCTTTTCCTCGTCGAAGCGGCGTAGGCGTTGCTTCACCAGCTTGGAGCCTAGGTGGGTTTGCAAGGTATGCTTAGTGACCTCCCTCGGGATGCCTGGCATATCTGAGGGTTTCTGCGCAAAGATGTCTTTGTTATCACAGAGGAAGTCGACAAGCATGCTTTCCTATTCGGAGGAGAGCACGGTACCAATGCGTACATTTTTAGCCTTAGAGCTGCTGGGGTCTGTCGATGAAATATGGTCGACAGTCCACCTAGGGGTATGCCCAAGGTAGTAGATTGTTGGTAGACAGATGCGCAAGCCACAAACAAGATGGTGATGCAAGACAGACATAAGGTTTTATCTAGGTTCGGCCGCCAAGAAGGCGTAATACCTACGTCCTGTGTCTGATTGTATTGATATATGTCAATGAGAGATGTTTTTAGAGGGGTCCCCTACCTGCCTTATATAGTCCAGGGGATAGGGTTATAGATTTGGAAACTAATCCTAGCCAGTTACAATTGCCATAGGTGGCCGGATAAGGATTCCTATTCTAACCGACCAGGATCTTGCTTGATCGCCAAATCTATCTTACTCCTTGCGTGGGACTCCAAATAGGTTGGTCGGGCCATGTGTCGTCTTTTAGTGGACCGAACCCTCTGTTCTAGGCCGGCCCAAGCCTAGCTATAAGGGTATAGGGGTTAATACCCCCACAGCTAGTCCCCGAGCACCATGTATTATGCTGCGACACGCCGTTTGATCTCCTTCGACTAATGCAATCCATCTTCATGTCATTTTCAATTGATTGAAACATTGACCAATCAAATGCGCCAGCATTCTGATCAGTACAGAGAGCAGTAGACCATGACTATAGCCGAAGATTTCGGTTGTCCAAAGAATGCATGGTGCTCTTAAAGAAAAAAGAAAAAGATTTCTTTCCTGATCAAGTGTACCCACTTGTATTTCTAAAAAGAAATGTAAGTGACCCTTGTATAGTAGTTGTTATGGCCAACAGTCAGAGCGTAGGGGTCGATAAAATAAACACATTCACTGTAAGGTGAAGTGTGCCCACTTAGTCCCTGAGCCTGGTAGTAGGTGACGCAGGCACATGGTGCCAGGGTCTAAAAAGAATTCCCATTCAAGTTGAAAATCCAATCATAATACAAGTGATACGAGATGCACCAATAGGTGCATCGTACCAATGTAGTCCCCAAGCTTGCTGGAAGGCAAAGTATAAGCCTTGTAGCAAGGTTTAAATAAATGTCTCTCAACTGTATGTGAGTACAAATCACATGTAGCCGAGGAGAGCGGTCTCCGAGCAGTGGTCAGGACAATTCCTGAGCATGATAGAGATCCTAACAATCAGTCAAAGCGTAGGGGTCGATTAAATAAACACATTCACCACAAGGTGAAGTGTGCCCACTTAGTCCCTGAGCCTAGTAGTAGGTGACGCAAGCACGTGGTGCTAGGGTCTAAAGAGAATTTAAACTAAAGTTAAGAATCCAATCGTTGTACAATCGATACGAGATGCACCGTTAGGTGCATCATACCGATGTAGTCCCTGAGCTTGCTGGAAGACGAAGTATAAGCCTTGTAGCAAGGTCTGAATAAATGTCTCTCAACTGTTTGTGAGTACAAATCACATGTAGCCGAGGAGAGCAATCGCCGAGCTTTCTTCTGAATAGTCCCTGAACATGGTAGTGGTCGGGGCAGTCCCCAAGCACGGTAGTGGTCTGGGCAGTCCCCGAGCACGGTAGAGATCAGAGCAGTCCCCGAGCACGGTAATGGTCTAGGCAATCCCCGAGCATGGTAGTGGTTGGAGCTATCCCTGAGCACGGTAGTGGTCTGGGCAGTCCCCGAGCACGGTAGTGGTCGGGGCAGTCCCTGAGCACGGCAGTGGTCTAGACCATCCCTGAGCATGAGACATGCGGCGAAGAAACGAATGCGCTTGCACTATTATTTGGTGTATTTTTTTATATTTTTACTCTGTCAAGTCCAATCTGACACGTCTGGTCAAAAAAGCAGACAGGTATAGCACATCATACTGCCTTCTTGTCCTTTCAAGCAAATAGTCACTTGGCACCTGTAAGGAGGTGCGTCAGTGTGGGCCCTTTCACACTAGTAACGAAGAGGCGTGTACACTGGTAACGAAGGCGCGCATATATTGGCATAGATCTCGAGGTTGTGAAAACAACCATCTACAGCACGTGCGCACGTCTCCCAACAATCTCGGGCAGACAAAATGGCAGAACTCTTGGTTATTTATAATATATAACTGGTAAGTTACTTTTTACCGATCCCCATTACCATTCGCCGCCGCAGCCTTCTTCTTCCCTTTGCCAACCCTAATACCTCCGAAATCACCACCAATCACCCCTCCACCATATCCACCTCCATCATTAAGGGAGGATTCATGGCGAAGAGTGATGCCCAGAAGAAAACCGGAGTCATGGCGAAGGAGTGGTGGAAATCAAGAAGCAATGAGCAGACCATCGAAGACCTCATCATCATGGGAGTACTCCACAACAAGGCACTCGCAGGATGGTGTACGCCGGAAGGAGAAGGGTACCCCGATCCACAACCAGGTGAGATTGTGGTTTTTGAAGATTTCTTCAAGCAGGGTTTCGGGGTTCTAGTGCACCCTTTCCTTTAGGGGCTCGGTTTGTATTATGAGATTGGGATTTGCAATCTTCATCCCAACTCGATTCTTCTTGTCTCCACCTTCATTCCTCTTTGTGAAGCATATGGTGGCTTCCAACCCCATTTCGACTTCTTTTGCCATCATTTCTGTCAGCGGAAGAAAGGAAGCGGTGGCTCAAAGATAGCCAGAGGTGTGTACCTCAATCTGCATGACGGGATAAAGGCCCTATACCTGCATTGCCCTAGGAACACATCGCTCGATGATTGGTAAAAGAAGTGGTTCTACATCCACAAAGAGCCAAACACAATCACATTGTGTGATGTGGGATTCATTCCGAAGAAGAAGAACAGCTGGTCAGAAAAGCCCGAGCACCTGAAACAGATCCAAGAACCACTTGGGATGATCCCATGGAGGAAGCTAGATGGTCCGAGCATGGTCGAAAACTTCATCAGCCGAAGGATCCAGCCCTACCAGAGGAGGGTACATCCTGGCTATGAGTACCAGGGTAGCGCAGACCCAACAAGGACTAGGCAAGAGGTGCTTGACAAGATCGAAGTCAAAGCCAGAATTGGAGAGCTATTTAACTTAGCTGATCCAAATTATGTGAGATTGAGCGACATCGAGCACGCTTTCAAGCTCGCCCGACCTCCCCCAAAGGTAAATCATTCTGCCTTATACCTATAGTCTTATGTTGTAACAGAAACTTACTGTGTTATCTCCTTTATGTTTCCCAGATTAATGGTAGAGATATAGCAACAGTATTCGTGTCTCCACCCCCTGGTGTAGATTGGCCGCAAGTTGCTGGCCCAACTGCCTAGACTAGTGTGGGCATCGAAGATGTCGATTGGGCTATGCTTGGAGTTGGGGAGGAGGCAGTGGCCAGAGCCACTGGTAAGCGGTCGACAGCCAGCAAGCGTCGTTAGGCGATCTTCACATTGTCAGACGATGAAACAAAGGATGCAGACATCTTTCGACTCGCTCCTCGAAAGAGGAGGCAACTAGAGCCGATGGATCAAGGTGGCTCCTCCGTGCTAGTGGGACCCACATCGCTAACACTATAGTGCAGAGGACAAGCGGCAAAGGGGTCGAGCATCAAGCCCTGGCGCCAGTGCTGGTCGTGGAGGGAAACCAGGTGGCACCCACAGAGCACGTGGAGCAAGCACGGTCGAAGAGACGCGCCTTCGCCACATCATTCCGCGCTTCCAAGCTATAAGTATTTGTAGCCTTGATGTAAGCTTACAATTTGATGTCGCGCTAGCGGAACGACCAATGGGTTGTTCATGAAGAAATCCCAGAGGTCGAAGAGACCATGAAAGTTGAACGAGCGGCAAAACATCTGGTGACGGAAGTCCAGGTATGTTTTGTGTGACCACCTGATCCTGCTACCCAGTCAAACTGTTTGACTTAGCTTTTTACAAGCAGGACTTAATGAAGACCGCTAGGTACCGAAAGAAGTGCTTCGACTAGATTGAGGGAATCACAGCAAGTAATAAAGAATTGGCAGCCGAGGTGGAACGCTTGCACCACCAACTTGAAGCCGCCAACCAGGAGAGGACAGAGCAAGAGGCACAGAACTAGAACTTGGTCGTCCAGCTCAGTAACAAAGAGTAGGAAAAAACAAGTTGTCACTTTATCACAACAAGTGCATGACACGTGTTGTTGCATTGTTGGTAGTAACAGCTGTAGTGCAGGCTTAGAAGCCGAAGTAGTCTGTCTCCAAGAGGAGAATAGCTGTGTCGCCGTAGAGTGTGGTCGCCTAAAGGAGGACAACAAGAAACTGGCGCACGACCAGTCGCAACTCTGAGACCGCACAACCAAGATGAAGGAGGAACTGAAAAGTAAGTGTTCTAGACCACCTTGCTCACTCTATTGCCCACCATATCTTATCGTGGTGTGACATTTTAATGTCTTGTGCGGTTTGTAGTTTTAAAAGTCAATGCCAAGAAGCACCTGGAAACCATGATGAAAGATCATGATGGCTGGAAGGCGCGATGCCTAGAGATCACCGAGGATCGGGACACATGGAAGAACCAGTGCCAGGAAGTGGCAACTGGCATTTTGCCCATCCTCAACCTTATCGACCCAGCGCTTATAGAGGAAGTGCCAAGGACACTGTAGCTTGGACTGGTCAAGAGATGTCGAAAGGCATGGGGATGGTTCCAAGAGTTCATGAAGGAGGCGGGTGAGTACACAGGCGCACATGTGCTAAGCATGGTTCATGCCCACTACCCCCTGATCAATCTCAAGCGCCTGGAGGCTGGGTACCCAAAGGAGGTAGATCCAGACAAGGCTGAGGAGCTTCAGATGACCCAGTGGACTTGTCGACAAAAATAATTGGCAATATTAACCTATGTGGAGGTGGGACAGCACCTATATAGGGTGCGCCATCAACGAGTCAGCTGGAAACACCATCAGTTTTAAGCCAACCGACGAAGCCTGCGGTCTCGACCAGCCAGGCATCGGCGGGGCCATCTTCTTCAACTCAACCAATACAAGAGAGTCTGAGACTCGAGCAAGATGTCAGGAGCAGCGAGCAGCAGATGCCACTTGCCCCGACCAGTCAATAGGATATGCTATAGCTGTAGAAGAAGATGTAGTTGTGTTATTGTAAACTTGTACCTTTTCAAGCAAGCTTGTAATAACGTAACTGTATATCATCATAAGCTTGTTTGTTTTGTATAAAACGTATTTAAGCTTGAAACTCGTATTGGTGTAACTAAGTGAGAACATGTTAGCGTTCTATTTAGTTGTACCAGTTTACTCGACACGTCATCCTGAAAAGTTTGTATGGCCCTGATTTGGCATGTGGTCGGAGCGTGACCTGTGCACACGTAGACGCAGACCAGTCAAACCAGGGGGGACCTACTAATCACCCGTAGCATAGGGAGCAGATCCCGTGCATGCGTTGGGAGGAACCGGAGATAGGGCCTGCTCCGAAAACCCAGGAAGGAATGGTTGTTGGCTTTGACTGGCTAAGTTAGAATAACCATAAAATTCGAAGTGACACATCAGAGTGGTCGAAGAAATCATAATAGCTTTATTGAATTAAATCGAAAGTACAAGAAGAGTACATATCTTAGTAGTTAAGCATAGAAATGCCTAAGCTTGTCAATGTGCCATGAATTGGGTACGTCCATACCGTTCAGGTGAGCTGACCTATAAGACATTGGTCGTGTGACTTCCTTGATCATGAAGGGCTCTTCCCATGGAGTTGCGAGTTTATGGACACCAGCTTGATTCATCTTCCACTTCAGGACCAGGTCCCCAACCATGAAGAAACGCTCTTTAATGTTTTTGTTGTAGTACCTACGCAAAACAGCAAGGTATTTGGTTGTACGTACGCAAGAATCGAGCCGCTTCTCTTCTTCACTATTCACTTCTAGCTCCCGCACTTCATTGACCTTGCCTTCATCGAAGTTCTCTACCCGTGCTGATCTGAAAGCTATATCTGCTAGGAGGACTGCCTCGGCGCCATAAACCATAAAGTATGGTGAGACGCCAGTGTTACGACTGGGCTGAGTTCTGAGGCCCCAGACCATGGCTGGTAACTCTTTGAGCCATCTTCCGAGAGCTTTGTCATTTTCTCTGTACATCCTCTTCTTCAATGCATCCAAAATCATACCATTTGCCCGCTCGACCTGTCCATTAGCTCTAGGGTGTGCCACCGAGACGTATTTTACTACTATGCTCCTTTCATCGTAGAAGTCCAAAAAAGCGTTCCCGGTGAACTGAGTACCCAGATCAGTGATGATGCTGTTGGGTATGCCAAAGCAGTGGATGACCTGGTTGAGGAATGTGATAGCCTTTTCTGAGGATGCCTGTACCAGAGGCATGTACTCTATCCACTTAGAAAATTTGTCGATCAGCACAAAGACACATGTAAATTTCCTAGGAGCTGGCTTGAAGGGCTCGATCATATCCAGTCCCCAGCATGCGAAGGGTCAAGAGGTTGGTATTGTCTGGATCTCATGTGCTGGTATGTGGATTCTCTTAGCGAAGAACTGACAACCCTCACAGTGGCAGACTAGCTTCTCTGCATTGGCTACCGCTGACGGCCAATAGAACCCTGCTCGGAAAGCCTTACCGACCAACGTTCTTGAGGCCACGTGGTTGCCGCAGGAGCCAGAGTGGATTTGATCCAGGAGGTGTGCACCATCCTCCTAGGTTATACACTTCATCAAGATTTCCTCCTTTGCGTTCTTGCGCCATAACTTGCCATTGATGAGCAGATACTGCTTACTGCGACGCATCAGGCGTTCATTTTCTGTCCGATCAGTGTAACCACTGTCATCTGTCTAGTACTTGATGAAAGGTACTCTCCAGTCGGGCTCATGAGTGGTTGGAGGTGGCTTGGTGGTGCTCGACGCTGGAACCGTAGCCACCAATTGCTGGTCTAGAGGCTTGTCGACCGTGGGATCTTCCTCTTCGATGGAAGGCATGAGCAAGTCTTGGACGAATACGCCATGTGGGACTTTGGCTCAGGATGATCCTAACTTTGACAATGCATCTGCTGCTTGATTTTTGTCCCGGACCACATGTGTGTACTCGATGCCGTAGAACTTGCCTTCCAGCTTTCTGATCGATTTGCAGTATGCATCCATCTTTTCACTGGTCGTGTCCCAGTCCTTGTTGAGTTGGTCGATGACCAGAGCCAAGTCAAAGCTGCTCCTTGGATGGTGACATGAAAAGGACTCCTGCTCCTACGCCATTGATGTTGAGAGAACCATCGAAGTACATCTTCCAAAACTTGTCGGACCTCTAGGAGGTAGGCGTGCTTAAGTCTGTCCACTCGACGATGAAATCGACGAGTGCCTGAGACTTGAATGTAGTACGACTTGCAAATTCCAACGAGAAGGGGCATAGCTCCATTGCCCATTTGACAATGTGCCCATTCGCATCCTTGTTGCTAATGATGTCTCACAGAGGGTACTCAGTCATGACCACCACATGATATTCGTCGAAGTAATGTTTCAACTTTTGGGATGTTATCAGTATGGCATAGATCAATTTCTGAATCTATGGGTACCTAGTATTGGATTCATTGAGTACCTCACTAATGAAATAGATTGGTCTCTGTACCTTGTAGATGTGGCCGGGCTCGTCGCGCTCGACCACCATGGCCGTGGAGACCACTCGATTAGTCGCCGCAATGTAAAGCAGGAGTGTTTCGTTTTCTCTGGGAGCAGTGAGGACCGGAGGTGATGTAAGGTATTGTTTCAGTTGTGTGAAGGCAGCGTCTGCTTCCTCCGACCACTCAAACTTCTTGGATGCTTTGAGTAGTTTAAAGAACGGTAATCCTTTTTCGCCTAATCTTGATATGAAACAGCTGAGAGCAGCCATGCATCCGGTAAGCTTCTGAACATCCTTCACCTTTTGGGTAGCTTCATGTCCAAGACAGCTTTGACTTTCTCCGAGTTAGGGTGTATGCCATCATGACTGATGACGTTGCCAAGTAGTATGCTAGAAGGAACACCAAATATGCACTTCTTTGGGTTTAATTTCCATTGGAATGTGTTAAGGGCTGCAAAGGTGCATTCTAGGTTGTCAACAAGGGTATGTGCTTCCTTGGTTTTGACAACTATATCATCAACATAAGCCTCAACGAGGTCATCTTTTATCTCATCTTTAAGGCAGGCCTGTATAGCGCATTGGTAGGTGGCCCCGGCATTCTTGAGCCCGAACGACATGGTCGTGTAGCAGTAGGTGCCGAAAGGCATGATAAAAGATGTCTTGATCTGATCGTCCTTTTTGAGAGCGATCTGGTGATAACCAGAGTAGCAATCGAGAAAGGAAAGCAGCTTGCAACCGGTGGTTGAATCTACGACCTCGTCTATGCGAGGTAAGCTGAAGGGGTCCTTAGGGTAGTGTTTATTGAGATCAGTGTAATCAACGCACATTCTCCATTCATTATTCTTTTTGCGTACAAGAACTGAGTTGGCTAACCACTCTAGATGATACACTTCTTTGATAAATCTGGCTGCCAAAAGCCATGTAACTTCTACCCTAATCACCTCCTTCTTGTCGCGAGCGAACTGTCATAGCTTCTACTTGATAGGTTTGGCCTTGCCATTGACATTCAAGGAGTGCTCGATCAAATTCCGAGGTACACTGGGCATGTCAGCAGGTTTCCATGCGAACACATCCATGTTGCTCCTCAAGAACCTGACGAGCGCGTCTTCCTATTTGGGATCCAGGTTGGCCCTAATAAGGGCCATTTTGCTGGGATCACCGTCGACCAGCTGGATCACCTTGTGCTCCCTGGACTTGACGTTCTTGCATGGAGCCTTAAGCTCTGGGATCTCTAGGTGGTCAGCCAAGGTCTTCTTGGTGTCGAGCATGGTCTTAGCCATGCAAATAGAGAGGTCATGAGCCTCTGCTATTTTGAAGCTGTGGTCCTCGCAGGTATAAGCTGCGTATACATTGCCCCTAAGGGTTAGAACTCCTTTCTCGGTAGGCATCTTTAGCACCAGATACCTATAATGAGGTATGGCCATGAACTTGGTGAGCGATGGTCGACCCAAGATAGCATGGTAGGTGCCATCGAAGTCAGCGACCACGAAGTTGACGTAGTCAGTGCAAAAGTGGTCCAGGGTCCCAAATTGCATGGGTAGCGTGATCTGCCCGAGAGGTGTGGAGCTCTGTCTGGGGGAAACACCCCAGAACTGTGCCTCATATGGCTTGAGACCCGCCTGGGTTATCTTCAAGGCCGGCAGACTATTTTTGAACAGTATATCGATGGAGCTGCAGTCGTCAATCAGCACCCTATCGAACTGAACCTTGTTTATACAAGGATCGAGGACCAGAGGAAAACGTACTGGCTCAGGTATTGCGGCCCATTGGTCCTTTCTACTGAAGGAAATCTCGCAGTGAGACCAAGGAGGGAGCCATGGATCGGCGATGAGGTTGTCAGTGTTGACCACGTTCAAGCAGGCGCGGGCAAGGAGCTTGCGTTCCCGTTTGGTCTCGATGGACACTTTGCCTCTAATGATGGTGTGGACGCGATCGGTTGGCTTGACGTACTTGTGACGGGGATCTACGTATTCATCATCATTGTCCTCGTTGCGCTGTTCCCCTACGTTGTTAGGCTTGTCGGACATATCCGAAGCCTGTTGACGCGTGTAGATAGACTTGAGAACACGGCAATTCTCCATGGTATGGTTTGACTTGGGGTGGGGCTAGTAGGGTCCTTTCAATGCTTTGGCGTAGTCTTCTTCGTAGTTGTGATGTCTACCACCTTTCTTAACGGTGTTGACCTCGTCATCGTCTTCCCGAGCACGCTTGCCCCTGTAATCATCATGGCGGTTGCGCCGCTGATTACGCTGGTCGCGGTGGTCGCAGGGGTCATTGCGCTGGTTGCGGCAATCAAAATTGTCGTTTTGACCACGGTTGCCGCGGTAGTCGTCGTGGTGTGGGGGGTGGTCGGAGCGTGGAACCCTAGCTGCTTCTTTGACGATTATCTTTTTAGCGTTGTCGGCATCCACATATTTCTTGGCGGTGGCCAGGAGTGCTGTGACTGATTTAGGTCTCTTACGGAGGAGCTTGTCCCGTAGGGCATCGTGGAAGCGAAGACCAGTGATGAAAGCCTCGATGGCCTCATTGTCGGAGATTGATGGGACCTTGATGCGCATCTCCGAGAAACGTCGGACATACTCGCGTAGTGGCTCATCTTTCCGGTCTCGAATCCGCTATAGATCATATTTGTTGCCGGGTTGCTCGCAAGTGGCAATGAAGTTGTCGATGAAAGCTTGCTTGAGCTCCTGCTAAGAAACAAAGTAGTTTGTCGGCAAGCTAACTAGCCATTGGTGACCTACATGACCAATAGTGACTGGGAAGTACTTAGACATGACGTGCTCATCAGCCATGGCTGATCTGCATGCGGTTTCATAGAGCATGACCCATAATTCGGGGTTCTCCTTGCCGTCGTACTTCTAAAGTTTTTTGAGCTTGAAGTTCTTGGGCCATATGACTTGGCGAAGGTGTGGGGTAAACTGCTTCCAACCCAGTGGGCTGTGGGCAGTATCATATTCCATGTGGCGATAGCTTTCGTGGGATGCTCGATCGTTGGCTCTTTGGTTGATGCAATCACGCAGATCATGTCCTCCAAGGTAATGGCGGAGATTGTTATTGCCATCACGGTGATCTCGATTGCCATCCTGATTAACCCTGCGATCGTGGTTACCACGGTGATTATCACGGTTATCTTGGTGGTTGTCGTCCCGAACATCGCGGCGGCTGTCCTCCTGATGGCGGTTGTCGTCCCGACCACCATCATGGCCACCATTTCTGCCTTGATGGTTGTCTGATGGGTCATTGTTGCACGAGCCACGTTGGTTGGGTGGCTGTGAGCGACTCGAGTACTGGCGGTTGTGGCTTGATTCGACTGAGATGGATGGAGCCCGGGCTTGATTTACAATCTCTGCGGTCTGAGCCATAGCAGCCGTCAGATAAGCTTGTATATCATCGTGAACTGCCTAGGTTTTTGGGGTGTTGGGTAGCCGTTGCATTGTCACCATGGTGACGGCTACGTTGGCGCTTGGAGTCCTGAAGACCTGTTTGTCCCCCACCCTATCGAAAGCATTGTTGAGGTCATGTGGCTGGACCCTTATGCGTCGTGCCTCCTCTTCTGCTTCGGCTTCGATTTGCCAACGATTAAACCGGTGAATATTGCGTGCTTCGCGTGCAATCCTTTCTTGTTCTGTTTTGCCAACTACTGGAGGTTTGTCATTACTGACAACATTGATCAAATCCCCTCGCCTTGGTGGGAAAGATGGAAATTATGGGAACCCTGGGGCATGGTCTGGGATATCCAGATCATATTCGACGCCTTCATCTTTGTGATGCTGAAGCTCGGTGTGGACAGAGGCATTAGATGCGATGCCAGACGAGGAGCTGGAGTCACCCTCTTGGACTATGTGGATGGATCCTTCTTGATAATCCTCAATCCGGATCATGTTGACAAAGTTGCGTGGCTTTGGCCGAGGTTGATGTATAAAACACAGATCCGAGCAGCGTTGTATATTATACGCGTAGTTGGAGGCAGTGTTTCGTAGGCCATAGGGCTGGGTCTAGTAGTTTTCCATCAAGGCTTCATACTCGGAGAGCCGGAGACCTGTCGCGGAGGCTGGCCGGCGATGAGCGGAGCGCCCTTCAGGAGTAGATATGACCATGAGATCTGTACCAAGTCGTGCAGGACGACTGGCCCAAGCTGGTCAAGTAGATCTATTGTGGGGAGCAGTTACCTACTCATTAGGTTGAATTTGAATTGCACTTACTAGAGCTAGGGTTTCAGCGAGTTTGGTGCCGACCCGATCGATGGAGTCAAGCAGGTCAGTGTTGTTGATCTGCTTCCCTTTATAGCGGGGAAGCGGACGACGGGTTGTCGGCGTGGCTGAAGATGATGTGAGCATGGTCAGAGCTAGATCCACCATGGTTGGAGCTAGATGTGCCATGGTCGGAGCTGTATCCACCATGGTCAGAGCCACATGTGCCGTGGTCGGAGCCATATCCACCATGGTCAGAGCCATAGCCAATGCAGGTGAAGCAGCAGTCGACACAGATTGAATCCGCGCCTCCTCCGTGGTCATGGCGATGAAGTCATCGGAGCCGGTGGTCTAGGTGATCTGACCGATGGTGAACGTGAGGCCATTCGGTGTAGCCATAGAGCCGGGGATGATGACCATCTTGTTTGCTTGGAGAGCAGTATGCACACCCCCTACCTAGCATGCCACTGTCGACGAAATACGGTCGGTAGTCTACGTAGGGGTATGCCCAAGGTAGTAGATTGTCGGCAGACAGATGTGCAAGCCACAAACAAGATGGTGATGCAAGACAGACATAAGGTTTTATCCAGGTTCGGCCGCCAAGAAGGTGTAATACCTACGTCCTGCGTCTGATTGTATTGCTATATGTCAATGAGAGATGTTTTTTAGAGGGGTCCCCTACCCGCCTTATATAGTCCGGGGGACAGGGTTACAGATCTGGAAACTAATCCTAGCCAGTTACAATTGCCATAGGTGGCCGGATAAGGATTCCTATTCTAACTGACTAGGATCTTCCTTGATCACCAAATCTGTCTTGACTCCTTGCGCAGGACTCCAAACAGGTTGGCCGGGCCATGCATCGTCTTTTAGTGGACCCGACCCTCTGTTCCAGGCCAGCCCGAGCCTAGCCGTAAGGGTATAGGGGTTAATATCCCCACAGGGTCCACGAGGACCTCCTTGGAGCCCTCTGTCGGTTCAAACGACCCGGTCAATTTCTTGGCGTTGGGCATTTTTTCGGCAACCTCCTCCCTGAGGGTGGTGAGTTCCTTGGAGGCGACGACTATGGAGGTGTGACTGCAGCATTCGACTTTGCATTCATAAGCATGCTAGAAGGAGGTGCCGATGGTGAGGACCCCGCTGGGGCCTAGCATCTTCAGCTTAAGGTACGTATAGCTAGGGACGGCCATGAACTTCGCGTAACACGGTCATCCCAAGATGGCATGGAAAGTTCCCGGGAACCCCACTACGTCAAAGGTGAGGGTCTCAGTCCTATAATTGGACCGATCCCTAAAAGGGATGGGCAGATCGATCTACCCCAATGGCATGGCCTGCCTACTAGGCATGATGCCATGGAAAGGTGCTCGGATGGGGCGAAGGTTCATTCGGTCGACACCCATCTCGTCGAGCATCTTGGCGTACATGATATTGAGGCCGCCGCCTCCGTCCATTAGTACTTTTGTGAGCTGCTTTGGGCCGACGATTAGGTCGATGACAAGTGGGTACCTTCTCGAGTATGGGACGGCATCCGGATGGTCGGTCTGGTCAAAGGTTATGGTGGATTCTGACCACCAGAGGAAGGCAGGCATGGCCGGTCTAGCCATATAGACCTCACAGCGCGCGACCTTCTGGTGGCGTTTGGAGTCGTAGGCTGCTGATCCTCCGAAGATCATGAGGGCGCTATTCGGAGTCAAGAAGGCGTCGTCCTTCTCCTTAGCATCATCTGTGCTGGGGGCAGGTTCCTTCCCCTACTCCCCTTTGTTGAGGCCCCCAGACAAGTATTTGTGCATGAGGCCACATTCCTTGTATAGATGCTTGGTCGAGAAAGCGTGGTTTGGGCATGGCCCCTCGAGCATTTTTTTCAAAGTGGTTCGAAGTGTCCTCCACGGGCTTCCGGCCACCTTTGTGGTCGGTAGTGGCCACAAGTGAGTTGTTGCACCATTGTTTCTTATTCTTCCTTTTGGTGGGACAGTTGGAGGTGCCTTCGCTGGCGTCCTCTTCCCGCCTCGCCTTGTCATCGGGGCAGTCGAAGATGGCTCCAACCACATCCTCTCTTGAGGCGTGGCTGGTGGCGATGTCCAGGAGTTCCTTGGTGTTCCGTAGGTCCCTACACCCTAGCTTGTGGACCAAGGATTCATAGGTTGTCCCAGATAGGAAGGATCCTATCACGTCGGCGTCGGTGACATTAGGGAGCTCATTGCACTATCGAGAGAAGCACCGGATGTACCAGCGGAGGGTTTCATCAGCCTTTTGGCGGTAGTTCTTGAGGTCCCATGGGTTTCCAGGGTATTTGTACATGCCCTAGAAGTTCCCCACAAAGATCTCCATGAGATTCGCCCAACATTGAATGGCGTTGGACGGTAGGTGCTCCAACCACGCTCATGCCGAATCGGCCAAGAATAGCGGGAGATTGCGAATAATGAAATCGTCATCACTCGCACCACCAGCTTGACAAGCAAGCCAATAGTCTTTGAGCTAAAGCCCGGGGTCTTCCTCAGTGGGAAAGCAGCATTGAGGATGTGTCAGCCAAAGGCCTGAGGGCCTGGTAGGCTAGGGCTCGGGCTCTGGTCCTCACCACTGTCATAGCATCCGCCGCATCGAGGATGATAGCCACGACGGGCTCCTTCCCTTCCATCGCCATGGGTGCGCCTACGGGCATCGATGGTGCTGCGCACGTCAAGGTTGTGGCTGAGACGTTGATGTACCGGGACAGCGGAGTGCTGCCTACCGCCTGGCAATGTCTGGTGAATGGACGCGTCCTTGGCGGGGTGTATCGAGGGTATGCGCTGGCTGGCGTCGAGCTCACGTCACTGAGACAACGAGCTTTCCGCCTGATGCGCCACCGTGTGCTTGAGCAACGTGCGAATCTCTCGGTGGGCCCAGCGATCCTCGGATGTCGTGGCCTCTGGGAGGCCGTGAAGGAAGGCCGTCGCGGCGGCGATATTCTGGCTTGCCTGAGCGAAGTGAGGGAGAGTCCCATCATCGGTGAGGATCCTCTGGTGCACATCACGGGTCGCGGCGCGTGAGTGCCCACCGTCTCCACAATGCTTGATTTCCTCATCGATCTTCCAGTACTCCTGGACAAGCTATTGTCTGGCATCATCGATCTCCAGCTTTTGTGCTCTTAGCTGCTCCATCCTTAAGTGAGATGGAGCCGCCAGCTCCCCCTCGGTCCTGGCGTCAGGGTTGCCTGTTGGGGTTGCCTCCTCTCTGGAGACACTTTGGACATGCCCCTCGAGGGTTTGCATCATGAAGCATTCCCGAGAAGGGTGATGGCTCCCCCTACTGGAGTCAGAGCTAGAGGACGACTCTGGTTCCTCCATGAGGAGCCCATGGAGTGTCTCCGGATTGTGTTCAATTGCCCCCACGAACTTGCTGTTTGTAGGCGGCTGAACCATGTGTAGTGCCAGATGGTGGCCAGCGGTTGCCACAGCATTGTGGAGGCCGAACGGCAACGCCATCGAGGCACGCCGTGTGGAGCATTCCAGAGAGAGGGTGATGTGGCGCGGGGCCTCCCTGGACGACTGGGGCCCAAGGGAGACGCCGGGCTGGCCCTCAAGCCTCTGGTAGCTAAAGTTGATGGGAGGGAGAGACTGGACGGCCATGTGGGCTAGTGCCAGCTCTCCACCCAGTGTGACAATAAAATCCAAGTCGCCGAAACACACGTGTGCGCCCGAGACCCAGCTGATTGCGTGGTTAGCCATCCGAGGCCTAATTTGGAACACGCAAAGTCCCCTACCTATCATGCCAACTATCGATGTTTCGAATAAGCACCGGCAAGTAAATTTATATTTATGCGCGTTAGGCCCGGATGATGCGCTAATGGACACAAGATTTATACTAGTTTGGGCTGAATGTCCCTACGTCTAGTCTGTTGCTTCTCATGTTATTAGCACCGAAAATGGTTCATAGTAGGGGGTACAAATGGTCGAGAGAGGGACTGGTCCCAGGTCTCTGATGGAAGGGTCAAAAGGATGTCAAGAGCCTGATAGCAGCTTGACTGTGTGTGATGTGTGTTGTCCGTCAAAAGTCGGTCCCTTTAGTGGAGCCCTACCCTCCCCTTTTATAGACCAAGGGGGGAGTAGGGGCTACAAATGGGAGAAAGAAGAAAATACCAAGGGTATAGAAGGTCCTTAGGAGGAGCTAGGTCTTTCTTTTTTCCCGCGCTTGCCCTGTATAACTTGATAGACTATGTCAGGAGCGGCGTGCTTGTTGATCTTCATAGGCCATGCCTTGGCCTCTTTTAGCAAGTGGGGTGTGTCCCATCCCACCCCTGCGGATGGCGTGACAGACGGGGTTGTCAATCTCTGACCCCTTGGGGAGTGGATGGCGCGGTGACTGCTTGTTTGTCACTGTAGAGTCCAAGCAAGGACCCTATCGGGAATCCCTGCTTGGAACGTAGTGGTTGTCGTATGTTCGCGTCGGGTTCTTCGCTCGGAGGTTGAAGGCGGCGCCTACAACACTATAGGGCGAAGAGCATGCGCCCACAACACTATTCTGGCTCACGCTTAGAGGGGTCTAAGCACCCGCCCCATCATGCTCTGATGGTACTTTCCTATAGGGGTGCAGGGTATGGTCCCTAATGCGGTGGTTGACCTGAACTTCTTGTCTTACCCTGTGCCTATCATCATGACGGAGTAGGGTTAAGTTGTTAGGCAAAGCAAAGCTAGCTCTCGGACATCGGGCGAGGCGAGGTCCGTCCTCAGCCATCGGATGAGGTGGGCCCTAGCCTTTATCCATTGGGCAAGGCCGAGCCCTGCCCTTGGGGGTTGAGCGAAGCAGAGTCTATCCCTCGGGGGTCGGGCGATGCGGAGTCCATCCCATGGGGGTTAGGCGAGGCGGAGTCTAGCCCTCGAGGGTCGGGCGAGGCGGGGTCTAGCCCTCGGGGGTCAGGCGAGGCGGAGTCCATCCTGCGGGGGTTAGGCAAGGTAGAGTCTAGCCCTCAGGGGTTGGGCGAGGTGGGGTCTAGCCCTTAGTCATCGGGGCTCAGCCCTTGGGCGAGGTAGAGTCTAGCCCTCGAGGGTCAGGCGAGGCAGGGTCTAGCCCTCAGCCGTCGAGGCTCAGCCCTTGGGTGAGGCAGAGCCGTCCCCCAGCCACCGGGGGAGGCGGAGCTGGCGGACGGGCATTGGGCAAGGTGGAACTAAACTCCCGTCATTCGGGCAAGAAGCGTAGTAGCGCCCTTGTCCACCCAGGAGTTTTTAACGTTCGATGGTTATTAGTTCCACCTCCTTGGGTACCTTGGTATTAGGTCCTCAACACCTAGGGAGCAGGAAGCAGATCTAGAGAGGAAGTAGGCGACGGCTTGAGGAAGACAAAGCAGCGTCCACCACAGGCCTAGGTCTAGGCAAACAAATACAACACCCTGTAGCAGCACCCACTCATCTTGAGGAAGAAGACAATGAGGACCAGCAGCATCCCGTGCACCAGAGAGATGGAGGAGGAGTAGCTGATGGGAGCCACGTGAGGCCCATCTATGACCCTGCCACCACCACGCACTGTCGGACAAGGGAGGATGATGCAACCGCACTGAGGAGAGTGGAGAGCAGGAGGGAGTGAGGAGCGAAGAGGAGAGGAAGAGAGAGCGGCGGTTGTGGTTATAAGGGAGGCGAACCCTAGCCGCGGGGAGGAGGGGGGAATGTCCACATCGAGCGCGAGACGACAGGCCGAGCCCACGAAACGGCCAAAAAGATCCCACCATGGCCGAAATGAGCCGAGCTCTGAAGAAATGGAGGGGCGCGTTTCCCCATTGCCTGGCTCTGGGCTGCTTTAAGCAGCATGTCGATCGGGCCCAAATCACCTCTAGGCAAACAAACACGCCCCGCTGCAGCTGTTGGGCCTGGCTCTGGCCCTCATCCAAGCAAACAAACACGCCCGTAATTGACCATAGGAAAAGTAATACAAACTCCATCCTAGAAATAAATAAGTTCATTTTGGACATGATTTAGGATACCAAAAGTCTATTTCCCCTATTTTCCCTTATTAAATAACCACTTGCGTAGCCATTAGATCAATATCCATCTCCTTTCTACCATTTACCAAGCAATGCTCTTAGTCGAGTGGGCGCGGGTTCGATAGCTAGCTAGCGTGTTTTTCTTGTGTTTTTAGCTATTTTTGCATGGCGTTCGATCTCAATGTTGACCTCAATTGGAACATGCTAGAGGTATTTTTTCTTCTTCTTTCAATTTGTTATTTCTTCTACTATGTGAATGACAAATATTGAGTTCAATCTCAATTCTTGCTTCATTTTCAATAGCCTTTGATATGAACTTAGAACTGGAAGACGCTGCTCTTGATAATGTGACAAATTTGACTTCACAAAATGATGAGGACATGGCTAGCTGCATAGTAGGTGCGGCGGCTAGCGGCAACCGTGGCACCTTGCTTATGCGTGCTGCAGTCACCTGCAACCGGAGCATCAGTAGCGGCAAACATGATGCTGACACAGTTGTTGTGTCACTGCGCTGCTCTTTCTCCACCAGCTCAGCTACCACGATCACCTCGCCGCAACTGCCATCAGTTGGCAACCTGCTCGCAGCCATGAGAGGCCGCAGTGCCGCTATGCACGACGACGATCCCAGCGCTTGGGTCAGTGCTCCAACAAATGGTAGTGGGAGTATAAGAAGAGCTAATACTTGGCCACGGGCATCCGCCCCCATTAAGATGCTGTCTTTATGGGTCTGCATAGCGGACAGCCCAACAAGCGTGCTCTTCTCCATCACACTCGCTTTTGGCTATTGGGGCATCACTGCGTATTCGCCGCCGCACTGCCCCCTTCAACCACAGCACACCCATCCCCCGCACACACAATGCCCTTCCCCTAGCCATGCCGCAACCCATCGCCGGCCGTGCCACACCACCATCCCATGCCTCGCCCCTATCCACCGGCGGGCTCCCGTCCACCTAGCACCGTTGTGGCCATGGCGGGCACCACGCCGCCACCACCACCCTAGCACCACCAGGAGGAGGTCACCCCTAGTCCAAACTTTGTCTCCTACGGCAGGAAGGAGAGGCCTATGCACATTGGGCCGTTTGCTCTTGATGTTCCCTTTGGATCTGAGCCTCCCACCAGATAGGCCATGCCTGCCAGTGACACCATGTTTGAAGTGTTTCTCGTGTTTCCATCTTATGTTTCAAGTGTTTCATCTTAGTGTTGCAAAAGTCGATTTGAGATGTTGCATATGTTGCCATGGCAATATACGCATGTTGCAAGCATATGTTTCAAGTGTTTCAGGTGTTTTAGACATTTTATTTCAAATGTTTCATCTGGATGTTTCAAAATTTCATCTGGTGTTGCACATATTGCAATGGCTATACATGCATGTTTCAAATGCTTCATTTGTTTTCAGATATATGTTCTAAATGTTTCATCTAGATGTTTCAAAAGTAGATCTTGTGTTGTAGGCCATTGTCTGCCTGCTGCTGCTGGTGCACCGCTGTGGTTCACGTGCCAGCGCCTAAGGCTTGCAGATGCCTCCACTGCGTGCATCCACAAGCAGGGCAGGGAGTATTTTCTAGGAGTATGGAAAAGAGAAGTTAAAATAACCATGATACCCTTGAAAATTATATATAGCATATCTAAAAAATTCATTACTTTGCATATAAAGTTTGATGAAGAGAAATGTTATATCAATATTATAGAGCTTAATGAGATCCGTAACTCTGTAGTTTTTTTGTGAAAGAGATAACTTTATTTAAAATTAAGTAATATCCTTACAAGAGAGGGACACAACCCACCCCAAAAAACAAGCAAAAAACACAGACTCTCCCTAGACCTAAACACAAAACATGCCAACTCATGCGCCATATTATTTTGATCCCTACTAATCTTGATGACCTTCGGCTGACACAACTGACTGCCAGCGTTGTGCAACTTCGCGAAAACTTGCCACAGAGCAGATCGATCATGACCCTTGGTATGAAAATTAGTGACCACCATTTGGCAATCATATTCTAGAATCATCAGAATTTCCAGCCATCTCATCACCATGTGAACACCCTCTAGGCATGCTACAACTTCAGCCTCCTCTGCATCTCTGCAATGAAATAAAATGCGCCAGGCAGTTAGTTTCAAAGAGCCCTTCCAATCTCGGATCACGACTCCCACTGCAGCATCCCTAGATAACTGATTAAAAGCAACATCAACATTAATCTTGAAGGTACCCTGCGGTGGTGGCACCCAATACTTTGTCCTCTGAATTGCTGGTTGTCTCTGAACATTACCAGCAACAAACTCCGCACAACGCTTCCCTTTTGAATCCATACTATTGGGTTCATAAACCTAGAGTCCCTCGGAGACCGGCTTCCATGCCAGGGCTCGGCCCAAGCAGGCAGCACACAACTCATGGGCCGGCCCAAGAGTCTAAAAACAATAGGCCGGAAGGACGGTCCAGTCACCGACTGGAAGGTCTGGCCGAAGAGGAACGACGCCCGCTCGTCAACCACTTCAGCCCACCTCTCCGACCGGAGCGCTAGCTTCCAGCCGCCTTCGGATGGCCTCTCCTATCAGAAGACCTTGCCCAAGCGCTACTTCTAACTCTAACCCCATGTCTTCGACCGAGGTGCGCAGAAACCCTGCTCACCGCTCTTCTCCAACTGACGCGACCGGAACCAACTGGGCTCATCCGACCGGGGACACCCGCTCGGAAGGAGCCAGGGATGAACGAAGAAAGCAAGCCAGGGCGCGTAAGTCAAACCACGATACTAGGGACCATACCCTGTACACCAGCAGGAACAGTACTCTGCAACCGTCCTAACACAAACAGTATTGTAGGCGCCAACATTTTCCTCTACAGTATTGTGGGTGCCGTTAAACTCCCATACGGTAAGGCCCCCCATGTGCCTCTGGGCATCGATAGTGTTGTGGGCGCCGGGATTTACCGTATGGGGTGAACATGGTGACACTCCTCACATACCTCAAGGCATCAAACAGTATCTGCAGGTACTGACGTCTACCCTTCCTGAATAAGGCAGCACAACCTCCCACATGCATCTAACATTCTATAGTGACATCAATAGTATTTTTGGCACCTACCATTATCTTGTACCCGCTGGCATGGGCAACAAAGCTCTAGAGCATATGTACCCTCACTTGTAAAGCCATCCCCTTTATCTATAAAAGGGGGTGCGCTCCCTCCAAGGAAGTAGAGGCTTTTTTCTCTCTAAGGCCTTTTGAAGAACCTTTCTTAGTTCCATTAGTTCAACCAAGTTCACAGGTCCATGACCACAGAACCACCAGGTTTGGACCTCAAGCACACGCTTGAACACTTAGCTCATAGCGTAGTTCTTGTCGCTCTTGGCCCTTCCGACCGAACCTCTTGTACACCCCATCTTTCTCCTTCTCTTTTGTAACCCCACTGCAAACTTTGAGCACCTAGGCTCAGGAATAAAGTCACTGACCGACCCAAACTAGATGTAGGGCATGTTGCCTGAACTAGTAGTAAATCCTGTGTCATTGAGTGCTAGGCCACCTCCGATCACAACGTATGGCAAAACTACAAATATTTACTAGTTGGTCACATTCTGCACTGACAGTTGGCGCCGTCTATGGGGAAGACGTTGTATGTTCAACACTTTTTGGTCATCGGATGGCCCACTTTTCTGCCACCCTCACTGTGGCGGGCTCGGACGATATGATTCGCTTCAGCTCATTGGAGTTTCCAACACTCTCACCGCTAGGATGCGGGTTCCACCCGTCTTCGAGCCATCCTAGGCCTTCCTATTCAGAAGCCTAGACTTCATCACCGACCAGCTCAGCCTACTACACCTCCGCGAGGACGCTCATGTCTTGGCACCCATCGGAGGGGCGCCCTCCATCGACTCCAGGACGCATGAATTCGATGACATGGAATGTGCGCTTCTTTCCGAGCAAACTCTCTGCTCAAACCTCACTATAAGTAATATGTGTGCTGTTATTTACTCTTTATTTACTATCCCCCACCGATCATCCGAAGGAACTATATCGCCCACGCCACAAACACCGTACGATCGATTCCCCTATGACCTCGCATCCTCCATGGATGCATACACTCGGTAGCTCTGAAGGACGCTGGCACCACCCCCCCTCGCAACCGAAGTCGTGGGAACGGTAGGCTACGCTCCTACCGTTTTTCATGAATTCCCGGATGACAAGGGTGAGAGCGATGGTTCCAGCATCGGCGATGTGGCACCCCACCACTGTCCATCCTAGGAGTGCGCTATGGTGGATGCTCTGGGACAGCCGCTGGTGGTTTTGGAGACTACGCAGACTCACACCCATTTGGACCCATGCACGGGGGCCCTCGCGTCTGCGTGAGCACACGTCGAGGAATTATGACAACGGCGGCAAAACCAGCCGCCGCCTATGCCAGCACATTCGGTGCAGCATGTTGCACTGCATGCGCATCACATGGCGGGTGGTGCCTAGGGCCATGCCCGCCAGGTCCAACACAACATCGTGAATGAGGGGAACGATCCCCCACAGTTCGCTCGGGCCAGCCAGAACATTGCCGCCACAACGATGCTTCTATGTGGCGTTCCTAAGCCTGTCGACCCCTAGGAGCAGGAGGTCTACCAGAACCTCTGGGTTCTGGTAGAAGCCGCCGTCGTTCAACAGGCGGAAAGCTCCACATCGTGACTCCGACACACGCCCTCCCTCCCCACCGGGGGAACGAGGATGTGTCAGATGTGTCGCTCCATTCACTCGCCGCTACAGCTGCTAGGTGTAGCCCAAGGGGTGGCAGCCGCACCATGGTCCGACCTAGCACCAGCCCCGCACCGACCACCGGTGCATGAACAGACCGGTTTGCACTAGGACGTCCACAGCATCGTCAGCCCGGCATTAGGTCCGGCACGATGATGACACCCACTAGGCGGCGGTAGGAGCAGGCAACAAGGATCCTAGCTAGACCATCGAGGGGAGCGGTGAAACGTGCCCTAGGCATGATCACCGACCAGACGATCGAAGTCCTAGCCCTGAGGGCCTGAGACCACGAGCCTTCGGTAGATGTATCCGGAGAGCACCGTTCCCACAGCGTTTCTGACCGCCCACCAACATCACCAAATACACTAGGGAGACAAACCCAAGTATTTGGCTCGAAGACTTCCAGCTCGCCTACTGGGCCGGAGGAGTGGATGATGACTTTTTCATCATTCAATATCTTCCCATTTGCGTGGGGGAGCATGTTCGGGCATGGCTTGAATTCCTCCCGCACGACAGCATCCGTGACTAGGTAGACCTCAAGAGGGTCTTTGTTGGAAACTTCTAGGGGATGTATGTCTGCCTCGGAAACTCCTAGAACCTCAAGAGCTACCAATAGGAGCCCAGCGAGTCCCTATGGGATTACATCCATAGGTTCTCCCAACGATGCAACTCCCTCCCTGATGTCGTCGACGTAGATGTCATTAGCGCGTTCCTCTCCGGGACGAACTATGAGTCCCTGATCCACAAGCTTGGCTACCTGAAGCCCCGTACCACCCACAACCTGCTCGATGTCGCCACTAACCATGCCTCTAGCCAATCCTGTTCTTGTTAAGAAGAAGACCAGGAAGTGGAGAATGTGCGTCGACTATACTGGCCTCAACAAGGCATGTCTAAAGGATCACTTCCCTTTGCCACGCATTGACTAGATAGTTGACTCCACCTCGAGTTGCGAGATCCTCTCCTTTCTAGATGCCTACTCGGGCTATCACCAGATTGCGATGAAAGAATCCGATCAGCTCGCAACCTCGTTCATCACCCCATATGGCTCGTACTATTACGTGACCATGCCTTTCGGCCTAAAGAACATTAGCACCACCTACCAAAGGTGCATGCAGCAATGCTTCGCTGACCAAATCAACCCACTCAATCAGCCTGATCAAGCCGAGCAGCTGAAGCCAACAATCGCCGTCTACGTTGATGACATTGTGGTCAAGACGGCTCAAGCTCACGACCTGATCGCAAACTTGGCCGCAGCATTCGCAAACCTCCAAAGGTTCAACATCAAGCTGAATCCCAAAAAATGTGTTTTTAGGGTTCTAAATGGGAAGCTGCTTGGATACATCATGTCCGAACACGGCATTAAGGCCAACCCTGAAAAAATCATGGCCATTTCCAACATGGGCCCCATACGCAATGTCAAGGGCGTGCAAAGGCTCACTGGCTGTCTGGCTGTCCTGAGCTGCTTCATCTCCTAGCTCAGCAAATGGGGGATGCTGCTATACAAGCTCCTCAAAAAGATAGACACCTTCATTTGGACTGAGGAATCCCAGCAGGCTCTAGAAAGCCTCAAAGTGTCTCTGACATTGGCCCCAATCCTCATCGCTCTCAAACAGGGAGAACCCCTCCTCCTGTACATCATGGTAAGAAACCATGTTGTGAGTGCTTCCCTAGTCATCGAAAGAGAGGAACCAGGACACCAGCTCAAGGTCCAGTGACCCATATACTTCATCGGGGAGGTACTCACTGACCCCAAGGTCTGGTACCCCTAGGTGCAGAAACTCCTGTACACCATGCTAATGGCAACCCAGAAGCTTCTGCACTATTTCATCGACCATGAAGTCACGGTTGTCACTTTGTACCCACTCAGGGACATCATTCGCAACTGTGACTCCGTGGGATGGATCTCTAAGTGGGCACTCGAGCTCATGGGCCACAACATGAGGTACATCCCCCATATGGCCATTAAATCTCAGGCCCTCATGGATTTTGTCGCCGAATGGACAGAGGTACAGCTACCGACCCCGGATGTCACCCATGAGTACTAGACGATGTACTTTGATGGGTCCGTAATGGCTCCCGGCTCAGGGGCTAGAGTGGTTATGATCTCCCTAGATGGAAGTAAGCTCCGCTATGCCATCCGCCTCCACTTTCCGGCCTCAAACAACGCTGTGGAATACGAGGCCCTTATTAACGGACTACGCATCGCCATTGAGCTTGGTGCTACGCGACTCTATGTTCACGGTGACTCAAAACTGGTCGTTGATCAGGCCATGAAGGAATCCTCCTACAAAAGCACCCTCATGACAGCGTACTTCCAAGAGGTGCATAGGCTTGAGGACAAATTCTAGGGGATCGAACTACATCACGTCCCTCGAAGGGATAACGATGCCGCCGATTTCCTTGCAAAATTAGCCGCCAGGAGGGATCCATCCGTGAGCGGGGTCTTCATCAACGACATCCATGAACCATCCGCCCACGTCCTAGAAAGTCCAATCCAGACACCCCAATGCCTAGCCAACGCTCTGGGGCTCTGACCCTAGTACCTCTATGACGACGTCACCCGCAAATGTTGCCATATTGGCACTCAATCAAACTGACTGGCAAGTGCCGCTACTCGCCTACCTCCTTGAGGATGTTCTCCCGCCTGAAAGGACCAAAGCCCGATGGATCGCTCGATGCGCCAAGACATTCATCGCACTCGGTGACGAGCTCTACAAATGGAGTCCATCAGGGCTACTCATGAAGTGTATCCCCACCAACCAGGGGAGGCAGCTCCTCCTCGAGGTCCATGCTGGGATTTGTGGACATCACATGGCCCCAAGGTCGCTAGTCGGAAAATCCTTTCGCCAAGGTTTTTATGAGCCCACCACGCTATGAGATGCGGAGGAGGTCGTCCACAGGTACGAAGGATGCTAGTTCTACGCTCGGCAAACCCATTTGCTGGCACAGGAACTCCAAACCATCCCAATCACTTGGCCATTCGTGGTTTGGGGCCTTAACATGGTGGGACCCCTCAAAAAGGTCCTAGGTGGTTTAACTCACCTACTCGTAGCAGTCGACAAGTTCACCAAGTGGATAGAGGCCAAGCCCATCACCAACATCTGCTCGGATGAGGCAGTTAAGTTCTTCCTCGATGTCATCTACCAGTTTAGCATCCCTAACTGTATCATCACTGACCATGGGACTAACTTCACCGGAAACAAGTTCCTAGACTTTAGCGATGGATACGGCATCAGGATCGATTGGTCTTTGGTCGGACATCCATGAACTAATGGTCAGGTCGAGCGTGCCAATGGCATGGTCCTCCAGGGACTCAAGTCACGCATCTTTGATCGACTCAATGAGCACGCTGGGTGATGGGTTACAGAGGTCCTAGCAATCCTATGGAGCCTGAGAATGACCCCAAACCGATCCACAGGGTTCACACCCTTCTTCCTAGCCTACAGAGCTGAGGCAGTGCTGCCCTCTAACCTCGACCACGGTGCCTCAAGAGTCAGGGCCATTGACCATGACTGGGCCGTGGAAGCTCAACAAGACGATGTCGACCTACTCAAAGAGGCCCGTGAGATGACCGTCATCCGCTCCACCCGCTACCAACAAACCCTCCATAGATACCATGAAAGGAAGATCAGAGGAAGGATACTCGAAGTTGGCGATCTCGGACTCCGGAGGACCCAATCAATGAAGGAAAAACACAAACTCTCTCCACCATGGGAAGGACCCTATACGGTAACCAAAGTAATCTGACCAGGCACCTACCAACTAGAGGACAATGACGGCAACCTTCTCAACAACACTTGGAACATTGAACAGCTATGTCATTTTTCCCCTAAAAATTTGGTCTTACCGATTTCTTAGTCAAACTTGCCCCTGTAAAAAGCACCCTAGCCCGAACACTTTTAGCCCGGGTCGCTCGGGGGCTCCATAAGGGTATAATACTAAATATTACCTCTCCTTTTTACTATCACACGGTAAACAAATGCCGTCCCCAAATGGAAGCACGTTCCATTCCTTTGATTGCCCTACATGACTCTATTCTCACTCCCAACCGAACGCACCCCGCCTTTTCCCACGGTTACGAGCACCCGAGCCACATAGGCCACGCCCCGGGCTCCCAAAGTTGTGGCCTACGGGACAAACGGGCAAGTATGAAAAAGAAAGGATAAAAACAAAAGTTATGCCAGGATAAAAAAACAAGGAACTAATAGTGGTTCTATCACAAGAACAGAACTGATGTAATTCATTGATACAAAACCTGTTCACAAGGGGGCTCACCCACAAACCATTACATTTTTTTAACTAACTACTTCCATTCCAAATACTACTATGGCCGCTCAATGACATCGCATGACGCCGAAGAAAAACGGCACTCGCCGCTAGACATAGCCCCCGCTATAGGGGCCTAGCCCGGTTCCGCTCACTCGACTTCGGCAAGCGCAACGGGTACCTCAAGGGACCCGCCCAGTTCCGCTCCCTCAACTTCGGCGAGTGCAATGGGTGCCTCAAGGGCGCCGTGCCCATAGATGCTCTGCAGAAGAGCATGGGGGCCGTGGACCTTCTCATGCAGTCGAGGCAGCTCCTAGACAGGGACGCCGCCACCAAAGTATGGCCGCCATGGCTGGAAGAGATCTCATCAAACTTTATGAACTGGCCAACCTAAGTAGCTGCAAGCGCGGAACCCTCCACCAGCACGATCCTGAGCAACTTCCCCATTGACAAGGCTCGCCTAGCGAAGATCCACCAAAGAAAGTCCGCACACAGCTCCATCCCAAAGAAGGCCTTGCAGAGTAATCTAGTGTCGCAGAACCGACCAATTTATAAGAATACAAGTACAATGGCAATCCGCAAGCGATCGCACCGTCATACTTGAACCCATATAAACCCGGTAGTCCGTCGAGTACCACGACGGGTCTCGATAAATGATTTACAACAACCAAGATCGTACAGGATTCAACATACATGCCACAAATTACATAAGGTTCACAGATACTTTTCATCATCAGAGTACGAATTAAAGTTATTACAAACCGAGTTTGGTAAATAAAGTGGAAGCAAATAAGTTCGAAGATAAAGTTTTCCAACATAGTTTGATACAGTGCCAAGCCAGATCACGGTCCACAAAAGCAAAGATAGGAATTACTTAAAGAAGCCTGCCCAAGGCTTACTCCTCATCCACAGCGGGATAGAAGCAACTCTTGCAATACCCATGATACACAGTGCCATCTGCAACAATGGGAAAATAAACCCTGAGTACGAGAAGGTACTCAGCTAGACTTACCCGTCATGAATCAGAAATAAAATGACTCCAAGGATTATGCAAGGCTGTATAAGTGGACGTAACTTGACAACATTTTGCGTAAAAGGCAATTTACCCGTTGTACAATTATGATTTCTTTATCAAGTTAATTATAACTATCCATTTCTAGATTAGCAACTATCCTGTGCCAAACATGTAGTATATCATTTAGAAGCATACAATAGTAACCATAGCAGGTATTGTAATTCCATATTCATCTGAACCATCATGTTTCATAATATAGTTGCTATGATGTTGGGACTAGCCAAGTTTCTCACTATCCGGGAGAGACGGCGATTCAAATCGATTTCTACCAGCTGGGAATTTATTCCTAACACAAACCCAGATCTACCAGCCACGATAGTCTTAGGTCACCTTTAGTACAACTCCGGTACACATTTCGCGGGTCCGTACTGCGCCGCACAATCTGGAACACCAGATGCCAAGATGCTCAGGCCAAGCCTGCCCTTGGGCTCAGTCTGATCGTTCCCTAGAAGGAGCGCACAACAGAACGGTTTCCGGCCTGAGTTGAATTACTCGGCTTCACGGTCGGAACGAGTTATCCGGCCAGCTAAGTGAGAGGCATGCGTTCAATCTTGTTAGAAGCGCCAACAACAGTACGGTCCTTAATCGACACAGACGGGGATAGATCCACACCCAAGACCTCCATGTCTTGTTGCTTCTCTATCTACCTCCCGTCCGGTCTCGATTTACTTTTACCTCATGGTTCTGTTCCACGATAGCAGATATAGCCAACCGTGCTCCGGTATCCACCTACATCTCGCAGGTGATAGGACATCACTCGACTTCTACCGGTCTAAGCATGGCTAAGCATATATTCGATCCTGGACCTATACCGGTCAAAGGGTTAATATCTGGACAAGGAATTTATATGCATCAAGTGGTTTCATTCAACTCTTATAACCTAATGCATCAATCATAAGTACGTAAGTAAATATTTGTAAATTACTGGGAGACTTATAATGCTCCGGGGCTTGCCTCGTAGAAAGGAGGTAGGGCGATGGTCAGGACACTCTGGAAGCTCTTCAGGGTTCTGCTCCACGCCTTCGGGAGCTGCGGCTTGCGGATCCTCCTGCTGGTTCCCTTCCTCTGCTTCTTTGAATTCCAGCAACGTGATCTCTTCCTCCAATCCTAGATGCATGAGTATGGTATAAGTATTATGAATGCATGTATTTAACAAGTGCATCATGTGTATTGAGTAGGTGCATATCTCTTCTTGATTATTACTTAACTACTTCTACAATGCATCGACTATGCCGCAAACAGTAGCTACTTGTTTCACTCATAACTGGAGTTCTACAAATCCAAAAACAGTGATCCTAGACTTTCTGGAAAGCTTATCAAAGTCTCTACCACTTTGTTATTAACCATTTTTATAGTACACATCAGTTTCAACATGCAACTCATCACACTCTAGAATCAGTCCAAAAACTATTTATCATGCAATATAAAGTAATAATACTTCTACTTCATGTAATCATTTAAAATTTGACAACATATAATCTACCAACAGTTTAAGCATACTAATTACATTTAAGATAATATAATGGTGGAGCCCAAACTATTTATTTAATTGCCTTTATTATTTTATTTAGATATCTAGGTTAAATAATAAACATATATTAGATGTACTTAATAAATTCCCAAAAATTTACAGTGCCTTACTAATGCTATCAAAGGACTACTATAAAAATTTCATGTCATTTTACCAAGTAGAACATCCTATACAAAAATGACAAGGAAGCAAGGCTTGAAATAGCATAAATGGAAAATCCTATTGAAAAGTGTCAAGCAACAGATTTCCTATTTTTCTTAACATCCATATGGTACTGGGATTACCTCCAACAAATTTCATGAATTTTGGACTCATAATTAATTTATGAAAATTCATGCAAGGATTGACTATCCATAAAAGAAAAATCTATAACTATAAATCTACCCATGCACTGGTCCTCACATTTTTACCCAAGCTCATATATGCTAAGACTAGCTTACCACAAAAATTTCATAATTTTTGGAGCACAGGAACTCTAGATATAAAATAAACAAATTTGAATGCATTCAAAAGCACATTTCAAATCCTTATTTAAATCTCCAGAAATTTCTACTGTTGAAGCCAAGAACATATTTTTCCTAAATACTACACTTCCTAAGGAACACAACCATATTTATTTCACAAATTTAGGAGCTACCAAACTGAAGATATGAAAATCACAAAAGAAATCAAAAACTGGAATCAAATGAGTTAGCCTTCAAACACGGAGTCGTTGACCGGTGGGACCCGGTGGTCAGGGGACCCCACATGTCATTGACTCGAAGCAGAGCAGCGGCGCTGCTTGGCACTGCGTGGCTGCGGCTCATCGATGGCGAGCTTCGCCGGCGATGACATCTACGCTACGTGCTCTACGTGACCTAGCGAACCTACTGAGCCACTTGGCCGGACCTATTGCCGACCCTAGAGCTGACGGCAGTGGCCATGGTGGAATGGTGGGGCTGGACCACAGCGGTACGCCGGAAGAGGCCACGGTGGCTCAACCAAAGGTGCGGACAAGCATCTATGAATGCTAGGGGACCTAGCGTGCTAGCTAACGGAGCGGGAGGAGGACTGTGGCGGCGTGGCCACAACGACGGAGTCGGCGGCGGAGCTCCGGTGAGCATTTGCATGGCGCTGACGCTTACCGAACTTGAATGGCAGGTTTGATATAGTGCCAAGCCAAATCACGGTCCACAAAAGCAAAGATAGGAATTACTTAAAGAAGCCTGCCCAAGGCTTACTCCTCATCCACAGCGGGATAGAAGCAACTCTTGCAATACCCATGATACACAGTGCCATCTGCGAGCTCTATCTTGTCCAAACTGACTACCTTGGGCAGGCTTCATTGTACGTGGCACATCGAGAATTTGCCATAGTCTTCATTAATTTGGTACCCAACCCTCGCTTGAAACTTTCTATCTTTTTCTCCTCGGTATCCACGAAACTTGGAGCATATCTTGACAAGTTGTTGAATGCGTGCATATATTCTGTGAGTGACTTTGTTCCCTGAGTGAGCCTCATAAATTCGGTTGCTTTCATGCGCATCAGGCCTGGGGGAATATGATGTCCCCTAAAAGCCATCTTGAACTGTTCCCAGGTAACTCGCGCGTTAGCAGGCAGAGACGACAGGAAGTGCGTCCACCAGATCCCTACTGGTCCTTGCAGCTGATGAGAAGCATATTCAGCTTTTAGGTGCTCTGTGACCCTTAGCAGACAAAATTTCTGCTCAATGGTATTCAGCCACTCATCGGCCTGCAGTGGTTCCTCAGCCACCTTGAAGATCGGAGGCTTCGTGTCTAGAAACTCTTTGAATGAACTGTGCTGATTTGGCTCGGCCCCCGGTTGCTGTGGGTGGCCACGAGCAGTGTTTTGCGCGATGAGGCGCAAAGCTTCTTCCATTGTCCTCTAGCTACCCAGGAACTGGGTAAAGAATTCCTGAGCAGACGGCGGCGGTGGGGGTGGCAAGTCATCCTGGTTGCCATCCTGGCTGCCACCAGCTCCAGCACGGGTGCGCATCATCTATGAATTTGCAACAATAAGCGATTATTGGTTGATGTCAAGAGATTGCAGATGAATTAGGTACTCATGCCAAACTGAAATTACTGGAGAAAATTCTCAAAAGCACAATAAAAACAGAGGCATAACAATTCATTCTCGCAACATGACATCACCAATTTGACCACTTATCGTGTTCATAACACATGCAAAGTTAAAGTGGGATCACCGACAAAGGACTGGAATTGCGTTGATGTTCATCCAAACGTGCGATTAACATTACATGATAGTCTGGTTACTAATGCCAACTTGGAACTATAGGTCCATTACATGAATAAAGGTGATACATTAGTCTTCCCACTAAGTGCTAAGCGATCTAATCCTCATCATGATCACTATCGAGGTCAGACGTAGAATCATCTCCTTCCTCAGGTTCTACTTCTTCTTCAGGCTCCACTTCTTCTTCTTCTTCTTCCTCGTACCCTTCTAGATCCATTTTTGTGGCTCCAGGTGGGACATAAGGGTGGAGCTGATTGTTCAGTAGATGAACCTCTTCATGCAGATTATCATTGTATTCTTCCGCATTGGCCAGCTGCTGTCCCAGCTTAAACTGTCGAGCTCTTAGGACATCTTCCCTGGACCAAGCTACATTTCGCTGGTGAGTTAACCGAGTCATCTCTTCAGTGAGCCTCTCAATCTCGGCGTCATGCTCCCTCTGAAGCTGACGTCGGTCCTCACGGGCATGACCAAGAGCACCAGACACACGTCTGAGGCTACCTTCAACTCCATCTAACACTCTCATCACTACAAACATGGCACTCATGGCAGGGTTATCGCTGTTCTGCCCTTCTGCTGCACCAATCTCTAAAGATCTTCCTCTTGCCTGCTGCCATGAGTCAGTGGAGGGGTTACCTCTTGGAAAGACTCCAACCAAAGTGGCTGCCAGCTCTTGAGGAAAATGATCCATGATATTCCTCAAGATCCCAAAGGCTGCCCTACCAGCTGCTTCTTCAGCAGTCCTGCCAGTCGACTCATAACACCAACCTGTCCACTCAGAATTGTCACCTCGGGGACGAACAACGGCCTCCACAGTAACTAAGAGACCTTCTCCCAACCGCTCATTCGCCTAGAAGTAGCGGGGTTCCATTCCATCAGGATAGCCTACATAGCTGAGCACTCTCCACAAGAGTGTAGGCATCCCAAACTCTCCAAGGAACGTGTGATGTTGACGGGTACGTGGAGCAAGTTGACGGCTAGGAGCTCTACCTCCGGTGAACTTGCGAGCAGTCTGCTTGGTGCGTGCCATCTGCACCATTAACATGTACCCTTTGGTGAGACAAAGCCATAATGGATAAGAGTTACATAACCGAGTAAGAATTTTATAAGGGGAGGAACAATGTAGTTATGTGAATGGTAATTTAACATGATGCATGCTCGTTCCGTACGTCCTCACAAACTTAGGAAAAATTTGTTTCTAATGGTAGACACGGTGGCATACATACGTTCTCTCATATATATCGTAACTAGTCGAGCTACACGTTTCGTTGTTAGTGTACCTGCATAAAATTTCATTTCAGCCCTAAACCCATAATGAAATATGCATAATGTAATTGTAAATACTTTCATATATGTATACCCATACATATACTTCCGTATCAATCTACCCAACAAGAATTTAAACCCATAATTAAATACGTACCATATACACATGCAAGCATGCATACATAGCCGTACCAAAACTAACTCTTCCCGGCAGCACGCTCACATCTTGCGGTCATACACTCATCTTACCTTGGCGTAGAGGCATTTGATCCATACATTACCACTCAAGTGAATGGCATCCATACTATAGCACACCGTATGGACGACGAAGTAAAAACCCCCATGTTAGTACTTAAATAGCCACCTAATAGTCCTTAATTTGGGCATAAGGAAAGTGATCATTGGCACACTTTAGATTTCAAATACCTATTCTATAACTATTAGTTGCTAGAGAAGGGTTTTTGGAACACAAAAACTTTTGTTTTAAATACACTTATGACAATTAACGTTGAATCTTGCTCTGATACCAGCTATCGCAGAACCGACCAATTTATAAGAATACAAGTACAATGGCAATCCGCAAGCGGTCGCACCGTCATACTTGAACCCATATAAACCCGGTAGTCCGTCGAGTACCACGACGGGTCTCGATAAACGATTTACAACAACCAAGATCGTACAGGATTCAACATACATGCCACAAATTACATAAGGTTCACAGATACTTTTCATCATCAGAGTACGAATAAAAGTTATTATAAACCGAGTTTGGTAAATAAAGCGGAAGCAAATAAGTTCAAAGATAAAGTTTTCCAACATAGTTTGATACAGTGCCAAGCCAGATCACGGTCCACAAAAGCAAAGATAGGAATTACTTAAAGAAGCCTGTCCAAGGCTTACTCCTCATCCACAGCGGGATAGAAGCAACTCTTGCAATACCCATGATACACAATCCCACGGCGCGCAGCGACGCTAGGATCAGAAAGCTCTATCTTGTCCAAACTGACTACCTCACTCATTCCCATGGTGCGCATCTGCACCACGATCCACGAGCTCCCTCTTGCCCAAAACTCTCGAAACGACTCGGCTGCACAACGACGCCTTGGTCGACAAAAACCGTCTCAAAACTAAGAACACGCACACATGCCCGCTAAAAGAACATCCCCTAGATAGTTCTTTCTAAACCGATTGGGGGCTCAGGGGCTACACCCGTGGGTGCACTCACGCGCACCCATCGAAACGAAAAACCTCCCCCACTAACAGCACAAGAAAACCCCCCAGACGGTTCTACCCAAACTGCCCGGGGGCTCAGGGGCTACACCCGCGGGTGCGCTCACGCGCACCCACCGGCAAGACAAAAATCCCATGGATGATTCTACCTGAATCGCCTAGGGGCTTGGGGGCTCCTGTCGAGTTCATAAACCCGGGGTCCCTTGGGTATCGGCTTCCACGCCAGGGCTCGGCCCAAGCAGGCAGCACACAACTCATGGGCCGGCCCAAGAGTCTAAAAACAATAGGCCAAAAGGATGGTCCAGTCACCAACTAAAAGGTCTGGCCAAAGAGGAACAACGCCCACTTGTCAACCACTTCAGCCCACCTCTCCGACCATAGCGCTAGCTTCTAGCTTCCTCCGAATGGCCTCTTCGATCAGAAGACCTAGCCCAAGCGCTACTTTTGACTCCGACCCCGCATCTCCGACCGGGGTGCGTAGAAACCCTGCTCACCGTTCTTCTCCAACTGACGCGACCGGAACCAACTGGGGCCATCCGACCGGGGACACCCGCTCGGAAGGAGCTAGGGACAAATGAAGAAAGCAAGCCAGGGCGCGTAAGTCAAACCACAATACCAGGGACCATACCCTGTACACCTGTAGGAACAGTACTCTGCAACCGCCCTAACACAAATAGTATTGTAGGCGCCGACATTTTCCTCTACAGTATTATGGGCACTATCGATGCGGGACCCATAGGGTTCCCCACAGAGAAGAGAGAAGAAAACCTAGTCCAAATAGGATTCTCTACATGTAATCCTACTAGGACTAGTTACACATAATCCTACTAGGATCTCTACTTTGTAACCGACTAGGACTCCCGCCTCTCCTGGACTATATAAAGGAGGGCAGGGGTCCCTAGATCGGCACCTACACAAGAACACACCATACAACACACAACAAAAAAAACTCTAGATCTCGATCGAGACCAAGAGGATGACATAGCATAGGGCGCAACATACTATCTACTCCACACTAGACGTTGGGCGCCGTGATTTTCTAGCGTACCGAACTAGTATAAATCATTGTCTCCCTGCGTTTACCACCAAGTTCCTACATACGTCGATACCCCTCTGAACAAATCACCACCCTAGGTACCCCCGTGGCGGGTTGTCGGTGGTAAAACATCGACAGCTGGCACACCAGGTAGGAGTTCTCAGTGCTTTGCGTTTGAGAGCTTGGTGGACCTCAAGTCCAAAGACTTGTTGTGGCTCTTGTTGGCCCTCATTGACAAGTCGCTGTAGCTCTCATCGACCCTCAAGATCAACAACACATTCTCGGCGACAGCCTCGAGCATCCAAAACTCGTACAAGCTATCGTTGGGAACATGTACACCAATGAACTCACCACATCTCGTTCAATCTCAAGATCTGGCACAGGAGCTTCACCACGTTCATGTACCAGATCATCATGCTCAGATTCTGAACAAACTTCTACATCAAACTCGTAGCAGTTCAATTGCCATGATGACAACAACATGGCGTCTCTAGGCATCGTCATTGACTTACGCCTGTATGAGCCAGTGGACAAACTCAGGTTGGATTCATGACCGGCAGACTTTTCGCTGGGCACGCAGTCGAATTCAAGATGGACGGAACCTATATCCAAGTCAGTTGTACTCTCGTGGTGGAATAATAACCGAACTCTGAATACGGCAAGGGCCTGATGCATCTCCATCTGATGAACAAAAAAAGAGAGAGAAGCAAACAAGGACAACATATATGTGTATATACATGCACAAACACATGTTGTATATGCTACGTAGGACAACCAGCCTCGGATTCCACCTCAACAAAGTCAAAACGGCAACTGAGTTTGACTCCAACTCAAACACCTCGAGGGCTCCCGGATGCAGCTGGATCGGAGGATAACTAGGACTACAACAACTCGGATACAAAGACCTCAGCATGAATGGTACAAAATCAGATCAACTCGGATACAGACTACTGCCAAAGAAGCAAGACATATAGACTACTGCCAAAGAAGCAAGTAAGGCCAAGGCGTTTGTGCACTATTTATGTATGTGCACGCACGTGCATATCAAGGCTCGTACATGATGCATGCATTCCTATCAACCAACACGCAAGCTGTTCTAGCTGGCCAACAAGCAAGCCATCTGACTCGAAGCAAGCAGGCCACTACGACAACCCGGTAATAGCACAACACTCTCCGAGTACTCCACGACGACGACGGATCCCGGCTACCACTACAACAACCCGCTGACTCCACCGTGATGCTCGATGACTACCTCGACTACTACTCAGAACCAACAAACTAGTCGGTGATGAGTTCCGAATGCTCGACGTGTCTACAACCAACTGCTCAGATGTGGTATCCAACTACTCGTCCAAAGTACCCAGCAACTCGGCTGCGGCGATCGACAACTCGGCCATGAACCAAGCTAAGTGATGCTTTAATTTTTAAATACATTCTGGATATTATTCGTATGCCTCTATGGCCATATCATCTTCCCTTAACGGCTGTTAATTTACTCGGATAGTAAGCCTTAATTCGTGAAGCTTGTTTTCTCGAATGGATGGTCACGTCAATGAACCTCTGAACCATATGGATGGTCACATCAAAGAACCTCTAAACCATACAGAGTGGTCACGTCAATGAACCTCTGAACCATACACGAGATTCAAGTGCTTAAATGTAACAGGCTACTACCTAGGAAATTAACCGACCTAGCAAGGGAAGACACAAAAAATCATCATGCGAGCAAACATAGTGCTCTAAGTCTTCTCTTAACGGTTGCTAAAGTCCTCAGGTAGAACATGCCTTAATCCGTGAAGCTTGTCTACTCACATGGACGGGCACGTCAATGAACCTCTAAACCGAATGCCAAGCTCACATGGTCACGTCAATGAACCTCTGAACCATACGCCAGAGATTCAAGTGCTTAAACATAACAGGACACTACCTGAGGAACTTGCATGGCCTAGTAAGAGCAAGACACGAAAAAAGTTTATATGCATTTTATGATGCCAGGGCCCGCCCCTGATTGATTATTCAAATATGGGACATGCTCCTGACTTCATATCCGGAATGTCATTTACAACATATTTTTATGTTTAACATGCAGGAGAGCTACATCTGTACCATGAGATCAAGAAAAACACGCTCCTAAGAGCTAGTCCAGAAACAACCTGGTTTGATCAAAAAAGAACCCCCGACAAGGTGCGGCAAGAACCAAGATAAGCGCTTAGAAAGAACCCGGATCGATCAGAAAACAACCCCAAAGAGGTGCTGCAAGTACCAAGACAAATTCAGAAAGAACCCGGATTGATCAGAAAACAATGCGGATGAGGTACATACAAGTTCAGAAGAAATCTAGACGAAGTGCAAATAATCTGGAAGAGGTACATCAAGAACCAGAGGTCTAGAAACAACCCGGATGAATCAAAAACAACCTGGAAGAACATCATGGCTTAGTCAAACGCTAAGCTCGGTAGCTCAGCATACGCTTCAACTACAATCGGGGGCTTGAATTCAAGGGCAAAAGACCAAGAATACAAGTACTCAAGACTACAACAAACGACAACACATCAAGACCCTTCATCCGATTTCATTTTGAAAGATAAGAACTCGAAGAAGGCTCGGGGGCTGCAAGATACATAACCCCAGAATTTTTTTAAGACAAGAATCTGGACCCTCCAACTTTTGCAAGCAAAAGCAAGAGGCTTAGGGGCTACACTCAGTGAGTGCAATTTTTACGAAAAATTGCACCCACCGAAAAAGAACTCGGATCAACCAAGAAGACTAAAGGGACCCTCTAGCTTCTTGTCCCAACAAGCAAGAGGCTCGGGGGCTAGACTCACTGAGTGCACTTTTGTCCAAAAGTGCACATCAGCCGAAGAAAATACAAAGAAGACCATCTCAAGATCTCGCTTCAAGAAAGAACCCGGAACAAGTCTACAACAACCCGGCCCTTGAAGCTCAATCATGAAATGCTCGGGGGCTTGTCGATGCGGGACCCATAGGGTTCCCCACGAACAAGAGAGAAGAAAACCTAGTCCAAATAGGATTCTCTACATGTAATCCTACTAGGACTAGTTACAAATAATCCTACTAGGATCTCTACTTTGTAACCAACTAGAACTCCCGCCTCTCCTGGACTATATAAAGGAGGGCAGGGGTCCCTAGATCGGCACCTACACAAGAACACACCATACAACACACAACAAAAAAACCTCTAGATCTCGATAGAGACCAAGAGGACGACATAGCGCGGGGCGCAACATACTATCTACTCCACACTGGACGTAGGGCGCCGTGATTTTCCGGCGTACCGAACTAGTATAAATCGTTGTCTCCCTGCGTTTACCACCGAGTTCCTACATACGCCAATACCCCTCCGAACAAATCACCGCCCCGGGTACCCCCATGGTGGGTTGCCGGTGGTAAAACATCGACAGGCGCCATTAAACTCCCATATGGTAAGGCCCCCCACGTGCCTCTGGGCATCGATAGTGTTGTGGGCGCCGAGATTTACCATATGGGGTGAATGTGGTGACACTCCTCACATACCTCAAGGCATCAAACAGTATTTGCAGGTACCAATGTCTACCCTTCCTGAACAAGGCAGCACAACCTCCCACATGCATCTGATATTCTACAGCGATATCAACAGTGTTGTGGATGTCTACCATTATCTTATACCCACCAGCATGGGCAACAAAGCTCTAGAGCATACATACCCTCACTTGTAAAGCCATCCCCTTTATCTATAAAAGGGGGTGCGCTCCCTCCAAGGAAGTAGAGGCTTTTTTCTCTCTAAGGCCTTTTGAAGAACCTTTCTTAGTTCCATTAGTTCAACCAAGTTCACTGGTCCACAACCACAGAACCGCTAGGTTCGGACCTCAAGCACATGTTTGAACACTTAGCTCATAGCATAGTTCCTGTCGCTCTCGGCCCTTCTAACCGGAGCCGACCGGACCTCTTGTACACCTCATCTTTCTCCTTCTCGTTTGTAACTCCACTGCAAACTTCGAGCACCTGGGCTCAGAAATAAAGTCACTGACCGACCCAAACTGGACGTAGGGCATGTTTCCTAAACCAGTATAAATCCTGTGTCATTGAGTGCTAGGCCACCTCCGATCACAACGTACAGCAAAACTACAAATATTTACTAGTTGGTCACATTCTGCACCGACACATACATTCACCTTGTTGTCGGATATTAGTCAGAGAAGTCATATACCTAGTTAGGAAGGTGACCGAGCTAGCTATAAAAGGATAGATATCCTCGTGGATCACCTTATTTTGTATACTCCAAGTATGCCAAAAGAGCAGGATTTAGCCAAGGCTGATCCAGACTGGTTGATGATGCTGATACACAATAAGTCTTTGGAGGTATTGACAAATGTTTGATTTAAAATTTGGGAGACGACCTCGAATGAATCTCCCTAGTATTAGGTATTGTCTCATGTGTCAGCAAGCCAAGGCAGATTGATCTCGATTGCCGGGTTTGCTACAGCCATTGCCCATGCCCAATCACGCCTGGAAGGTTATTTCCTTGGATTTCATCAAGGGGTTTCCGTTATCTAGTGGTAGTAATAACTGCATCCATGTGGTGGTGGATTGTTTCTCCAAGTATGCCCGCTTTCTTAGTCTCAAGAATCCCTTCACCATAGTGGATGTCACCAAAGTGTTCCTAGCACAGGCCTATAAGCTTCATGGGATGCCGGCTACCATGGTGTCTCTGATTGTGATTGATTTTTTACTAGTTCACTATGGAATGAGCTTTTTAAGCTGGCAAAGGTCGATCTGCACATGAGTTCAGCTTATCACCCACAATCAAATAGGCAGATCAAACACGTGAACTAGTGCTTGGAGACTTTCTTGCTTTGTTTCATTCATGCCTATCCAAAGAAATGGCACAATTGATTGGAATTTGCTGAGTTTTGGTACAATACATCGTTTCATTCTGCCCTAGGTTAGCTCCCCGTTTGAATGAAGTTTTGTATTGCCGCACTTCGTAGAATATTGGGCTGGATCCTGCTGGTGATTCCCCTAGTTTTAGCTTGGAGGAATGGCTTTACAATCGTGAATTGATGACTGACTTGATCCACCGGCCCCTAAATCGCGCTAAGCGGCGCATGGAGAAGCACGCAGATGCTCACAGTTCTAAATGACAGTTTCAGTTGGGTGATTAGGTCTTTCTGAAATTGCAACCCTACGTGCAATCCTCCCTAGCTACGTGAGCACATCAAAAGCTGACATTTAAAATTTTTAGCCCCTACTGCATCTTAGAATGTATTGGCACGGTAGCTTACAGTGTTAGTTCCTGCCAAGGTGATGTACACCATAGGCAAGAACCAGAGTTCTCTGATGAACTCAAACACAACACAAAACACAATGCTATCACTTGGACACAAGGTTTTGGTGCTGCGAACAACTGAGCAGCTTTTCTGGTTTTTGCTTCTCTCCTTTTATTCTTAGGATTACATGCATGAAGTTACAACGATCAGCCACACATCGGACTACTGAGCAAGTGCATCCCCATGCCCACGATGCTACTAAAGACCTATTCCTTTAGGGTCATGCATGAGCTATTCTCGTCATGCCCTCCTACTCGCATGGCCACCACAGATCGGAGCCCGCGTGCATGCAGTGCTAGTAACAGAAACATGCAAAGCTAAATAAAGTATCCTATGACCAAGGGTGTAACTAACAAATCTCCTCCTATGCCTTGTTCATGGACTGTACATCAATGACGCTGATCTTGGAACATAGCTCATAGAACTGCTGAGGCCCCAATGCCTTCGTCAACATGTCTGCAAGCTCTTCAGCTATCCTGACGGACTACAGCTTCACCCTGTCCTCTTTGATACATTCCTGTATATAATGATATCTCACATCTATATGTTTGCTATGGTCATGAAAAACTAGGTTTTTACTTAGCTAAATCGCAGACTCGCTGTCAATCTTTAGAGTAATGGCCCTGACCTTTTCTCCCCTGAGTTCAGCAAGGAGACGGGCCAACCAAACACCTTGGTAGGTAGCAGTAGTAGCAGCTATATATTCTGCTTCACAAGAGGATAGGGCTACTACCTTCTGCTTTTGTGATTGCCAACTGATGATGCTGGAGCCAAGGAAGTAGAGGACTCCGGTGGTGCTTTTCCTTGTATCAATGTCACCAGCTAGGTCAGCATCACAGTAGCCAATGAGTTGTGCCTCTTTCTTCCTTTGATAGTAGCAGCCAAAATGCAGAGTCCTAGCAATATACCTCAGCACTCTTTTCACTACCACCATATGCTCAGTAGTTGGGTTCTCCATGAAGCGACTGACATATCCCACGGCAAATGCCAGGTCTAGTCTTGAATTCACCAGGTACCGAAGAGATCCAACTATACTCCTGTAATGTGTGACATCAACAGTAGGAGCAGTACTTGACTTACTGAGCTTGAGATGAGATTCCATAGGAGTATGGCTTGGATTGCATCTAGTCAAGCCGGCGCTTTGAAGAATTTTTGCAGCATAGGCACTCTGGCTGACAGTGATGCCATTCTCCATCTGTGTCACCTCTAGACCAAGGTAATAGCACAACATACTGAGATCACTCATCTTGAAGGTTGCCTTCATCTCCTCCTTGAAGGCACTAATGTCGTGTGAACTGCCACCGGTGATCACCAAATCATCCACGTAAACCCCCATGATGAGACGCCTTGCGCCAGCACCACAAAGATAAACAGCATGCGCAGACGTGCTCTGAATGAACCCTAGCTTGATCAGTGATGCATCTAGCTTGGAGTACCATGCACGAGGGGCTTGGCAGAGTCCATAGAGGGCCTTGATCAAGTGAAGCACCTTGAGTTCTTGGCCCTTCATCATGAAGCCGGGCGGCTGCTCGACATAGACGTCCTCCAGAAGCACCCCATTCAGGAAAGTGGACTTCATGTCCATGTGATGGACAGTCCACCCCTCACTGGCAGCAAGTGCAAGTAGTAATCTCACAGACTCAAGCCTGGCCACTAGGGCGAACATTTCATCAAAATCGATCCCCTGGTGCTGGACATAGCCCTTTGCAACAAGGCGGGCTTTGAACTTGGTGACCAGACCGGCTTCATCTCGCTTCGTCTTGTAGACCCACTTAAGGACTATGGGGCGCACACTAGGGATAGGATCGACGAGCTCCCAAGTTTCATTCGCCTCAATTGAGGTGAAATCGTCAAGCATGGTGTGGCACCAATTCTCCTGCTCCATTGCTTCCTTGAATGACGTCGGTTCAGCTTTGCTAGCCAGCAGCAGCTGCTCCTCCAACTCCCGTGCAGCCAACCCAGGGTGTGTGGCTGGCCCCAGGATGTTGTCCACTGCACAATAGCGTAGTGGTACGTTGCTGTCGTGGTCAGCGTCCCGGTGTTGTGATGCACCGGCTCCAGGTGGTGACACGAACTCAATTGAGTCCATGTCTAGCTGCGTGTGTCCCTTCGGCGTTGCGTTCCCAGTGGCATGCACTAGAGGAGCATGGGCAGAGGGTGCTGGCGAGCCCAATGATGTAGTAGCAGTTCCAGCCGGTGTACTCGTGCTCGTCGTTGTTGTAGTGGTGGTCGTCTCGGACGGCGTCAGGTTTTTGATGACGAAGTTGGCCGCCCCGCCTTGCTGGCCCTCGGTCTAGGACCACTACGTTGCCTCTTCAAACACCACATCTCGGCTGACGTGCACGTGCCGTGTCACTGGGTCATACACCCGATATGCCTTGGAGCTCGGTTCATACCCAACGAAGATGGTACTCTTGCTCCTGTCGTCCAGCTTCCTTTGGTTCAGCGCAGTCACCTTCATGTGCGTGATGGAGCTGAACGTGCGCAGGTGCTGAATAGTGGGGACGCTACCGGTCTAGAGCTCGTAGGGGGTCTTGCCACCCACGCTCTTGGACGAGGAACGGTTCAGTAGGTAGACAGCCGTGGTGACCGCCTCACCCCAGAACTCACCAGGAAGCCCTTTTGCCTTGAGCATGCTGCGCGCGGTCCCCACGACGAATTGATTCTGCCGCTCCACGATGCCGTTTTGTTGCAGCGAATACGGCGTCGTGAGTTGACGTTGTACCCCAAGTTCGGCGTAGTACTCGGTGAAGTTGGCCGCGGTGAATTCCTCGCCATGGTCGGTGCGCAGGGCCAGCATCTTCTTGCCACTCTTGGGTTCAGCAGCCGCCTGTACGCGCTTGATCGCCGTAGCTGCGGCATCCTTGGTGGGCAGTAGACAAATCCACATATAGCGTGAATGGTCATCAACGAGTAGCAAGAAGTATCGATTACCACTTGGAGTTGAGGGTGTGATGGGCCCGCAGATGTCACCATGTAGCAACTGCAGCACCTCCGTTGAACGCCTTTGTGCTTGCTGAGGGAATGGTGCCCGCCGGTGCTTGCCAGCGTGGCAGGCATCACAAACCTGCTCCACCTGGGTCAATAGAGGCATGCCCCAGACAAGGCCGTCCCTGCCCATCTTGCGCAGCGCGGCAATGTGGAGATGTCCAAACCGAGCGTGCCAGACCCAAGCTTCCTCTTCTCCACGCGCTGCCAGGCAGACAGGCTGTGCAATGTTGACGTCGAGCACATAAAGCCGTCCTGGATTTCGATGGATCTTGGCTAGCAGCCGCCGCTCCTCATCATGCACCCGCATCACCCCAGCTTCAACCAGCACCTGGTAGCCAAACTCATCGAGCTGCCCGATGGAGATAATGTTGGCGGTGAGGTTGGGCAGGTAGTAGACGTTGGTGATGGCGCGGTGCTCCCCAGTCTTGCAGGAGAAGATGACGGTGCCGATCCCTTCGATGCGGGCGACGGATCCATCGCCGAACCGCACCGAGCCTGTGACGCCAGTGTCGATGCAGGAGAAGGCTGCTCGTGCTCCGAACATATGGTTCGACATGCCCGTGTCCAGAACCCATCGCTTCGGGTCCCGGTCACTACGCTCGTTGAAGGTGGCGAATAGTTTCTTCTCGACGAGATGTAGCTGGCCGTCGGCATGGATCAAGGGCGCAATCGCCCGTGGCGTCGCTGGCTCCGACCCCTGCGATGGTGGCTGCTGCTCGATTTGGGGATGAATCCCCTCCTCCTGCGCACAGCCCACAGCCAGGAGTAGAGTGGGCTCACTGTCTTGGGCCACATGGGGCTACTCCTCTGTCTTCAACTTCCCATGGCAATGTTCGGCCCAATGGCCTTTCTTGCCGTGACGCTTGCAAATGTCGTCTGGATTGGCCCGACTCGCTCCAGAGCTGGTGCGCCCTCCGGAGTTGTGGCTGCCGCTGCCGCTGCAGGCGTCGGAGTTGCCGCGACCACCACGGCCGCATGGCTTGCCATGGCCCTTGCCGCGTCCGCTGGAGCTTGTGTCACCGCGGCCGGACTCCTTCTTGTACCTCTCGAGCCACTGCTCCTCCGTGAGAAGTAACTTGCCACAGACGACTTGAGACGACGCAGTTTCGACATCGTCTGCCGCCTTCAGCCGGCCGGTGACTTCTTCGATGGATAGCTCAAAGATATCAAGGAGTGTTTCAATGGAGATCACAAGTTGTTTGTACCTCAGACGCACGACCCGCAGGTACTTCGCCACGACCTTCTCGTCCGGCTCAGGATCACCGAGTGTTGCCAGCCTCTGGACGATGCCGGTGAGACGCAAGGCGAATTCTTCGATCGCCTCGCTGTCTCTGAGCTTGAGCGCCTCGTACTCAACGTGGAGGTTCTGCGTCGTCGCCTTCTGCACACGGTCGTTGCCGATGCAGAGAGTCTTGATTGCCTCCCATGCCTCCTTGGCAGTGTCCTTGGTGGCGAGCACACCATATCTGTCGGGACGGTGGTGCAGATGGCGTCCAGGGCGCTGCGGTCGTCGTCGAACTCAACGTCGTCGAACTCGACGGCGTCCCAGAGGTGACGAGCTTGCAGCTTCAGCTTCATGCGAAGAGACCACTCATGGTAGTTGGTTCGCGTCAGCTGCAGCCAATTGCCGGAACTGCTACCCTCCCGGATGATTCGCTCGACGACGACCTCCCACGGACGGCGTGCGCCGCGGGTGCACGAACGACGTGCTTCACGCGAGCTTGGACGACGAAGAGGGGAGCGGGACGGAGAAGGCGGGCGTGGCGGCGTCTTCGTGCCGGAGTCGCCGGGGCCGGCGATCTTCTTCCCGGCTGAACGGCCATGGGGTCTTGTCGGAGACACCATGGCGACGACGAGGTTTCCCTAAGTTAGCTCTGATGCCAATTGTTAGTTTCAGCCAAGGTGATGTACACCGTAGGCAAGAACCAGAGTTCTCTAATGAACTCAAACACAACACAAAACACAACGCTATCGCATGGACACAAGGTTTTGGTGCTGCGAACAACTGAGCAGCTTTTGTGGTTTTTGCTTCTCTCCTTTTATTCTCAAGATTACATGCAGGAAGTTACAGCGATCAGCCACACATCGCACTACTGAGCAAGTCCATCCCCATGCCCACGATGCTGCTGAAGACCCGTTCCTTCAGGGTCATGCGTGAGCTATTCTCGTCATGCCCTCCTACTCACACGGCCACCACAGATCGGAGCCCACGCGCATGCAGTGCTAGTAACAGAAACATGCAAAGCTAAATAAAGTATCCTATGACCAAGGCTGTAACTAACATACAGGTTAGAGCTCCTGGCTTCATCATCTATTCACCCTATGTTCCATGTGTCATGGCTCAAAAAGGTCGTAGTGCTCACCCATGTTATCACGGCGGCACCTCCATCATCGGTGTTTCGCTGCGCGGTGCCGGAGAAGATTCTTCAGCAGCGTTCTGTCAGCAAGGGATCGCCATCGGTTAGCAGGGTCTGGTACTCTGGTTACACATACTCTGTTGCTATAAGCTGTTCTCGTCTGAACTACCCCGTCCTTGCTACCTCCTCTAGACTCCCTTCTGATCATACTCGAGGCACTAACACCTACGTAGACTACATAGAGGGCTACCGCCGTGTCAAGGGCCGCCCGTCGGTAACGAGCTGTCCTTGGGCGGCAAAGAACGAGGAACGACCCACGCCAACTGAGTTGGCTGTTTGGCTGTAATCCTTACCACCAATCTAATCGGCGTGAATTTAAATATGGGAGACACTATATTTGAGGTGCCTGAAATCTAACATTTTTTTCAGGCGACAGTTGCCACCCCTTACATTCACATCCAACGGAAACAGTATGAGTTGAGCGTTTCTGTACTGAAGCAGGCTTAACAGGTCCGAAAAAAAACCGATACAGAGATCTGTTACTTAACGGACTCACAATAAAAAACCCGTTAAGCATTTTGGAGCGTTTCTGTACCAAAGCAGCATTACGGGTATGCAAAAAAAAAACCCAGTACACAAATCTGTTGGTTGACAGCATCGCAACAAAAAACCGTTAAGTATTTTGGAGTTCAACCCGTTAAGTATTCTGTTATTCACATTCAATGGGGCATTAGATATTGACCCAACAGCACATAGAACTGCGTATATCTATGTATACTCCAAGCAAACCCCTGCTACAAGAAACGAAAGGTATTTACATGTAGAATTTGGCCTTCTCTTGAATTCATCTCCATGTCCTTTGTTCTGTAATGATGGAAAGCGAAATCTGTAGTCAATGAACCACCATTTTCTTAATTTTCACCACCTTGATGATGATTTGTTGAGGACAGTATTACTTGGTACTGTAAATTCACTATAGTGGGACTAGTATTTGATGATTTATTGTGGACACACTCAAATTTAGATAGAAGACATATCACGAATTGCATAGAAATGAAGGCATACTCATTTGTACTTAGTAGTAAACAATGCACCATCTATACAATGTTGAAAAATTAAGAGCATACATAAGAAAAATTACACATTTTTATTACTGGAACTAATACTTTTTTGTAATGCAATTGTACTGTATATGTACAATTATCTCATGTTTCTTCCTATAAATAACATAAGGAATAAAGATGACTGCAGAAATCAGCAGTAACATACAACGGAGGAGGCTGTTCATTCTATGTCATCAAGCAAACAAAAGTAAAGGTCACATCATTCACATGTATCCATGCATTTAGGTCTGGCTTGTTGGGGAAAGAGTACTCGGAGCAAAGAATGTTGTCATCACACAAACAGAAGATAAAGCAAATGATTAACAGATAAGATCTGGTGACGACTCCATAAAAAATGTTTTCTGAAAATATTCAATGATTTTCTTAGCATTGCCATCCTGACTAGAATATGGATATCCATTTGTAAAATCTTAAAAGAATTAAGTTGCAATTATAGCAAAAATGCCTAATCATGATACAATACCTTTTTCATGCTGTATCAAAGTAAGTTTATCAAAGGAAGTTATTTTACTTATTAGAAAATTAGACAACATGGGGGTCTAGCAGAGATGTTAATGATCGAAAGGTTTCAACAGATAATTCAGAGGATACAAGACATAACTGATTTGTTCCATCCAAAAACACCAAGTGTGCTTTGTGATGAAAGAATGGATAACTCACCCATCTGCTGCTACGGTAGAGGGTCCTATTAAGATAAGGAGTAACAGATGGTTCATGGTGACCCAAAAAATGCATGTTACAATAGGAAACTATAACAGGATGAACAAGGAGGCACACAAAAAGGTTGAACAAGAACATTACAAAGGATACAGATTTAAAGTTCTAGGCAAGGAGACTTTCATAAATGGTTGATGTCACAGAACAAATGGCATAAGGTCACAAACTAAAAGCAGGTAATCGCATGATGTGTGTGTGACTTGGCCTCTTTGAGTTCAGGACAATATGAAGTTTAAAAGAACTTATGGATCAGCCCTGCTAAGTCGGCATACTTCACAATAAAAGCTGGAAGGTAGTTCAGGAGAAATTTTGTCCGCAGACTTCTCAGTATCGGGTATGATAACACAGCCAACATGTTGTCATATGCTGCATTGTGGATCAATACACTACAAGGAGCAAACAAATGATCAATGAAACAGAAATTTGTAGCATCTCATCAAGAAGGAGCAAACAAACTTGTCATAGAGGCTAGCAGCAAGGAGGAGCTTAGATTGTGGGGTCTGTATTGGCACAAATCACAATATAACAGAATCATAAAAATGTGGTGTGTGCTGGCACAAATCACAATTAACAAACTACAATTTATCCTATACAAACACAAAGACAAATATCTCAAATGTGTCGGCACAAATCACATTTGAGATAGCCTCTATGGGAAAATTATCTATAGGATCACAGGACAAGGACGAAAACTTGGTTTGGCAAGCACAATTCACAAGAAACAGAGGATAAGGTGAGTTAGCACAAATCACAAAAAACATTTTTTTTCTATGAAATGACAAGGACAAAAACTTGGTGTGGGCAGGCATAAATCACAATTGCCACAATTCAAACATTGGTGTGTGCTAGACAGAGACCTTGTCAAACATTGCCACAATTCACAATATCACTTTTTTCTCGAAAACGCAGGAGAGCTACATAGCATTATATTAAGAAGATAATAAAATGGGATAAGAACCCATACAACACAACACACAAAAACCACACACAACTCTACACACACGCACTACACTGCTACTGCTAGAAAAACTAACGCGCCCGTGACATAAAGATCACGACCAAGGTAGACAGGGCTCTAACCACCCAGAGCGAGGGCATCCAAGAGGGGTAATCCTCGGGCCCACGCCAAAGACCACGGCCTTCTTTCATCTTCAGCTACAGCAAGTGTGCCTACAACATTTGGGGCTGCTCCATCAAAGACGCATTTGTTGTGGTGTGTCCATAAGGTCCAAGCTCCAAGGATTATGAGAGAGTTGGTTCCCTTCCTTAACATATCACTAGCAGCATTGCTCACTTTCTCCCACCAAAAATGGAAGGATGTTTCTGTCGGTTGTGGGGGAAAAGGCTTGGAATCCAATCCGAGAAAAGAAGCTGAACCAAAACTCTCTTGCAAAGACACACTAGACTAAGAGGTGATCAATAGTTTCCACAGCCTGGTCACACAAAGGACAACGCTCAGGATGAGGGAGCCCATGGCGTGCAAGGCGATCCGCAGTCCAACATCGGTTGTGAGCAACCAACCAAACAAAGAAGCGGCATTTGGGTGGTGCCCAAGTCTTCCAGATTCTCTCATAAGGCTCAAAAGGTGTAGTCCCCACAAAAAATCCCTTGTATGTAGTCTTGGCTGAATATTGCCCATCTGATGAAAACCTCCAAATATGTCTATCTTCAACATCCGGTTGCAAAAAGAAATCAGATAGGACATCCCATAGGTGGAGATAATCAATAATTACACCTACTATGGTGCATGTCAGAAATACAATATCACATTAGATACTGCAGAAAATAATTATAGCTAAATGCGTCTATTGCTGTGCAAAATGAGCTGTTCTGAAGAGAGTAAAAACAAAAACAAATCTGCTGGTTTCTATCTCCATGAATACAAGTAGCTAGAAACCCATTCATGCACAACCAACTTTCCAATGAATTAGCACCCCTCTTGGTTTCCACAAGGACAAGCATGAGAGTTTGCTACAACAAAAAAGATACAAGAAAATGAGTACACAAATATAAACTATGAGAACGAAAAACTGATGGTGAATTATTACCTTTCCTGTATCTCTTTGTGCATGAAGAAGATCCATCAGGTGGCTTCTTTTATCTGCCTCCTGCACAAACTCAGCTCTCTCGGAAATCAAATCAGCACTTAAGCCAACTCTTCCAACGGCCAGGACAATGTAGTTATCCAGGAAATCCGATGCCATTTTCCGTATTCATTAGAGTAATATCGATATCATTAAGCATGCAAATTGGAACTTCAACAAGAAGTTTTGGCAACATTTCACAAAAACAACCAGGATTCACAAACTGGGACATAGAAAGTCGGTTTCTGTTAGCTAGTACAGAAAGCACTGAAGGATAACCTGACTAAATAGGTTTACAGTGTTGAAAACTAGTAAACTTATATTACCGAGTGCGGACACAGGAAGTAGTGACCAAATAGCTAGTACAGGAAGTTCTGGGAAGGAAAAAGGTACAGTCTTACATGATCTGCCTCCTTACTTGGCTAAAATAAGGTCCAATAGTTCAGCACCCTCACATAGTCTGCAAAAATAGAAGGTAAGACTTAAGAGTTGGTTTTGTGTATAAAGACAAATGGTGACTGTGGTGACTTAAGACTTAATATTTAAGAGTTAGTCTGCAAAACAAAGAGATGGGAAACATCTATTTGAAATCACAGGATCATTTATGCCATTATTAGCTACATTTTAGAACAAGGAAGGTCCTAGGTGTGTGCTGGCACAATCACAATTAACAGACTATAATTTTTACTACAGAAAAAACAAAGATAAATATTTGAAATGTGTTACCACAAATCACAAAAATATTTTTTTCTATGAAAGGACAAAGACAAAAATGCGGTGTGTGCTAGCACAAATCACAATAAACAAAGGATAAGGACAAATCTGTTTTATGTGTGTGTTGCACAAATCACAACTAACAATTTTTTCTATGAAAGGACAAGAACAAAAATATGTTGTGTGCTGGCACAAATCACAATAAATAAAGGACAAAAATATGGGCAAACGAAAGAAGTATATGGACTGACCAAGATCAATATTTGGATGGCTTCAAGTAATTTTGCAGCGGCACTAGCTGATGGTTGTGAGCTTGCGTTCAACAACAGACACTACAAGATTTTCGGTCTACTGCAACGCCAAAAAAGTGTAGCAAAAGACCCAAAAATGGTAGCCATAGTAATTTTGCTACCAATTTTTTTTTTGTTAAATGTCGTTGCACTTGTAAGGGTAGCAATAGCATAATGCAATGGGTTACATTTTAGTTGCGACACACAGCCCCTCTATTGCAACACTTTTGACGCTTTTGCAACACCTGGTGAGTGTTGTAACAAAAGCAATTGCAACCACTATGGGTGTGGTAATAGTATCAATTGCAACGAACTAGGCGTTGCTAGCGATACGTATTGCGACACGCTGGTCGTGTAGCAACACAATGCAAGCGCAACGCAACACAGGTGTTGCAATCGTGGTTGTTGCTACGCAGAGAAAGCATTGCAATAGAGGTTCTCTATTGCCACGTCGCCTAAATGGTTGCTATAGGTGGCTTAGGTTATTGCAACATCTCTTCAGGTTGGTTGCTACAGAGAGGTCGTATATTGCCACGTTTCTGAATGGTTGCTATAGATGGCATAGGCTATTGCCACGTTACTTAGGTTGGTTGCTACAGACAGGTCATCTATTGCCACGTTACTAACTATCTGGTTGCTATAGGTAGATTCCTCTATTGCCACCGTCATCTTTTTGTAGTTGCAAGAGATAGTTTCTCTATTGCCACGATTATCGTACCTATTGCCACAACTAAATGTGGTTGTTATATGTGCCATCATATATTGCAACGCCAGATTAATATATTAATAATTCATGTTGCGACACTTTGTTTGGTAGCTTAAATTAATAATCGCAAAACGACAAATACATAATGAAGGAAGCATCGACATCCATTAAAACGAAATATAATTTGTTCATACAAAATCTTTAACAAAACACACCGAGTGTCAAACTAAATGAGAACAAGTAGATAGCTTAACACATAATAATGTGTTAAGCACAGACAACTGTTTGAACTCATTCGAATCAAAAGACTAATGTCTACTGTAGCAGCAAAGGTTCCCTTGATATGTATGTTGGCCATCGTCCCACCATTCGCATGCTCCTTCTCAAACTCAAGATTCCTCCTGAAAAAATCATTGACATGCATTAGCATGCATCTTGTTTGATTTGATTTTTCTAGTTGGGTACCTTGCAAGGTAACCATTAGCATGCATCTTGTTTGATTTGATTTTTCTCGTTTCCTTGTAGGTTGATTGGAAAATCTGGTTCTGCTCCAAGTCTGAGACGACATTTGCGTCAGGCCTTGACTCCAGCTCCATAATCTTCCTGGTTGCATTGTCCTAACAAAGCAAAGAAATTTAGTTAATTAAAACTTTAATTCTAAGTGAGGACAGTTGCATCACTTAATAAGGGTTGTAAAAACTGTTTAATACTCACATAGACTTCCCTAGATTCCTCGCTTGTCCATTGTCCATTTTGTTGGTGGGTCATCATAAAAAGCTCCATATCATTTGGCTCTTCACCAGTTAGTTGGTCCCTCTAATTAGGCAAGAATGTAAAAAAATTAGCCATATTTCATAATCTAGTGAAATGTAGAAGCTTTTATAAACTGTAAAGATCAGGAAGATATCCACCATGAATTTAAAAACAGAAGATAACAGAAATATTTATTGCTATTGAAAAAGTACAGGAATCCAAGTTCTTCTTTTTGTTGGCACACATTAGTTTTAGTACTTTTCAGCTTTCTGTATACAAGGATGCAAAATATATTTTTTTGTAGTGGGCAGTGGGCTAAATATCTCTATCAAATACAAAGACTATATAGGTTATAACAATATCATGTCATTGTCATTCGGGGGCACAAGCACAAACCATAAAAAAATGCCTGAAGGAAAACCTTGTGACAGAATTTTTTACCTTCTCATAGCTCAATTGAGAAAAACCCTTTGATCCTGTAACATGGTGTATCTGTCGATTGTGCCGATTCTGAGAATTCTTATTGCTAATCCTCTGCACAGAACCAGCAATGATTTGATTTTTATAAAATCAGCAGTGCGCAAAACATAAACCTTGACGTCAGAAGTGGAATTGGCAAGTTTTTTTAAAAATTGGGAACAAACCTGGAATTCTTCGGTGCCAAAATACGACACCAGATAGTGCCACTCAACAATGTCTAATTCTTCTGGCCTATGTCTCATTCTCTCTTCATAGGTGGTGTACGCCTTGTAGGTAGCACTAAATGTAGATCGCCATCCTTTGTAATGGTCATTAGCCACCGTCCATATCTTGATTCTGTTCGCCTCGTTATCCTCAAGGTCCCACTTAGCCTGCTCAAGGTAAAGCACTAAATGTAGAGGGAACCCAACACTAAAAGGTCTTGAAGTAACATCATAGAACTTAACTTTCAAAGCCCTGAGCAGTAGGCAGCAAAGACAAATCCTTTCTTGCACCTGAAAGTGGCCTAAAAACGAGCACTCAAAGATTGTGAGCAAGGAAAAAAAAAACTAAATCATCTATTTTTTAAGACAGGAAGTAGAATTTTCAAGTTCAATCCAGCTAATCGATACAAATTTGTGTACCCTACAACCTACATTTCAGGACAGGTTATTTCTATAACAAAGATGAAGAAATATGGTTGCTCAGTAAGGACCTTTTTCCATAAAATATGCTGAAGTCACTGATCACTGGCACAAGCACCTACGGAGCAACGTAAATTGAATATACACTAACTTCGTTAGTTACCCATTATCCATGGTATACTGCATTCCTAGTTAAATGCAATTTTAACAACATAATAAAAAAATCTCAAACAAAGATTCATGCATAGGAAATTTTATTTTTAGTTAAAAGGAAATATACTAACATTTCTGCTGCTACCTTCAGTAAAGCCTTCTTAATGGCCAGTTCCTCTGCAACCAAACACAAACCAAGGGAATGCAGTATGTAGTGAGTAGATAATATTCGATATTTGACAAGCATATAAATTTTATAGGAGAAAACATTAACTCACAGCCTGGTGTCATGAACAAAAGAAAAGCAATAATACTTGTCATCTTGTAAGTATATTGCCCGTGCTAACGCTACAGCCACCATAGAGTCCACCGTGATATTTAATTGTTTGAAATCCGATGCTATTCCATGTTTTAGAATGAACATGTCAGTACCCTCATGTGTAGTCGGGTTCCATTAGGACAAACAGAGGTATAAGGAAAACTGATAGCTAAATATGGAATGAACACATGTCATTACCCTTATCTGTAGTCAAAACATGGTATAAGGAAAATTGATAGCTAAATATGGAATGCATTGTCCGGTGAACCCAGGTAGAGAATATGTAAACTTCCCAAGTACAACTATCTTTGAATGGTGCAATCACAACCTACATGTATATTTTACAAATACAAGGAACTATATCGGTTTCTGAATTTGTAACTGAAAAAAAAGTTACTCACGATCTATTCGAGGCATCATCAAAGGCAGCATCGATGTTAATCATCTTAGTTCCTACTTGCCCACCATCTAGCCAAAACACTCCATCAGGGAGATTCTTGCTCTGCACTGTGATGCATATCTGAACAACTATTGCGGGTCAGATGTACCTCAGCATCTCTATGAGCATATCAAAACCAGCACCTGCATTAAATAAAAATACAAAAAAGAAAACATCACTGAATCAAGTATGTGGTAAGACCAAGCAAATCAGCTCTCGCATGACTAAGAGATACCTTTTACCCATCCAGGAGTATTGACAATTAGTGGCAGCATTTCATTTTGATCGCATCGATATTTTCCAACGAAATAGTCAGTACAAATGGAATAGGAAATTTGGATATGCTTCTGCATCTCTTTTTGAAGAAACTTCACCAAAGAAGTAGGACCTAATCAAATTTGTAAACGGCATTAGTGAAACCCATGCAGAGATAACATAAGTGAGGAATATTAAACAAAACGTTTGCTCCGACAAAACTTTAAAAGTTACATGGTCGTGCTACCAAACTACTACAACTGTTCTAGTAAACAGACAAAGAAATCCCACAATAGAAATTGTGCACAAATCCTGAAGTGAATAAATCGAATGAAATTACCACACACTGTTATACTACCAGCTAATCACAAATCCTGAGGAGAAATTTTACACCTTTCAGCTTCCCATAGAACCGGGTTTAGCAAATCTGCCCAAGCCAAAAATCATCTTGTTCGTGATGACACCTGTGAGCTGTGGCACAACTATCAGCACTTAGATTTCAAAAAAAGAAAACTAACACTTTCTGTACGCATCTTAATTGCTGAGACAATCAAGATATTCACGGAATCAGAAATCATACCCTGGTGGCTAGTGGCCTGGCGACCTGGTGGCTGTCGTCCTGGCGCCAACGCCCTCCTGAGCCCACGCCACCGCCTGCTGAGGCTGCGCCGCCACATCCTGCGCTGCTGCCGCATCTCGAGGCTACGCGTCGTGCCTCCCGAGCCACAACGCTGCTGCCTCCTAGGCCCTCGTGGAAGCTGCAGCCGCCACATCCTAGACCCGCGCCGGCCGCCGCATCTCGGACCCACGTCACTGTCGCATCCCGAGCCCACGCCTCCGCATCTCGAGCCCTCCCATGGCCGCCTCTTGGGCTCGCGCCGCCGCTGTCTTCCAAGGCGGTGATGGCCAGCCTCGAGAGAAGGGTCAGCCGATGTAGGCGAGGGAGATCGAGGGAGGCGCGGTTGGCGGGGGAGCCTACACCGGGCGCGGCCGCCGCCGGTCGAAACCCTAGCCGTTCGCCGGACTGGGAGAAGGAGGCAGCGGCGCTTGACGGGGACGGAGAGAGGGGCGCGGTGCCAGCCGGAGTGGAAGAGGGAGGTGCCTGCCGGAGAGGGATGTTGTGGGTTGAGAGGGAGGCGCCGCCGCCAGCCTAGTAGCGAGTCGCGATTCCGAGAGGTCGCGAGCGAAAGGGAAAGGAGTCGCGCGCGCGTGGGAGGTCCGCGGGAGGGCAGACACACTCAATATGAGTCATCGGATTTGGATGAGTAGTGAGAGAGAATGGTTAAGAGATAATCTGATGTATTCATTTTGATGGTGTTATATTTTCTGAGTGTATTCATAGGTATGGATGTAGTATAGGTCATGACTGTGGAGTAAGCATTTATTGTGTGGCTGTAGATTTATTCTAACTGGTGTATTATAGGATAGGTCTACTGTTGTTTTGGTGAGACCAAGAAATTTGTTTTCCATGCCAGACACAGGAAATGACGTCGATGCACTTGATGTGGGAATCCAAGAAATGAATGAATCAGGCCAAGGTCAGGAATTCTTAAACTGGTCAAGACAAGATAGGGCAGGCACAACTGGTTCTGCCACCATTATTAATCAAGTGCGTAGCGAAGCAATTCCCGAACCTGTTGATGACTATATTGGTGATGATGATTCAGACAACGATCAAACTTGGTATTCAGAGTTTTTTTATCTGAGGTCATTTAGTATCTCATTTGAGCAAGTTTGACCAAGTCAAATTTAGTCAAATGAAAAAACAACACTTTGACTCTAGTATTATGAACTCTAACTGACTTCAAATTGAAAAGTTTTGAATACCAAGTTTGTTCAACTCATCAAGATCTACAATTGTTGTTTTGGTCAACTTTCCATTTGAGATAGTTTGGACGGTTCAAATTTGTGATTTTTAAATTTCGACGTTTACAAACTAGTTTTCGGAATCCTAGATTGTCTCAAATTGAAAAGTTTTGAATACTAAGTTTGTTCAGATCATCAAGATCTACAATCCTTATATAGCCTATTTTTTCATTTGAGAAAGTTTGAACAAAATGTAGTTCAAATTTTACAAGTGTGTGACATAGTTTCAGAAAGTCTATATGAGATTCAAGAATTTATGACTTGTGTTTGATAAAAATTTTTCAAATGGGAAAATGAGTTATGTAACAATTGTATATCTTGCTGAGACGATCAAACTTGGTATTCAGAGTTTTTTCATCTGAGGTCATTTAGTGTCTCATTTGAGCAAGTTTGACCAAGTCAAATTTGGTCAAATGAAAAAACAACACTTTGACTCTAGTATTATGAACTCTAAATGACTTCAAATTGAAAAGTTTTGAATACCAAGTTTGTTCAACTCATCAAGATCTACAATTGTTGTTTTGGTCAACTTTCCATTTGAGATAGTTTGGATGGTTCAAATTTGTGATTTTTAAATTTTGACGTTTACAAACTAGTTTTCAGAAACCTAGATTGTCTCAAATTGAAAAGTTTTGAATACCAAGTTTGTTCAGATCATCAATATCTACAATCCTTATATAGGCTATTTTTTCATTTGAGAAAGTTTGAATAAAATGTAGTTTAAATTTCACAAGTGTGTGACATAGTTTCAGAAAGTCTATATGAGATTCAAGAATTTATGACTAGTGTTTGATAAAACTTTCTCAAATGGGAAAATGAGCTATGTAACAATTGTATATCTTGCTGAGACGATCAAACTTGGTATTCAGAGTTTTTTCATCTGAGGTCATTTAGTGTCTCATTTGAGCAAGTTTGACCAAGTCAAATTTGGTCAAATGAAAAAACAACACTTTGACTTTAGTATTATGAACTCTAAATGACTTCAAATTGAAAAGTTTTGAATACCAAGTTTGTTCAACTCATCAAGATCTACAATTGTTGTTTTGGTCAACTTTCCATTTGAGATAGTTTGCATGGTTCAAATTTGTGATTTTTAAATTTCGATGTTTACAAACTAGTTTTCGGAACCCTAGATTGTCTCAAATTGAAAAGTTTTGAATACCAAATTTGTTCATCTCATCAAGATATACAATCCTTATATAGGCCATTTTTTCATTTGAGAAAGTTTGAACAAAATATAGTTCAAATTTCATAAGTGTGTGACATAGTTTCAGAAAGTCTATATGAGATTCAAGAATTTGTGACTAGTGTTTGATAAAACTTTCTCAAATGGGAAAATGAGCTATGTAACAATTGTAGATCTTGCTGAGATGATCAAACTTGGTATTCAGAGTTTTTTCATCTGAGGTCATTTAGTGTCTCATTTGAGCAAGTTTGACCAAGTCAAATTTGGTCAAATGAAAAAACAACACTTTGACTCTAGTATTATGAACTCTAAATGACTTTAAATTGAAAAGTTTTGAATACCAAGTTTGTTCAACTCATCAAGATCTACAATTGTTGTTTTGGTCAACTTTCCATTTGAGATAGTTTGGATGGTTCAAATTTATGATTTTTAAATTTTGACGCCTATAAACTAGTTTTCCATTTGAGAAAGTTTGGACGGTTTAAATTTTGAAGCACTAAATGATTTCAAATGAAAAAGTTGTAAACAACAAAGTTTCATAACTTTTTGAGATCTACAATTTTTATTTTGATCATTTCTCCATCCAAGGTCGTTTGAATAATATCCGGATAATATCCGTTTTTAAATATCCGGATATATCCGATACTTAACCGGATTATCCGATATCCGCCGGATATCGATGATATTACATCCGTATTTGATATCCGCCTAAGATATCCGTTTTAGTATCCGTATCCGAAAAAATTACGGATATCCGAGTAACTATCCAGATAAGTGTTCATATTTGTTCGGTCGAACGGACGGTCGAATAAATATCCGTACCATTTTCATCCATACACCTACATAGCGCAGTGGTGGAGAAGGTTTTATCTGAACCAGAGCTCCATGGTTCGAATCCTGTGGGGAGCACTTTTTAATTTTAATATATGCGTCCCCAATTCTTTTCTTTCCATACTTTTTTTTAAGTTTTAAATTCGTTGCAATTATCAAAGTATATTGCAACCAAAAATAAGCGTTGCACTTGAACACAATTTTCGCTTCGACCCCATAGATTTCGTTGCAATAAAATTTAGCACTTGCAACAATATCAAAGTATATTGCAACTGCCAAAAAAGGTTGCAATTGACCCCCACTTTTGCTTCGCCTCCAAGAGTTCTCGTTGCATTAAGTATCTAGCATTTGCAACGCTTGTCAAATTTTATGCAACACAAAAAAACCGTAGCAATAGTCAAAACCAAATGCAACTAACGTAAATGTAGTTGCAGTACTATCACACAATTGCAACCAAAATCAAGTCTACTGCAACCATTTTTCACCATTGCAATATCGTCCACCAAATGCAATAGAGCTTTGCAACATCTTGAAAACCGTTGTATTAAAGGCATGTATTGCTACCATTTTTTAGAATGGTTGTAATACAACAATCTCTGGCAACCAAATTTTCTACGTTGCAATTCTTCGGCGTTGCAGTAGACCGAAAATCTTGTAGTGAGAAATGCCTATCACCTCTATCTCTTCAACTCGGTCCTTTTTCAGATGGGAGCAAGTACATTGTCCTGCATGCAACCAACAGAGTAACTAGTGAATTAGTCTCACCACAAGGTGAGTGATTCGACTTGTATCCTGATAAATAAATAAAAATTTGGCAAACCAAAGAAGCAGATGGAATTTTGATGAAAACTTTCCAGATTTACTTAGCCTTCACTTATTCAGATACACTTGCAGAATATATAGATCAGCTAGTAGAAAAAAGACAAAATGAGGAGGCAAATAGTTCAACGCCAGCATATTGCATACGCTTAGAATTACAATTGCGGTGCCCGATACTTGCAATTTACATTATAGCTTATTGCAATTTACTACTTATAAATATGCAATCAAGAAATGGATACTAAACACAGTTTTCTTGTATAGTATAATAGAGTTAAAAGATGTGAGTTCCTGATATTCTACTACAACAGCCACAAGATAGCCCAGCTATCCAAAACCAACTACAAGTGTACACTTTCCACAGAGCAACATCAGCTACCTGTCACACAGGGCAATATATGACCTGCAGCTGCATGTTGGCTACGGGAGATACATGGTCAGATATGTGATTTACTCACAATGTGACCAGATAACCTCCCAAGGTCATATATAGCCAAGAAGAGGATAATATAGACAACAATTATTCAAATTTAAACTACCAAATGTATATACATGGAGACAGCTAACATGATTCCATCAGTATGTTATACTTATATTCAACAAGGTACAAAGATTATAATTATTATCTATAGAAATACAAGGACAAAAATGTGGTCTGTATTGGTACAAATCACAATTAATATATAAAAAAATCTATAGAAGGACAAAGACAAATATTTGAAATGTGTTGGCACAAAAACAATTTTTGACAAGGATAAAAATATGGTGTGTGCTGACACAAATCACAATAAACAAAGGACAAAAATATGAGCAAACCAAAGAAGCATATGGACTGACCAAGATCAATATTTGGATGGCTTCAAGAATTTTGCAGTGGCACTAGCCGATGGTTGTGAGCTCGTGCTTAACAACCGAAGTGCCTGTCACCTCTTCAAGCTCGGTTCTTCTTCAGATTGGAGCAAGTACACTCTCTTGCATGCAATCAACAGAGTAACTAGCGAATTAGTCTCACCACAAGGCGAGTGATTGACTTGTATCCTAATAAATAAATAAAAATTGGCAAACCAAAGAAGCAGATGGATGGGCCAAGACCAATGTATAGAACGCACCAAAATGTAGTGGTTTTAAGTTCAAGCAGAAAAAACATGAAACATGTATTCTAAATAATGGTACCAAAAGCCAAGAAATTACACGAATTCTAAATGAGAATTTGATGAAAACTTTTCAGATTTACTTAGCCTTCACTTATACAGATATACTTGCAGAATATATAGATCAGCTAGCAGAAAAAAAAATAAAATGAGGACGCAAATGGTTCAACACCAGCATATTGCATATGCTCAAAACCACAATTGCGGTGCCCGATACTTGCAATTTACATTATTGTTGATTGCAGTTTACATTATTGCTTATTGCAATTTACTACTTAATGTGCAATCAAGAAATGGATACTAAACACAGCTTTCTTGTATAGTATATGCAACATATAGTTAAAAGACGTGAGCTCCTACTATTCTACTACTACAGCCACAAGACAACCCAGCTATCCAAAGCCCAGCTACAATAAAATCAGGAAAAGTTATTACCTTGCCGATATCCAAAGAAGCAGAGTTGTCTTCAGAGTTGATATCAAAGTCGTCATCATTCTCACCATTTGCAGATTCACCATCAGAAATGAAATCATCATCCTCCATGGGTACCTAAAAAATATTAAATTTCTATTATGCAAGTATACCGTGTGTACTACCATCATAACTGAAATGACACAAAAAATGCAGTGCCATCATGTAATAACTTTAACTCAACAAAATTCATATCTGAAGTGTAAAGAGAGAAAAGAGCTAACAAGAGACACGGGACTAGCATCAAGGTAATAAACCAAAAACTAATCATTGTCTGACAAAATAGATTGTGGTTTGGCTAAGTGTGTAAAAGCATGATAGTTGAGACAGCTGGGATAAAGTAAAATTACATTGAATGAAAATAAAAAAAATGGGGCATGGAAGGACAAAAACCCATCCACCAGAATAAGTTAAAGCACTCAATTGGTCTACGGAGAATCTGCACTCTATATATGTAGGTCTGCACTCGATATGGCTTGGAACAAACTCTGATCCACCACTTTCAATCTTCTGGCTATAGCCTTTTGGCCAGTATATGCAAGCATTTCGCATGGTAACAAATCGCTCTAATGCTCAGGCTACTAAACCATGGCACGCAGCACGAACCGTAGCTCGCTCGCTCATCCCAACACAACAACAAAAGCACCACCAATCTCTAACCCTATGACCTTACACTAGAAGATTTTACCAATCAAGCAAATCGACACCACATCATGTAGCAGCATAGGCAGAACAGAACAACACAAATACACAACTGAAGCAAAGGCAACCATGCATCACATTTAGAATCCTCCACACCAATTACAATAGCTGAATCAAGTTTCACAGACTGAACTAGGTACCATTAGGTCCTTAGAGCAAAAGCCTGCTAACATATTACACTCCTGAATCCAAATGTGCTAGTCATCACTATTGACCAAACAGAATCAAAAGAAAGAAGCTTAAAAAGAATTTTGTTTCGGACAATAAAAATACTCTAGTATGTCTGATAAACATGACACAAAGGGGATACTAAAAAAACTCAAGCACACCTCACCAACTATTTGTTCAAAGAAAAGCAGTGTTGATGTATGTTTAACACTCTAGCTATCAGATTGTGCATAGCAATTTCATATCAAATAAATTATCCTTAAGAAGCTTGGTAGTAGTGTCATACTAAATTTACTGGACCGAAATATATATTCATTTCTAGGAGTAGGATGCCATGGCACATGAACTACACAGTCCATAAATCCTCAGCAAGCACACTGGTTTGTCAATAAAGCCAAAGTGCACATGGACAAAAGGCACCCAATCTTGTTTCGAACTTTAAGTAACTTTAGTTGTCACTCATGTAACACTGAAACGTCCGAACGTGCCCAGACTGCAAGACTGGTATCCAATACTGAAAGCATTTTCTCATAATCTGTGAAGATCAACAAGTAACTAATTCATGCCCTTGAATTCAATACTGGTATCCAATACTGAAAGCATTTTCTCAAAAAACTGAAATGTGTTGGCACAAATCACAAAACATTTTTTTCTATGAAAGGACAAGGATGAAGGGCAGGGCTGGTGCAGTGGTGAGAGCTATCTCACTGAGTCACCAGGTCACGGGTTCGAAGTAGCCTCTCCGTAGATTTTGCGCGGGGGGGGGGGGGGGGAGCTTGCCTCGGTTTTTCTCTTTCCCAGACCCCACTCATGTGGGAAGCCTCCGGCACTGGGTCTGCCCTTAAAGGACAAGAACAAAAATGTGAGGTTTCCTGACACAAATCACAATTAACAGATTAAAATTTTTTCTATAGGTGACGGACAAATATTTGAAATGTGTTGGCACAAATCACAACAACAACAAGAACAAAGCCTTTAAGTCCCAAACAAGTTGAGGTAGGCTAGAGTTGAAACCCAGCAGAAGCAATCAAGGTTCAGGCACGTGAATAGTTGTTTTCCAAGCACTCCTATCTAAGGCTAAGTCTTTGGGTATATTCCATCCTTTCAAGTCTCCTTTTATTGTCTCTACCCAATTCAACTTCGGTCTTCCTCTGCCACTATTCATGTTACTATCCTAGCTTAGGATTCCACTATGCACTGGTGCCTCTGGAGGTCTCCGTTGGACATGTCCAAACTATCTCAACCGGTGTTGGACAAGCTGTTCTTCAATTGGTGCTACCCCTAATCTATCACGTATATCATCGTTCCGAACTCGATCCCTTCTTGTATGACCGCAAATCCAACGCAACATACGCATTTTCGCGACACTTATCTGTTGAACATGTCGTCTTTTCGTAGGCCAACATTCTGCACCATACAACATAGCAGGTCTAATCGCCGTTCTATAAAACTTGCCTTTTAGCTTCTGTGGTACCCTTTTGTCACATAGGACACCAGATGTTTGGCGCCACTTCATTCACCCTACTTTGATTCTATGGCTAACATCTTCATCAATATCCCCGTCTCTCTGTAGCATTGATCCTAAATATCGAAAGGTATCCTTCCTAGACACTACTTGACCTTCCAAACTAATATATTCCTCCTCCCGAGTAGTAGTGCCGAAGTCACATCTCATATACTCAGTTTTAGATCTACTGAGTCTAAAACCTTTGGACTCCAAAGTCTCCCGCCATAACTCTAGTTTCTGATTCACTCATGTTCGACTTTCATCAACTAGCACTACATCGTCTGCGAAAAGCATACACCAAGGGATGTGTTGGCACAAATCACAAAAAATATTTTTTCCTATGAAAGGACAGGAACAAAAATATGGTATGTGCTGGCACAAATCATAATTTAACAGACTACAATGTTTTCTATAGAAAAATAAAGACAAATATCTAAAATGTGTTGGCGCAAAGCACAAAAAACAATTTTTCCTGTGAAATAATAGGGACAAAAATATGGTGTGTGCAGGCACAAATCACAGTAAACAAACACTAACAGCTGCACCATGCATCTCCGACGGCTGCACAACAGACTACAATTTCTTCTCAAATAAAGTGTATCATCCTTGTCATTATTGACTAGCAAAGTATCAAAACACACCAGTGAGCAACTGCACAACTGCTGCATCATGCATCTCTGACGTCGAGCTAGTTCCACAGCGCGAACAAGTGCTTCAGGGGCAGCCAGTGCACCACGTAGTACCTCAAATTGAATTTCCACATATTGCATATGCTCAAAACTACAATTGGGATACTAGCAATTTATATTATTGCTAATTGCAATAAATTAACTTAATGTTTTTTGATTGGTTTTCATGAACAAGAGAGATTAACAGGAATGGAGCACTACAACTACTATGGACTATGGAGTAGAACAAAGATGGCAAAGGAGTTGGTCTTTTGGTTTTGGGCAGATAGGACGAGGCGAGACCTTGAAACCAGATAAGGCAAAGATAGTGATCACTTTATTAGCTACTATTTTCTTGACAGGAAGATGTAGTTTAGGTTCCACGAACAAGATCAAAACCATAAGCAGTCACATTGCTCAGAAATGTTAGGGTCCTGCATTCAAAAGAACACCAAGTATATTGCATACATTTGATAGGGAAAAGAATGATAAAAGAGACTAACCTCGCAAGGCTGCATGCCAAGGATGCTTATAACAGCACCTACAGCCTCAGCCAAGCTCTTCCTTACTCCAAGCTGATACTCATCAACCCGCTCACTCTATGGATCCATGCTTTCTCAGGCATTTCGGAAGTTAGATACTCCCACCTTTAATATATAATCAGAAGAAACAATTTCATGATCTTCAGCACCATCTTCTTCAACTTCACCCATGGATGGATCAACCTGAAACACAACAAATGGGCCAAAATCAATAAAATATCTTTTGTCGCTTCAAATGGAAAGGGAGGAAAGCATTTCAAAAATTATCTGAATAGATTAAGTGCATATATTTTGTATGATGATACCATTAAGAAGACTACAAACATAGATGTAGATCCCAATTTACTGCATTTGCAAGGAGTCAAAGGGCATCTAACAAACAAATTAACAATTTCACTAGAAACTCAAAAGGACCTAGAAGCTCAATATACTAGTGCGATTAGCAACAAAATATGTATTAACACAAAGATAATTAACAATTTATAATTGTTTCTATAGTCAAACTAGGACAAAAAATTGATCTGTATTCAAACAAATACAATTAACACAACAACAAAGGAAAGCCTATGTGTGGGTTACTACAGCACCAAGAGAGGAAAAAAACAACAAGAAAGTCGCATCCATCTTTCCTTTCCTTTGTCAAAGCAAGAAGTAAACCACGGATTAAACACCCTTAATCTACAACAACAGTAATTTAAGCTGAAAAGACAAGCTAAAGATGCATCATTTTGGCCAAACAAAAGCAGGAGAAGAGAAGTGGAGGAAGCATCAGATTCATCACCTCAGGCGCAGAGATGAGCAGCACGCAGCAGCATCCAAGGCCTCGCGTGAAGCAAAGCACTGCCTCCCAACCTCCATCTTTCGGGTGAACTCACATAAGTGATTTATTCCGTCTACTATTTGATCCTGACAAGATTTGTAACCAGATAACATTTGTCACATGTACAATCTGTAAAGGGAATTGTGGTGCCATGACTTCTTACCTGAGAGCTTTCAAGATGCCCCATCAGTGAGGCAGGGAGCATGATTCCATCAGTATGTGATACTTATCCTCAACAAGGTACGAATATGGTCCAATACAAGGTGCCTACCAGAGTCCGAACTACAAGATTAACTGATTGCAAATCCTCCTGGAGAGCACTTAGATCTCCATGCATGACTCCAACCTACAAGTCAGTGAGCTGTGAATGATTATCCACCCTCGAAATACATGAAAACCAAATAAATAAATAATGCTATGCTGCAATAAGGTTCCACCTCATCCCTTGTGCCTTCGATAATCTGTTGGGTTTCATCTAAACTAATATCCACACGATCAATCCACCCAGCTAGATGTTTCCTTTGTGACCTGAACAGTAGTAACCAGGGAATTATGGATATGTTTTGGTTGGAAATAAAACTGGAATTCTAGTGACATAATGCAGTCTCTGAATGCAGCACAAGTGAAAATGGAAACAATTTAAGAAAAAACTGACAACAACAGAATCTGAAACTTGATTCAAATGGCTCCCAACAGCAGTGCAAGCATCAGATAAACCACGATTTGTCACAAACATCATATCAGAGTTTCCATCCCTGTACATAATGCCCAAACTTTAGATACTAGTAGCTACTATATTAGTCAAACATGACGTTCAACTGGAAAGATAGGACTGTATGTAAGACATAATCTGCTGCTGATCTCTCTCTCTTGCTGCAGCAGAGTTGGCATCTGGTCAGCTCGCCTGTGGCAATAGGCCACCTCTAGTACATTAGTTGGTAGCTATTATATCAGCTATGTCTTGGTAGTGGACTGATCTAAGCTTTGTACTGCTAGTACTAGGAGTAGTTGCTGTACCTTAGGAATAGATAGTAGGTGTACTCACCAACAACTATGTACCTGGTAGAGGTACTAGCACTTGTATATATATCACACCTAAGGCAATGCAAAAGAGCAGTTCAGTTTGCCACATCCAGAAGCAGAGATTTCGGCCAGCGCTGAGCTTGTGCTGTGTGTGTGAGCTGTTCTCAATATCTTCTTCTACCTCTAACCATAGTGAGTGAATGTGCTGGTAAGCTTACTGCTTACCTGTGCAGGGCAGCTGTCGGTGCGAAAAGTGACCAACACGTAAATATTTATAGTTTTGCTGTACGTTGTGATCAGAGGTGGCCTAGCACTCAATGACACAGGGTTTATACTGGTTCAGGCAACGTGCCCTACGTCTAGTTTGAGTCGGTCGGTGAGCCCAGGTGCTCGAAGTTTGCAATAAGGTTACAAACGAGAAGGAGAAAGATGGGGGTACAAGAGGTCCGGTCGAACTCTGGTCTGAAGGGCCAAGAGTGACGGGAGCCCCGCTATGTGCTAAGTGTTCGAGCGTGTGCTCGGTATAACTTTAGAGTATCTAAAGTTACAGAGAGTGAATCAATATAGGTGAACTGATCGATCTCCTTATTGGAAGAGAGTGTATCCCCTTTTATAGATGAAGGGGATGGCCTTACAAGTGAGAGGGAGAGAGTACGTATGCTGCTAAATCTTGCTGCCCACGCCGGCGGGTACAAGATGATGGTAGACGCCCACAATACTGCTTAATGTCAGATGCACATGGGAGGTTGCGTCATCTTCTTCTGGTATGGCAGATGTCCGTGCCTGCCACACTGTTGATACCCAGAAGCATGCAGGGTGTTTTGCCATGTTCGCCTGGTACGGTAAATGCCGACGCCCACAACACTATTGATGCTTAGAGGCGTGGGGGAGCCTTACCATGTTTGTCCGGTATGGGGGTTGATGGCGCCCACAACACTGTTACGGAAAATGTTGGCGCCTACAACACTGTTTGGGTTCTGTCGTGCTAGGAGGGTCACAGGGTACTATCTAGCAGGTGCACAAGGTACGGTCCCTGGTATTGCGGTTTTGACTTGTGCGCCCTGCCTTACTTTCTTCGTCTATTTCCTGGTCAATGACCGCCGCGTGCACTGCTCCACCACCGCTGCGCTGCACGCGCCAGTCCTCCACTGAGGGCCACTGTGGTGCTAAAGGAAAGGAGAAGCGGATGCGCCAGCGCCACCGCCACCGTAGTCGGTGCTCCATCTGCCAGGGAGCCGGAGGAGACAGAGGAGCGGGCAGATCTGAGACTGAGAGGGTGGGTGGGAGAGCCAGAGAGGAGTGTGGTCGAGCACTCGAGTAATGCGGCCAATTTTTTTTGGTTTTTAGCCCTTTTTTAAAAAAAGTTTTCACAAATATGTCCCTAGAGGTATGCTTTCAAAATCGAGACCCTTAGCTCGGCGCCATCATTGGTGGCGCTGAGCTTACATGTCTCGGCGCCATAGATTTTGACGCCTAGGTCTTAGGCTCGACGTAGACGTGGCGGTGACATGGCAGGCACCTTAGCGCCGTAGATTTTGGCGCCGAGCTTGGCGCCATAGATCTTGGCGTCGAGCTTGGCGCCAAAGATCCTGGCGCCGACCTGGCCTTACAGGTGAGTTTGTTTCCTTTCTCAATTCCTTCTCTTCCTTTCTCTCCCTCTCTCTCTCTCTCTCTCTCACCCGACACCTCCCACTACCGGCGCTGCTCGTCCTCGTTGTCCCCCGCCCCGACCACCATTGTTGCTCTCGGCCGGCCCTGCACCCCGCCCCACCGACCGGTTCGGCATCCTGTCCCGCGTAGGGCAGCGTGGCCATGCCCCGCTCCCCCATCCCCAGGCGTCGCACGTCAGTCGGCCGCCCCGCCACCCTGGCTGCCTCGCCCCACCCGCCTCACCACGACCGCTGTGCCCCGCCCACCCTGGTGTGCCCGACACGGCCACCGTGCCCCGCCCGCGCCGGCCAGCCTCCCTATAGGGGAATAGACCCCCTATACCCTCATGGGTATACATGGGCCGCACCACCGGAGGTGGCCCAGTCCGCAAGATGAAGCGTGCGGAGCACGCTATACTGTAATTGTACCAAATTGGATACTTTACTTGTAACCTTGTCCCTTCGGAGTATATAAGGAGGGGCAAGGGTCCCCCTAGAGGACAGATCATCTAGATTATACAGATCATAACAGATCTCACCTCAATCAGTATAGAATAATGAGACACAGGATGTAGGTATTATGCCAACACGGCGGTCGAACCTGTATAAATCTTGTGTCTTGTGCCTCTGTAACCATCTGGTTCCTGATTACATGCACCGTCTATCGACAATCTACCATCATGGGCACCCCCCTCAGTGGACTGCCGACCATATTTCGTCAACAGTGGCACGCCAGGTAGGGGTCCCCTTTTAGGGGTTGTGCGTGCTGATCTTTCGACGAATCAGATGGGATCCTCTTTATCAACACCACACGTGGTGACTTCAGCTGCCGCAACGATCTATCCCAGTCAAGATTGATCCTGGCGTTCAGCCTCTGTCAACTTCGACCAGCATGCAAGACCAAATTCTCCATGCCAGATCTTCATGACGCCGCAACGTGTGGTTAAGGAAAGCTCTAGGCAATTAAAAAAAAGGAGGTGCATGATGCGAGCCATGCCATGCACAACCATGCCATGCACAGGGCCGATCGCAAGCTATGCAAAGTTAATTAGAATATGTAGCTTGCATGCATCTACGTATATACACACATCTACACGGAAGGAAGCCAACTTTAGATAAGATTGGTTTGCATATATCCATACATCGTGCAGGAAGACACATACATGCTCGGCATATGAGAAGCAAGCTAAGTCATGTTTCCTATTTTAATTAATTATTCTATGAAATATATGTCAGATATATCTACATCTACGCGATTGCTTTTGGCAGGAGCTGCGCAGCCATCATGGCGTCACTAGAACTCCGACCAAGTCGATGAACAAGCCATGTCGAGCCGCTGAGTGAGCCACATCGAGCCAGTGAACTGCACGAGCCGTCAAGCGAGCCGCCTAGCTCCGACCATGGACCACGTCCACCACATCCCAAGCAGCTCTGTCGAGCTCCGACCACGGACCACGTCGACCACGTCCCGAGCGGCTCCGCCGAGTTCCGACCACATCGACCACCAAACCACGTCACAATGATGATCGCCGCGAAGAACAGCGCTATGACAACCGCGACCACCGTCACAACAGGCCGAAAAGCTCAAGGACCGAACAACTTCATCGCTACTGACTAGATTTCTATCAAAGATAAGTACACTTCTAATATTTATATTTAACACAATTTTCATTACGATGTTTCTCCACAACGTCCTCATCATGATTATTCTTCAAATAACGCTTGTCCGTGTATACCATCTTAAAGATAACATACAGCTATACTTAATGCAAATCCTTGACCAGTCATGTTGACGCTCGATGCCTCCAGAGATGGCCCTATCTCCAGCTCCTCCCTACACGTGCACGAGCGTCTGCCCTCTGCATTATGGGTGGTCGGCAGCGGCTCCTTAGCAACGCTTTATTCTTCCTACACGTGCATGGGCTCCGCGCCCTGCGTTATGGTTCACGGGCTAGCTAGGGCTAGAGACTCAGCTACATACTAACTGGTCGGGCGGTTTATATTAAGTATAAACACAAACTTCATATTAACACTGATGTTTACAAAGCACCAACTGCTTTATCACATCATGCTCATTTGCAAATGACTGCTGAGCGTCATACGCTATTTCTTCATTGTTGATTTTTCTCCTTAAAATATTATTTTGTACATCATATACTACCGTTCTATATATTTATATTGTAGGGATCTCGAGCTATGCTCAGGGACTTCGTCGCTCGCCCCTCGACCTGTGATTGGGGACTGCCTCGACAATTCTCCGACCACAGCTCGGGGACTTCGCCGCTCGCCCCTCAACCTATGCTCAGGGACTGCCTCAACAACTCTCCGACCATAGCTCGAGGACTTTGCCGCTCGCCCTCAACCTGTGCTTGGGGACTGCCTCGACAACTCTTCGGCCACAGCTCGTGGACTCTGCCGCTCGCCCCTCGACCTGTACTCGGGGACTGCCTCGACCACTCTCTGACCACAGCTTGGGGACTTTGCGTCTCAACTACATGCGACCAGTGACTCGCATACAGTTGGGATATTCTTTCTCATTTAGACCTTGCTACAAGGCTCATACCTCACCTTCCAACAAGCTCGGGGACTACATCGGTACGATGCACCTGCCGGCGCATCTCGTATCGCCTGTACGACGATTGGATTCTCAACTTAACTGGGAATTCTTTTTAGACCCTGGCACCACGTGCCTACATCACCTACTACCAGGCTCAAGGACTAAGTGGGCACACTTCACCTTGCGGTGAATGTGCTCGATCTGATGGATCAAACGCCTCTGATTCTACAAGGACGATGGTGTCTCTTCTTGACTAAGAGTCAAAGTGGGCACACTTCGAGGGAAATATTTTTCAAATTTTATCTTGAGCCCCTTACATCCTTTTGGCAAGCTCAAGACGGCGCTACTCAAAGGATACAAGGCGCTCGGGGACTAGCTATAGGGGAATAGACCCCCTATACCCTCATGGGTATACATGGGCCGCACCACCGGAGGTGGCCCAGTCCGCAAGATGAAGCGTGCGGAGCACGCTATATTGTAATTGTACCAAATTGGATACTTTACTTGTAACCTTGTCCCTTTGGAGTATATAAGGAGGGGCAAGGGTCCCCCTAGAGGATAGATCATCTAGATTATATAGATCATAACAAATCTCACCTCAATCAATACAGAATAATGAGACACAGGACGTAGGTATTACGCCAACACGGCGGCCGAACCTGTATAAATCTTGTGTCTTGTGCCTCTGTAACCATCTGGTTCCTGATTACACGCACCGTCCATCGATAATCTACCACCACGGGCACCCCCCTCGGTGGACTACCGACCATATTTTGTCGACACTCCCCAACACGGCTGCCGAGCCACGCCCGCGTCGGCAGTACGCCCTACCCTGTCTTGTCCCGTGTGTCGGTCAACCGCACGTCGGCCCACGCACCCCATCCCACGCCCTGCCCCCACATCGTCCATGGCCCACACGTCATCCCACACATTGGCCAGCCGTGCCCCGAGCCACCGAGCCCCTCGCGCCGTGCTACGCCACGCCGACCGGGAGTGCCCGACCGCGCCGAGCCACGAGATGCCGTACCCCACCCACGACTGCTGTGCCGCCCTACCCATCGTCGAACCCAGACGGGAGCGACCATGTCGGCCCCTGCTGCATTGCCCTCCCTTGCCCGCTCCACAAGGGCAGCGGGGTGCCGTTTGCCGACCTCCTGTGGCCGCCTGCCCCCTCCTGCTTGGCCACTCCGGTTACTGGCCGGGTGCACGCGTGGGTGCACGACAGCTTCCCTGCCAGCCGTCTCTGCCTCTTGTCGACTGGCTGCGCCTCCCCTACACTCGAGATACATTAGTTTTTAAATTTTGTTATTTAACAGTGGTTATTAGTTGGTTAGTGTAATAGTGATTTAGATAGGTAGAAAGATATTTAGATTGATAGGTTGATTGATGGATACTTTACATAGTTAGATATATAGTTAGTTACATAGTTATATAGTTAGTAAGATTGTTAGTTTAATAGTTATATACTTAGTTACATAGTTAGATAGTTACTTGACATAGTTAGTTAGTAGTACTTAGTAGTTAGTAGTGAATTGATAGTATCTATTTAGTTAGTTATTACATACTAGAGACCTTGTACTTAGTATGCTTCATTTATATTGGACTAAAGGAATTGTGTGTCCTTATGTGTATGAACTAGATGGACAACCTAGTGAGCATATATCATGGAGGCACCGTGGAAAGAGATCGTTATAGATCTGTTGAGTTTGTTGAGATGCAAAGCGTGCATGTGTTATTCAATGAGAAGCCTTCATTTAGTGAGTTGGTTGCAAGGGCTCGGGAGGAGCTACATTGCCATGGAGCTGATGATGATGATGGCATAGCCTTTACATTGATTTGGCATATCACCGTCAAATAGACTTTTCAGTGTCCTTAGAAATAGTGATTGAATTCTAAAATTGAATAGGCTTTTTAGTCATGGAATCTAGGCTCTCCAGTGTCCTATGATGTAGGATTTTTAGTGATTCTGAGTAGACTTTCTAGGAGCATTTACAGCACAATACAACGGCTAGCAAACCTGCCTCCACCTATATATATGCGTTCTAGGATGCATTGCTAACCAAAAGGAAAACCAAACTAGTATTCAGTTCTGTTGGAGTAGGAATGTCTAGAGGGTCATCTAGAGGAAAGGGTTTTAGGAGTGGGAGAGGAAAGGGGGGACAAAAGAAACTCCCATTTTGTGGGAGGGATCTCTTGGGCCTGATTTCTTTGAGGAACCAGTGTATCAGTTTCCCCCCGAGAGCAAGAGTGATTTCACTAAAGAGTGCCCTCTCAGAGGATATGATAACAGGAAGAAAGATTGGCCAAAATGCATGCATGGTGAGGACTGCTTAGTGCAGATGTTCACCGAGGGGATCGATAGAGGTCGTCGCTTCTTCAAATGCCTGCGAGCATGGGTAATTGCTATTACATTTTGTTTGTTAATTATGTTTCTTGAATACCCTTACAACTCACAGGATGTACTTATTGTAGTCTTCTGAGTCCGAAGAAAACTATGGGTTCAATAGGTGGGTCGATCCTCGACCAATTTATCCGCATCAGCAGTACATCTACTACCTGCAGGACCAAATCTTCGATCTACAAAGGGAAGTTAGCAGCGGGTATAAGGAAGACGAAGACAACAACAACAACAACAACAACAACAATGGTGCAAGTTCACAGGAGGTACTCTACAATGATCCATACTACACCTGCCCTAATCACAAGAATAAGGGGCCTCCGCTGTCACCCCCGCCACCACCACCAACAACAATGGGAGGCTACTATGGAGAAGGTGCAACACAATTTTCTATGTGGCCACACTACTAGGACGACCCTATCTTATTCACATGGCACATCCATGTGTTTGTTGTTTGGTTTAATTACCTAAGACATGTTAGGTTTAGTCGAAGGAACTATGTACCCTTGTTTGGTACATGTTCTCACATGCCATTTCTTGTGCTTGTTGTTTGCTTCAATTACCTAAGGAATGTTAGGTTTAGTTCAGGACCTCTATACCCTAGTTTGGTACATGTTCTCACATGCCATTTCATGTGTTTTGTGTGTTGGATTATATAATGCCCTATTTCGTTAGGTTTTGTTTGCAGCATGTGATCACATTTCACTACGTCCACAATATTAAACTGAATATTATGACCACAAATAATAAAAACAACTACATAATGAAAAGTCCAATACTATGACACCTTAAACAACACAATAATACTAGAAGTACGTGTTGACAAACTAAATAACGCAGTACATGACCTAAGCATGCCCATACTTAAAGTGCATTACATGACAACACAATTAAAAGTCCAATAGTAGACAACATTGTTCATGAATAAACCATAGAACTAGCAAGTAATGGAGACTACTGAGTGCAACGAGGCCACTTTCCCTTCCTCAGGGCATCGGGATTCTCCTCCATCGCTGCTTTTCGCTTGGTGTGCACACTCAAACTTTTTATCCCTCTCCTCCATGTACGCAGCAACACACCTCCTTTTCTCCTCTTCCTTATGCTCCTTTTTTGTAGCCTCCTCTCCACGTCTCTTCTCCATCATCTCCTTGTCCTCTGCCTCCCACCGTAATAGTTTTTGCATCCATTCCTTGTCTTCAGGCTTGATCTCAGTGTCGATCCAATGCTCAAAATCATAGAGCGGTGGAGGGGTCTACAAAAAATGCAATTGTTACAAAACAAAAAAATCATGCAAGATGTCATATGACACAAACATCAATTCCTCACCATCTTGTTAATGCGGCACTAACGAAGTGTAGGCTCAAACGCAAAATTGGAACACATCCAAATACCTCTGCCTATACATGTCCTCTTCATCGGACTTGGCTACCTTGCAAGGATCGCCACAAAAGCAAATGGGGACTAGAACACCACTAGGCAGAGGCAATGGGTCAAAGGCATTTCTGGTCATCCAATCATAACTACAATTTAGCCATTTTCGTTCTAAGAACCGAAAGCAATTAACATTAAACCCTACACCTAGGGTTTCCATTTGATCCACAACAATGAACCCATATCATAACAACGTGCGCTGAGGTTACCTTGGATTGGTAGCTTTTCCATGCTTTGGCATCCTACGGTTGTATAATATAAATATTAAAATTGCATGAAACCCTAAGTAATGATGATTCTTAAATTGAAAAATCCAACTAATATATACCAAATTGATTTGAAAAAAAACTAGGAGAGAGCGAGGATACCTTGCTCTCGAAGATCTAGGGATCAAATCAAAGTTTTCAAGGTCTAATATGCCAATTTGTGACATAGGGTGAAGTAGGGAGAGAAAAAACCTAAGAGGGAGGAGAATAAGAGGAGGAAGGCTTGGGCAGGAAGGTTCGATGCTGGGTTAAAACACCACCTCGGCGCCATAGATCTTGGCGCCGTTCTCGGCGCCAATAACCATGGTGCCAAGCTTGGCGTCAATAACCATGGCACCAAGCTCGGCGCCAAGATCTACAGTGCCAAGATGCCTGCCAAGTCACCGCCACGTCTACGTCGAGCCTAAAAGGATCAAGATGCCCAAGAGGGGGTTGAATTGGGCTAATTCTAAATTATTGCAATACTTAAGTCCTACACTTAGCCCATTTCACCCTTTGTGCCTAAAATGTGTTTCTATTGCTTTCCCGCACAAAAGTTCTACACCCTAGGTTCCAATCCTACTCTAGCATGGCAATTCTAGGAATGTAAAGACATAAAATGAATTGCTCAAATGTAAATGCTCAAAGAAAAGAGAGGGAAAGGAACACGGTGATATTTTCCTAAGGTATCGGATAGTCACCACTTCCCACTAGTCCTCATTGGAGCACCCCCGCAAGGGTGTAGCTTCACCTTGATCCATGCAAGGATCAAGTGCTCTCTATGGGCTAATTCTTTGACACTCTGTCACGGTGAATCACCCACAACCGCTCACAACTTGACTTGGGTCATCCACAAGCTTCGCCGGATGATCACCAAGCTCCCAATCACCACTGAGCCGTCTACGTGATGGTGATCACCAAGAGTAACAAGCACAAACTCTCACTTGACCAAGACAAGCCTAATGAGAAAGGTGGATGCACACTTGCTACTCCCTATGCACTAATGAGGTCCTTAATCTTGGATTATCAAATCTCAATCACTCTACTAGGCTCTTGCTCTCTCTTGCACTCCAAAGGTGTTTCTCAGCAGAACAAATAGGCAAGAGACCTCCCATGGATGAGTGGAGTAAGTATTTATACCCCCTCAGTCAAAACATAAAGTTTGGAGGCTATGTCATCACTCTGCGGGCTGACCAAATGCTCTAGTCAGTTATACCCGCCACTGTGTTAGAGAGAGCCATTAAGCTATGACCAGACTCTGACTAGCATGCGGTTAGCACCTACTGGACGCGTCTAGTCAAGAAAAAGCCTCTCTAGAACCTCTCTAAAGTGGACTGGACGTAGGCACCCTAGCATCCAGTGCTCCTCCACTCAGCGTCCGATCAGTACTAGATGACTGTAGTTGATTGAATGAACTGACCGAACTCACCCTCCAGCGTCCGGTCACAACTAGACCAACGTTCGGTCAGTCATTTGACCCTCCATTCACTTCCAACTTGAAATCCTATGTGAATGAAGTTGACTCCAATTGATCTTAGGGCTATTCCTGAGCTACCTAGTGCTAGGTTTGATAAGTGTGCACCACACCTAACCCACTAGACTCACCTAGGTCAAGCTACTAGTCCATACCCCCCTTAATAGTACGGCCAAAGGAAAAACAAAGTCCTAAACTACTCTAAGTGTCTCTCCAACACCAAACAACACTTAGAACTAGTCTGTCCTTTACCTTGTCGTTCATCCTTTGAAAACCAAAATGATTTCTATCGATAGGGGCATGACAACCATGATTGCCCAATCAATTTCTATTACCATGACCTAACTCAAATTGCTTCTGCAAAAACACACGTTAGTCATAGTAATCTCGTGTTGTCATTAATCACTGAAACCCAACTAGGGGCCTAGATGCTTTCAATCTCTCCCTTTTTGGTGATTGATGACAACACAACCTCGAGTATGTAAAAGAGATGAGTGAGGTTTTCAACATGTTTAGTTCATATAAGCATTTGACAATAAGAACAAAGGGGTTAGACATGCTTATATGACCTAAGCCAACATGGTGTACTCAAAAGATATGAATTAAGCATGAGTACATGAAGTAAAGCTCATTTGAATCAGAGTAAAACGCAGAAGCAAAGCAAATGAGCATAACCAAGTGACACAATATATATATCAATGTAGAGAGCACACATGTCACATAAGTCTCACCATCACATGTATATAATACAATGCATGAAAGTAAACGTGAATGCACAAAGTATCACACACAAAAGACCAAAAGAAATGAATCGAGACCATCTCACATGCTCCCCCTAGATCTAACATAGTAAACGTGAATGCACGAAGTATCACACACAAAAGACCAAAAGAAACGAATCAAGACCATCTCACACGCTCCCCTAGTCTAACATACTCACTCCCTCTCCCCCTTTGGCGTCAAGCACCAAAACTTAAGGGTCGGACGATGGGATAGGAGCAGACGAGTTGGGCGCTGAGGTGCGGTGAGAGACCTAGAACTAAGTTGCATCATCCTTTGACCCTAAACTCTAAGGGGTCTAACCCTCTATAGCTGGAAGTGAAGGTGAAGTGGTCTAGGTCTAGTCAGTAACTGGCGTGGCCTATAACTCTACAGGTGTCACTGTAGGAAGAGGAGCCACATCTGCCGTTGTAGCTATCACTAAAGCCTCAAGTGTAGGGGTGACTGTCTAAGGTGGCTCGGATGATGCAACAGACGACGGAATCATCTCGGTAGTCCTGATAACTAGAGCAGTTGTGGTAGGGATAGGGACTCAGAACACTGGAGGTGTAGGCTACCCTATAAGCTCACTGACGTTGAAGAAGTTTGAGTCGGAGTGAAACCCATAACAATAGGAGTAAAGTGCGGACCCTGAGCTATCCCTAGTGAAGCAAACCACTGAGACACCTACTCTGTAGGTGAGGTAAACTGAGGAGCTAGCTATCTCTGACTTGGAAGCCCACTAGGCTATACAGCTGGAGTCACTGGAGTGGTGGTGGTAGGCTGGCCTATCTAAAATGTAGACTACTGAGGATCAACCCCAATAGTAGTGAATACATGCAGCATGAGGCCGAGTAACTGCTGTTGAATCATAAGTTGTTGCTGTTGCATGGCTTGCTGCTGCCGCTGAAACTCATCCTGTCGTGCCTAAACCTGAGCAAGTGCAGCGGTGGTCTCTTGTGCCTGACATGCCTAGTCCTGCGTCATCCGGTCAAGTATAGCTAGGAGTGCCGGGTCTATCTATAGTGGTTATGGTGGAGCTAAGCTTGTACCACTAGCCTCTCTATCGGGAGGATGAGGTGCCATCTACGGAATCGGCTGATAGTCATCGTCTGAGCTATCACTCGGGTTGCTCTTGACCTTATCTTCTGTCGCACCCAATTTTGCAAAGCAAAACCAAGTACTCATATATGTGCGCCCAGGATGTCCAAACACACACATATATCACAAATTGCAGTAGTATCAAAGTAAAGTACTTATTACATCGCATATCTCATCATAAAGTTAAATACAAAGTTTGCTCGAAGGCAATATTATTACAAACACAGCGGAAAAACTAGCCTAACTGCCACAGGGACTCCAACTGGTGAACGTCTTCCTAGTAGTCCTAGACATCCTCCAGAAACTCTTCATATCCATTATCTGTTACCCATCCGGGATTTTCATTTGATGTAAAGCAAGTGTAAGCTCACCATGCTTAGCAAGTATAACAAAGGGATCTATGAGGCTCAAATAGGCTTGACACTGTTTGACTACGGTTCGCAATTTTAGTTGATCAATTTTTAGCAACCTGAATTACTACTTTAATGAACAGTCCCAATTCCCAAGTGGTATTAAAGTATCATCCAGCTTTGTCTTAATTCCCAACCATCCATCATCCACAGTAACCACTAATCTCAAAGGATCCAGACCGCTCGTATCTGTGAGCACGGCTGTTATAACAGGTTAATTATTTCTGCAGAAATTGTACATCTTTACCCACCGAGCCGTGATTCCCAATGTCGGGGTTCGCGAGACCCACTACACCTCTTCCCAGGAAGTGTGGCAGAGTTTCACTATGAAACCCTTAGCTAGTTGCACTAACAAATCGTAGCTACAAAGGAATGGCACACGTGGGCATCACAGCACGGTGCACACCCTAACAGAAAAAGGAAAGATACCCTCTTACCCCTTACTGGAGCTACAGACGAGCTAGTACAAACTAGATAATAGGTTAAAGTCAGAGCCATGTGACACTCAGGGTTGTACGGTCCCTCCTGGGTTGCCGCTTCAGGATAAAGTCCTTATGGAGAGGCACTAGAGTACTCAACCCCGTACTCCAGCCCCCTATCTGTTGCTAAAAAGTTCCATTTTATCACATTGCATATAGTCTTTAAATATGTTTAACAATTACTTCATGTTAAGCGCTGCAGCATCTATCCAAGATGCCTACCCAATAAACCCAGGTATCAAGGATATGTGGTACAATGAATCATCTAGGTAAAGTCCTTAAAGGCAATTCAAATTAAACTCATGCATGAATGTAAGTGGTAGTAGTTCATAGGTAACAAGCGCCAAATGCAGTTAATGACAACAAGTGCTTCAATTGTGGAGAGCCGGGACATTACTCTAATAGATGCCCCAAGAAGACTAACTCACAGCAGAACTACGTTCGGGGAAAGGTGAACCATGTTACTGCTGAAACAGCTTAGGAGGCACCGGATGTGGTGATCGGTATGTTTCCGGTCAACTCAAACTCAGCTACAGTACTTTTTGATTCTGGTGCTTCGCATTCCTTCATAACATATACATTCATAAAGAAGCATGGTATTCCAGTAAGTGTTATGAAGAAACACATGTTAGTAAGCTCACCTGGTGGGGTAATGAAAGCAGAGTGGATATGCTTAGCTGCTAGTCTCAGCATAAGGGGGGTAGAATTTCAAGCAAATCTTGTAGTCATAAATTCCACCGGTATCGATGTCATCTTGGGTATGGATTGGCTAAGGTTGCAGAAAGCAGTTATTCATTGTGGTAATAGCTCGGTGAATCTTATCACTTCAACTAGAGAAGAAGTGGTGTTTGTGGCAACTCAGTCTGCTACAGAAATCTGTTGGGTTAATTAGTTGGAGAGTACAACCTTAGAAGATATAAGGATAGCAAATGAGTACCCGGATGTCTTTCCCGAGGAATTGCCAGGTATGCCACCTAACCGAGACATCGAGTTTATAATTGAACTTTTACCTAGAACTGCACCCATAGCTAAGAGACCCTATAGAATGGGAGTGAATGAATTAGCAGAACTTAAGAAACAACTAAGGGAATTGCTAGATAAGGGTTATGTTCAACCTAGTTCATCACCATGGGGTGCACTAGTACTGTTTGTAGAAAAGAAGGATGGTACACAAAGGATGTGCATAGACTATAGGTCACTTAATGAGGTCACAATTAAGAACAAGTACCCATTGCCTAGAATTGATGACCTATTTGACCAATTGAAAGGGGCTTGTGTGTTTTCCAAGATTGATCTTCGATCTGGATACCATCAGTTGAGGATAAGGCGTACTGACATCCCCAAGACCGCCTTTGTGACCCGCTATGGACTGTATGAGTTCACAGTCATGTCTTTTGGTCTGACTAATGCACCTGCCTACTTCATGTATTTGATGAACAAAGTATTCATGGAGTACCTTGATAAGTTTGTCGTCGTGTTCATTGATGACATACTAGTGTATTCTAAGAATGAAGAAGAACATGAAGGACATTTGAGATTGGTGTTGCAAAAGCTTAGAGAACATCAACTTTATGCCAAGTTTAGCAAATGTGAGTTCTGGTTAAAAGAAGTATCTTTCCTTGGTCACATAATCTCTAATGGAGGAGTAGCAGTAGATCCCAAGAAGGTTAGAGATGTGTTGAGTTGGAAGCCACCTAAAGATGTTAGTGAGATTCGGAGTTTTCTAGGTATGGCTGGGTATTATAGGAGATTCATCGAGGGATTCTCTAAGTTAGCCAAGCCCATGACTGTGTTGTTAGAAAAGAATGCCAAATTTGTATGGACTAAACAATGCCAGGACAGTTTTGATGAGTTGAAGAAGAGACTGACTTCTGCTCTAGTGCTCATCTTACTTGATCTCACCAAAAGTTTCTCTATCTATTGTGATGCCTCACGGCAAGGTCTAGGAGGTGTTCTTATGCAAGAAGGCAGAGTTGTTGCCTACGCATCTAGACAGCTAAGAAAACATGAGCTAAATTATCCGACTCATGATCTGGAATTGGCAGCTGTGGTGCATGCTCTTAAGATATGGAGGCACTACCTAATTGGTCATAAGTGTGAGATTTATACGGACCATAAGAGTCTAAAGTATATATTCACACAGTCAGATCTGAATCTGAGGCAACGAAGATGGCTTGAGTTAATCAAGGATTATGATTTGGATATTCACTATCACCCGGGAAAGGCTAACGTTGTAGCAGATGCCTTGAGTAGAAGGAGTTATGTGAACATGGCCTATACAACTCAACTACCTGAAGAGTTGTGTGAGGAGTTCAAATACTTGAATTTGGGTATTGTGGCCAACACCATGGAGTTAGAGGTAGAATCCACTCTGGAATAAGAGATTCGTAAAGGACAGATGGGTGATGAGAGGATCAAGGATATTGCAGAGCGTATAGTGATTGGTAAAGCCCCAGGATTCCATATGGATGATCAAGGGATGGTATGGTTCGGTAAAAGGATTTGTGTGCTAGAAGTAAAATCTATTAGGGAGTCTATCTTGAGGGAAGCTCATGACTCAGCCTATTCCATACACCCAGGAAGTACTAAAATGTATCTTGATCTTAAAGAGAGGTACTGGTGGTATGGACTAAAGAGAGACGTAGCAGAACATGTGGCTATATGTGACACGTGCCAAAGAGTGAAAGCAGAACATCAGAGGCCAGCAGGTTTACTATAGCCTATGAAGATACCCGAGTGGAAATGGGAAGAAGTTGGAATGGACTTTATAGTTGGATTACCCCGTACACAGAGAGGATTTGACTCTATCTGGGTGATTGTTGACCGATTGACAAAAGTGGCCCATTTCATTCCGGTCAAGGTAACTTATTCGAGTGCAAAGTTAGCAGAGTTATATATGGAAAGGATTGTATGTTTACATGGTGTACCAAAGAAGATTGTTTCGGATAGGGGTACACAGTTCACATCACATTTTTGGCAGAAATTGCATGAGTCAATGGATACGAAGTTGAACTTCAGCTCAGCTTACCATCCTCAAACAGATGGACAGACCGAAAGGACAAATCAGATCTTAGAGGATATGCTAAGAGCTTGTGCTCTGCAGTATGGGACAAGTTGGGATAAGAGTTTACCTTATGCCGAATTCTCCTACAATAATAGCTACCAAAAGAGTCTTAAAATGGCACCGTTTGAGGCATTGTATGGCAGGAAGTGCAGGACACCATTGTTTTGGAATCAAACGGGGGAAAGCCAAGTCTTTGGACCAGATGTTTTGCAACTGGCAGAAAAACAAGTGCAAACAATAAGGCAAAACCTAAAGGTTGCACAGTCCCGACAGAAAAGCTATGCGGACACGAGAAGAAGAGATTTGGCATTTGAAATTGGTGACTTTGTCTATCTCAAAGTTTCACCCATGAAAGGAGTAAAGAGATTTCATACCAAGGGAAAGTTATCACCTAGGTATGTGGGACCATTCAAGATCATTAACAGGAGAGGAGAAGTTGCTTACCAGCTAGAATTACCAGAGCAGCTCTCAGGTGTTCATGATGTCTTCCATGTGTCGCAACTTAAGAAATGTTTGAGAGTACCTGAGGAACAACTACCTTTGGAAGAACTGGATATCTGAGGGGATCTATCATACAAAGAATATCCAGTAAGAATCCTAGAAACAGCGGAGAGAATCACAAGGAGCAAGATAATAAGAATGTGCAAGGTTCAGTGGAACAGACACTCTGTGGATGAGGCAACTTGGCAAAGAGAGGAAGATCTGAGAACTGACTATCCCAATCTCTTTGAACCATCCGAATCTCGAGGACGAGATTCATCTTAAGGGGGGTAGGTTTGTAACACCCAAAATTTTTACCACAAATTAGCAATTTATTCTTATCCTTTAATACATTTTCTAGGTATTTTAACTTAGGCCAAATAATAAATAGTGGATAAATAAAATAAACTATAAGGTTTAGAAACTTGTTTGCTGCATTCATGCTGGTGCATATTGGTTTTGGATGAGTGTAGGGTTAGATGAATTGAAGTTGAATTCAAATCACATTTGAATTTGACTTAAATCTGGGAAATAGAGGAAATAGATTTGGAAAATGATTTGACTTTGAAAAATTCATCTTCTTCCATTTTGGCCCAACCGAACCAGCCCAGCCCCTTTTCCTTTTCTTTTTCCCACGCTGGCCTGCTTCGGTGGCCTGTCCCGGCGGCCTGCCCGCAACTGCACCACGCGGCTTGCTCGCTTGGGCCCGCTGCTCCCTTCCCACACCGGCCCGCACCGCGCATGGCCCAGTTTGGCGCCCCGGCCTACTCGGCTTTCCTGCAGCACGCGGCCAAGCGCCCGCTAGCTCGGCCCATCGCTCAGCCTTCATCACCCGAAGCCACCGCGTCGCTCGCCCTCTCTCTTTCTCTCTCGCTGTGCTCTGGCCCCACCGGTCAGCGCCCTTTCCTTCTTTCCTTTCTTCTTCCCCGAGCTTCCTTTCTTTTCCCCCAGTGTTTTCCTTTCTTCGACCGCCGATGGCGCGGCCATGCAGGGAAGGCCACCGCCGTCGCCCCTGCATGGCAGGTGACCGAATCCACTTGCTCCCCTTCCTTATTCCGCGCACCACCCGGCCTATAAAACCCCGAGCCGACCCCGCCTTCTCTCCCCATCTTCGCCCGCTACCAAGAGCCACCGCCGCCGGTGAGAACCCCCCCCCTTCCGAGTGTGAACGCCGACGCCAAGGCCACCCGAAGCATCGCCGGATCTTCCCACGCCCGTAGGTACTCCCCATTTCGCATTTTGGCGCTGTTTTGCCCGGCTACACCCTCACCCACGCTCTCTCTCTCTCTAGTTCACGGCCACCATCGACGACCCGCTTCGGAGCTCTCCCGGACGCCGCAACCACCTCTAGAAGCCTCACGGTGAGCTCCTCTGTCTTCCTGTGCCTTCCTTTCGCTGCTTCGTGCGCTAGAACGCTGCATCCGCGAGCGCCCGACGCCGCCGGCCATGGCGCCCTCACCGGAGATGAGGTGCAGCCACCGGTATCACCCGCACGCGCCCTGCGTCGTTAGATCAGAAAGGAATGGCCAAGATTAGATGTACCGATTGGTTAAGTGGCTGGTCCACCGTGGGCCGTAGACCCGGTCCACACCGCCGCGTCAGCTGGTCCACAGAGCCACGTGGCACACCGCACCAATCCTGTGCCACCACGTGTCAACCCATCAGCATCCCCAGTCAACCCACAGTCAACATCCGGTCAGCCGTGCACGTTTTGCAGAAAAGCCCCCACTTTTTCCAGAAATCAACCCGCGGTCCAGTCCAGTTCAAACTAATTTTTATTTAGTCCTGTTTTTATTCATTCAAGTCCCTGAAGTTTCCAGAAATAGTAAGCCCGGTCCAGATTTCATTTAAATTCAGATTTTTAATTATTTTAATTTGAAAATAGGTTAGTTTATTTACAGAATTGCCATTACATCTTATTTCATGCATAACTTTCACGTTTTAAGTCCGATTTGAGTGATTCTTTCGCTCATGTGTTCGTAGAAATGTGTAGAATAGATCTGTAAGCTTTTCAACATATGTTTTCACTGTTTGGTGTACTGTTCTAATAGAGTTCTATCTTGTATGCATGTAATGATTGGAATGATGCTTGATTGATGATTGGATCACGATTAGAGGGTGAGCCATTCGAGGTGACTAAGGACCCCCAGTAGGATCAGCAGTACTCCCAGGACGACTTTGAGGAAGGCAAGTGTACCAAAGGCCCCTTGTTACCTATGAACTACTACCACTTACATTCATGCATGAGTTTAATTTGAATTGCCTTTAAGGACTTTACCTAGATGATTCATTGTACCACATATCCTTGATACCTAGGTTTATTGGGTAGGCATTTTGGATAGATGCTGCAGCGCTTAACATGAAGTAATTGTTAAACATATTTAAAGACTATATGCAATGTGATAAAATGGAACTTTTTAGCAACAGATAGGGGGCTGGAGTACGGGGTTGAGTACTCTAGTGCCTCTCCATAAGGACTTTATCCTGAAGCGGCAACCCAGGAGGGACCGTACAACCCTGAGTGTCACATGGCTCTGACTTTAACCTATTATCTAGTTTGTACTAGCTCGTTTGTAGCTCCAGTAAGGGGTAAGAGGGTATCTTTCCTTTTTCTGTTAGGGTGTGCACCGTGCTGCGATGCCCACGTGTGCCATTCCTTTGTAGCTATGATTTGTTAGTGCAACTAGCTAAGGGTTTCATAGTGAAACTCTGCCACACTTCCTAGGAAGAGGTGTAGTGGGTCTCGCGAACCCCGGCATTGGGAATCACGGCTCAGTGGGTAAAGATGTACAATTTCTGTAGAAATAATTAACCTATTATAACAGCCGTGCTCACGGATATGAGCGGTCTAGATCCTTCGAGATTAGTGGTTACTGTGGATGATGGATGGTTGGGAATTGAGACAAAGCTAGATGATACTTTAATACCACTTGGGAATTGGGACTGTTCATTAAAGTAGTAATTTAGGTTGCTAAAATTGATCAACTAAAATTGCGAACCGCAGTCAAACAGTGTCAAGCCTATTTGAGCCTCATAGATCCCTTTGTTATACTTGCTAAGCATGGTGAGCTTACACTTGCTTTACATTAAATGAAAATCCCGGATGGGTAATAGATAATGGATATGAAGAGTTTCCGGAGGATGTCCAGGACTACTAGGAAGACGTTCACTAGTTGGAGTCCCTGTGGCAGTTGGGCTAGTTTTTCCGCTGTGTTTGTAATAATATTGCCTTCGAGCAAACTTTGTATTTAACTTTATGATGAGATATGCGATGTAATAAGTACTTTACTTTGATACTACTGCAATTTGTGATATATGTGTGTGTTTGGACATCCTGGGCGCACATATATGAGTACTTGGTTTTGCTTTGCAAAATTGGGTGCGACATCTTCCTGTTGTGCATCAAGCTCCTCCTCCTCTGTCTCTGATGCCCCTGATGATCTCATCCTACTGAGCTGCTATCTCTGGTACCTTTGGGCGATGACTCGGCTAACAAGGTGTCCTCACATGACTATAACGTAGCATCTAGCTCATGTCATACTGTGGAAACTCAGTAGTAGCACCTATCCACTCTGCCATTGTCTTTGGGGACTTGTGTGAAACTACCTTTCGAGGTAGGAAAGTGATCCAATGAGCATAAGGCAGCTGACGGTGACCTCTGAAGCCCTCTGCTAGAGTGTCCTCCATCTCTAAAAACATCACATCCCAAATATCAAAGTTAGCCTGAGACACCAGGTAATGCACTAGCCACGACTAAATTCAAGTCAGGCCCTCATGGTAGCCCATCCTCAGAAGCAGAGTTCTTCTTATAATAGCATTAAGGAGCCGAGCTATAGGTGTAAGGTCATGTGGTGTCCTACTCGACCCCTCGCCAAATGGCTCTGTGAAGCACGGTCTGACTAGATCTATAGGTGGCACAAGTCCATCATGTGGGCATCTCGGAGGCTCTATCTGTCCATAGCATACCTCATGAAGGCGAATAGGTGACTCTAGAATCCTCAGTATCTCTCTAACCCTCGAGCTCTAGAGCCTATAGTCATGGCCTTTGAAAGGGTCAATCCATAGAGAGGAGTAGAACTCATGAACCCATGACAGAACATAGTGACCAGTCCATCCAAGAAGATCTGTTAAGTCTGGCAGATAAGAAAGGTGAGGATGAATCTGCTCGCCTGCAGTTGTAACAAGAGACTTTATGGAGCAGACCCACTAAGATCTGAAAGCAACACCGCTATTGACATATGCACTATAGAAGTCCTCCTAAAACATAGTGTAGAAGTGCTCTGAGGCATGCTCATCCCGCCTCGACAGAAACCAATCCTCAAACTGTATGAACTGTAGCTACTTCACCTATCTAGCTATGGCTACCCTTAGGTCAAGATGAACCATAGGAGGTGGACCCTATGGTCTAGGAGGTGGAAGAGAGCCCCGCCTCTGTGTCTAAGGTCTCGGTAACACCTGAGTGCATGTGCGACTGGAGCGTCAAAGCTATGGCTATGCTGCTTGCTCGGCCTCCTAAACCTACTTTCCCTACTGAGCATCCTCTGTCTGCTCTGCCAAGTGCCAACTATGTCTGCTGCTCAGTCACCCCTGAGTCTGACTCTTGTCTAGACAAGGGACCTCTAGAGCATCCTCTAAAGAGACACATCGTCCTCCAAGCATGATAGTCCTGGGTGGACTACCAAAACTAGTCTCAATCCTCTCGATGGTGGCCCTCTGAGCTAGTGACAACTGATCTCCTAGGCGAATGCCACCCTAGATCCACCTCTCTCTACATGCTCTACGGCAACTACCACTGCTGCTGCTCTCTCTACCTCAACATCATCTCTCTTACGCTTCTTCTTTGTAGTCATTTTTGCCTTTCCTTTTTGCTAAGCAGTCAGGCGAGGTGGAGGCCTTGGATCCTCATCACCAGGACCACCCCCAGCATTCTTACAACATGCCATCTCTGAAGCTGACAAGAACCACTGACACTCAAGAGGCTTGGCCTCAATCCATACTCAGGGGCTTGGCCCCGAGTAAAACTACCACTGTCAAATCAACCATAAGAGCACTGACTCGCTGCACGATAGAATAAATAGGAAATATAAAGAATCACTATATTCATCTAGAGGTGAGAAACCCTAAGAAGCAAGCAGTAGATGAGAAATTGAAATCGATAGCTTGCTACCTGAAGAAATCCGACGATCCAGCGACCGATAAGCAAAGGAGAAGATCACGGGGCACCACTCGGGATCGGCAAGGTTACGCCTAGGGCTAGGGTTGCTGGCGCCTAGACAGAAAGCTTGACAGTGTGAGAGGATGGCAACACAGTGATGTGGTGGTGCACGAGCATGCGGCAGAGGAGTGGAGCATGAGCACATGGTGGTGGGTGAGATGCATGTGGTGACGCATCGACGCAATGTAGACACAAGCATAGTGAGGCAGGTGTGGGCACGGACACAGCGAGGTAGGCACAGGTGTAGTGAGGCAGGCATGGGTGCAGGCGTGGGCACGCCAAGGCAGGCATGGGCATGGGTGTGGTGAGGTAGGCATGGGCATGGGCGCCAGCGCAGCGAGGCAGGCATGGGCATGGGCGCGAGCATGGCAAGGCAGGTGCGGGCGTGGGCGCGGCGAGGTAGGTGCGGGCACAGATGCGGTGAGGCAGGCGTGGGCATGGGCATGGCAGCACAAGGCAGGTGGCATAGGTGACCTAGGTACGAACGAGGTGAAGACAAAGGCATGGTGGCCCCCACGTGACAGAGAAGAAAAGGAATTTTAGATCCACTCGGATTCAACTGACCGGACGCATCGGTGGCAATGATCGGACGCTGCTACTCAGAGTTCGGTCGACAACAGAGAGGTCCAAAACCCTTCAAGTCATGACCGGATGCGTCTGGTGCCTCATGATCAGACGCACAATAGAGTCCAGTCGATCCTGACATCTTTGTCTTTGTATGATAGAACACAGGGCCATCTTCACACCGGATGCTGGAGGAACATTGTTCAGCGTCCGGTCACCATTTTACAGCAAATCTTCAAAGTCCATTCGCACTGCCTTTTTCCCAATCAAGTCCCAACTTCAATAAGACACAAATAAACACCAATTGGGACTGATGTGAGAGACCTCTCTCAAGCCCTCAAATTTTTCAAAGTATTTTGCCTTAGGCTATAATTCTTTTTTAAGAAAATATGCAATAAAAAGGGGCGAGGAGCACCATGTGACCACACAAGAGGGTTTTATGACCAATAGGAGCTTCAAATGCTCTCCCTATTTGTGGACAAACACAGCGGGTGCTCAAAAGATAACCGAAAAGAAACGACAAAGCAACACACATGCACATGCAATGCAATACTTGAAAGTAAGTCTAGTTGCTTCTCAAATTTGATCCAAGGTTACCCTTCTTCACATGCTTTTTGGTGGTTATCTTAACGATGTTAGACAATCCCTAAGTGCATTACTAAAAAATTAAACATGTTTTATATTACAATGCAATGCAAGGGACAACACAAGCTCATTTTTAGTGAAGTTACTAGAGTCAAGCACATTAAGCTCATTCCTCAATCAACAAAATGTAGCCTGATCTAGTGGTTTAGTAAAGATATTCGCTAATTGATCCTCAGTCCTTACACCTTCTAGTGATATATCATTTTTCGCAACATGATCTCTAAAAAAATGATGGTAGATATCTATGTGCTTGGTGTGAGAGTTGAAAGGTCCTTGTGTAGTTTTGGTAATTGAGTTACAACCTAGGTGGACTAATTATGTTTATGTGAGACATACAGGTGATTGGTCCATAGGTACATGTGTGTGAGCAACATATGCCATGAAGGTGGAAATGGCTCAGAGATGTTGCAAAGCTCACACATGTGATGATGAAGGAGCTCATTGCACATGAGACATGACATTGAGTCATGTGATCAAGGTGGAGAAGATCAAGACATGACTTGGCTTGATGGACCGGTTGCAAGCGTGAAGGGCAAGTTGGAGTCTTTGGAGCGATGGACCACGTGGCGGTGAAGCTTGAGCAAGACTTGGCGCCGATGGATGAAGGCAACGGTGAAAAGCAAGTGAAGTCAAGATTGATGAACCAATATGATCACGTGATGATATGAAGTGGATCATATCATTGTTGATCGTGTTGGTGCATGTGTTGCATCGACATTGGAGGAGATGGAATGGAATGCGCAAGGCAAAGGTATAACCTGGGGCATTTCATTTCACCGATCATAGGTGTGTAGAGAAGTTGATGATTGGGTTTAGGATAGATGGTCGTACTATCAAGAGGGGCAAACTTGTTTGCATATCGGTTATCTAGTGCCACTTAAGTGATCTAACTTTGCATCGTTGCTAGGATCGAGTGGCGTGGCAAGTTGAGTGGTTAACTCCTTGAAAATGTTTGTGAAAAGCTAACACATGTACACAAGGTGTTGTACACTTGGTGGTGTTGGCACATTTGCAAAGGAGAAGAAGTTGGTGAAGAAAAGGAGTTGAATGCGTTGGTCACGGGGTGATCGAACGTCTTCGACATGAATACCGGACACGTCCGGTATCTAACAGGCGGAAGTGTTCCTAGTGTGACCAGATGCGTCCGATATCGATACCGGATACGTTTGGTATTCTAGCCAGGCGCTGGCAGAGTTGCTAAGGTGACCAGACTCTAGCTTGTAGCGGTGACCGGACGTTGAGCAATCACTGTTTAGCATTAGGTCATGGTAACATGGGGCGCGGGTGTCGGTCCAGAGAGGACCAGACGTAGGGGCGTGTTCGGTCGGCCACACCAGACATGTCCGGTCATAGTTGAGTGGCTCTAGGTGCTCTCTGGACTTGACCAGACACTGACCCTCCTATGTCTGGTCAGCCACACCGGACGCGTCCGGTCGTAGTTGAGCGGCTCTAGGAGCTCTCTGTACTCGATCGGACGCTGCCTCTCCTACGTCTGATCACTTCGCTGTAGTGCGTCCAATGTGTCGTGTCAGAACATGTTAGAGAGGGCCATTGGGCGGCAATGGCTACTTCATTTGAATAGGACACATGGCAGTCAAGCAGTGATCGAACGCAGTGACCGAACACGTCTGGTCGCCACACCGGACGCGTCCGGTGCACACGACCTGCGCGTCCGATCGTCCCAAAATCTACCTAGTGAATGGGTAACGACTATTTTAGCTTGTGGGGCTATAAATAGAAGTGTTGGTTGGCCTTTGGCTGAGAGCAGTGGAGAGCTGAGCACACTAGAGCCTTGGTGGCTTATGTGGTAGTGCTTGGGAGCCCTCTAACTCACTTAAGCTTGATAGTGTTCATCCGATCGAGTGAGTTAGCGATTCTAGTCTGATTGCATCATGAGGTTGCATCGAGTGGCACTAGGTGGTCGTCTTGCAAGCCGGTGGTGCTTGTTACTCTTGGAGGTTGCACATCCTAGACGGCTTGGTGGTGGTCTCTATCGAAGCCCGCATGAAGCTTGTGTGGTGCTTCGGAGAAGAGCTTTGTGAGGGGCATTGTGCTCGCCCCGCTGGAGCCACGAAGAGCAACTCTAGTAGAGTGAGACACAAAGGGCAACAAGTGGTCCGACCGGGTTAAGTGCTAGAGCTTGTGGTAAGCACTCCACGTGGGAGAGTGTGACTTGCGAGTCACCACTAGCAAGAGGACCGGCGGCAACCATGGAGCTTGTCTCAATGGGGACATAGTGTGTTGGCAAGCACATGAACCTCGGGAGAAAAATCACCATGTCAACATTGTTCTTCCTATTGGTTTGCAATCCCCTTACACAAGCTTATAATTACTTTCATATACATTCTACTTGTGTAGTTGCTCTTATAATTAGTTAGCTTGTGTAGCTCACTAGTTATCTTCTTGCTTGTGTAGGATAGAAGTAGCTCCCTTGCTTGGCTAATTTGGTTTGTGTAACCTTGTTAGTCACATTGCTTAGTTTGTATAGCTAAGTATTTGTGCTCTTTAATTTGGCATTGGTTGCCTTCTTATTGAGCATTGCTAGTGAGCTTAGGAGCTTTGTGCTTTTGCTTACTAGAATTGTGTAGGAGCTCTCCGGTGTGCAAAATACTAGTGGCATAGGTTTGTGTGACCTTACTCCTAGAATTGGATAGGTGAGCTCTAGCTAGCCCGGCACCTTTGTTGCCTAATTAGGATCTTTATAAGGTGCTTGTGAACTTCGATGGAGGGGTATAGTCTTGGCTAGACCAATTGTTTTAATTCTGCATTTATTTTGGTTAGCCGGCGTGATTAAATTTAGAAAGGACTATTCACCCCCCCTCTAGTCTGCCATCTCGACCTTTCAATTGGTATCAGAGCTAGGTCTCTCATTTGTGGTCTTCACCGACCCGAGAGGATGGCGTCTAGTGGGCCAGATATTTGTGAGACACACATTTTTTTATGGCACAAACTTTGCACTTTGGAAAAATCACATGCTTGATCATTTTTGTGCAAATGGACCTAAGTTTGGGTGGAGTGTCTCTAGTGGTCTCACCCATGTTTTGGACCATAGAAATCTCACCAAAGCTCAAAGAGTTCTCTATGAACTTGATGCACATGCTTGTTGTTATCTAATGGATGCTTTGAACTTTGATTTAATGAAAAGGATAAACTATGTGGGAACCACTCATGAGATAAGCACACCTTCGATGATTCCTCCACGTAGGATGATGGAAAATTCAAGAAGGAGGAGCCTAAGGAGGAGGCACATGAGCATGTTGAGCATGATCACAATTTGGTGACTGTGGAAGATTGCTCCACCTCATGGTCAAGTGATAATGATGATGATGCTACCATAAAATCACTTGACAAGATTGATGGTGATGCCTCAAGTGATGCCAATGATGATGCTACTCCATGCACACTTGATGGTGATAATGATGGATCATGCTCGGGCTATGAGAGTGATGTTTCTTCAAGCTCTCCAACTACATCGCATTGCTTCATGTCACAAGGTGACACTAAGGTATCTAATGCAAATGTGATTGATCTTGATTCATATGAGGAGCTTCTAGATAGATATGGTTACATGATCAAAGCTTTAGAAAAAGAGATGGCTAAAACCGAGAAATTGAAAAATGAAAACTATTTTCTAAAGAACACATGTGAACAACAAAAGAATCTACTTTATGTTACTACTTATTTACATGAGGAGCTAAAATTGGCTCATGAGGAACTTAGTGTTACTCATGATAACTTGGTACAAGACCATGCTTTTCTCACTAAAGAACTTTCAAATGAAAAATCTAAAAATAGTGAGAGCTCTTCACATGGGTCACATGATCAATCACATACTATTGCTAACCCTTGTGATGTAGGGAAGAAGCATGTATCCACCTCTTGTGATGATTTATTAGATATACCATGCTCTTCACATATAGATACTTGTTCTACTTCTATGTCTTGTGAGACTAATCTTTTGAAGGAGAACAATGAGCTCAAAAATGAAGTGAAGAATTTGAGCAACAAGTTAGAGAGGTGCTACAACTCAAAAGTCACCTTTGAGCACATGTTGAAGACTCAAAGAAACTATGGCGACAAGTGTGGCCTTGGCTTCAAGAAGAAAATGACAAAGGGTGAAAGAAAGAGAGAAAGAAAAATGAAGAAGCTACAACAAAGAAAGCTCTCTCATACCATGTGCTACTGGTGTCATGAAGCTGGACACCTTGCAAATAGTTGCCCTAACATTGAGAAGTTCAAGAAGATAAAAGAAGAAGAGAGGCTCAAGCATGTGAAGTGCTTCAAGTGCCACACTTGGGGTCATCTTACCTCAATGTGCCAAACCAAGCAATTGGTGAAGCAACAAGTGAAGCCTCAACCAAAGCCACAAGTTAAGCAAGAGAAGACACCCCAAGAGCAAGTCAAGATCTATCATGAAGATGGTGGTGACTTGGTGACGAAGAAGAAGAAAACAAGAAGGGGGTGGAAAGGCAAGGCATCCAATGCAAACTCAAGATGCCAAGATGATGAGCAAGACACAAGATGAGAAGAAAGTCTATGCTCACATCAAGTGCTTCAAGTGTGGAAATACGAGACACTTTGCCTCTAAGTGTTCTACCAAGCTTAAGAAGAAGGCTCAAGCAATCCATGAGAGGCAAGGCAATGGGAAGCACCACATGAGCAAGGAAGAGAAGGCTCAATCAAAGAGAAAGTGCTACTCATGCCGGGAAAGGGAACACATGGCACATTCATGTCCCCTAGGTAACACTCCTAAGCCCATTTCAATTGATGATGATTCTATGCTTAAAAAGGATGGTAATGGTACCTGTCGATAGAATATCATCGGCAGTCCACCGAGGGGTATCCCGCGATGGTAGATTGATCGGCAGAGGAGCGTGTAATCAAGAACAAGAAGGCAATAGAGACACACAAGTTATACAAGTTCAGGCTGTCAGTATGACGTAATACCTTACTCCTATGGTCTATTGGTTTGTATTAGCTATCGTATGATTTGCCATGATTTTGTAGGGGGTCCCTGCCCGCCTTATATAGTCCGGGGGGCAAGGTTACAAGTCGATTAGATCTGAGAGATAACCGGAAAGTAATAACAGATTACAAGAAACACGAGATCGTGCATATCCTATCAGACTACATGACATCTTTTGGATATCCTTCCCATGCCTTGCGGGAGGCGCCGAGCAGAATCGTGCCCCGCAAGGCTCCTTCTCGTGGGCTGGACCGTCCCTAGAGGCGTAGCCCATGTGGCCTGCCGTGGGTATCTGGGGTCATACCCCTCCATAGTACCTCTATGGTTGCTATTGCAAAACATCCCGCTACTCATACTAAGGCTATGCCAAAGTATGTTGCTCCTAACTTGAGAGGACCCAAACTTGTTTGGGTACCATCAAAAAGTGGATGATTGTTTGTAGGTACCATTGGCATTGGAGGCTTGGTTCAAATGGTATTCATATTGTTGATTATGTAGTTGAGCCAAGTATTGATAAGTGATGATCATTATCCCAATGCCATGACAAATTGAGTGAATTCCAAGTGCTATCAACAAACAAGTGCTATAATTCAAGTTGTTGATGATTCATTGGATATATTTGATGGCTTGCAATATTTGAATTGAAGCTTGGTAGTTGGATGATCATGAGCTAACCAAGGTATGTCTCTTGTTGATCATTTTATTTGGGTGCATATGAGTTGATTGAATTGGATAAATATGCAATGTTGCTTGCTATGAGATGTTTTAATGGATAAATAGTTTAGTAATCGAGTTTGGATTGATTTATGTTGGATAAGTTCATAAGATGACATTTATTAAGTGGATTGAATGGATATATGTCTTATAGAAGTATTCAAACAAGTTAGTTTCAATGTTGATTCACATTTGATGAAGTATAGCTCAATAGTTGAAATATGTGTCCTATATTGCTAAATCTGAGCCAGCTGTGATCTTAGCCATGGTTGAGTGATCAAAATTTATTGGATTGGCATAAAAATTGGTTTACATACTCTAGACTTATGGTATAAGATTCTGTACAAATTTCATGAGAATTGGATAAGAAATGCTTTGATTTTAGAGTGGATCTTGTCAGCTATAGTGCGGCAGTTTTCAGTATGTAACAGTGGTGGAAGAATTGTAATATGGTAGCAATCTAGAAGTCAAATGAATCTCAAATTTTTACAGCTTCTAGATAACTTAGTGAAGCGCATCTCCACCAAATTTTGTGGTATTTGGATTTATACTTTGGGAGATATGCATTTTTCTTTGAAGAGTACAAAATCTGCCAGAAAAGTGACAATTATTGGATTTATTTGGAGTCACTTTGATTGAAAGGTCCTCAAGTTGGAAATATATTTATAAGTAATTGAGACACCTAAGTTTGGTTTTGAGATGATCTAGAAGCATGACAAGAAAAGAGTACAAGGCCATTTGATTGTGGAAGTATACTTTGCACACATTTGGTACTCAAATTGGAAGATCAAGATCAAACTCAAGATGGAGATGAAGTTTAAGTTCTAAGTGATGATTGGAGATCATTTAGAAGAAAGAAAAGGACTTAAACAATTAGAAAGAAAAAGACTGAAACAATGATTCAAGGTTATTCATCAAGTTAAGTCCATCACTTGGATCAATCAATCAAGTCATTTCAGGTGAGCATCAAAGATGGTTCTTTGGAGAGAGGTCACTTCTCCCTAGTGTAGGGGCTTGCCGCCTATGTGTAGGTAAACCAAGTGTGGTACTTAGAAGGCTAACATGGAAGTGGTGATCTGAGGGACATTTGAGATGCTTAGTTGAAGCAATCAAAAGGGTTGATCAAGAAAAGCAAGCAACACCCAAAAGAGAGCTAGTCATGGCAATTCAAGTGGTATTCCAAATAGTTCTCTCATGCAAGCATTGATCAAAAGATGAAGCAAGCCAACCACAACAAGAAAGTGCACTTGATCATATTAGTGGTTCTCAAATCATATGGGTGAAGAATGGATTTCATATTGATGATTGGTATTCACCAAGCTTATAATTGGACCTCACATTGCTATTAGAGTAATGAATTAGAATCTATGTGACTATCCTCTACTCCAACATAGCAAAGGTATCATTGTAATGTGCATGATCATTTCATCCCTTACTAGTATGCGATTAGTGCATATAGTACATGCTTCATAGGATCATGCATAACAAATGAAATGTTTAAATTCATAGCCTACCACTATTGCTTGAAATGATTAGTTGATCTAGTGGTTAGTATATGAATTTGTTTATGAGCTAGTGAACCCAAGTACTTGATTTAATTTGGATTGCTAACAAGTGACAAGTATAACATTGGCAAGATAACCCTTGTAAGAGGTGTGAAGAAGCTTGTCATTGGTTCAAACCGGACTCAGAAGCTTAGGCAAATCAATTTAGTTCAAGTCAACCATAGAACCTCATGATAGTGATAAGAGTACAAGCGCAAGACAACAATGCAAATGATATCTAGTTTGTTTGTTTCAAGTGGTATCTAGACTCAAGTATTTCATCAAGAATTCACAAGTGATATCTAGATCGACTCACAAGTGATATCCGACAAAGTGGTACTCATGAAGATAGCAAATGTTCAAGAAATAGTTTTTATTAATAAATCCAACAAGTGGTTCCATACTAGAAAATTCTTTCAAAGTGATATCACACCTACACGTGGTATCAATCATGCAAGACAATGGTTCCACAAGTGATCCTCAACTTTAAGTGATCATCAAATGAAGAATGCATCCCTCACCTACAAAAGCTCAAGTTTATCAAATGGATGACCCATGCTATGACATAGGGGGAGGTGTCCCACAAATTGGTATCAAGGTCGAAGATCCTATGTGTGGTATCTCAAGGGCTACAAGTGGTGTCATTCCAACAATCAAGTTATGTCCATAAAAAATGCAAGATTCAAGATTCAACCATCTACCCCAAATGCAAACCTTTGCATCAATGAGAAGCACACCTTTTATGGAAATTGATGACAAAGGGGGAGAGATTCTATAAAGATATGAAAGATTTGGGAGAGATTGAGACAAAGAAGTAGAGGTTAGACATGGACATGGACAAAGAGGGAGTAACATTGAACAAAAGAGATGGATCAAAATTCTTGGACAAGAGAAGCACACAAGTAGGGGGAGCAAGCTCATGAACTTTGATTGGTTGCATTTGATATGTGCATAGTCATGTGCTTGCTTGCATTGCATAATTTTTTTTAATTTGATATGCATGCTTGTGTGGTGTATGCTAGTTGTAGAACTTGAATGATGATTTGATAACTAGCATGCATAGGATGGTAGCTAAACTTGTATTTTTACACATGGTACTAGAACCTTGATTATAATGTTGATCTCACAGGATTTCTAGTATTTTTGGTGTCTAACTACTCATGGTGCTAAGGATGGTGTTAAAAGTGCAACTCCAATTGATATCACACTTTAAAGGTTTACTCTATACACCTTAGCATCATTTGGTAGTAATTGCTCTCCCACAATTCCAATCTATGCATATGTGCGAGCTTCAAACCAAACACTCTAGCACATATGTAAGGGGAGCTAATACTACCATTTCAGGTTTGTGGTACTTGTCCAAAATCATTTACACATGGTAAAATTGCATGGGCAAGCAACATGAATCCAAAAGAGCTTAATTTTCATATCTTTGTAGAGTTGTCATCAATTACCAAAAAGGGGGAGATTGAAAGGTCCTTGTGTGGTTTTGGTAATTGAGTGACAACCTAGGTGGACTAATTGTGTTTATGTGAGATACATAGATGATTAGTCCATAGGTACATGTGTGTGAGCAACATATGCCATGAAGGTGGAAATGGCTTGGAGATGTTACAAAGCCCACACATGTGATGATGAAGGAGCTCATTGCACATGAGACATGACATTGAGTCTTATGATCAAGGTGGAGAAGATCAAGACATGACTTGGCTTGATGGACCAGTTGCAACCATGAAGGGCAAGTTGGAGGCTTTGGAGCGATGGACCGCGTGGCGGTGAAGCTTGAGCAAGACTTGGCGCCAATGGACAAAGGCAACGGTGAAAAGCAAGTGAAGTCAAGATCGATGAACCAATATGATCACGAGATGATATGAAGTGGATCATATCATTGTTGATCTTGTTGGTGCATGTGTTGCATCGACATTGGAGGAGATGGAATGGAATGCGCAAGGCAAAGGTATAACCTAGGGCATTTCATTTCACCGGTCATAGGTGTGTAGAGAAGTTGATGACTGGGTTTAGGATAGATGGTCGTACTATCAAGAGGGGCAAACTTGTTTGCATATCGGTTATCTAGTGCCACTCGAGTGATCTAACTTTGCATCATTGCTAGGATCAAGTGGCGCGGCAAGTTGAGTGGTTAACTCCTTGAAAATGTTTGTGAAAAGCTAACACACATGCACAAGGTGTTGTACACTTAGTGGTGTTGGCACATTTGCAAAGGAGAAGAAGTTGATGAAGAAAAGGAGTTGAATGCACTAGTCATGGGGTGACCGAACGCGTCCGACATGAATATCGAACGTGTCCGGTATCTAACAGGTGGCAATGTTCCCGATGTGACCAGACACGTCTGATGTCGACACCGGACGTGTCCAGTATTCTGGCTAGGTGTGGGTAGAGTTGCCGAGGTGATTGGACTCTGGCTTGTAGCAGTGACCGGATGCTGAGCAATCACAGTTTAGCATCAGGTCGTGGTGAACAATACGGAGATGTTCCGCATGTTCCTCTTTGCTCTTAGAATAGATAAGAATGTCATCAATGAACACCACTACAAACTTATCCAACTCGGGCATGAAAACTGAGTTCATCAGGTACACGAAATGAGCCAGGGCATTGGTCAGCCCAAAAGACATGACTAGATACTCATATAGACCATATCGGGTAGTAAATGCTGTCTTCGGCACATCTTCTCATCTAATCTTAATCTGGTGATAGCCCGATCTCAAGTCTATCTTCGAGAACACCTTAGCTCCCGCAAGTTGATCAACAAGCAAATCAATTCGGGGTAAGGGGTATTTGTTCTTTATGGTGACTTCATTTAACGGCCGATAGTCAACACATAACCTTAAGGTTTGGTCCTTCTTCACGAAGAGAGCAGGGCATCCCCAAGGTGAAGAACTGGGACGAATGAAACCCTTATCTAACAACTCTTGTAGTTGGATCTTTAATTCTGCTAGTTCTTTCGGTGGCATCCTATATGCTCTTCTGGACACAGGTGCCATTCCTGGTTTCAGATCAATTCTAAACTCTACATCTCGGTCTGGTGGTACACCAGGCAGATCATCGGGATAGACATCCGTAAACTCACATACCACTGAAATTTTCTTGGCTTCTTCAACAATAATTGCACAGACTGTTTCCACTGTACTCTTAGGAAAGGGAAGTTGGATGAGAAGTTGGGTTTTGCTGTTAGGTGCATTTACCCTTATGGTTCTACGTAGGACATCTATGATAGCCCCGTGTTGGGTTAACCAGTTCATACCAAGGATCACATCTATATCTTGATCCTTTAATATCAGCATATTGGTAGGGAACTCATAACCTCCCAAATCAATAGGTACATGCTGAACTACCTCCCTTGTATAGATTTGTCCCCCGGGCGACTGTATATGATATGATTCTTTTGTTTCCCCAATAGCTATCCCATGCTTCACAACAAATGTACGATTGATGAATGTATGGGATGCACCAGAATCAAATAAGGTAATTGTAGGATGCTTAGCAATGGGAAACATACCCATCATTACTGGTTCTCCTTCTAGAATAGATTCCACCTGAGTATAGAAGACCCTTCTAGTTTTCTTCTCAGCCTGACCCTTCTGACTATTCTGAGCATTGCCCTTGTACTGATTCTGACCTTGAGTAATAGGGGCTTTGGGTGCATCAGGATTATTCTTCCTGGGATACGGACATTCTTGGGAAAAGTGTTCGAGTTTACCACAATTATAGCATGGATAATTGTGATTCTAGGGAGTAGCATTGCGGTTTGCATTATTTGTATTATTTTGCTGCTGCGGTGCCTGATGAGGATAAGGCGTATTAGTTGCAGGGCGAATAAAGATTTTCTACCTGCCTTGGCCTTGTTGTGGGTGGAATGGTACACGGCCATGATTCTGAGGATAGTAGACTATCTTTTGATGCTTTCCACTCGACGGTCCAGAAGCAGATATTTTCTTTTTTTCGCCTCCTTGTGTCGGCGGTAATTCTCCTCCAAAGCGATAGCAATGTTGATTGTCTCATGATAAGTTGCGTTACCACAAGTTGCCATCATGGTCTGAAGTTTAGTGTTCAGGCCTCTAAGAAAATGATTCTTCTTCTTCCTGTCAGTATTCATATACTATATAGCATACTGCGACAGGTGATTGAAGCGCCCAACATAGTGCATCACCGGGTGCTCCCCTTGCTTAAGAGCCAAGAACTCTTCTAACTTCACGGTCATTACACCATCTAGAATATAGTGTGCCCTGAAGGCATCCTTAAACTCCCTCCAGGTGATTTGGTGACCAGTGGGCTGTACTTCTACCAAATTTGTCCACCAGGCACCAGCAGCTCCTCAGAGTTGCTATGCCATAAACCTTGGTTTCTGAATCTCGGTACAGTGAATTAGCTCAAACTTTTGCTCTATTGTCCTAAGCTAATCATCAGCTTCTAAAGGATCTTCTTCCTTAGAGAACACAGGCGGACGTGTGTCAATAAAATCAACATAGGTTGACTCATCATTTCCATTATTATGACGGCCACGATTAGGGTATTGTGCCTGTTGGTTCTGCACCAATTCCCTTAACAACCTAGCATTCTCTGCTGTTGCATTAACGAGTGCGGCTATGGCATCTGCCATAGTCGAAGGCATTGGTGGAGGATTTGGGTCCTCATCATCATCATGCGAGCCACTAGTTCTAGGTGGGTGATAGGACGAGGCATCTGTTAGAGAAACATGTTTACTTACATTATTCTTTATTGAAAGCATTTAAAAGGTTTCATGCTACAAAGGGTTATTTATTTAAATTACATGTCTTGTATCCCACAAGACAACCCTGGTTTACTAGGAAAGCAGTAAAGGAACTATTACTACTCTGAGCTCTCAGTCATCGGCGTCCGTGCCCATACCGGACGAAACCTCATCTTCATCTGAGAAGTACACTAACTCCTCAGGATCCTCCTCTTCTTCTTCATTTCGACTTCTCCTGAATCTACAATCATTTCTTCATCTATAACTTCACCATCCCCATGAGGAGGATGAAGTTGAGCGTACAGCATGTGGACATTCTCATGAAGAATGGCATTGTCCATCTCCAGGTCTTCTATGTAGAACTCCAACTCATGGACGCGTTCATTGGCCGCATCCTCTCGTGTCCAGGCTTCATTCCGTAGCTCCATGGTCATGGTGATGCCCCTTTGCATTTTCGCCAATTCCCTTGATCCTTGGCATGAGCTCGATGAAGAGTGTTGAGCTCCTTGGTAAGGTTCTCGATCTTGGTGGGGTTGCTTGAAGATCCTTCATCTCCTAGGGTCTTGGCACTTCCTTCACCAAGCTCATGGTTTCACGGTGCCAACTGGTGACGAGGGACTCCATGAGGTCCCATGGACTTGCGTGCGGTTACCTTGGTCTTTGCCATAGCCTGTAGAATTTAGGGTATGGCTATAAGAATAGCTTGAGGATAATGGAGGTTAGCAAGAATGGGATTGACATTACTTACCCAACCACTTCTTAAGGGGAATTATTATGCAACGTGTTCAAGCATGATGCATGAATCGATCTTACGAATCTAGGTACAAAATATTTATATAATCATAAGTACTAGATTTTTAATACATAGGACAAGCCTAATCATATTATACGCCATGAACTTTCAAATAAGATAGGATTGAGTCCAGATCAAAGGTAAGAAGAAAGAAATTTGAACTTTAAAATATCAAGTTTACTTTCTTTGATCCAAATAAATTTGAAGGTTTTCCAAAGTAACCTACAATGATCTTAGATGAGAACTGCTCTGATACCAGCTATGGTAGAACCTCCTGAGAAATCAGGCCCACGTGCACCTATCATCGTCTCAACAGACCTTTGATAGCATACACGAGTTCCCAACAACTTAACAGGTCTATCGGGTGTCCTCGGGAAACCCGAATCATCCGCGATTCTTTTTCGAACAGGATCCCAATCACAGACATTGCAGATTACAACAGTTTATTCAAATATATATACATCAGAGTAAAAGATTGCGGAAGTCTTAAGATAACATAGTTTACAAACCAGTTGTTTTCAAACTTACAATACCATAAGTGTCATACAACCATAGTAGCGGGATAATATTACATTAACATTATTTTTCATACAAACTAGTGCCTTATCCAAAGGCCATTCATCATTCCTCATCGTCATTGACTTCAAACATAGACATGCAGCAAGGACCAAAACAAGCCTGCGCATGTGACTCACCTGCAACAAGGGTTAACAAACCCTGAGTACAAAAGTACTCAACAAGACTGACCCGATGAAAAAGGGGTTGAAGGACTTTAGAGATGCAGGTGTTGGGTCAAGGTAAGGATGTAGCAAGATTCAAAAGTTCTTTGCCAAAAGCTTACTATTCTTCTTTCTATTTTCAAGTTTTACCCCTAAGTCCTTTTAGTTCATTATCTCAAACTAAATGTACATTTCCCATATTCCAATCCTTTCCATTCCATTCCTTTTCTCAAATTTTAGTAATTCATCAGTCCTACATTGCTTCTGTAATGAATCAAGTCTCCATATCCACGAAGCACTGGCAATTCGAATTGATTCAAGTCCTAGCTAGGGATTCCTTATCACATGACATATGTAGAACTTAATCTTGCATATATCAACCTTGCTACCGGATCCTCCTATACTAAGCTGTCTCCATGCCACCCGAGAGCACAGCACACCTCAAATTTGGCCACATTCCAGCCACAAGGGTACACGCTACTCCCGCCATCTCTCCACTCCCAGTGTGTGGGCATTTGTCTTAGTATCGGATTAGCCGAAGTAGGCCTACCGGAGTATGTGACCAGTACTACAAAGTGTCTCGTTCAGAAAATCCACAATGAGCGGCCTTTAAGCGACATAGTCGGCAACATTACCCAACATTCAAGATAAGTCACCTGACTAGTCTCTAGTTCATTCTATCTTCTTTCTTTCTTTGGCTAGTATGCCATCTTTGATTGTATTGAAACTTTTACTTTGAAAGCCTACCATAAAGCATACTAAGCATTCTACGCCTTCGTGAATGAAATCATCTTCAAGGATGGTAAACAATTAACAAGGTAGGCAATGCATCAAGTAGGTGACATTTGACATAATCAACTTAATGCAATAAGTAACATAGGTGATAAACTTTTCAAACTAAACAAGGTAATGGTTTAATGCATAAATCGGGGCTTGCCTTCGTTGACGATCTCAGGTTCCGGATCAGTACCATAATTATCGAATCCCGTGACAACTGGGGATTCTTCCAGAACTTGCTCAACTAGAATCGTTTCACTCTCGGATTCTACACGAAATGATAACATATGCTTTAACATGATGATAATGTAAACATGATGCTGTCATGGTACATGAAATATAACAACACCTCGAATACGACTGTTTTACACGGTACAGTCGCAAGCCAACAAAACCAACTTGCAATTCTACCATCAAGGACCACACATGTGACTTGACCAAACTGATCTTGAAACCCTACTAGTCACAAAACATGACCAAAACAAGATCAAACACTAATCAAACACTTAGGGTTTGCTTTTATTTATTTTTGAATTAATTTGGAAATAAGCCCAAAAATGAACTTGTTCCAAATGACCTCAAAATTTTATGTAAGCTTCCTCCTAACAAATTAGTGTACCAAAACAAATTTCATAATTTTTGGAATTATACAGTGGCCTACAAAAATCATGGAAATTACATTTATCAATTAATGGACTGAATTTTTGAACATTAAAAAATTATTCAAATTTCAAGTTTCATATATTTAAACCATACTAGAACATGTATAGAAGCTACACACAAATTTTTAGAATTTTTGGAGCTATGATTTCTTTCCTACAAATTTCCAAAGTTGCTGCACTATTCATAATTCAGAAAATATCAAAACCTTACTGTTTTTCTCTTTCTTTCTCACTGACAACCCGAGCCCGCTGTCAGTGACATAGACAAGGCACACGACAGCGCTGCCATCACCGGTCGACAAAAACACGCCGACGGCGAGTCTTCGGCGAGATGGATAGCACCAACATGATCTACAATGTCCCGCGAATCTATCCTAGTCCTCAGAACGGCAGCTGGCGCCCCAAAGGGAGCTCCTCGCCGGCCATGGTGGCACGGGCATGACGGCGCACGACGTAACTACAGTTACAATGCAGTAGAGGCTAAAGCGAAGCGAGCATCATGCTCAGGAGCTCACCACGATCACGCTGGTGTGCTTGGTGAAGGAAGAGATAGGCTAGAACAACATGGCCATGGTGAGGTCGATGGTGGCGGAGCTCCGACCGGTCTCGGGGAAGAACGCGTTGCGTCGGGCAAATTCCGGCCAACACCAACGACGCGAGCAAGCCAAAGAGGAGCGCAAGGTCAAGGCGATCACGCTGGCGTAGCTAGGCACGACGGACGTGGTTCGACGGTGGCTACGACGAGTGGCGGAGCTATGCGGTGGCGGAGCAGAGCAGAGGGAAAACAGAGAACGACGGCGATGGTGCTCCTATTTATAGCCGGGGAGAACGCGCCTGGCGTCGACAGCTCACGCACGAGCTCGCCACGGAGCTTGCTGTGTGTCAACGCGTGAGAAAGCGGCACAGAACGATCGGCGGCGACATCTGCATGGCGCCGGCGGCAAGCAGGGAGGTGGCGCTCGGCTGGATTTGGATTTTTGAAGTATTTACAGAATTGCCACTGCGTTTAATTTGCAAATTACTCACAAATTTTCTAAAGATGTTGAAAATCTCCAAAAATCAAAGTTGCTCAACTTTTCAAACTCTACAACTTTGCTTCAAGGAATATTTTCAAATTTTGCCTCCATTTTGAAATTTGAATTTGGGGTGCATTTGAGCATTTGAATCATTTCAAAATTACTCCAAATTTTATATGTAAACTTGAAAAACTTTGAATACCAAAGTTAATCCTTATAAAATAAGCTTCAACTTTGCTTTTTGTCACAACCTCAAATTCCAAATGGATTTTGAATTAGGCAAAAGGGGCAAAAAGGACCTTTATGATTTGAATTTGAATTCAAATTTGATTTGTTTACCTTTTTACTTTAACTTTGATTTTTGACCAGTAACATGGCCCATTAGGGTTATTTGAGTCAAATGACACATGGCCTCACATGATCACATGAAATTTGACCCTTGTGGCCATGATCTTTATTTAGAGTTTGAATCACATCACACATAAAATAACAACTTATGAAATAAAGCTTATTTAGTGAATGCATTCAAAATTTTTCTACTTTATGAATGCTTTGCAATGCATATGATGACATGTCAAGTTTTAGTGCTAGGTCAAAACAACAGAGGTGTTACAACCCTTCCCCCTTAAAGAAATCTCATCCCGAGATTTAAAACCTAAGGCTAAGTAATGGAAAAGGAAATGTGTCAAGCTAACACATCATAACTTTATTCAAAAGGCTAGTGAGGGGGTTTTCCATTCTGTTGACAAACAAGACAAGTTACAATATAGACAAGGTATTGCAACTAGATAGAAGCGAAGAAGTCAGGAAAGTTTTCTTCTAAGTAATCCTTGGACTCCCAAGTAGCTTCATCTTCAGTGTGTTGATTCCATTGTACTTTGTAGAACTTGATTGTATGTCTTCACGTGACTCGATCTTTCTGATCTAAGACTCTAATGGGGTACTCGGCATAAGTCAAATCAGGTTCTAGTTCTACATCACCAAAGTCAATCACTTGGTTAGGTACTTGAAGACACTTCTTTAACTAAGATACATGGAAGATATCATGCACAACTGACATGTGATCTGGTAGCTTGACGCGATAGGCGACTGGTCCACATCGTTGTTGGATTTGAAAAGGACCGACATAACGGGAAGCCAACTTTCCCTGAATCCAAAAATGATGAACTCCTTTCATCGACGATACCTTGAGGTAGACATGATCTCCCACTTTGAATTCTAGCGGTCGTCTCCTTTTATCAGCATAGCTTTTCTGTCGGGATTGAGCTACCTTCATATTAGCTTGTATGAGTTTAATTTCTATTCAGCTTCCATGACCACATCCGGTCCAAAGAACCAATGTTCTCCAGCTTCTGACCAATTTAAAGGTGTCTGACATCTACAGCCATACAATGCTTTGAATGGTGCCATTTTAATGCTCTCTTGATGGCTATTGTTATATGAGAATTCAGCTAAGGGAAGGCATTCATCCCATTTAGTACCATAGGAAAGGACACATGCTCTTAACATATCTTCAAGGATTTGATTTACCCTTTTAGTCTGTCCATCTGTTTGCGGATGATAAGCAGAACTACGGATAAGTTTAGTTCCCAAAGACTCATGTAGACTTTTCCAAAACTTGGATATGAACAATGACCCTCTGTTAGAGATAATGGTCTTGGGTGCCCCATGCAGACTGAAGATTCTATCAAGATAAAGCTTTGCATACTGTTTCACTCGATATTTATCTCTGACTGGTAAGAAATGAGCTATCTCGGTTAGGCGATCAACAATAACCCATATTGAATTGTAGCCTACAGATGTCCTAGGCAATCCCACGATAAAGTCCATACAGATATCTTCCCACTTCCAAGATGGAACTGGCAAAGAATGTAATGGACCTGCAGTCTTCATGTGAACTGCTTTGACTCTCTGACAAGTATCACATTTGGCCACATATTGAGCTATTTCTATTTTCATTTTGGTCCACCAATATCTCTTTCTTAGATCATGATACATTTTGTTGCTACCTGGATGAATGGAGTACCTTGAAGAATGAGCTTCATCAAGAATCTACTTTTGTAGCTCCGAATTTTTAGGTACTACCAATCTATCCTTGAACCATACAACATCTGATTCATCAATCTTGAAACATGTTGGTCTTCTAGATCTAACTTTATCCTTGATATGGGCTATGCCCTTACTTTTCTGTTGAGCAGCAATGATCTGATCTTTGATAGTGGACTCAACTACAATATTGGACAGGGAACCTTGTTCTATGATTTGTAAATTTAGATGCTCCATCTCTTGACACAATGTTTGTTGCATAGGTTTCACAGTCAGACAATGGCAATGACTCTTGCGAATCAGGGCATCGGCAACCACATTAGCCTTGCCCAGATGATAATGCACTTCTAAGTCATAATCTTTGATAAGTTTTAACCATCTTCTTTGCCTCATATTCAACTCTAACTGAGTAAAGATATATTTCAAACTTTTGTGATCTGTATAGATATGACAGATATTGCCCAATAAATAATGTCGCCAAACCTTGAGTGCATGAACAACAATGGCTAATTCAAGGTCATGGGTGGGATAATGTTCTTCATGCTTCTTGAGTTGTCTAGAAGCATACGCTATGACTCTGCCTTCTTGCATAAGAACACAGCCAATACCAATTCTAGATGCATCACAATAGATATCAAATGGCCTCTCGATATCAGGTTGTGCTAATACTGGTGCAGTTGTCAGCAACTTCTTCAATGTCTGAAAGGCCTTCTCACATTCTGTTGACCATACAAACTTAGTTTGATTTTTTAGCAGTCCAGTAATTGGCTTCGCAATTCTAGAGGAGTTAGGGATGAACCGACGGTAATACCTTGCCAACCCTAGAAAACTACGAACTTGATGAACAGTGGTAGGTGCTTTCTAGTTTAGGACTTCTTCTACCTTGCTCGGATCAACAGCTATACCACCAGCAGATAGCACATGACCCAGAAATTGTACTTCCTCTAACCAAAATGCACATTTACTGAATTTGGCATATAGTTGGTGATCTCTTAATCTTTGTAGAACAATACGGAGATGTTCCACATGTTCCTCTTTGCTCTTAGAATAGATAAGAATGTCATCAATGAATACCACTACAAACTTATCCAACTCAGGCATGAAAACTAAGTTCATCAGGTATATGAAATGAGCCAGGGCATTGGTCAGCCCAAAAGACATGACTAGATACTCATATAGACCATATCGGGTAGTAAACGCTGTCTTCGACACATCTTCTCGTCTGATCTTAATCTGGGGATAGCCTAATCTCAAGTCTATCTTCGAGAACACCTTAGCTCCCGCAAGTTGATCAAAAAGCAAATCAATTCGGGGTAAGGGGTATTTGTTCTTTATGGTGACTTCATTTAACGGCCGATAGTCAACACATAACCTTAAGGTTTGGTCCTTCTTCTTCACGAAGATAGCAGGGCATCCCCAAGGTGAAGAACTGGGTTGAATGAAACCCTTATCTAACAACTCTTGTAGTTGGATCTTTAATTCTGCTAGTTCTTTGGGTGGCATCCTATATGCTCTTCTGGACACAGGTGTCGTTCCTGGTTTCAGATCAATTCTAAACTCTACATCTCGGTCTGGTGGCAGACTAGGCAGATCATCGGGAAAGACATCCGTAAACTAATATACCACTGAAATTTTCTTGGCTTCTTCAACAATAATTGCACAGACTGTTTCCACTGTACTCTTAGGAAAGGGAAGTTGGATGAGAAGTTGGGTTTTGCTGTCAGGTGCATTTACCCTTATGGTTCTACGTAGGACATCTATGATAGCCCCGTGTTGGGTTAACTAGTTCATACCAAGGATCACATCAATATCTTGATCCTTTAATATCAGCATATTGGTAGGGAACTCATAACCTCCCAAATCAATAGGTACATGCTGAACTACCTCCCTTGTATAGATTCGTCCCCCAGGCGACTATATATGATATGGTTCTTTTGTTTCCCCAATAGCTATCCCATGCTTCACAACAAATGTACGATTAATGAATGTATGGGATGCACCAGAATCAAATAAGGTAATTGCAGGGTGCTTAGCAATGGGAAACATACCCATCATTACTGGTTCTCCTTCTGGAATAGATTCCACCTGAGTATAGAAGACCCTTCCAGTTTTCTTCTCAGCCTGACCCTTCTGACTATTCTGAGCATTGCCCTTGTACTGATTCTGAGCTTGAGTAATAGGGGCTTTGGTTGCACCAGGATTATTCTTCCTAGGATACGGACATTCTCGAGAAAAGTGTCTGGGTTTACCACAATTATAGCATGGATAATTGTGATTCTGGGGAGTAGCATTGCGGTTTGCATTATTTGTATTATTTTGCTGCTGCGGTGCCTGATGAGGATAAGGCATATTAGTTGCAGGGCGAATAAAGATTTGTTGCCTGCCTTGGCCTTATTGTGGGTGGAATGGTACACGGCCATGATTCTGAGGATGGTAGACTATCTTTTGTCACTTTCCACTCGACGATCTAGAAGCAGATATTTCCTTTTTCTTTGCCTCCTTGTGTCGGCAGTAATTCTCCTCCAAAGCGATAGCAATGTTGATTGTCTCATAATAAGTTGCGTTACCACAAGTTGCCATCATGGTCTGAAGTTTAGTGTCCAGGCCTCTAAGAAAATGATTCTTCTTCTTCCTATCAGTATTCACATACTCTATAGCATACTGCGATAGGTGATTGAAGTGCCCAACATTCTGCATCACTGGGTGCTCCCCTTGCTTAAGAGCCAAGAACTCTTCTAACTTCACGGTCATTACACCATCTAGAATATAGTGTGCCCTAAAGGCATCCTTAAACTCCCTCTAGTTGATTTGGTGACCAGCGGGTTGTACTGCTACCAAATTTGTCCACCAGGCACCAGCAGCTCCTCGGAGTTGCTATGCCACAAACCTTGGTTTCTAAATCTCGGTACAGTGAATCAGCTCAAACTTTTGCTCTATTGTCCTAAGCCAATTGTCAGCTTCTAAAGGCTCTTCTGCCTTAGAGAACACAGGCAGACATGTGTCAGTAAAATCAACATATGTTGACTCGTCATTTCCATTATTACGACAGCCATGATTAGGGTATGGTGCCTGTTGGTTCTGCGCCAATTCCCTTAACAACCTAGCATTCTTTGACGTTGCATTGACGAGTGCGGCTATGGCATCTGCCATAGTCGAAGGCATTGGTGGAGGATTTGGGTACTCATCATCGTCATGCGAGCCACTAGTACCAAGTCCGGTGATAGGACGAGGCATCTGTTAGAGAAACACGTTTACTTACATTATTCTTTATTGAAAGCATTTAAAAGGTTTCATGCTACAAATGGTTACTTATTTAAATTACATGTCTTGTATAACACAAGACAACCCTGGTTTACTAGGAAAGCAGTAAAGGAATTATTACTACTCTGAGCTCTCAGTCATCGGTGTCCGTGCCCATACCGGATGAAACCTCATCTTCATCTGAGAAGTACACTAACTCCTCAGGATCCTCCTCCTCTTCTTCATTCTTGACTTCTCCTAGATCTACAATCATTTCTTCATCTGTAACTTCACCATCCCCATGAGGAGGATGAAGTTGAGCATACAGCATGTGGACATTCTCATGAAGAATAGCATTGTCCATCTCTAGGTCTTCAACGTAGAAATCCAACTCATGGACGCGTTCATTGGCCGCATCCTCTCATGTCCAGGCTTCATTCCACAGCTCCATGGTCATGGTGATGCCCCTTTGCATTTCCGCCAATTCCTCTTGATCCTTGGCATGAGCTCGATGAAGAGTGTTGAGCTCCTTGGTAAGGTTCTCGATCTTGGCGGGGTTGCTTGAAGATCCTTCATCTCCTAGGGTCTTGGCACTTCCTTCACCAAGCTCATGGTTTTGTGGTGCCAACTGGTGACGAGGGACTCCATGAGGTCCCATGGACTTGCGTGCGGTTACCTTGGTCTTTGCCATAGCCTATAGAATTTAGGGTAGGGCTATAAGAATAGCTTGAGGATAATGGAGGTTAGAAAGAAAGGGATTGACATTACTTACCCAACCAGTTCTTAAGGGGAATTATTATGCAAGGTGTTCAAGCATGATGCATGAATCGATCTTACGAATCTAGGTACAAAATATTTATATAATCATAAGTACTAGATTTTTAATACATAGGACAAGCCTAATCATATTATCCTCCACAAACTTTCAAATAAGATAGGATTGAGTCTAGATCAAAGGTAAGAAGAAAGAAATTTGAACTTTAAAATATCAAGTTTACTTTCTTTGATCCAAATAAATTTGAAGGTTTTCCAAAGTAACCTACAATGATCTTAGATGGGAACTGCTCTGATACTAGCTATGGCAGAACCTCTTGAGAAATCAGGCCCACGTGCACCTATCGTCGTCTCAACAGACCTTTGATAGCGTACACGAGTTCCCAACAACTTAACAGGTCTGTCGGGTGTCCTCAGGAAACCTGAATCATCCACGATTCTTTTTCGAACAGGATCCCAATCACAGACATTGCAGATTACAATAGTTTATTCAAATATATATACATCAGAGTAAAAGATAGCGGAAGTCTTAAGATAACATAGTTTACAAACCAGTTGTTTTCAAACTTACAATACCATAAGTGTCATACAACCATAGTAGTGGGATAGTATTACATTAACATTATTTTTCATACAAACTAATGCCTTGTCCAAAGTCCATTCATCATTCCTCATCGTCATTGACTTCAAACACAGACATGCAGCAGGGTCCAAAACAAGCCTGCACATGCGACTCACCTGCAACAAGGGTTAACAAACCCTGAGTACAAAAGTACTCAACAAGACTGACCCAACAAAAAAGAGGTTGAAGGATTTTAGAGATGCAGGTGTTGGGTCAAGGTAGGGATGTAGCAAGATTCAAAAGTTCTTTGCCAAAAGCTTACTATTCTTCTTTCTATTTTCAAGTTTTACCCCAAAGTCCTTTTAGTTCATTATCTCAAACTAAATGTACATTTCCCATATTCCAATCCTTTCCATTCCATTCCTTTTCTCAAATTTTAGTAATTCACCAGTCCTACATTGCTTCTGTAATGAATCGAGTCTCCATATCTGTGGACCACCGGCAATTCGAATTGATTCAAGTCCCAGCTGGGGATTCCTTATCACACGACATATGTAGAACTTAATATTGCATATATCAACCACGCTACCGGATCCTCCTATACTAAGCTGTCTCCATGCCACCCGAGAGCAGAGCACACCTCAAATCCGGCCACATTCCAGCCACGAGGGTACATGCTACTCCTACCATCTCTCCACTCCCAGTGCATGGGCATTCGTCTTAGTATCGGATTAGCCGAAGTAGGCTTACCGGAGTATGTGACCAGTACTACAAAGTGTCTCGTTCAGAAGATCCACAATGAGTGGCCTTTAAGCGACATAGTCAGCAACATTACCCAACATTCAAGATAAGTCACCCGACTAGTCTCTAGTTCATTCTATCTTCTTTCTTTCTTTGGCCAGTATGCCATCTTTGATTGTATCGAAACTTTTACTTTGAAAGCCTACCATAAAGCCTACAAAGCATTCTACGCCTTCGTAAATGAAATCATCTTCAAGGATGGTAAACAATTAACAAGGTAGGCAATGCATCAAGTAGGTGACATTTGACATAATCAACTTAATGCAATAAGTAACATAGGTAATAAACTTTTCAAAGTAAACAAGGTAATGGTTTAATGCATAAACCGGGGCTTGCCTTCGTTGACGATCTCAGGTTTCGGATCAGTACCACAATTATCGAATCCCGTGACAACCGAGGATTCTTCCAGAACTTGCTCAACTAGAATTGTTTCACTCTCGGATTCTACACGAAATGATAACATATGCTTTAACATGATGATAATGTAAACATGATGCTGTCATGGTACATGAAATATAACAACACCTCGAATACGACTGTTTTACACGGTACAGTCGCAAGCCAACCAAACCAACTTGCAATTCTACCGTCAAGGACCACACATGTGACTTGACCAAACAGATCTTGAAACCCTACTAGTCACAAAACATGACCAAAACAAGATCAAACACTAATCAAACACTTAGGGTTTGCTTTTATTTATTTTTGAATTAATTTGGAAATAAGCCCAAAAATGAACTTGTTCCAAATGACCTCAAAATTTTATGTAAGCTTCCTCATAACAAATTAGTGTACCAAAACAAATTTCATAATTTGTGGAATTATACAGTGGCCTACAAAAATCATGGAAATTGCATTTATCAATTAATGGACTGAATTTTTGAACATTAAAAATTTATTCAAATTTCAAGTTTCATATTTTTAAACCATACTAGAACATGTACAGAAGCTACACACAAATTTTCAGAATTTTTGGAGCTATGATTATTTTCCTACAAATTTCCAAAGTTGCTGCACTATTCATAATTCAGAAAATATCAAAACCTTACTGTTCTTCTCTTTCTTTCTCACTGACAACCCGACCCCGCTGTCAGTGACACAGATAAGACACACGACGGTGCTGCCATCACCGGTCGGCCAAAACGCGCCGACGGCGAGTCTCCGGCGAGATGGATAGCACCAACATGATCTACAACGTCCCGCGAATCTATCCCAGTCCTTAGAACGGTAGCTGGCGCACCGGAGGGAGCTCCACGCCGGCCATGGCGGCACGGGCACGACGGCGCACGATGTAACTACGGTTATGATGCAGTAGAGGCTAAAGCGAAGCGAGCATCATGCTCAGGAGCTCACCACGATCACGCTGGTGTGCTTGGTGAAGGCGGAGATAGGCTAGAACGACGTGGCCACAGTGAGGTCGATGGTGGCGGAGCTCCGGCCAGTCTCGAGGAAGAACGTGTTGCGCCGGGCGATTCCGGCCAACACCAGCGACGCGAGCAAGCCAAAGAGGAGCGCAAGGTCAAGGCGATCACGCTGGCGTAGCTAGGCACGACGGACGTGGTTCGACGGTGGCTACGGTGAGCGACGGAGCTATCCGGTGGCGGAGCAGAGTAGAGGGAAAACAGAGAACGACGGCGGCGGTGCTCCTAATTATAGCCGGGGAGAACGCACCTAGCATCGACAGCTCACGCACGAGCTCGCCACAGAGCTTGCTGCGTGTCAACGCGCGAGAAAGCGGCGCAGAACGATCGGCGGCAACATCTGCATGGCGCCGGCGGCAAGCAGGGAGGTGGCGCTCGGCTGGATTTGGATTTTTGAAGTATTTACAGAATTGCCACTGCGTTTAATTTGCAAATTACTCACAAATTTTCTAAAGAAGTTGAAAATCTCCAAAAATCAAAGTTGCTCAACTTTTCAAACTCTACAACTTTGCTTCAAGGAATATTTTCAAATTCTGCCTCCATTTTGAAATTTGAATTTGGGGTGCATTTGAGCATTTGAATCATTTCAAAATTACTCCAAATTTTATATGTAAACTTGAAAAACTTTGAATACCAAAGTTAATCCTTATAAAATAAGCTTCAACTTTGCTTTTTGTCACAACCCCAAATTCCAAATGGATTTTGAATTAGGCAAAAGGGGCAAAAAGGACCTTTATGATTTGAATTTGAATTCAAATTTGATTTGTTTACCTTTTTACTTTAACTTTGATTTTTGACCAGTAACATGGCCCATTAGGGTTATTTGAGTCAAATGACACATGGCCTCACATGATCACATGAAATTTGACCCTTGTGGCCATGATCTTTATTTAGAGTTTGAATCACATCACACATAAAATAACAACTTATGAAATAAAGCTTATTTAGTGAATGCATTCAAAATTTTTCTACTTTATGAATGCTTTGCAATGCATATGATGACATGTCAAGTTTTAGTGCTAGGTCAAAACACCAGAGGTGTTACACCTAAGGATTTTTTTAATGGCAACCATGTGAGCCTCCTTAGGATTAGTTTGAAATCTAGCACACATACACACACTAAACATGATGTCGGGCCTAGATGCGGTCAAATATAATAAACTACCAATCATAGAATGGTAGAGAGTTTGATCAACTGATTTACCTCCCTCATCTAGGTCGAGATGTCCATTAGATGGCATTGGTGTCTTGATTGGCTTACATTCATCCATTTTGAACCTCTTGAGAAGGTCCTTGGTATATTTTTCTTGCGAGATGAAAATCCCCTCTCTCATTTGCTTGACTTGAAAGTCAAGAAAGAATGTAAGCTCTCCAATCATAGACATCTCGAACTCCTTTGACATCAATTCACCAAACTCTTTGCAATAGTCTTTATTTGATGAGCCAAATATGATATCATCAGCATATACTTGACAAATAAAGATCTCTCCATCAAGCTTCTTGGTGAATAGTGTGGTATCGACCTTCCCAATGGTGAAGCCCTTCTCAATGAGGAAATCCCGAAGGCGCTCATACTAAGCTCTTGGGGCTTGCTTAAGCCCATATAGCACCTTGAACAACCTATAGACATGATTAGGATATCTAGGTTCTTCAAACCTAGGAGGTTGATCAACATAGACTAGTTTATTTATGAAACCATTTAAAAATACACTTTTAACATCCATTTGATATAATTTCATTTCATGATGCGATGCATATGCAAGGAGGATACGAATGGCTTCAAGTCTTGCAACCAGTGCAAAGGTCTCTCCAAAATCCAACCCTTCAACTTGAGAGAACCCCTTTGCAACTAGTCTTGCCTTGTTCCTCACAACAATGCCTTGATCATCTAGATTGTTGCGGAACACCCACTTTGTTCCAATGACTCTTGCACCTTATGGTCGCTCTTCAAGTGTCCAAACTTCATTGCAGGTGAAGTTGTTCAACTCTTCATGCATGGCATTTATCCAATCCAGATCTTGAAGAGCTTCTTCTACATTCTTAGGTTCAATGCAAGAAACAAACGAGTGATGTTCAATAAATAAAGCAAGTTTTTGAGAGTGAGTCATTACACCCTTTGAAGGACTCCCTATGATGAGATCTTATGGATGTGCTTGTAGTAGGGGTGAATTTCTTCTATCAACCACTTGAGAGGGAGGTTGTGGAGCATGAAAGGTCCTAATGTCTAGAGGGGGGGTGAATAGCCTATTCAAAATTTCTACAACAACACTTAGCAAACCGGTTAGACAAATATGAGGCGAAGCGAGTGTTGTGCTAGCCTACTAAAATTGCAAGCCACCTAACATAATTCTAGTTTCTATAGTCTCTATCCACACAATGGCTATGTCTCTACACTAAGTTAGTGTGCTCTCAAAGGCTAACTAAAGAGCCACACTAACCAAACTAACAAGCTCTCATGACTAGCTACACTAAAGAGCTTGACAATTAGTTTGCGGTAATGTAAAGAGAGAGAGAACAAGATGGTTATACTGCCGAGTCGAGGAATGAACCAATTAATCACAAGAATGAATACCAATGAAGACCAATCACCTCGGAATCAAATGATGACAATGATTTTTTACCGAGGTTCACTTGCTTGCCGGCAAGCTAGTCCTCGTTATGGCAATTCACTCACTTGGAGGTTCAAGCGCTAATTAGCATCACACGCCAAACCCTCAATAGGGTGCCACACAACCAACATAAGATAAGGATCACATAAGCCATGAGCAATTTACTAGAGTACCTTTTGGCTCTCTGCCAGGGAAAGGTCAAGAACCCCTCACAATCACCACGATCGGAGCCAGAGACAATCACCAACCTCCACTCAACGATCCTCACTGCTCCAAGCCATCTAGGTGGTGACAACCACCAAGACAAACAAGTGAATCCCGCAGCGAAACATGAACATCAAGTGCCTCTAGATGCAAACACTCAAGCAATGCACTTGGATTCACTCTCAATCTCACAAAGATGATGAATCAATGATGGAGATGAGTGGGAGGGCTTTGGCTAAGCTCACAAGGTTGCTATGTCAATGCAAATGGCCAAGAGAGTGTGCTTGAACCAGCCATGGGGCTTAAATAGAGAGCCCCCACGAATAGAGTCGTTGGCTCAATTATTGGGCTGACTGCGGGATGACCGGACGCACCAGTCGTGTGCACCGGACGCGTCCGGTGGATGACCGAACGCGTCCGGTCGCCTGTGTCTGGACACTGCCTGACCGCCACATGTCCCATTCAAACAAAGTAGTTGTTGCTGCCACAAGTACCACACTCAACTATGACCAGACATGTTCGGTGTGGATGACCAGATGTAGGACGGGCAGCGTTCGGTCGATTCCAGAGAGCTCTCAGAGCCGCTCTGGGACGACCGGACGTGTCCTGTCACACCAGATAGAACGCTCCCAGAGTCCGATCAATTTTAACGCCAAAATCTCGAGACTCGCTGGTTCACACCGAACGCGCCCGGTGTGGTGACCAGACGCGTCCGGTCGCTTCTCTGCAAACCTGAACTAAGCTAACTCACATTGAACGGATGCTAAATAGTAACTCCTCAGCGTCCGATCATTCCACTAAACCAGAGTCCGGTCATTAATACCGAACGCGTCTGGTCGCCATACCGGACACGTCCGATCACTCTGTGACCAGCGCGACAAAGTCCTTTTCAACTCTATCTTTTTTACCCTTGCTCAAATGTGCCAACCACCAAGTGTATCACCTTGTGCACATGTGTTAGCATATTTTCACAAATGTTTTCAAGGGTGTTAGCACTCCACTAGATCTTAAATGCATATGCAATGAGTTAGAGCATCTAGTGGCACTTTGATAACCGTATTTCAATACGAGTTTCACCCCTCTTAATAGTACGGCTATCGAACCTAAATGTGATCACACTCGCTAAGTGCCTTGATCACCGAAATAAAATGGCTCCTACCACATATACCTTTGCCTTGAGCCTTTCATTTTTTTTCTCTTTCTTCTTTTTAAGTCCAAGCACTTGATCATCACCATGGCATCACCATCATCATGTCATGATCTTCATTTGCTTCACCACTTGGAATGTGCTACCTATCTCACGATCACTTTAATAAACTAGGTTAGCACTTAGGGTTTCATCAATTCACCAAAACCAAACTAGAGCTTTCAGAGCATCAACATCTTGAGCTTGTGCGACCATTTGATCATGGGAGACATGGGTATCTTCATTTTCTACTCTCCCATCTTTATCATCATCTTGTGGCTCATTTGATGAAAAGGGTGGATCAATCACTTGTACATCATCTCCATCATCTTTGGACTTGATGTCTCCAACCAGAATGTTCTCCATGGCCTCCCTTAATGGTTCATCACCTACATCATCAAGATTCTCATGTGCTCCTTGGGAGCCATTAGATTCATCAAATTCTACATCATATGTTTCTTCAACCAAGCCGGTGGCATGATTAAATACTCGATGTGCTTTGGATTTTGATGAGTAACCAACAAGAAAATCAATATCACAACATCTTTGGAACTTCCCTAGGTGTTGTCGCTTCTTGTAGATGTAGCATTTGCAACCAAACACCCAGAAGAATGATACATCCGGCTTCTTCCCATTGAGCAACTCATAAGTGGTCTTGCCAAGAAACTTTTGAAGAGATAGGTGATTGGATGCATAACATGCGGTGTTGATAGATTCCGCCCATAGAGCTTCGGGTGTATTGTACTCATCAAGTATTGTTCTTGCAAGGGTGATGTGTCCGGTTCTTTCTCTCTACTACACCATTTTGTTGAGGAGTATATATTGCGGAGACCTCATGCTTGATCCCTACTTCATTACAATATGCTTCAATGTTTGTGTTGTCAAATTCTTTTCCATTGTCACTTCTTATCTTCTTGAGCTTTACTTCAAATTCATTTTGTACTCTCTTGGCAAACTTCTTGAAACATGCGGCCACTTTGGTCTGGTCATAAAGGAATAACACCCAAGTATATCTAGAGTAGTCATCAACTATCACAAGACAATAGAGATTTCCTCCCAAACTCTTGTAAGTTGTTGGTCCAAAAAGATCCATGTGAAGAAGCTCTAGTACTCTTGTTGTTGACATGTAAGCTTTTGTTGGATGAGTGTTTGCAACTTGCTTGCCGGCTTGACATGCACTACAAAGCTTGTCCTTTTCAAATTTCACATCCTTCAAACCTCACACCAATTCATTCTTCATTAGCTTCTTGAGTGAGCTCATCCCAATATGTGCAAGTCTTCTATGCCATAGCCACCCAAGTGTTGTTTTGGTGAATAAGCATGTCTTCAAGTTTGCATCTTTGGAGGTGAAATCCACTAGATATAGGTTGTTGTATCTAAAGCCCTTGAATATGACTTGATCATCATCTTTCTTTGACACAACCACTTCTTTCTCGGTAAACAAGCATTGAAAGCCAAGATCACACAATTGACCAACGGATAGCAAGTTGAAACTCAATGAAGCAACATATAGCACATTTGATATTGAATGATCATTTGATATTGCAACTTTGCCCAATTCTTGAACTTTGCCCTTTGAATTATCACCAAATGTAATCCTTTCTTGACCATCTACTTCTTCATCTAGTGAGGTGAACATACGAGGATCACCGGTCATATGTTGAGTGCAACCACTATCAATAACCCAATGACTTCCACCGGTCTTGTAGTTCACCTACACATAAGAGATCAAGCTTGTTGTTTAGGGACCCAAACTTGATGGGGGCCCTTGACTTTCTCAACTAGTGACTTTGTAACCCAAATTTGCTTAGGCCTATTCTTGTTGAGAGGACCTAAGAACATGACTTAAATCTTTCCATTAGAATCCTTTCTAAGCATGTAGTGAGCATTGAAGGCAAAGGGTCTAGCATGCTTAGGCAAGGGTTGTGGTGGTGGGGTTTGACACTCATGAGCAAAGTGACCTTCTTGTCCACACTCAAAGCATCTCTTTGGCTTAGGCTTTGATTTGTATTGTTGTTGATGTTGAGCTTGAGCTTTCTTCTCTTGATTTGCCAAGTACCCAATACCACTTCTATCCATCTTCATCATGGTGTTCATGAGTAGCTCACTTTGGAGATATTGGCCTCGTGTGAACTTGCTCAAACTAGTCTTGAGATGTTCTTTCTTCAACTTGAGCTTCTTGTTTTCATCTCTAAGTTCATCATGTTTTTTCTCCATCTTGAGTCTCTTGTTCTCTTCTTTAAGCATCTTATTCTCAAGAGCTATATCATAATCATTGTCAAGATTCTCTATCACAATTATGTTGGTGGTTGATAGCTTTTCAAGATCTTTCTTGATCTTTTCATTCTCATTCTTGAGCTTGGCATACTCATCATAGTTGTCGGACTCAACCCCTTTCTTGCCTTTGCTACTAGAACCTTGCTCAATGCTCTCAACAATCAAGTCATCACATGATGTAGCTATATCAATCTTAACAACATTGTTAGTAGCATCATGTGGCTCATTGAATAATAACTCATGAGAAAGAACAAGATTGTCATGATTAATCTTGAGATTAGTGTACTCTTCTTTTAGCAAATTATAACTAGTGGTGAGCTCATTATGTATCTCCTCAAGTTTATCATGTTTTTCTCTAAGCTCATTTTTTGAGTATTTGAGCTCCTTGAGTTTGGATGACACAATTTTATTTTCTTCTCTAAGCTCAACACTAGCTTTTTTGGCTGTCATACTTTGCTAAGAGTGAGCTCCTTCTCAAGTTCTAGCTTTTGATTTTTAGCTCTTGTCTTGCTAAGGTGATTCAAATTCTTCATCACTATCACTACCACTTTCATCTTTGCTAGCATTATCATCACCACTACTATCATCATCATTTTGTACCTTTCGTTCACTCTTGGCCATAAGGCATAGGTGTGTAGAGGATGCCGACGACGGTGTCGGTGAAGATAGTGAAGAATCAATCACAAGAGTGGCCACCTTCTCATTCTCATTCTCACTTTCATCATCGGATGAGCCACTTAATGATTCAATATCTGTGAGCCAATCACCAACAATGTATGTCTTGCCATTTTTCTTCTTCTTGTGAAATTCCTTCTTGTTGCCATTCTTCTTCTTGTATGGCTTGTTCTTCTTCTTTTCATCATCATTTTCATCACTTGACTCATCTTTCTTGCCCTTGTACTTCTTCTTATACTTGTCATTCTTAGGTTTGGAGCATTGATGAGCTAGATGACCAAGTTCTCCATAGTTATAGCAATCCATTTCAGAGATGGGCTTCCTTCTATTTCTAGTGAAGAATTTCTTCTTCTTGCTATCAAACTTGACACCATTCTTGTTTAGCTTCTTGAACATCTTGGTAGTTCTTCTCACCATGAGAGCAAGACTTGTATCACCAATCTCATCATCACTTGAGCTATCATGATCTACTCTTTCTTTGCCCCTCTTCTCTTGGCTAGCCTTGAATGTCAAATCTTTCTTCTTGGTGGAAGAAGAGCCATCTTGTAGAGTATTATGACCGTCATAATATGCCCATATTTGTCAATGGGGAGGACACTCAAGATCTTTCTTACAACATCAGAGGGTTGCTTTTGTGTGAGTCCAAGTCCATTGACTTCCTCTATAAGAACATTCAAGCGTGAATACATCTCATTGGCACTTTCTCTATAAGAACATTCAAGCGTGAATACATGTCATTGGCACTTTCTCTAGGAAGCATATCTAATGAATTAAGCTTTTTCATCACAAGGTGGTAGCGTTCCTGTGGGGGTATTAACCCCTATACCCTTATGGCTAAGCTTGGGCTGGCCTGGATCGATGGGTTCAGTCCACCCGAAAGATGACGTGCGGCCTAGTTAACCTGGTCGGAGTCCCACATAAGGAATCAAGACGGATTTGGCGACCAAGCAGGATCCTGGTCGGTTAGAATAGGAATCCTTATCCGGCCACATATGGCAATTGTAACTGACTAGGATTAGTTTTCAGATCTGTAACCCTGCCCCCCGGACTATATAAGGCGGGCAGGGGACCCCTCTAAAAAATATCTCTCATTGACATACAGCAATACAAATCAGACGCAGGACGTAGGTATTACGCCTTCTTGGCGGCCGAACCTGGATAAAACCTCGTGTCTGTCTCGCGTCACCGTCTTGTTTGGGGCTTGCGCATCTGTCTACCGATAATCTACTACCTTGGGCATACCCCTAGGTAGACTGCCGATCATATTTCATCGACAGTGGCGCGCCAGGTAGGGGGTGTGCGTACTGCTCTCCAAGCAAACAAGATGGTCATCATCTCTGGCTCCATGGCTACGCCCAACGGCCTCACGTTCACCGTCGGCCAGATCACCAGGACCACCAGCTCCGACGACTCCATCGTCATGACCGCAGAGGAGGCATGGATTCAGCCTGCGCCGATGACTACTTCACCTGCATCGGCTACGGCTCCGACCACGGTGAACACGGCTCTGACCACGGTGAGCACGGCTCCGACCACGGTGAACACGGCTCCGACCATGGTGAACACGGCTCCGACCACGATGGACCTGGCTCCGACCACGGGACATCTGGCTCCGACCACGCCTACAGCCACGCCAACAACCCGTCATCCGCTTCCCCGCTACAGAGGGAGATAAGACACACGCGGTGCTGCCATCACGGTCGGCCAAAACGCTCGCCGACGGCGAGTCTCCGGCGAGATGGATAGCACCAACATGATCTACAACGTCCCGCGATCTATCCCAGTCCTTAGAACGGTAGCTGGCGCACCGGAGGGAGCTCCACGCCGGCCATGGCGGCTACGGGCACGACGGCGCACGATGTAACTACGGTTATGATGCAGTAGAGGCTAAAGCGAAGCGAGCAATCATGCTCAGGAGCTCACCACGATCACGCTGGTGTGCTTGGTGAAGGCGGAGATAGGCTAGAACGACGTGGCCACAGTGAGGTCGATGGTGGCGGAGCTCCGGCCAGTCTCGAGGAAGAACGTGTTGCGCCGGGCGATTCCGGCCAACACCAGCGACGCGAGCAAGCCAAAGAGGAGCGCAAGGTCAAGGCGATCACGCTGGCGTAGCTAGGCACGACGGACGTGGTTCGACGGTGGCTACGGTGAGCCGACGGAGCTATCCGGTGGCGGAGCAGAGTAGAGGGAAAACAGAGAACGACGGCGGCGGTGCTCCTAATTATAGCCGGGGAGAACGCACCTAGCATCGACAGCTCACGCACGAGCTCGCCACAGAGCTTGCTGCGTGTCAACGCGCGAGAAAGCGGCGCAGAACGATCGGCGGCAACATCTGCATGGCGCCGGCGGCAAGCAGGGAGGTGGCGCTCGGCTGGATTTGGATTTTTGAAGTATTTACAGAATTGCCACTGCGTTTAATTTGCAAATTACTCACAAATTTTCTAAAGAAGTTGAAAATCTCCAAAAATCAAAGTTGCTCAACTTTTCAAACTCTACAACTTTGCTTCAAGGAATATTTTCAAATTCTGCCTCCATTTTGAAATTTGAATTTGGGGTGCATTTGAGCATTTGAATCATTTCAAAATTACTCCAAATTTTATATGTAAACTTGAAAAACTTTGAATACCAAAGTTAATCCTTATAAAATAAGCTTCAACTTTGCTTTTTGTCACAACCCCAAATTCCAAATGGATTTTGAATTAGGCAAAAGGGGCAAAAAGGACCTTTATGATTTGAATTTGAATTCAAATTTGATTTGTTTACCTTTTTACTTAACTTTGATTTTTGACCAGTAACATGGCCCATTAGGGTTATTTGAGTCAAATGACACATGGCCTCACATGATCACATGAAATTTGACCCTTGTGGCCATGATCTTTATTTAGAGTTTGAATCACATCACACATAAAATAACAACTTATGAAATAAAGCTTATTTAGTGAATGCATTCAAAATTTTTCTACTTTATGAATGCTTTGCAATGCATATGATGACATGTCAAGTTTTAGTGCTAGGTCAAAACACCAGAGGTGTTACACCTAAGGATTTTTTTAATGGCAACCATGTGAGCCTCCTTAGGATTAGTTTGAAATCTAGCACACATACACACACTAAACATGATGTCGGGCCTAGATGCGGTCAAATATAATAAACTACCAATCATAGAATGGTAGAGAGTTTGATCAACTGATTTACCTCCCTCATCTAGGTCGAGATGTCCATTAGATGGCATTGGTGTCTTGATTGGCTTACATTCATCCATTTTGAACCTCTTGAGAAGGTCCTTGGTATATTTTTCTTGCGAGATGAAAATCCCCTCTCTCATTTGCTTGACTTGAAAGTCAAGAAAGAATGTAAGCTCTCCAATCATAGACATCTCGAACTCCTTTGACATCAATTCACCAAACTCTTTGCAATAGTCTTTATTTGATGAGCCAAATATGATATCATCAGCATATACTTGACAAATAAAGATCTCTCCATCAAGCTTCTTGGTGAATAGTGTGGTATCGACCTTCCCAATGGTGAAGCCCTTCTCAATGAGGAAATCCCGAAGGCGCTCATACTAAGCTCTTGGGGCTTGCTTAAGCCCATATAGCACCTTGAACAACCTATAGACATGATTAGGATATCTAGGTTCTTCAAACCTAGGAGGTTGATCAACATAGACTAGTTTATTTATGAAACCATTTAAAAATACACTTTTAACATCCATTTGATATAATTTCATTTCATGATGCGATGCATATGCAAGGAGGATACGAATGGCTTCAAGTCTTGCAACCAGTGCAAAGGTCTCTCCAAAATCCAACCCTTCAACTTGAGAGAACCCCTTTGCAACTAGTCTTGCCTTGTTCCTCACAACAATGCCTTGATCATCTAGATTGTTGCGGAACACCCACTTTGTTCCAATGACTCTTGCACCTTATGGTCGCTCTTCAAGTGTCCAAACTTCATTGCAGGTGAAGTTGTTCAACTCTTCATGCATGGCATTTATCCAATCCAGATCTTGAAGAGCTTCTTCTACATTCTTAGGTTCAATGCAAGAAACAAACGAGTGATGTTCAATAAATAAAGCAAGTTTTTGAGAGTGAGTCATTACACCCTTTGAAGGACTCCCTATGATGAGATCTTATGGATGTGCTTGTAGTAGGGGTGAATTTCTTCTATCAACCACTTGAGAGGGAGGTTGTGGAGCATGAAAGGTCCTAATGTCTAGAGGGGGGGTGAATAGCCTATTCAAAATTTTCTACAACAACACTTAGCAAACCGGTTAGACAAATATGAGGCGAAGCGAGTGTTGTGCTAGCCTACTAAAATTGCAAGCCACCTAACATAATTCTAGTTTCTATAGTCTCTATCCACACAATGGCTATGTCTCTACACTAAGTTAGTGTGCTCTCAAAGGCTAACTAAAGAGCCACACTAACCAAACTAACAAGCTCTCATGACTAGCTACACTAAAGAGCTTGACAATTAGTTTGCGGTAATGTAAAGAGAGAGAGAACAAGATGGTTATACTGCCGAGTCGAGGAATGAACCAATTAATCACAAGAATGAATACCAATGAAGACCAATCACCTCGGAATCAAATGATGACAATGATTTTTTACCGAGGTTCACTTGCTTGCCGGCAAGCTAGTCCTCGTTATGGCAATTCACTCACTTGGAGGTTCAAGCGCTAATTAGCATCACACGCCAAACCCTCAATAGGGTGCCACACAACCAACATAAGATAAGGATCACATAAGCCATGAGCAATTTACTAGAGTACCTTTTGGCTCTCTGCCAGGGAAAGGTCAAGAACCCCTCACAATCACCACGATCGGAGCCAGAGACAATCACCAACCTCCACTCAACGATCCTCACTGCTCCAAGCCATCTAGGTGGTGACAACCACCAAGACAAACAAGTGAATCCCGCAGCGAAACATGAACATCAAGTGCCTCTAGATGCAAACACTCAAGCAATGCACTTGGATTCACTCTCAATCTCACAAAGATGATGAATCAATGATGGAGATGAGTGGGAGGGCTTTGGCTAAGCTCACAAGGTTGCTATGTCAATGCAAATGGCCAAGAGAGTGTGCTTGAACCAGCCATGGGGCTTAAATAGAGAGCCCCCACGAATAGAGTCGTTGGCTCAATTATTGGGCTGACTGCGGGATGACCGGACGCACCAGTCGTGTGCACCGGACGCGTCCGGTGGATGACCGAACGCGTCCGGTCGCCTGTGTCTGGACACTGCCTGACCGCCACATGTCCCATTCAAACAAAGTAGTTGTTGCTGCCACAAGTACCACACTCAACTATGACCAGACATGTTCGGTGTGGATGACCAGATGTAGGACGGGCAGCGTTCGGTCGATTCCAGAGAGCTCTCAGAGCCGCTCTGGGACGACCGGACGTGTCCTGTCACACCAGATAGAACGCTCCCAGAGTCCGATCAATTTTAACGCCAAAATCTCGAGACTCGCTGGTTCACACCGAACGCGCCCGGTGTGGTGACCAGACGCGTCCGGTCGCTTCTCTGCAAACCTGAACTAAGCTAACTCACATTGAACGGATGCTAAATAGTAACTCCTCAGCGTCCGATCATTCCACTAAACCAGAGTCCGGTCATTAATACCGAACGCGTCTGGTCGCCATACCGGACACGTCCGATCACTCTGTGACCAGCGCGACAAAGTCCTTTTCAACTCTATCTTTTTTACCCTTGCTCAAATGTGCCAACCACCAAGTGTATCACCTTGTGCACATGTGTTAGCATATTTTCACAAATGTTTTCAAGGGTGTTAGCACTCCACTAGATCTTAAATGCATATGCAATGAGTTAGAGCATCTAGTGGCACTTTGATAACCGTATTTCAATACGAGTTTCACCCCTCTTAATAGTACGGCTATCGAACCTAAATGTGATCACACTCGCTAAGTGCCTTGATCACCGAAATAAAATGGCTCCTACCACATATACCTTTGCCTTGAGCCTTTCATTTTTTTTCTCTTTCTTCTTTTTAAGTCCAAGCACTTGATCATCACCATGGCATCACCATCATCATGTCATGATCTTCATTTGCTTCACCACTTGGAATGTGCTACCTATCTCACGATCACTTTAATAAACTAGGTTAGCACTTAGGGTTTCATCAATTCACCAAAACCAAACTAGAGCTTTCAGAGCATCAACATCTTGAGCTTGTGCGACCATTTGATCATGGGAGACATGGGTATCTTCATTTTCTACTCTCCCATCTTTATCATCATCTTGTGGCTCATTTGATGAAAAGGGTGGATCAATCACTTGTACATCATCTCCATCATCTTTGGACTTGATGTCTCCAACCAGAATGTTCTCCATGGCCTCCCTTAATGGTTCATCACCTACATCATCAAGATTCTCATGTGCTCCTTGGGAGCCATTAGATTCATCAAATTCTACATCATATGTTTCTTCAACCAAGCCGGTGGCATGATTAAATACTCGATGTGCTTTGGATTTTGATGAGTAACCAACAAGAAAATCAATATCACAACATCTTTGGAACTTCCCTAGGTGTTGTCGCTTCTTGTAGATGTAGCATTTGCAACCAAACACCCAGAAGAATGATACATCCGGCTTCTTCCCATTGAGCAACTCATAAGTGGTCTTGCCAAGAAACTTTTGAAGAGATAGGTGATTGGATGCATAACATGCGGTGTTGATAGATTCCGCCCATAGAGCTTCGGGTGTATTGTACTCATCAAGTATTGTTCTTGCAAGGGTGATGTGTCCGGTTCTTTCTCTCTACTACACCATTTTGTTGAGGAGTATATATTGCGGAGACCTCATGCTTGATCCCTACTTCATTACAATATGCTTCAATGTTTGTGTTGTCAAATTCTTTTCCATTGTCACTTCTTATCTTCTTGAGCTTTACTTCAAATTCATTTTGTACTCTCTTGGCAAACTTCTTGAAACATGCGGCCACTTTGGTCTGGTCATAAAGGAATAACACCCAAGTATATCTAGAGTAGTCATCAACTATCACAAGACAATAGAGATTTCCTCCCAAACTCTTGTAAGTTGTTGGTCCAAAAAGATCCATGTGAAGAAGCTCTAGTACTCTTGTTGTTGACATGTAAGCTTTTGTTGGATGAGTGTTTGCAACTTGCTTGCCGGCTTGACATGCACTACAAAGCTTGTCCTTTTCAAATTTCACATCCTTCAAACCTCACACCAATTCATTCTTCATTAGCTTCTTGAGTGAGCTCATCCCAATATGTGCAAGTCTTCTATGCCATAGCCACCCAAGTGTTGTTTTGGTGAATAAGCATGTCTTCAAGTTTGCATCTTTGGAGGTGAAATCCACTAGATATAGGTTGTTGTATCTAAAGCCCTTGAATATGACTTGATCATCATCTTTCTTTGACACAACCACTTCTTTCTCGGTAAACAAGCATTGAAAGCCAAGATCACACAATTGACCAACGGATAGCAAGTTGAAACTCAATGAAGCAACATATAGCACATTTGATATTGAATGATCATTTGATATTGCAACTTTGCCCAATTCTTGAACTTTGCCCTTTGAATTATCACCAAATGTAATCCTTTCTTGACCATCTACTTCTTCATCTAGTGAGGTGAACATACGAGGATCACCGGTCATATGTTGAGTGCAACCACTATCAATAACCCAATGACTTCCACCGGTCTTGTAGTTCACCTACACATAAGAGATCAAGCTTGTTGTTTAGGGACCCAAACTTGATGGGGGCCCTTGACTTTCTCAACTAGTGACTTTGTAACCCAAATTTGCTTAGGCCTATTCTTGTTGAGAGGACCTAAGAACATGACTTAAATCTTTCCATTAGAATCCTTTCTAAGCATGTAGTGAGCATTGAAGGCAAAGGGTCTAGCATGCTTAGGCAAGGGTTGTGGTGGTGGGGTTTGACACTCATGAGCAAAGTGACCTTCTTGTCCACACTCAAAGCATCTCTTTGGCTTAGGCTTTGATTTGTATTGTTGTTGATGTTGAGCTTGAGCTTTCTTCTCTTGATTTGCCAAGTACCCAATACCACTTCTATCCATCTTCATCATGGTGTTCATGAGTAGCTCACTTTGGAGATATTGGCCTCGTGTGAACTTGCTCAAACTAGTCTTGAGATGTTCTTTCTTCAACTTGAGCTTCTTGTTTTCATCTCTAAGTTCATCATGTTTTTTCTCCATCTTGAGTCTCTTGTTCTCTTCTTTAAGCATCTTATTCTCAAGAGCTATATCATAATCATTGTCAAGATTCTCTATCACAATTATGTTGGTGGTTGATAGCTTTTCAAGATCTTTCTTGATCTTTTCATTCTCATTCTTGAGCTTGGCATACTCATCATAGTTGTCGGACTCAACCCCTTTCTTGCCTTTGCTACTAGAACCTTGCTCAATGCTCTCAACAATCAAGTCATCACATGATGTAGCTATATCAATCTTAACAACATTGTTAGTAGCATCATGTGGCTCATTGAATAATAACTCATGAGAAAGAACAAGATTGTCATGATTAATCTTGAGATTAGTGTACTCTTCTTTTAGCAAATTATAACTAGTGGTGAGCTCATTATGTATCTCCTCAAGTTTATCATGTTTTTCTCTAAGCTCATTTTTTGAGTATTTGAGCTCCTTGAGTTTGGATGACACAATTTTATTTTCTTCTCTAAGCTCAACACTAGCTTTTTTGGCTGTCATACTTTGCTAAGAGTGAGCTCCTTCTCAAGTTCTAGCTTTTGATTTTTAGCTCTTGTCTTGCTAAGGTGATTCAAATTCTTCATCACTATCACTACCACTTTCATCTTTGCTAGCATTATCATCACCACTACTATCATCATCATTTTGTACCTTTCGTTCACTCTTGGCCATAAGGCATAGGTGTGTAGAGGATGCCGACGACGGTGTCGGTGAAGATAGTGAAGAATCAATCACAAGAGTGGCCACCTTCTCATTCTCATTCTCACTTTCATCATCGGATGAGCCACTTAATGATTCAATATCTGTGAGCCAATCACCAACAATGTATGTCTTGCCATTTTTCTTCTTCTTGTGAAATTCCTTCTTGTTGCCATTCTTCTTCTTGTATGGCTTGTTCTTCTTCTTTTCATCATCATTTTCATCACTTGACTCATCTTTCTTGCCCTTGTACTTCTTCTTATACTTGTCATTCTTAGGTTTGGAGCATTGATGAGCTAGATGACCAAGTTCTCCATAGTTATAGCAATCCATTTCAGAGATGGGCTTCCTTCTATTTCTAGTGAAGAATTTCTTCTTCTTGCTATCAAACTTGACACCATTCTTGTTTAGCTTCTTGAACATCTTGGTAGTTCTTCTCACCATGAGAGCAAGACTTGTATCACCAATCTCATCATCACTTGAGCTATCATGATCTACTCTTTCTTTGCCCCTCTTCTCTTGGCTAGCCTTGAATGTCAAATCTTTCTTCTTGGTGGAAGAAGAGCCATCTTGTAGAGTATTATGACCGTCATAATATGCCCATATTTGTCAATGGGGAGGACACTCAAGATCTTTCTTACAACATCAGAGGGTTGCTTTTGTGTGAGTCCAAGTCCATTGACTTCCTCTATAAGAACATTCAAGCGTGAATACATCTCATTGGCACTTTCTCTATAAGAACATTCAAGCGTGAATACATGTCATTGGCACTTTCTCTAGGAAGCATATCTAATGAATTAAGCTTTTTCATCACAAGGTGGTAGCGTTCCTGTGGGGGTATTAACCCCTATACCCTTATGGCTAAGCTTGGGCTGGCCTGGATCGATGGGTTCAGTCCACCCGAAAGATGACGTGCGGCCTAGTTAACCTGGTCGGAGTCCCACATAAGGAATCAAGACGGATTTGGCGACCAAGCAGGATCCTGGTCGGTTAGAATAGGAATCCTTATCCGGCCACATATGGCAATTGTAACTGACTAGGATTAGTTTTCAGATCTGTAACCCTGCCCCCCGGACTATATAAGGCGGGCAGGGGACCCCTCTAAAAAATATCTCTCATTGACATACAGCAATACAAATCAGACGCAGGACGTAGGTATTACGCCTTCTTGGCGGCCGAACCTGGATAAAACCTCGTGTCTGTCTCGCGTCACCGTCTTGTTTGGGGCTTGCGCATCTGTCTACCGATAATCTACTACCTTGGGCATACCCCTAGGTAGACTGCCGATCATATTTCATCGACAGTGGCGCGCCAGGTAGGGGGTGTGCGTACTGCTCTCCAAGCAAACAAGATGGTCATCATCTCTGGCTCCATGGCTACGCCCAACGGCCTCACGTTCACCGTCGGCCAGATCACCAGGACCACCAGCTCCGACGACTCCATCGTCATGACCGCAGAGGAGGCATGGATTCAGCCTGCGCCGATGACTACTTCACCTGCATCGGCTACGGCTCCGACCACGGTGAACACGGCTCTGACCACGGTGAGCACGGCTCCGACCACGGTGAACACGGCTCCGACCATGGTGAACACGGCTCCGACCACGATGGACCTGGCTCCGACCACGGGACATCTGGCTCCGACCACGCCTACAGCCACGCCAACAACCCGTCATCCGCTTCCCCGCTACAGAGGGAAGCAGATCGACAACACCGACCTGCTCGACTCCGTTGATCGGGTCGGCATCCAACTCGCTGAAACCCTGGCTCTGGTAAGTACGATTCAAATCCAACCTAACGAGCAGGTAATAGCTCTCCACAATAGATCTATCCGACCAGCTCGGACCAGTCGTCCTGTGCGACTTGGAACAGATCTTGTGGTCGTATCAACTCCTGAGGGGCATTTCGCTCATCGCCGGCCAGACATCGCGACGGGTCTCCGACTCTACGAGTACTGAAGCCCCGACGGAGAACCACCAGGTCCAGCCCTATGGCCTGCAAAACGCTGCCTCCAGCTACGCGTACAACCTGCGACGCCGCTCAGATCTATGTCCTATACACCGATCTCGGCCGAAGCCATGCAACATCGTCAACATGGTCCGAATTGAAGATTATCAAGAAGGATCCGTCCACACAGTCCGAGAGGGTGACTCCTAGCTCCTCATTCGACATCGCATCCAACGCATCTGTCCACACCGAGCTTCAGCGTTACGAAGATGAAGGCGTCAAATACGATCTGGATCTACCAGACCACGCCCCGGTTTTCCCCCAATTTCTGTCTTTCCCGCCAAGACGAGGGGATTTGATCCATGTTGTCAGCAATGACGAGCCACCAGCAGTTGGCGAAACAGAACAAGAAAAGACTGCACGCGAAGCACACAATATTGACCGGTTTCAATCGCCGGCAAATCGAAGCTGAAGCAGACCAGGAGGCACGACACATAAGGCTCCGACCACGTGACCTCAACAATGCTTTCGACAGGGTGGGGGACAAACAAGTCTTCAAGACCCCAAGCGCCAACGTAGCCATCGCCATGGCGACAATGCAGTGGCTGCCCAACACTCCCGAGACTCAAGTAATCCGTGATGACATACAAGCTTATCTGATGGCTGCTATGGCTCAGACCGCAGAGATGAACCAAGCCCGGGCTCCATCCGTTTCTGTCGAATCAAGCCACAGCCGCCAATACTCAAGTCATTCACAGCCACTCAACCAACGTGGCTCGCGCAATAATGACCCATCAGACAACCGTCAAGGCAAAAACGGTGGTCATGATGGTGGTCGGGATGACAACCGCCGCCGGGAGGATAACTGCCACGACGTTCGAGGCGACAACCGCCGAGATAACTGCGACAATCGCCGTGATAACCACGGTCACAGGGCTAATCCAGATGGCAATCGAGATCGCCGCGATGGCAATAACAATCTCTGCCATTACCTCGGGGGACGTGATCTACGTGCTCGCATCAACCAGAGAGCCGACGATCGTGCATCCCATGAAAGCTATCGCCGTATGGAGTATGACACCGCCCACGGTCCTGCCGGGTCTGAAGCGGTTCACTCCACACCTGCGCCAAGTCATATGGCCCAAGAATTTCAAGCTCGAGAAGCTTCAGAAGTACGATGGCAAGGAAAACCCCGAATTATGGATCATGCTCTACGAAACCGTGTGCCGCTCAGCCATGGCTGATGAGCACGTCATGTCTAACTACTTCCCAGTCGCTGTTGGTCATGCAAGTCACCAATGGCTGGTTAGCTTGCCAGCGAACTATTTTGACTCTTGGCAGGAGCTCAGGCAGGCCTTCATCGACAACTTCATCGCTACTTGTGAATAACCCAGCAACAAGTACGATCTGCAACGGATCCGAGATCGAAAGGATGAACCACTGCGCGAGTACATTCGGCGTTTCTTGGAGATGCGCATCAAGGTCCCATCAATATCTGACAACGAAGCAATCGAGGCTTTTGTCACCGGCCTCCGCTTCCATGACGCCCTAAGAGACAAGCTCCTCCGGAAGAGACCCGAATCGGTCACGGCGCTTTTGGCCACCGCTAAGAAATATGCGGACGCTGACGACGCTAAAAAGATAATCATTGAAGAAGCAGCAAGGGTTCCACGCTCCGACCACCCCCCACACCACGACGATTACCGTGGCAATCGTGGTCGGAATGATAATTTTGACCACCGCAACCAGCGCAATGACTCCCGCGACCACCGTGATCAACGTAATCAGCGGCGCAACCGCCGGGACGATTACAGGAGCAAGCGCGCCCGGGAAGACGACGGCGAGGTCAATACTGTGAAAAAGGGCAGCGGACGTCGAAACTACGAGGACGACTATGCCAAAGCATTGAAGGGACCCTGCCAGCTCCATCCCAAGTCGAACCACACCATGGAGAATTGCCGCATCCTCAAGACTATCTACACGCGTCAACAGGCTCCAGATATGTCCAACAAGCCTAACGACGCGGGGGAACAGCGCAACGAGGACAACGACGACGACGATGCAGATCCTCATCATAAATACGTCAAGCCGACTGATCGTGTGCACACCATCATCGGCGGCAAGGTGTCCATTGAGACCAAACGAGAACGCAAGCTGCTCGCCCGCGCTTGCTTGAACGTGGCAAAGACCGACAACCTTCTCACCGATCCGCGGCTTCCTCCGTGGTCTCACCGTGAAATCTGCTTCAGCAGGAAGGACCAATGGGCCGCCATACCCGAGCCAGGGCGTTTTCCCCTGGTCCTCGATCCTTGTATCAACAAGGTTCAATTCGACAGGGTACTGATCGACGGTGGCAGCTCCATTGATATACTGTTCAAGAACAGCCTGCCCGCTCTGAAAATAGCCTAGGCAGACCTGAAGCCGTACGAGGCATAGTTCTAGGGCGTTCTCCCCGGACAGAGCTCCACACCTCTCGGGCAGATCACGCTACCTGTGCAGTTTGGGACTCCGGACCACTTCCGCACCGACTACGTCAACTTTGTGGTTGCTGATTTCGACGGCACCTACCATGCTATTCTTGGTCGACCGTCGCTCACCAAGTTCATGGCCATACCTCATTATAGGTATCTGGTGCTCAAGATGCCTACTGAGAAAGGAGTTTTAACCCTCAGGGGCAACATATACGCAGCTTATACCTGCGAGGACGACAGCTTCAAAATAGCAGAGGCCCACGACCTCTCTATTCGCATGGCCGAGACCATGCTCGACGCTAAGAAGACCCCGACCAACCACCTAGAAATCCCAGAGCTCGAGGCTCCGCGCAAGAACATCAGATCCAAGGAGCACAAGACGATCCAGCTGGTCGAGGGCGATCCCAGCAAAACAGCCCTCATCGGGGCCGACCTGGATCCTAAATAGGAAGACGCGCTCGTCAGGTTCTTGAGGGGCAACGTGGATGTGTTTGCATGGAAACCTTCCGACATGCCCGGTGTACCTCGGGACTTGATTGAGCACTCCTTAAATGTCAACAGCAAAGCCAAACCAATCAAGCAGAAGTTACGACGGTTCGCTCGCGACAAAAAGGAGGCGATTAGGGTAGAAGTTACACGGCTTTTGGCAGCCGGATTTATCAAAGAAGTGTATCATCCGGAATGGTTAGCCAACCCGGTTCTCGTACGCAAAAAGAATAATGAATGGAGAATGTGCATTGATTACACTGATTTCAACAAACACTGCCCTAAGGACCCCTTTGGTTTACCTCGCATAGACGAGGTCATAGATTCAACCGCCGGTTGCGAGCTGCTTTCCTTTCTCGATTGCTACTCTGGTTATCACCAGATCGCTCTCAAAAAGGACGACCAGATCAAGACATCTTTCATCACGCCTTTCGGCGCCTACTGCTACACGACTATGTCGTTCGGGCTCAAAAACGCCGGTGCTACCTACCAACGCGCTATACAGGCCTGCCTCAACGACGAGATAAAAGACGGCCTCGTCGAGGCTTACGTCGATGATGTAGTTGTCAAAACCAAGGAAGCACATACCCTTGTTGACAATCTGGAACGCACCTTCGCAGCCCTTAATACGTTCCAATGGAAATTAAACCCAAAGAAGTGTATCTTTGGTGTCCCTTCTGGCATATTGCTCGGCAACGTCGTCAGTTACGACGGCATACGCCCTAACCCAGAGAAAGTCAAAGCTATCTTAGACATGAAGCCCCCAAAAAAGGTGAAGGATGTTCAGAAGCTCACTGGCTGCATGGCTGCTCTAAGCCGTTTCATATCAAGATTAGGAGAAAAAGGACTACCGTTCTTCAAACTGCTCAAAGCGTCCGAGAAGTTTGAGTGGTCGGAGGAAGCAGACGCTGCCTTCACGCAGCTGAAACAATACCTCACGTCACCTCCGGTACTTACCGCTCCCAGAGAAGACGCAACCCTCCTACTTTACATTGCGGCAACCGATCGGGTGGTTTCCACTACACTGGTGGTCGAGCGTGACGAGCCGGGCCACACCTACAAGGTACAGCGGCCAATTTATTTCATTAGTGAGGTACTCAACGAATCCAAGACCAGGTACCCACAGATTCAGAAACTGCTCTACGCCATACTAATAACATCCCGAAAGTTGAGACATTACTTCGACGGATATCGTGTAGTGGTCATAACCGAGTATCCTTTGGGGGACATCATTCGCAATAAGGATGCGAACGGGCGCATCGTCAAATGGGCAATGGAGCTATGCTCCCTTTCCTTGGAATTTGCAAGCCGTACTACAATCAAGTCTCAGGCACTCGTCGATTTCATCATCGAGTGGACAGACTTAAGCACGCCTGTCTCTCCGGGATCCGATGAATATTGGACGATGTACTTCGACGGTTCTCTTAACATTGGCAGTGCGGGAGCAGGAGTTCTTTTCGTATCACCATCCAAGGAGCAGCTCCGGTACGTCTTCAGGATTTATTTCCCAGCATCTAATAATGCCGCCGAGTATGAAGCATGCCTGCATGGTCTACGCATTGCGGTTGAGCTTGGAGTTAAACGTCTCTATGTCTACGGAGATTCGGCTCTGGTCATCAACCAACTCAACAAGGACTGGGACATGACTAGTGAAAAGATGGACGCATATTGCAAGTCGATAAAAAGCTAGAAGGCAGGTTCTATGGCATCGAGTACATACACGTGGTCCGGGACAAGAACCAGGCAGCGGATGCGTTGTCAAAGTTAGGATCATCCCGAGCCAAAATCCCACATGGCGTATTCGTCCAAGACCTGCTCACGCCTTCCATTGAAGACAAAGGTTCAACGACCGACAAAGTTTCAGACCAGCAATTAGTGGCTATGGTTCCGGCGTCGAGCACAACCGAGCCGCTTCCGACCACTCATGAGCCGGACTGGAGAACGCCTTTCATCAAGTACTTGACAGATGGTAGTGGTTATGTCGATCGAACAAAAAATGAGCGTCTGATGCATCGTAGTAAGCAATACCTGCTCGTCGATGGCAAGTTATGGCGCAAAAACGCTAAGGAGGAAATCTTGATGAAGTGTATAACCCAGGAGGAAGGCTTTCCGAGCAGGTTTCTATTGGCCGTCAGCAGTGGCTGACGCAGAGAAGCTAGTCCGCCGCTGTGAGGGTTGTCAGTTCTTCTCCAAGAGAATCCATGTACCAGCACATGAGATCCAGATGATTCCAGCCTCTTGGCCCTTCGCATGCTGGGGACTGGACATGATCGGGCCTTTCAAACCAGCTCCTGGAAAATTTACATGCGTCTTCGTGCTAATTGATAAGTTTTCTAAGTGGATAGAGTACATGCCTCTGGTACAGGCATCCTCAGAGAAAGCTGTCACATTCCTCAACCAGGTCATCCACCGTTTCGGCATGCCCAACAGCATCATTACTGATCTTGGTACTCAGTTCACCGGGAATGCTTTTTGGGACTTCTGCGATGAAAGGAGCATAGTTGTAAAATACGTCTCGATGGCGCATCCTAGAGCTAATGGACAAGTCGAGCGGGCAAATGGCATGATCTTGGATGCATTGAAGAAGAGGATGTATAGAGAAAACGATAAAGCTCCTGGAAGATGGCTCAAGGAGTTACCAGCCGTTGTCTGGGGCCTCCAAACTCAGCCCAGTCGTAACACTAGCGTCTCACCATACTTTATGGTTTACGGCGCTGAGGCAGTCCTCCCACCAGATATAGCTTTCAGATCAGCACGGGTAGAGAACTTCGACGAAGGCAAGGTCAACGAAGTACGGGAGCTAGAAGTCAACAGCGCAGAAGAAAAAAGGCTTGATTCTTGCGTACGCATGGCCAAATACCTTGCTGTTTTGCACAGGTACTACAACAAGAACGTTAAAGAGCGTTTCTTCGTGGTCGGGGACTTAGTCCTGAAGTGGAAGACGAACCAGGCTGGTGTCCACAAACTCGCAACCCCATGGGAGGGACCCTTCATGATCAAGGAAGTCACACGTCCAACGTCTTACAGGTTAGCTCATCTAGACGGCACGGACGTACCGAACTCATGGCACATCGACAAGCTTAGACGCTTCTATGCTTAACTACTGAGATATGTACTCTACTTGTATTTTCGATTTACTTTACTAAAGCAACTATGATTTTTCTGACCACTCTAATGTGTCACTCCAAATTTTATGGTTATTCTAACTTAAGCCAGTACAAGCCGACCACCACTCCTTCTACGGTTTTTGGAGCAGGCCCTGTCTCCGGTTCCTCCCAACACGTGCACGGGATCCGCTCTCTACGTTGCGGGTGATCGGTAGGTCCCCCCTAGTCTGACTTGTCTGCATGCACGCGTGCACAGGTCATAGTACCTCATACTCCGACCACATGCCAGACTAGGGCCGCACAAACTTTTCAGGATGACATGTTGAGCAAAACGGTACAACTAAACAGAACATTAACACGTTCCCACTTAGTTACACCAACAAAAAATTTCAAGCTTAAAGTGCATTTTGTATAAAACAAACAAGCTTATAATGATATACAGTTACGTTATTACAAGCTTGCTTGAAAAGGCTCAAGTTTACAATAACACAACTATGTCCTCCTTCTACAGCTCTAAGCCTATTACATTGGCTGGTCGGGGCACATGGCATTTACTGCTCGCCGCCTCTGATACCCTACTCAAGTCTCGGGGACTTTTGAGCTAGTCAAGCTGAAGGGGATGGCCCCGCCGGTGCCTGGCTGGTCGAGACCGCAGGCTTCATTGGTTGGCTTGCAGCTGATGGCATTTCCAGCTGGCTTGTCGATGGCATACCCTGCACAGGTGCTGTCCCACCTCCGCACAGGTTAATATCACCAATTATCTTTGACGACAAGTCTAGCTGGGCCGTCCGAAGCTCTTCGGCCTTGTCTGGGTCTATCTCCTTCAGGTACCCAGCTTCCAAGCGTTTGAGATCGATCAGGGGGTAGTGAGCACGCACCATGCTTAGCACATGGGCACCCGTGTACTCACCCGCCTCCTTCACGAAGTCTTGGAACCATCCCCATGCTTGCTTGCATCTCTCGACCAGTCTGAGCTGAGGCGTCCTTAGCTCTTCCTCTGTGAGCGCTGGGTCGATAAGGTCGAGGACGGGCACAATGCCAGTTGCCATTTCTTAGCACCGCTTGTTCCACGTGTCCCGTTCCTCGGTGGCCTTAAGGCATTGCGCTTTCCAGTTGTCACGCTCCTTGATCACGGCCTCCAAGTGCCTCTTGGCATTGACTTTCAAAACTGCAAACAGTACAGGACATAAAACTTGATGACACGACAAGGCAATGTGGGCAATCGAATGCGAACGGTGGTCTGGAGTGCTTACTTTTCAGGTCGTCCTTCATTCTGTTAGTATGGTCTTGGAGTTCCGACTGGCGGCGTGCTAGTTTCTCGTTGTCCTCCTTCAGGCGACCACATTCTGCAAGCGCACGGCTGTTCTCCCCCTGGAGGCGGGTCACTTCAGCTTCTAAGCCTACATTATAGCTATTATTGCCAAGAACAAAATAACACAAAGTCCTGCACTTGCTATGTTATGGTGAAAACTTACATGTTTTCTCCCGCTCTTTGTTTATGAGCTGGCCGACCAGGTTTTGGTTCTTTGCTTCTTGGTCTGTCCTCTCCTGGTCGGTGGTTTCAAGTTGGCGCCGTAGGCGTTCCACTTCAGCCGTCAGCTCCTTATTGGTCGTCGTGATTCCTTCTATCTGGTCGAAGCACCTTTTTTGGTATCTTGCAGTTTTCATCAAGTCCTGCATACAGACAAGCTACGTCAGATAGTTCGACTACACAACAGGGTCAAGGACCAAAGCCAAATATACCTGTACTTCTGTCACCAGGCGTTTGGCCACCCGTTCGACTCTTAAGGTCTCTTCGACCTCTGGGATTTCCTCATGCATGACCCATTCGTCGTTCCGATAGCGTGACACATATACATGTTGTCGCCTATCTTGGGGACGGCCTAGGATTTCTTCCACTTCATCCTCTTCAGCCTCCTGTTCGGGAGGTGGCACTGGTCTGGAGTTCGCAGACTCCACGACTACTAGGGCTTTCCCACGAGCCGTCGCGTTGGCAGCCATGTTCTGGGCATCTTCTGGCTGCTGCCCCTCGGGTGGATCTAGCTCCCTTGGCGCCGTGGTATCCGCCTCATCAGGGTTCATGCTTGGAGCACTTGTATTCTGCTCGGTTGTCTTCTCGACCAGCTGCTCGGGGACTGGCGCCTGGTCGTCCGCCTACTGAGGCCTAGGCGGAGTCCCTGCCATGGGCTCCTCCACGGCTGGTTGCTGAGTAGTTTGTCCCGCCGTTGTTGGTGAGGACGTTCCGCACCCAGCTAGCTGGTCGGGGCTTTCGGTGGACGCCGATCTAATGCATTCAGAGACAAATTCAGAAGATAATAGCATCCAATGCAAAATGCAAAGCTTGCATCAAAAATATAGATACTTACAGTTTTGACTTGCGGAAGGATGTGGCGAAGGAACGTCTCCTCGACCGCCCCTGCTCCGCTTGCTCGGCAGTTTCCACCGGGACTTGTTCTTCCTCCGGTACGGGCGTCGGAGTATGATGCGGCATGTTCCCTTCGTCTGTCCTCTGTGCTGCAGTGGTCGGTGCTGTGACCACTGCTGGCCCAGAGGAGCCACCCTGCTCCGTCGGTCCCATCTGCCTTCTCCTCTTTCGGGGGACGAGCTGGAAGATGTCCGCATCCTCTGCTTCGTCGTCCGACAGGGGGAAGATGGCTTGACGACGTTTGCTGGCAGCCGGACGCTTGCCAGCGGCTCTGGTCGAGGCATCCTCTACGGTCTCGAGTACCGCCCAGTGAACGTCATCGGTCCTGGCGCTGGTCTGGGCGGCTGGCCCGGTAGCTTGTGGCCATTCTACACCGGGGGGAGGCGACACGAACACTCCTGCCCGGTCACGGCCATTACACTGAGACACAAAATAAAGGAAAAGACAGTTATTTTCTTGATACAACATGACTCTACAGTTAAAAGGAGGCGTCATTTACCTTTGGGGGAGGTCGAGCCAGCTTGAAGGCGTGTTCGATGGCGCTCAGTGCAACATAATTGGGATCGGCCAGGTTGAATAGCTCTCCAATCCTGGCCTTGATTTCCATCTTGTCGAGCGGCTCCTTCCTGGTCCTCATCGGATCAGCGCCTCCTTGGTACTCGAAGCCAGGGTGAATCCTTTTCTGGTAGGGCTGAATTCTTCGGCTGATGAAGTTGCCGACAACGCTCGGGCCATCCAGTTTTCCCCACGGGATCATCCCGAGCAGTTCGGTCATCTGCTCTAAGTTCTCAGGCCTCTCCGACCAGCTGCTCTTCTTCTCTAGAATCAGTCCCACATCGCACAGAGTGATGGTGTTTGGCTCTTCACGGATGTAGAACCACTTCTTGTACCACTCGTCCAATGAGGTGTTCTAGGGGCAGTGCAGGTATTGAGCCTTCATGCCGTCATGAAGGTTCAGGTAGACGCCTCCGGCGATCTTCGAGCCACCGCTCCCTTTCTTCCGAAGACAGAATAGGTGGCGAAAGAGGTCGAAATGGGGCTGGAAGCCACCATAAGCCTCGCAGAGATGGATGAAGGTGGAGACAAGAAGAATCGAGTTGGGATGTAGATTGCAAATCCCAATCTCGTAGTACAAGCAGAGACCCTAAAGGAAAGGGTGCACTGGAATCTCAAAACCCTGTTTGAAGAAATCTTCAAAGACCACAATCTCACCTGGTTGTGGATCGGGGAAGCTTTCTCCTTCCAGTGCACGCCATCCCGCAAGTGCCTTGTTGTGGAGCACTCCCATGGCGACGAGGTCCTCGATGGTCTGCTCATTGCTCCGCGACCTCCACCATTCCTTCGCCATGACCCCGCCTTTCTTCTGGGCGTCTCTCTTCGCCATTAGTTCGTCCTTACTAAGTGGGTGGATGCGGGAGACTGAGGGGATTGGTGATGATTTTTGGGGGAATAGGGTTCGGCAGGAGGAAGAAGAAGGTTGCGGCGGCGGATGACAATGGGGAACGGTATGAGTAACTTACCAGATCTGCATTATATAAAACAAAGAGCATCGTCGTTTCGTTCGCCCGAGAATATTGGGAGTCGTGCGCACGCGCCGCAGACGGTTGTTCACACAACCTCGAAATCTGCGCCAATAAACGCGCTCCTTCGTTAACAGTGTACGCGCCTCTTCGTTGATAGTGTAAGGGGGCCCACACTGACACACCTCAATACAGGTGTCAACCGACTGTTTGCAAAAAAAAAAAGACAGAATGACGTACTATACCTATTTACTTTTTTGACCAGACGTGTCAGACTGGCCTTGGCAGAGAATAGAGAAAAATAAGTACACCAAATAATAGTACAAGCAGCGCAAGTGATCGTGGATTTGCCCAGACCACTAATGTGCTCGGGGACTGCCCAGACCACTAATGTGCTCGGGGACTGCCCAGACCACTACTGTGCTCGGGGACTGCCCAGATCACTACTGTGCTTGGATACTTCCCAGACCACTTTTGTGCTCGGGGTTCGCTCCGACCACGGCCGCGCCCAGGGACTGCCCCGACCACTGCTTGAATAATGGTTCTCCTTGGCTACATGTGATCTGTACTCACATACAGTTAAGAGACTTTTCTTTAGACCTTGCTACAAGGCTCATACTTTGCCTTCCAGCAAGCTCGGGGACTACGTCGGTACGATGCACCTGCCGGTGTATCTTGTTTTGCCTGTATGGCAATTGGATTCTTAACTTCAGTGGAATTTCTTTTTTAGACCCTGGCACCACGTGCCTACGTCACCTACTACCAGGCTCGGGGACTAAGTGGGCACACTTCACCTTGCGGTGAATGTGTTTGTTTTTCGACCCCTACGCTTCTGATGTTTAGGGATGCTATGCTTCAAGACCACTTACATTTCTTTTCAGAAATACAAGTGGGCACACTTCTCAGGACAGAAATCTTTTTCTTTTTTCTTAAGAGCACCATACATTCTTTGGACAACCTACTTCTCCGATGATGACGATGGTCGGAGGCGTCAAGGATTTAAGCCTCGCTTGTCGGAGAAGGTTAAAATGGCGTGTCGCAGCATAATACATGATGCTCGGGGACTAGCTGTGGGGGTATTAACCCCTATACCCTTATGGCTAAGCTTGGGCTGGCCCGGATCGATGGGTTCAGTCCACCCGAAAGATGACGTGCGGCCCAGTTAACCTGGTCGGAGTCCCGCACAAGGAATCAAGACGGATTTGGCGACCAAGCAGGATCCTGGTCGGTTAGAATAGGAATCCTTATCCGGCCACATATGGCAATTGTAACTGACTAGGATTAGTTTCCAGATCTGTAACCCTGCCCCCCGGACTATATAAGGCGGGCAGTGGACCCCTCTAAAAAATATCTCTCATTGACATACAGCAATACAAATCAGACGCAGGACGTAGGTATTACGCCTTCTTGGCGGCCGAACCTAGATAAAACCTCGTGTCTGTCTCGCGTCACCGTCTTGTTTGGGGCTTGCGCATCTGTCTACCGATAATCTACTACCTTGGGCATACCCCTAGGTAGACTGCCGACCATATTTCGTCGATAGTTCCTCACGCTTACTCTTGGTTCCCTCATGGAGCGCACAAATGTCCGACCATAGTGTATGGGCATCTTTGTGGTTCTGCACACGATTAAAAACATCCTTGAAAAGGCCTCTAAAGAGGGTGTTTGTAGCCTTTGCATTTCACTTCTCGTAGTTAACTTCATCGCCTTGAAGGTTGGTGGGATCCTTAGGTTTTGGGAAACCTTACGAGGCAGCTCTAAGAACTCCAACGTCTAAAGCCTCTAAGTATGCCTCCATGCGAATTTTCCAATAAGGAAAAATCATCTCCCTCAAAGATAGGAGGGGGTCCATCCCTGTGGGACATCTTGCTCTAGGCGGTTAAGCCTAATTTAGGGAGCATGAGGCTCCGATACCAATTGAAAGGATCAAGATGCCCAAGAGGGGGTAAATTGGGCTAATTCTAAATTATTGCAATACTTAAGTCCTACACTTAGCCCATTTCACCCCTTGTGCCTAAAATGTGTTTCTATTGCTTTCCCGCACAAAAGTTTTGCACACTAGGTTCCAATCCTACTCTAGCATGGCAATTCTAGGAATGTAAAGACATGAAATAAATTGCTCAAATGTAAATGCTCAAAGTAAAGAGAGGAAAAGGAACACGGCGATGTTTTTCTGAGGTATCGGAGAATCGCCACTCCCCACTAGTCCTCGTTGGAGCACCCGCACAAGGGTGTAGCTCCCCCTTGATCCGTGCAAGGATCAAGTGCTCTCTACGGGCTGATTCTTTGACACTCCATCGTGGTGAAATGCCCACATCCGCTCACAACTTGATTTGAGTCATCCACAAGCTCCGTTGGATGATCACCAAGCTCCCAATCACCACCGAGCCGTCTAGGTGATGGCGATCACCAAGAGTAACAAGCATAAACTCTTACTTGACCAAGACAAGCCTAATGAGAAAGGTGGATGCACACTTGCTACTCCCTATGCACTAATGAGGTCCTTAATTTTGAATTATCAAATCTTAATCACCCCACTAGGCTCTTGCTCTCCCTTGCACTCCAACAGCTGAACAAATGGGCAAGAGACCTCCCATGGATGAGTGGAGTAAGTATTTATACTCTCTCATTCAAAACATAACGTTTGGAGGCTGAGTCATCACTCTGCCGGCTGACCGGACGCTCCGGTCAGTTATACCCACCACTATGTCAGAGAGAGCCGTTAAGCTCTGACCGAACTCTAACTAGCGTCCGGTCAGCACCTACCGGACGCGTCCGGTCAAGAAAAAGCCTCTCTTGAACCTCTCTGGAGTGGACCGGATGCAGGCACCCCAGCGTCCGGTGCTCCTCCACTCAGCGTCCTGTCAGTACCAGATGATTGCAGTTGATTGACCGGACTCTGACCAGCGTCTGGTCAACACACACCGGACGCGTCCAGTCAAGAAAAAGGCCCTCTGGAACCTTTCTAGAGTGGACCGGACATAGGCACCCTATCGTCCGGTGCTCCTCCACTCAGCGTCTGGTTAGTACCAGACGACTGCAATTGATTGAATGAACTGATCAGACTCACCCTCCAGCGTCTGGTCACAACCAGACTAGCGTCCGATCAGTCTTTTGACCCTCCATTTACTTCCAACTCAAAATCCTATGTGAATGAAGTTGACTCCAATTGATTTTAGGTCTATTCCTGAGCTACCTAGTGCTAGGTTTGGCAAGTGTGCACCACACCTAACCCGACTCACCTAGGTCAAGCTACTAGTCCATATCTCTCTTAATAGTACGGCCAAAGGAAAAACAAAGTTCTAAACTACTCTAAGTGTCTCTCCAACACCAAACGACACTTAGAACTAGTCCGTCATTTATCTTGTCGTCCATCCTTTAAAAATTGAAACGATTTCCATCGACAGGGCATGACAACCATGATTGTCCAATCAATTTTCATTACCATGATCTAACTCAAATTGTCTCTGCAAAACACACGTCATGTTGTGTTAATCACCGAAACCCAACTAGGGGCCTAGATGCTTTCAGAGCCCAAGACATAGGCGCCAAAATCTATGGCGCCGAGACGGGTAAGCTCGACATCACCAACGATGACGCTGAGCTAAGGGTCTAGATTTTGAAAGCATACCTACAGGGGCATATTTATGAAAAGTTTCAAAAAAAAGGGCTAAAAAACAAAATTCAGGTAATGCGGTGGCCAGGCTAGGGTGCGGTGTTAGCGGGTGCGGTTTCCAGTGTTTGGACCCAATAAGAAACATCGGACCTAGTATGAAACAAACCTGGCGGATCTTCGACAACATCCAACGGACAGAGCGTCGCCTAAAACAAACTCAGATTTCAGGCGACTACACAATAGGAAAAGTGTTTAAATATAAACGACAATCTAATCACCGTGAATTTAAATATAAACGACTCAATCAGCAGTAAGAGTATATATTTACAAGTATTTCATGAATTATATATTTTTATAAAAAATAAATCTAGAAAATATCTTTTCTCTATCTCTGCACCTAAAAAAACTAACGTCATCATCCTCCACTCCAAGCTCATGCGTCCGCAACCTATCTGGTTTTGATTCGAAGACCAGATCTATGTGCCCACGTCCAATAGGTAGTCTTCGAAACTCATGTGTCCAGGTCCGATTATTGAGGTTCAGTCAAAAAAAAAAAAAACGTAGCTCCGATGCTACAGGCATATATCTAGTAGAAAAAGGAAATCTGCGATCGGTCTGTATGTTGGGCCTTCCCTAAACAAAACGAAAATGCCAGCTGTCAGTGGCCTTCACTAAAACAGAATGAAAATGCAGCCTTGAAGGTAACTACCAAATCTACAATTATATTTGGAAGACAAAATAAAAGGTGAGCAGTATGGAGAAGGCAGTACATTTTGCAGAAGATAAGTAGATCGATTGGTAAATGTAATTAGAGAAGCATCGGGGCAGAAACGTATAATAATAACTAATAAAAATGATCACAGCCACAACCTACAGACGCTGAGCAAGGAAATGCAAACTCTCCGGTTGCAGCTTAGCTACAAATACACAACGGACCAAAGTTTTTATTTCGCCGTTCCAACTTAGCATGTCACATCGTTTTGGCATGCTGCGGTGTTATACTGCTACTACTGCATGAACTGGTCGGCGAGCTAATATTATAGCCCAGGAAGCACTCGCTTATTACATATATCCAGACATGTCCAGATCACCATATTCCTCAGATCTCGCTGAATGATTTGACAGTGCCGAAACCATGATTGTCAGGAAGTGGAGCATTTCCTGGGCGAATGGAGATTATCACCTCAAAACCTGAAAGATATGGTTAAGTAGACAATGATCATTCCAAAATTTCTAGCTAGAAAAAATACGGGAACAACAAAACAAACACAACCAATGCTATGAGCAAATAAACAAGCATCGCCACAGCTTTATGATTATCTCACAAGGTCATAAGGCCCTAAAACAACAATGATACAATAACACGGACACATGATTATAATAACATCAACTGTAAAACTTTCGACTTAACACATTATGCAAGTAAAAAGAAATCTGGATGTGACAAATTAGAAGTCAGGATTTGTCTACAGAGGAACAAGGCTATTAAATGGAACTAGTCATTACCAGCGTTTTTTGCTGCAACAGCTTCTTGGAAGACATCGGTGATAAATAAGATTTGAGAAGGACTATCCACCCCAAGTGATTGAGAGATCTCAAAATAACTCCTTGTTTCTCTTTTGTTTCTGTATATAAAAGATGACAATCATGACTTATGTCAACTTTTTAATAGATTCGCAGATGAATGGAACAAGAAATCTATCACCAAACAAATCATAATTAATGTTCAGTTTTTGTGTATTTGAGAACAAAATCCCTTTTTCTTGTGTTGAAATCTTTTATAAAATTATAGGCTACTGCAACAAGAAATCCAGAGCTTACCCAGTGGTGGTATCAAAATACCCACACAGGAACTTTCGCAGGTCACCATATGTTGTATTGCCAAATAGAAGCCTTTGTGCTTCTCTACTTCCACTTGAGTATATGTAGACCTAATGACAAAGTATTCATAATTTTGCATCATGAGAAAATACGATTGCACGCTCTTTACAAACTAAGGAATGCATATTGTTGTGCTAACTTAACTAGAAAGCTATAATTTACAAAACTGAGATGAATGCAGTAGCTTAACAAACTCTTTTGAAAAAAGAAAAGAACAACACTTTCCCAGTGTTCCCTTTCATGTTGCACTAAATTTTATCGGCCTTGTGAGTTGTGAGTCTTGTGACAACCTACTAAGACAAAAAATAAGTTCCATTTTACACTAAATCTTGAAGCACTGAGCATTTTTAGCACTGATTTTCTATAATTAAAATCTATGTTGTATTTTTCTACAGCCTGGACAATCAGTATTTCACAATTCACATGAATTAGAGCAAAGAGATACCTTTATGCCACTAGCATGCCAGTTCTTTAGCGCCACAGGAACATCCTCAAAGACAACTCCCTGTAGCTCTTTCTTTTCAAATCCAGTCCTCCAAATATGACCCTGAATTTGGCCAATTAGAACAGCTGAACTATACCAAACAGAAAATTAATATGCTTGCAAAAGTGACCAAGAATGTGAATTGTAAACTAAGCTACCTGAAGTTGTTTCAATGGTGTGATCTTCCGGTCTGCTTTAATCATCGATTCAACATTGGCAACCAATGAATTGATAACCTCTTCTTTGCCAGCCTCATCGGGTGGAACTGGAACAGCCCCAAAAATTCCATTTCGTAAATCATCTTCAATCTGAATAGTTGACCACATGCTTGTTAGAACATGAATAAACAAAACAACCAGTGCAAACTATTAGTATCACTTAAAAACTTGTCATTGCTTCATTACTTACTTGGATGCGCAATAGTTTGATGTCGTCTTTAGTTTCTTCAGAATCAAACGTAGAAGTCAGATGTTTTCGTACATTATCACGGGCATAAGGGAACATAACATCAGTCACGAATGATATTGGAGTGGTTGTCCCCTCAATGTCTAGTACAACACACTGCGACAGTAGAAAAAAGATCAAGCTGAGTTTAACAGAAAAGACATTGTAATCACAAAAGCGTTAAGGAAAACAACAAAACTTCAAAAAAAAAAACTACAGAAATACTACAGACAGTTTTTTTGACAAAATGCTATGGACAGTTGCAAAGTAAAAATCCTACAGGTATCACGAATGGTATTCCCAAAATAATAGGAACAATGAAATAACCTTTGATGAATCAGCAGCATGACATCCATTAGGAATTTCAGAGCTTAAAATGCTGCGCTGTCTCTTTGCATTGTTTATTGGACCATGCTCAGGAGTTGTCCAATCAATACCTAGCTGATAGAGCTTGATGCAAGCATCTAAAAGATAATGATAGCATTCAGCCTGAAATGCAAGGCCACAAAAATGAAGTTCACATCTCCACTCGAATAAATAGGAATCACATAATTATCTCTAAACATAGCAGACATAACGGCAACATTTAAACAAGATTATTATCACAGCTCTTATGAATTAGAAGACTTCACATGAATATAATGGTACAAATACATTGCTTTTTTTCCTTAAAGAGAAGATCTAGTTCAGGAAATTTAGAGTGTCATCCAAATGAAGTCCTTAATTTGGTAATCCCAGAAGCCAAAGCAGGCCTGGGTATCATGCAGCAACGAGGGATTAATGAAATCATCAAATCAAGTTAAGGGTATTATGTGTCCCACTTCATTATATACTTAGTGCCAACTGAATCCAAATTTGTATCCAAGTCAAAAGTTGCATAACAAGATTCACCATATTAGCTTATATTCATGTAAAAATTTTATAAGGCAAGTTAACTTCCAGGGGAAAAGGAGTATCAAAGAGTAACCTAGGTGTAACAAACTGTTACATTTTATTTTTACCTAATCAGAATAACTATATGCTAAAATTAACCATCAAAGAATATCAATATAAGAGGTTTCGAAATGAAGGAACCAGAAGCCTAAACTGCAGAAACACAGATAACAATAACAGTGAGAGGTCATCAAAAGAATGGTAGGCAACAGTCAGAGTCCAGAGCATTTTAAAACAACTGCAGAAATTCACAGATAGAAAGCACACCTGTGTCTTGGCATTGATCCAAGAGTCACCCCATACATATATTCCGTGGTTCCTTACAAGCACAGCAGTTGCCTTTGGGTATGCTGCAATCTGTTAAATAATTTTGTATCAATGGCCTACATACATCTAAAATACTCATCACAACTTTGTTATCAAGATTCAAGAATATGTGGTCTTGGCTCAAACTCTAGATAAATCAAACAGTATTGTAAAAAACAACCAAATTGGACTGATAATTTATGATAATGGCTAAACTTTTACAGTAACTATAATCAGAGGCTATGAACATCAAATAAAACCGGTAATTTTCCCCATTTATCATCAAATAAACTTAAAACAATGTGCTAGAGACTTAATAAGCCTTGAATTGACTTGTTATAAGTTATAACTTATAAGGTTATCCCTAGAAGCCTGTTAAGCAGGGAATTTGGATTCAAATCCTTAACCTCAAGCGCATTGCTGGAATGATATCTTATCTGCACCAATAAGAACTAAAAACTCCAAAACAGCATAAGATTGTATCTGCACCTATATATTTGGTCTCTAGGATTGAGATGATTGAAAGATAGGAGTTTGATAGCATACCGCCTCACTTAGGGAGTCAGTGAGCTCATACTCATAAGGAGTATTCTCAATAATAGGAATGACCAATTCATCACGGTAGCCATGACCTTTGATTCCTTTGATCATTTCCATGTGGGTCACCTGCAGTAAGATCAGCATCAGACCGTCAGTATCTAGTCAAATAAGGATTTTCTTACCACAGCTATTTTAACATACAATAGAAGTTACTGTGAATTTTAGTTTCTAAATCCCGGCCATAGTATATAATCAAATTTCCAGCTAGGGTGTGATATTACCGACAAATTAAATTATCACTTTACATGTTAGTGGATTCTCGGAACATCCATGCCACTTTAGTTCTTTCCCATACATTTATTAACATTACAGTACGCTGTATGGAGAATTAAGGGAATTTGTATGAAGCCACTGTCCAGATCACTGGTCCAATCCAACTAGCTCATGCATGTATGCATGCAATCACTGTTGAACTTAGTCTGTGCACACAAAAAAGGTACTCCCTCCATTCCAAATTTTAAGTCGTTCTGGCTTTTATAGATACGTAGCTTTTGCTACACATCTAGATATACATTATGTCTAGATACATAATAAAAGCTATGTATCTAGAAAAGCCAGAACGACTTACAATTTGAATGGAGGGAGTAGCATTGTTTGTTTTTATGTTGCAGCTTCATGCTTTCTTGTTGAAATAACTTGCATGAAACAGAAGCGTGTTGTGGATATAATTTAAAAATCATTGGACTGTTTAATGCCATCTAAAACATCAGCAGATAAATGTTAATAACCGTAGTAGGCTTTTCCTTGGAAATGAAGATATCACAAAATGTTCAGTTTCACACATTTAATCAGATTGAGGACACTTGGACAATAGGAATTACCCTGAACTCCTTTGCACCAGGGTTGAGCATTGTTGCAATGCAAGTCTCTATTCCATGGCTGTGAATGACAGCCCCAGCTCCTCTCATCAGATACGCCTTCAAAACACCAAAGCAAACTAGAGTTTTCAGATCAAAACAAGCAGAAGCAACAGCAAAAGTTAAAACGAAGAGAGCATTCACAAACCTTCATGAACAGAGGAGCACAGTCCGTACACTTTGGAGGCTTGTTTGGCCATGGCTTTGCTACTGGCACAGAAAGCACTTTTCCATCTGCAGCCATCACATACATGTCCTCTGCTACCATCCTCTCCTTCTGCACACCTGAAAGAGGTCAACAACATTTATTGTCAATGGAATGAACTACAATAGCTACTTATCCTCAAATTTGAAGCTCGGTGCTGGCAGAATATTAGGTATAAAATTGTGTTTTCTTTCACACACTGCATATAGACCCACTAACTAGCAGTAAAGGTACTAGACAGCAATACCATACAAATAAGGATGCCGATTGATATTCTTGTGTATATGCCTTAGAGCCTGAACTGCTTAAGTTAGCTCAACACTGGACATCTAAAGAGATATTGTGTCAGTGGTACAAGTACAGCCCAATGCAGAACTCACAGTATACAATGAGCTCAAGCTCCCAATGCAGAACTGCACTGAGATATAAGCTAAACGATGCACACTTCAAAAGCTCAAACTTCTCTGTGCCATAACTTGGTAACAGAATTTTAAGTTGGTGCCATGGCAGACCATCATCATTCTAGGCCTTTTTCCAGCGAAACAACCTCTTCCAGTTGTTTCGAAATTTTAACTTGAATTTAGTTAAAAAGTCCCTTTCAAATTTCAATTGACAACCACAACAACAACAACAACAAAGCCTTTAAGTCCCAAACAAGTTGGGGTAGGCTAGAGTTGAAACCCAACAGAAGCAATCAAGGTTCAGGCACGTGAATAGCTGTCTTCCAAGCACTCCTATCTAAGGCTAAGTCTTTGGGTATATTCCATCCTTTCAAGTCTCCTTTTATTGCCTCTACCCAAGTCAACTTCGGTCTTCCTCTGCCTCTCTTCACGTTACTATCCTGACTTAGGATTCCACTACGCACCGGTGCATCTGGAGGTCTCCGTTGCACATGTCCAAACCATCTCAACCGGTGTTGGACAAGCTTTTTTTCAATTGGCGCTACCCCTAATCTCTCACGTATATCATCGTTCCGAACTCGATCCCTTCTTGTATGACCGCAAATCCAACGCAACATACGCATTTCCACGACACTTAGCTGTTGAATATGTCGTCTTTTCGTAGGCCAACATTCTGCACCATACAACATAGCAGGTCTAATCGCCGTCCTATAAAACTTGCCTTTTAGCTTTTGTGGTACCCTTTTGTCACATAGGACACCAGACGCTTGCCGCCACTTCATCCACCCTGCTTTGATTCTATGGCTAACATCTTCATCAATATCCCCGTCCCTCTGTATCATTGATCCTAAATATCGAAAGGTATCCTTCCTAGGCATTACTTGACCTTCCAAACTAACATCTTCCTCCTCCCGAGTAGTAGTGCCGAAGTCACATCTCATATACTCAGTTTTAGTTCTACTAAGTCTAAAACCTTTGGACTCCAAAGTCTCCCGCCATAACTCCAGTTTCTGATTTACTCCTGTCCGGCTTTCATCAACTAGCACTACATCGTCCGCGAAAAGCATACACCAAGGGATGTCCCCTTGTATGTCCCTTGTGACCTCATCCATCACTAAAGCAAACAAATAAGGGCTCAAAGCTGACCCTTGAGCGTTAACCTTAAGCGTTAACTTTATATGATAATGCCTCCTAACATTTCACTGCCAGGCCATGAATAATTTGGATCAACAAAAGGAGTCTGATCAGAGGCTTTGCACGTGAAGCGTGGAGACATATGGCATAAACCAAATAACTTGGGTAACAGAAGCGATCGTTTCTTTTCCAGGGGGCGATCGGCGGCAGCGTCTAATTCGCTACGCGGCAATTCGTCGAACAGGTGACACGCGCCCCCCAAGGCCACAAAAAGGCGAACAGGTGAATCGCTGGTTACCGGAGGGTGACATGACGATGAGGCGGTCGGCGAGCGGCACGGCGGGGTCGTTGACCTTGACGGTGATGCTGCCGCCGGTGCCCGTGACCCATCCCTGCGCGTAGAAGTGCCGACAGAGCTCCGCCACTAGCTCCCGCGCCTCCCGCACCGGCTCCCCCTCCAGGTACGCCTCCGACGCCGTCGCCGCCACCGCCGCCTCGCAGCTGCACCCGCCGCATGCCATGGCCGTCCCCCTTCCGCCGCCTCCGCCGCTCACGTGCCGGGATTCGAGCTGCGTGTGGGGCTGTCTTTATTCTCGCCGAGTGCAGTGCAGCCGAGGCGGCTCGATTAGTGCTTGCCAGGTTTCGAAGAGCGGACCCACACGTCAGTGAGTCATCCGCGGGGAATCTCGGGCGCGGGGCTGGGGGTTAACGGGACGGGAATAATCGGCACCGGGAGGCGGCTTTACTTTTGTTACTCGACATTACGGGCTACCCGCTCTGCGGCATGTGGAGAAGCGAAGGAGGGGGGCGTGGGACCGTATTGTCAGTGAAAACAGTAGGGGCGACTAGACGGTTTTGGGTATCTGTAAGTGGCACGACCAAGGTCATTGTCACGGGGAGGATGCGTGAAATAGGCTGCGGGACAGGTGGGGCCCGGTGAAATATGCCAGCATAGTTCGTGATGGCATCTCACCGCAAACGGCATGTTTGACACTGTTCTTTTCTAAAAAAAATACTCACTCTATACTGAAATAATCACACGTTTATACAAATGATCGAATGGCAAGGTTCCATGTGCAGCACAAGTGGCATAGCACAGTAGAGTAGTCAGTTGCCCTGTTCGTTTGACTGATAAGCCATGGCTGGAAATATTGTTGGCTGATTTATTGTGAGAGAAAAATATTATTTGTTGCCTGAAAAAAATACGACTTATAAGCCAAGCGCGAGACATGTGGATTAGTATGTAACGAAAACCAAAGAAACAAAACTCGACTTCAAGAAAGGAAACCGCCGGTGGCCTGCGAGATGCTCTCGTCCACTTGTTTCCTTTTTATCTCCTCCCGCATAGGGACAATCATTTCCTTTTTTTTCTCTCCCGAACAGCCACGTCGAGGCTCCCGTCCACACACTCATGATCCATCCTCTCGTCGCCGAACATGGCATCACCGCCCAGTGGCAGATCTAGAAACGATGCAAAAGCAGGGCTAAATAGCATAAGGCTAGAAATCCTACGATAATTTGGGTAGGGCTGAACGCTTAGACTCTAGACTATCTTTGGCTGAATATTGAGGTTTTGTTCGGCTGCTTATATAAGTCGACTTATTAGTTATGGTACAGTATTTTTCTCTCCCAACAAATCAGCCATACAAATCAGCACACGCGGCTTATAGACCAGCCGAACAAGGCCTGAAGAGGCGTTCTTAACTATTTAGAGCCACACCACGGGCTGCAGCCTCCCTAACCCGAGGTGCAGATCCGCCTCTATCATCGTCGTTATACTAGAGTTCTACCATGCGCATGCACGACTAGAGGCAGCAGGATGGACCATGGCCTCGTGAAGCTTGGCTATCTGCTCGCAGGTGGGGCGCGAGCTCCTCTATGGCTAGCAGGATCCCTGGCCCCGGCCCTAGCCAGTACGGGCAACAGGAGCTCGTCCCAACAGGAGCTGCAGGAAGTGGGCTAGGCGCGGATGCGGACACCGCATACGGGCTCGCCACCAAGCCGTCTAGGAGGTGGCAACCTCCAAGAGTAACAAGCACCACCGGCTTGCAACTCAATGACCTAGTGCCACTCGATGCAATCTCACAATGCAACGCACTAGAATCACTCACTCGCAATGGATTCGCACTTCTTGCAAGCGCAATTGAGTTAGAGGCTTCTCAAACCAAGCACACGCAAGGGCAATACATCCCCACGGTGCTCAACCTCAGCCAAGCCTGAGTTCCACCTCTATTTATAGCTCACAAGCCAAATAGAGTCGTTGGAGCCTTGGAATAGCTTTCTGCGCGGTCACCGGACAGCAACGTGCGAGCACCGGACAAGGGGTAGCGGTGCCCCAACAGTCGAATTGCAACGGCTATTTCAAACTAGCCATTGGACAAGTGGGCAGCGGACATAGGGGGTGGTGCACCGCCCTATGGGTGGCGGTGCCATCTGCCGGCCAAAACCCAAACCCGGTGCTCTCTAGGAAATTATGGTGGTGTCAGGCATCGGATAGTCCGGTGACCATGGTGATGCTACCTTCAGCTAAAACTTGATTTCCACCACCTCAAGCTTATAGAGCATTTCACTAGCTTTCTGAAAAGTCCTAGATCATCGAAATCGGAGTTCGAAGCTAAGAGTTATGCCCAAAATATGAAAGGATGGTGCTGCTGAAATGGGCACGTTGCAGGGAGTGGTGATGCACCATGCAAGGGGTGGCGGTGCACCGCCCTAGGGTGTTTGATGCACACCGGAAAGGGCGGTGTCACCCCCTAGTTGGGCTGCACGTTGACCACAAGTTTGGTTGCGTTTTTCGACCCTCGAATAACCCAAACTTGCTCTTTTCTTCTCCTTTTTTTCTCCAACTTCACCAAGTTGATCCAAATTAACTCCAACAACTTCTCCTTTGCAAATGTACCAACACCACCAAGTGTACAACATCACGTGTAAGTGTGTTAGCATTTTTACAATTATTTTTCAAAGGATTAGTCACTCAAATCATCACGCCACTCAATCCTAGCAATGATGCAAAGTTAGATCATTTGAGTGGTACTAGATGATCGATATGCAAACAAGTTTGCCCTTCTTGATAGTATGGCTATCTATCCTAAACCCGATCATAAACTTCTCTACACACCTATGACCAGTGAAATAAAATGCATTATAGATTATACCTGATGAGGACATCACTACTTCATCGCATACAAGCCAAGGAGAGGAGGAGGTTCAGCATGGGCGTCCAATTCATATTTTTCATGGTGGAAGCCCAGTCCAACTCAAGTTCGAGTCCGGCTCGGGCTCTAAGACCAGTCTGCCTTAAACTGGTCACCCAGAACGCATCCGGACTCCGTTTTCGATGATCCACATATAGTTGGAAAGCTAATTTGATAAGGAAGCCAATCCAAGTGGTTTCATGTTAAAAGACCTTCAGAATCAACAGGAATCATCGAAACAAGTCAGTGTCCAGAATCTACCAGGGTGCTGCGACACCATCTTTTGGTCCGTTGGACCGTGTATCGTGTTTGGGCCCATTAAGGGGCGCGTCCAGGGGGGTGACGCTCAAGACTATAAATAGCAGTCGTCGCTCTCCTTAGGGTTTGGGTTTTGTTTAGTTCTTGATTTCCTTGTGAAACAGACATCATTTTGCTGCAACTATGCCGCCAAGGCTACTTGCTGTGAACTAGGGCCCTAGTTCTTGATCTTATTCGCCTGTAGTGATTAGTCCTTTCGAATAAAGACTTGAACTCCTTCTTATTTTCATAAGCCTCATATTTATTTGCAATTTTAGATTGCATTCATCCCATTCTTGCTTGTATTCTCGATTCACTTGCAGGAAAGCCTAGTCGGCGAGGTCAATCACGTTCACGTGGTTGATAACCAATGGAGCAGTGGTGTAACGGTTGCTAGGGTCCAAATCAGTCTTGGTTCAAAGCCTAGATCATGAACATCGAGTCTCCACCAATCGACGCTATCATACCTTTTGGAAGATTGGGCCTAGTCTACATCAATACCTTTGCCTTACGCATTTTGTTCCATCTCCTCCAATGTTGATGCAACACATCCATCAACCTTGATCAACAAATGATATGATCCACTTCATATCATCACATCACCTTATTGGTTCATCAATCTTGACCTTACTTGCTTTTCACCATTGCCTTTATCCATTGGTGCCAAGTCTTGCTCAAGCTTCACTGCCACACGGTCCATTGCTCCAAAGCCTCCAACTTGCCCTTCACTCTTGCAACTAGCCCATCAAGCCAAGTCTTGTCTTGATCTTCTCCATCTTAGTCACTGTAACACCCTCGATGTTATACTATACAATCTTTTGCTAAAACACTGCATGGGCATCGCATTATGTGTAAATGTATGTAATATAGGGTGTAAAGCAATGTACGTAACTTGAAACGATCATCGGAAACATGAAACAAAAGTTACATTTCATAGTCAAGTTATAATCACTTAGGGTTTTAAATCAATTTTTATTAAGCGGACATGTTATATAACGCATATATGGAACTTTAATAGAGTTTGTAGTACAAACTTTGTAGATGGTGATGAAATACATGTGGTCGAGAAAGGAATTCACTAGCTAGCATACCGGATAGCTTGGAAATCGAAGTTGACGCGAAACCGGTCAAGACTTAACCAAATCTCTTAAGTCGGAAAATGGTTTGACAAGGCCAAGTTTGATAATTTTTGTAGGAGAATTGGGTTAAGTAGTGGGGTGGCTTTAGGGCTAGTTTTAGTAGCTCAACATGCCCTCTTGAGTGTAGAAAAGTTGGTTTGGCATTTGAATCATCGAATGGGGATTTTTGGGACGCTTTAAAAAGTGTGCATGCAATGTTTTGCGTCGAGTTCCTCACGTTGACGCGGTCACCATGTTCCTATGCCATCGGTGGCGCGCTGGCCATGCGCGTGTGTCTGGCTGCACTCGGCTGGTCCTGGTGGCCGGCTGCCCGGGAGCGCAGCTACTCCTCCCCCGCTGTTGCATCGTGCACTGCCGCTGATGTCGCTGCTGGCGCTCTTGTGGCTACCCGTGTCCCTCCGTGCCGGCCCTGCTCTGCCGGGCACCATCGTGTAGGCTTTGCATCGCCACTGCTGTGCCAGGCCATGTTGCACGAGCAGAGCACATGCACGCCCGCGCCGTGCACCGTCGTGCTCTGTGGGCCCGATGTCTGGCTGGTCCGCTGTCGCTTGGCCGCCTGCCTCGCCGGGTCATCGCCATGCCATAGCATTTCGTCACGTCCGCCTATGCCGCTGAGCCACCGTCGTCCCATCACTGCTATGCCACGCTGTCATCGTCGCATCCGCCTGCACTCTGCATCGCTGCCGTCTTGATTTGGTGCACATGGCCGAGCCACCGTTGGCTTATATTTATGGCAATGTGGCCAACCATTCCTGAGCGCGTTTCACTGATTCCCCAATAGCCTATAGCACGTGCGCGCTTAAACTATGAGTTGATAGCCATGTCTTGCCATAGCAATGACGAGCCAAGCCATGTCTGCCTTTTCCTCTATTTCCTCTGCCGCCATGGTCGTCGGGCCTACAAGTTCAATTCGGCATAGTGGAGTCACCTCGGTCTAATTAACCTTGCCTATGGCTTCGTTGTGTAGTTAGCCAGCCACCCGACCCCATCTTGCATTGATCCTTACCATGCCATGCTCCAATTTGGAGCTTTCTTCCTGCTGGGTCAATAAGACCATATCAGCATGCGTCGGCGGCAAGGCCCCCACTCCAGAGCTACTTGTGTTTGATCTATTGCACCGCCAGCTTTGCCTCCACCTACCCATCACCCGGCACACCTTTGTCGAGTTGATACCACCTCCTAGATGCCCCTGATGCGGTCTTGCCACCACGGTGCACCACCGCACCATCCGTGCACACGTGGCCAGCTTGGCTCAGGCCACCTCTGGCCAAACTACCACCTTGGCTGGGTCCGTGGTGAGTTCCTTGAGCTCACTCGCTACCCCAACTGCTTCGGCGTTGTTGTAGCTCACCAAAATGTCACCGCTTTGTTGCAGGAGCTCTGCCGTTGTGGTTCGGCTTTACTACGGCGTCCTAGCTCACGTTTTCTTCGCCTAGCGTTTCGTGTTCGCGCCTAGGCAAGTACCGGCTCCCTAGATAGGGCTGGGTGGGTCCCGGTTGCCCGACGGGGGTCGTCGTTGCCATCAGTCGCCGCGCTGGCGTGCGTGGCCTAGTCAGGGACTCCCCGATGTGAAGACAGATTGTTGAAGGGTCATTTTGCATAGTTGCAGACTGAAGGAATAGTGCGCTTAGTGCTAGCGCTATTACCGGGTAGCCTGAGGGCGTTTTTGCAAAATGATCGGCGCGCACGGGCCTCCCCATTGTGGGCCATCGCTGCGCAGTTGGGCCGCGCCCCGCGTGGGCCATGCTAGCGGGTCACGTGCGTGCGCGCTACGTGGGAGTGGGTGTGGATATGGTTTTTCATTTCTAGGGAATTAGTAAATGTTTATTCAATTTAGTTTTGAGCTAATCTTTGTAAAATTGTAGTAAATTCTGTATGTGTCTAAAAATAGTGAAACAAAATTTGTTAGGTTTACAAAAAAATACTATCTATCTGTTGGTGTAGTTAGTTTATAGTTATCTGTGATAATGATAGATTCATTAATTTATTTAGGAAAGCTTAGTATTATTTAGCTTAATATTTGTAGGAATTTTTGTGGTAAATTGGTGATAGCTTTGGCCATGAAATTTTTCTAGTAAGTTCATTGTATTATTATGTGCTCACTGTAATTTTTGTAACCTTAGAGTAGGTTGATAAATAGGGTAGCTAATACTCCTTGTTTTGTCGTATATATGGTAAACCGATATTAAGAGTAAGAATGCCTTTAGTTGCTAAGTAATACATAAAATATTTCATATCTGTTAATGGAAATGATAGGTAACTTAGCATGTTAGTTGGTAGAGCTAGCTTAGTAGCTTGATAGATGTATTTTATTTTAAGAGTTGTTGTTGCCATATTATTAAGTGTTGCATCATCATTTCATGCATATAGGTAACGAGTTGGTAGAGTTCATGCCTACGGACAACTAAGAGTATGAGGAGATTATTGAGGAGTATAAGGAGGAGATTCTCATATAGGAGGGAGCCTCGGAGCCTTCAATTGCTGACTTTGTTGACACCCCGCCTGCTCAAAGCAAGCCCCAGTGCATAACCCTTATTTTAAATGATCACTGAATATATATGTGATGTGCATTTACGTTACAGACATTTTATGGAAACAACATACATAGATATACCTACCTATGAGTCCTACTAGTATAGGTCGAGTAGCTGCTATGCTCAGAATTTTGGTAGCATGAGTAATGTAACACCCCTGGTGTTAGTCTTACCTAATTGCACTTGCATTTCCTGATCATGAGCATCATTCATCCATTCATAAGCATATATCACTTGAAACATGTGAAACATGATTATGAAACAAGAGTATCGTTTCAAGTGTTTTCATCATTTCAGTACCTTTAGTGCTTGATTTTTGTATGACCAATCTATGGTATAGCTAAATATATTGTTAAACATCTTAGCTATGCTTAGAAAGTCATTAGGAACAATGTTCATGTTGATCATTTTGCCCAATTAAGATTTCAAATCATGGTTTGACTTGTTTTGACCCTAGGACTTTTTGGTTTGACTGTTCAAAAAGTACCACTTAGAATATTTGCATGTCTAAGCAACCTAAAGCAAAGTTGTAGCAAATTTTATAAGGAACAAAAGTTATTTTGTGGCCAAGTCATGAAAATGAGCACAACATGTTCAATTTGGGCCCACAAGTCGGATTTGTGGTGCTGACTCAACACTTAGAATATTTCTAAGTCAAAAGTCAGATTCCAGTTTCATGTACTCAACTTTGGCTCGATATAACTTGTGATCCAGTGAGATTTAGGTCTTGGTCCTGTAATATGATTTCTAGCTGGTACTTAGAGCTATAACTTTCATTTCTACTATTTTCGCTAAGGACCAACGGATTAGGAGTTAGAGCCTCACCAAATGGCGTTGTCAGTCAGTTCATTGATCGCTGAATCGTAGCTACAGTGTTCCGGTTTCAGTTAGTCCATGGCCGACCGAGGTCAGGTGGTGGCCGCCGCGTGTTCGCCACGCGCTCGGCTCGCCCTGACCACGCAGCGCGCTGGCTAGCTTGAAGAGGAGCGCGCCCTGCTGCTCTCCGCACGCGCTCTGCCCCCTTTCACCCCTCCTTGCCTTCCCCATTCGCAGCCGCAGCGCACCGCCGATGCCATCAGCTCCGCCGGGCTCGCTCGAGCTCGCCGCGGCGCCACAGCCACCACCATTCAACCCGCAGCTCCGCCATCGCCTCTCGGACCTCGTCAGCGCTTTCATGGAGCCAGCCAAGCTGTAGGTGAGCGACATTGCCACCGTGCACCACCGCGGCATGGCCACCATGGTCACCGCCGGTGATCGCACGCGGTCCCGCCTGACCGCTTCACCGTAGCCACTAGCCGTAGCATAGGAAGGTCCGCCTTGTTTACCCTGTGCTTGCGCGCGCCTTGTATGGCCACCAACCGTCGGGGTTCGCCGGAGCACCACCGTGCGCCATGGCCGAGCCACCGTGGGCCATGGCCGGTATCCAGGGAGTCCATTAGAGTCTAGCTTTAGGGGTGCTATGGGTGCGGGAGACCGAGGTGAGCACGCCGGTGCCGTCGGGTTCACCGGGGGAGCTCGCCGTCGGCGAATTTCGCGGCTGCCGCGCCGTCGTCTCCCTCCGTCCCCTGTTCTGTGTCTATGACACGGGGGTCCCGCGCGTCAGTCGCTGAGCCGAAGAGGGAGCCAGGCTTGGGCTGCGCTGTGTCGTGGGCCGTCGGATCTTTTCGGGCCGGCCCAGTACTGTTTAAGTGATTGGATTTCCCTTTTATTCTTTATTATCTAAAATCTAAAATGGTTTGAAAATTGTTTGGGTGATCAAACTTGCTCCAAATTTGTTGAAACAAATTTTGCTAGGTTCCTTATCATCAGATCTACTTGGGAAAATTATTGCATGTCATTTTTGGGATACTTTTCTGTAGGATTTTATTTAATCATGGATATTGCTGATAACTTGAAAAATATGTAGAAAAATCTATAGTCTGCAGAAAAAATATGATTTCAAGTTTGTTAATCTTCTTAGGTCATGTACTTCCTAGTAAAAATATGTTTTATGCATGTGCTGTGAGAAAATTTTGAGGTGTAGTTCAAGTGCCTTTAATGGTTGATTTTTGTTATTTTTGCTAGAGAGCAAACTTTGTATAAAACATGCATGTGGTAATTTTAGTACAGTCATCATAGGCTATGAAGAACCTAGGAAAAATATTAATTTTGTTGTTTGACACTTTTCATAGTAGAAAGTAATTTCATGCTCATTTTTATGCTATAGCTTGTCATTTTTGTGTAGGATAGTTTACTTATCCAAATGTCATGAAATTTTTATGGTAGTCTGTTTAGGGTAGTATTATGCTACTATAATTTTCTCAGATTTTTAGGAGCATCAGAAATATATGTTGCTATTCAAACCTATTATTAATTAGGGTTTAAGCAAGTGTTGCTTTAAGTGTGATTAATAAATTAGCAAAGCTTTGGTGTATCTTTGAAGTATTTAATAAAATATGTTGACTTAACATATTAGTAGTAGAAGAGAATGCAGTAGATGACATGTGCTTATAGTATAGTTTCTTGGATGATGTTGACTACCTTGTATTTCAACATACCCATGGCATTCACCTCCTTCGATGCACCGTTTGCATAATCACTTACGCGCATTGCATCATACAGGATTGCAAACCGAGAACCCAGTCGTCATACCCGAGGAGCCAGAGGAGCAGCTCGAGGTGCAGCAGCAGGAAGTGCCAGAAGCCGACGAGGAGGACGTTGAGGAACTTCCGGAGTGCCCCGATCACCGTCCGAGCTCATTCAAGAGAGGCAAGCCCCGGAGCATTTTTCTCCCGGTTTGCGATTATTTAATTAAATACTTTACTTTAAATTGATGCATTATGTTCAGGAGTTGTTTGCAACCGTTGCTGCATTATACCTTGCTTACCTTTGTTATACTATATCCTTGTTACCCTGGTATCCGCAGTCGAGTCAATGCTTAGCTGGCTTAGACCGGTAGAAGTCAGGTGATTTCCTGTCACCTGCGAGCTATAGGTGGTTACCTGGATCTGCTTGGATGACTATGAAGTCATGGTATAACTAAGTGTTAAATGAAGTTGAGACCGGACGGAGACTTGCAAAGTTTTGGACTATAGTGCTTTCCGTTTGTGTCGATTAAGGACCGACCGTTGTTGGGCCTCGAGTCATGTTGAACGCATGCCTTACATTTAGCTGGCCGGATAAAGTACCTTCTGACCGCAAAGCTGGGAGATTTTTCAGGCCGAGTAGATTGCCCGCAACGCACTGTACCGGAGCAGGTGTGGTAGGACACGGGGGCGGGATGATAAGACCAAAGTGCAGTCGGTCGGCCCCCGGGTACATGTGGTTCCTGGCAAACTCGAGATTCCTAGAAAGTTGTCTCGGTGATCAATATCTCACTTTAGCGGGTGAGTGAGGTTTGTGTAAGGAACAAATCACCAGCTGGTTAGGAATCGATTCGAATCGCCATCGCTCCTAGATAGTGAGCACTTGACTTGAGTTACTTCATCGTAGTAAATGTTATGGAACACCTAGACAGTTATAATGAATATGACAGTATGGAAGTTGTTTAATGATCATTGGTTATCATTATCTGCTTAATCACATGTTTACTCTTGTATAGGTGCAAATCTAGTTGACAGGTTAATAATAATTAACTTGGCAATAATGCTTTTAGAAAGGTTCTTGAAATGCTAAAAATGCTTCTTTTTGCAAATGAGTCAGCTACCCTACTATAAAGCCCTTCATAATCCTTGGTGTCATTTATTTTCGGTTATGTCGGGTAAGTCTGGCTGAGTACCTTCTCGTACTCAGGGTTTTATTCCCACTTGTTGCAGATGGGCAGATGTATTACGGCTACTGTATCAACTGCCTTTATCCTACGATGGGTGATGCTTAGGACCATGGGCATGGTCATTCCTTACGTCTCACCTGATGCTTTTGTTGGAGATAATCATTCGCTGGCACTATATTTAAACTCCACGTGAGTGTTTGTGTGGTTTGAACAAATGACTTCTGCTACTTTTATTCGAACTGGTTTGTAATAACTATGTTTAAACTCTGATGTATCTGAGATCGCGAACTTTTATGTAATATGTGATGGTGACCGCTAAACTTATTACGATCATGGCTGGGACACAAGTTGGTTTGAAATCCTTCGTGATTTCATGGACTACCGGGTTATACGGGCTTAAGTTTGCTCAATCGTCTGCTCTGGTGGATGATTTTCTTACTTAATTTCGTATAATTGGTCGGTTCTGTCACAGCTGGTATCAGAGCATGGTTTAGCGTGTACTGTTCACAAGTGTATTTAAAACAAAAAGGCATTTGGAAAACATGATTTTAAAACTATAAAGTGTGCCAGTGATCATATCCTTTATGCCCAGTTAAGGACTTTAGGTGGCTTAATTAAGTACTGACTGGGGTTCTTGCATCATATTTCTCTTTCGTCACTCATACGGCGTGCTATTGTATAAGTGCCACTTGGTTGAGTGGTAATGAATGGATCATTTGCCTCTACGCCTCGGTAAGTGTGAGTTGTGAGAGCATGATCGGATACACCGCCGATCTAGGGTGAATGCTTATATGATGCTGGAGTAATTACATGTTCTACGCATGTTTTACAAAGGTATCTCATGTATGGGTCTTCCGTCTGTGGAGGCGATGCCGTCAATAGGACGATGGTTCGGGTAGTTACTACCGTGGTACACGTATCTGGGGATTCGTGTAGAGCGTGTAGATAAAAATTTTACTGCTTTTATGCATTCATTGGGAATTGGGCTGAAATGAATCTTCTACAGGTACATAACAACGCTATCGTGTAGAACGTATTAGCTACGTATTTGAGAGATCGTTGTTATGCCACCGAATTCGTCGTTAGAAATTATTTATTTCCTAAGTTTGTGAGAACGTATGGCACGTACATACATCATGTTACTTGTGCATTTCATTCATCTCATGCATTCCTCCCCTTATAAATTGATTATCTCATTTTGATAAAAGAGATATCACCAAAAATATGTTTCCCCGAGGTAATAAGAGAACTTTTGCTACAGATGGCCCGCACGAAGCAGACCGCCCGTAAGTCCACCGGAGGAAGAGCACCCCGATGTCCGTTGGCCCTGAGGGAGCACCGCACCACGAACACCTTCTTGAGCGAGTTTGGCATGCCAACTTTGCTTTGGAGAGTGCTCCATGATGTGGGGTACCCAGAGGGTCAAGAGCCGGTGTACTCTTGGAATGAGAACCAGTTAGCAGATGATGGACTTGTAGTGGTGGATATCACGGTTCCTACTCTCGGTGATGCTCCAGATTGGGATGGTTGGCATTTGGAGTTTGAGGGTCACACTCCAGCTGAGGGTGCAGAGGGAGCAGCCTTCCGTGTCATCAAGGACATTATGAGCAGATTTCCCAGTGAGCTTGCAGCAGCCCTAGCTGGTACTTTTCCTAGGGATAATCCTCGTGATGCCATTTGGGTTCAGCCTCAGGGAAGCGCATTGGTCAGAGGTCCAGCTAAAGGACAGGCTAGCGACAACCAGGCAATGAGTGCTATGTTCGCCGCCATCAGAGCGTATGAGGGTCTCAAGAGTACCTACTGGACTTTGACTGGCTTGCGTAGTGAGGATAAGCTCAAAGAGAAGAAGCAGAAGAAGAGACAGGCACGTGCAATAGCTAGCTTGCAGGAGTAGTTGGCTGATATGAACTTACAGAGAGATCAGGCGGTTAAGAGAGGTGATAGAGCTATGCAGCGAGTGCATACGTTGACTCAAGCCAACAACAATGCAGACCGCATGATTGGACAGCTGGTTCAGGAAAGGAATGAAGCCTGGAACGCAAGAAACCTTCTACTGCAGAGGGTCGATGAGCTAGAGGAATACAACGGCTACTTGCATGAGGAGTTTCACGTGCTCTACAATGGGGTTGGCCCATATGCTCCACCAGTCGCCGCTGGCATGGACATCAACGACGACAACCAGGATGAGCCTGCAGCTTCACCGGGAGACGATGGTGACGTCTCCGATCCCGACGATGGCCCCGAGGAGTAGGCTAGTGCTTTGCGCTAGTATCTAGGTCTTGTCACGATGACCTTTCTTTTGTTGGCATGTAATCTATCGTATGTTGCTTCGAATGTATGAGACTTGGCATGTGGTTGGAACTTGATTTTCGAATGCGATATCTGAACGCATAAAAAGTCCAGTGTATGTATGCTGGCAATGTGATTGTATGGACGCGATGTTTGCCGTTTAAGTAATTGGATTAAGTGCTGTTGTTTTAATTGGAATGCGATTGTTGTGCCTCTGTTTTATTGTATGAATTTATTCTCTCCAGTAAATTCAGTACGGCATAATTTTTCCTTCACTCGCAATTATTACAGCTTCACTCAATCGTACTTGTTGCTGAAATATGCAGATGACAAACACTCGCCGAACCACGTATGAGGCCGCTGAGCCCGGTGCTAACGGTACGGGGACCGGTGGTGGTGGTGGTGGTGGAAACCACGGCAACAACAATGAACCTCCCCATGAACCACATTTGCCACCTCCTCCCCCATTTACCCCCGAGATGTTCCTCGCACAGCTGCTCGGGAGTCAGCGCAACACGGAACAATCCCAGAAGAACATGGAGGATCTTCTTCGAACCATCGCCAACAACGTTCAACGTGGCAACAATTAAGGTGGTGGCATGGGAGTGAACCAATATAGCAGCTTCAAGGATTTCATGGACACCAGGCCGCCAGTATTCAAGGAAGCAACAGAGCCACTCGATGCTGAGGAATGGATCAACACGATGGAAGATAAATTCCGTGTGTTGAGGATGACTGAGGTTCTAAAAACGGAGTATGCTGCACTTCAATTGCAAGGACCGGCGGGAATGTGGTGAAAGCACCATCGTACTACCTTCCCTCCAAATGCTCAGATTTCTTAGAGAGAGTTTGTTGAGGCTTTCCGTGGAGCCTATATTCCACCCGGGCTGACCGAGATGAAGTTGGGAGAGTTTCTGGCATTGAACCAGGGCACCAAAACCGTGACGCAATATCTGCATGCCTTCAACAACTTATGTCGCTATGCTCCCGACATGGTTGACACAGATGCTAAAAGGATAGCCAGTTTTAAGAGGGGTCTCAATCCAAAAATGATGAAGCATGTTGGTACCAACAACCGTGTTAGATTCAATGACTTCATCAGCGACTGTCTGAAGCAGGAGAAGAATAACAACGCCAGCACCGCAGCCAAGACACGTAAGAGAGCCTTTGAAGGTGGGCCGTCTCAAGCTAGAGCACCTATGGGAGGTCGTCCTCCATATCACCCATCGGCACCTGGCGCTAGATTCCGGCCACCTCAGCCAAGAAGCCAGAATTTCCGTGGACCTCAAAAGCCGTACAAGATGGCAGTATAGCCCAACAAAGCAGCCGCAACTGCGGTACAAGGCAGTTCCAAGGGAGCTGTGGGATCTGCTGGGACAGTAAGAGGACCCTGCTATAACTGTGATCAACCCGGTCATTTCTCAAGATTTTGTCCGTACCCGCCTAAGAAGAAGCAGCAGACTTATAATGCTAGAGTGCACAGTACAACAGTGGATGAAATTCTAGAGGGAGAGCCCGTCACTGCTGGTAAGTTTCCTGTCAACGAAAACCCTGCAGTTGTTCTATTTGATTCTGGATCATCGCATTCTTTTATGAGTCAAGCATTTGCACAGAAACATGGACAACTATGCACAGAATTGGGTTATGGGTACCGTATAAGTTCAGCAGGGGCTGATGTTTTGACCAACCAGATGGTTCGAGGGGCAACCCTTGAATTAGGTAGCAGGAAGTTCCGAGTGAACTTAATAGTTATGCCGGGATTAGTTTTGGATGTCATTATAGGGATGAATTGGATGAAGGATTGGGGAGCAGTCATAGATACAGGAAGTCGAGTACTTACCCTTAAGGATCCCCTGGGTGAGGGTACTTTCCAAGTACCATTGCCTCGAAGAACAGACCTTATAAGTGTTACATGTGCTACGGCAGTCATTCCTATTCATCAGATTCCGGTAGTGTGTGAATTCCCGAACGTATTCCCGGATGAGCTACCTGGTCTTCCGCCAGATAGGGAGATTGAGTTTGGAATTGAGCTAGTCCCTGGAACAGCTCCGATTTCAAGGAGACCCTATCGGATGCCTCCAGATGAGTTAGCTGAGCTGAAGAAGCAATTAGAAGATTTGTCAAAAAAGGGGTTTATTTGGCCAAGCAAGTCTGAATGGGGATGTCCTGCTTTGTTTGTGAAAAAGAAGAAAGAGGGCACGTTGAGAATGTGCGTAGATTATAGGCCACTCAATGCTGTGACCATCAAGAATAAATATCCCTTGCCACATATTGATGTTCTGTTTGACCAATTATCCAAGGCCAAGGTGTTCTCAAAAATAGATTTGAGATCCGGTTATCATCAGATTAAGATTAGGCCACAGGATATACCGAAAACTGCATTCTCCACCAGATACGGGTTGTATGAGTATCTTGTCATGTCTTTTGGCTTGACGAATGCTCCCGTATACTTTATGTTTTTGATGAATACAGTTTTCATGCCAGAATTGGATAAGTTTGTGGTAGTATTCATCGATGACATTCTGGTGTACTCCGAGAACGAAAAAGATCATGAAGAGCATCTGAGAACTGTCTTGACCAGACTTAGAGGTCATCAATTGTATGCTAAGTTTAGCAAATGCGAATTCTGGCTGAAGGAAGTTCCTTTCCTTGGTCACATTCTATCAGAGAAGGGGGTGTCGGTCGATCCAAGTAAGGTGCGAGAAGTTATGAATTGGAAAGCACCGACCACAGTTCCGGAGATTAGAAGTTTCCTAGGACTAGCCGGTTATTACCGTCGCTTTATACCAGATTTCTCAAAGATCGCCAAACCGATGATGAGTCTCCTACAGAAGGATCACAAGTTTGTGTGGACAGAAGAGTGTGAAGCAGCTTTCCACACTTTGCAGAAACTGTTGACCACTGCTCCTGTTCTAGCACAACTAGATATTGAGAAACCCTTTGATGTGTTTTGCGACGCATTGAAGACTGGATTGGGTTGTGTTCTTATGCAAGAAAGGAGAGTCATAGCTTATGCATCACGTCAATTGAGAAAGCACGAGGTCAACTATCCAACACATGATCTGTAACTTGCTGCAGTTGTGCACGCCCTAAAAATTTGGAGACATTACCTACTTGGTAATGTGTGCAATATTTTCACGGATCACAAGAGTCTTAAGTATATCTTTACCCAACCAGAGCTAAACATGAGACAACGTAGATGGTTGGAATTGATCAAGGATTACAACTTGAATGTGCAATATCATCCTGGTAAAGCCAATGTAGTGGCAGATGCTTTGAGCAGAAAGTCACATTACTTGAATGTGCAATCATTACTTGAAGATGGATTCGATCTAATGCATCCTGCTGTGTTACATAGTATTCAGATTAGTTGCTCTTTGGAGAGTAAGATAATAGAAGGCCAGAAAACTGACAAGGGGGTATTCCACATCAAAGAGAAAATAAAAGAAGAGCCGTCTCCACACTTTAAAGTGGATGAACAGGGCGTGTTGTGGTTTGACAACCGTCTTGTGGTTCCCAAGGATCGAGAGCTTAGGAATAAGCTCATGGATGAAGCTCGCCTTTCTAAGCTATCTATCCATCCCGGAAGTAGTAAGATGTATCAAGGACTAAGATCCCGCTATTGGTGGACCAAAATGAAGAAAGAAATTACAGCATATGTTGCCAGATGTGACACATGTTGTCGAGTGAAAGCCATTCACATGAAACCTGCCGGTATGTTGCAACCCTTATCAGTCCCTAGTTGGAAGTGGGATGATATCAGTATGGATTTTATCACGGGTTTGCCCACTACTCAAAAAGGACATGATTTGATATGGGTAATTGTGGATCGTCTTACCAAGACCGCTCATTTCTTGCCTGTCAAAACAGATTATCGACCACCTCAATATGCCGAGAGATATATCACAGAAATTGTGAGGTTGCATGGAATACCAAAGACCATAGTGTCTGATAGAGGCTCACAGTTCACGGCTCATTTTTGGGAACATTTACACAAAGGCTTAGGAACTAGTTTGATTCGCAGTACCGCTTATCATCCTCAGACAGATGGTCAGACTGAATGAGTAAATGCTGTTTTGGAGGATATGTTGAGAGCCTGTGTATTGTCTTCCAAGGGATCATGGGAGTCATGGTTACCGTTAGCTGAATTTTCTTATAATAATAGTTATCAAGAAAGCATCAAGATGGCCCCATTCGAAGCTTTGTATGGCAGAAAATGTAGAACACCATTGAATTGGGTCGAGCCTGGTGATAGAAGGTATTATGGCATTGACTTTGTAGAAGAAGCCGAGAAGAAAGTTCATATTATTCAGCAGAATATGAAAGCTGCCCAATCACGTCAGAAAAGCTATGCAGACAAAAGAAGGAGACCCCTTGTATTTGAAGTTGGTGACTATGTTTACCTGAAAGTCACGCCAATGAAGAAGAAAAGGTTTGGAATCCGAAGAAAGCTTGCCGCGAGATTCGTAGGACCATACAAGATCCTAGAACAAAGAGGTCCGGTAGCCTACAAGTTAGACTTACCTGAAACAATGAGTACCATTTTCCCAGTTTTCCATGTATCACATCTCAAGAAATGTTTGCGTGTTCCAGAGGAAAGAATAGAACCTCAAGGTATTCAACTCAAATCAGATTTGGTGTATCGTGAGCAGCCAGTCCAGGTGTTAGACACGAAGGAACGTGCTACTCGGAATAGTGTGGTGAAAACATACAAGATACAGTGGGATCATCATGATGAGGGAGATGCAACTTGGGAAACAGGAGAGTATCTACAAAAAGCTTATGAAGAATTTTATAACAAATGGTTCGTAACCCAAATCTCAGGACAAGATTTTTATAAGGGGGGAGGGCTGTAACACCCCTGGTGTTAGTCTTACCTAATTGCACTTGCATTTCCTGATCATGAGCATCATTCATCCATTCATAAGCATATATCACTTGAAACATGTGAAACATGATTATGAAACAAGAGTATTGTTTCAAGTGTTTTCATCATTTCAGTACCTTTAGTGCTTGATTTTTGTATGACCAATCTATGGTATAGCTAAATATATTGTTAAACATCTTAGCTATGCTTAGAAAGTCATTAGGAACAATGTTCATGTTGATCATTTTGCCCAATTAAGATTTCAAATCATGGTTTGACTTGTTTTGACCCTAGGACTTTTTGGTTTGACTGTTCAAAAAGTACCACTTAGAATGTTTGCATGTCTAAGCAACCTAAAGCAAAGTTGTAGCAAATTTTATAAGGAACAAAAGTTATTTTGTGGCCAAGTCATGAAAATGAGCACAACATGTTCAATTTGGGCCCACAAGTCGGATTTGTGGTGCTGACTCAACACTTAGAATATTTCTAAGTCAAAAGTCAGATTCCAGTTTCATGTACTCCACTTTGGCTCGATATAACTTGTGATCCAGTGAGATTTAGGTCTTGGTCCTGTAATATGATTTCTAGCTGGTACTTAGAGCTATAACTTTCATTTCTACTATTTTCGCTAAGGACCAACGGATTAGGAGTTAGAGCCTCACCAAATGGCGCTGTCAGTCAGTTCATTGATCGTTGAATCGTAGCTACAGTGTTCTGGTTTCAGTCAGTCCATGGCCGACCGAGGTCAGGTGGTGGCCGCCGCGTGTCCGCCACGCGCTCGGCTCGCCCTGACCACGCAGCGCGCTGGCTGGCTTGAAGAGGAGCGCGCCCTGCTGCTCTCCGCACGCGCTCTGCCCCCTTTCACCCCTCCTTGCCTTCCCCATTCGTAGCCACAGCGCACCGCCGACGCCATCAGCTCCGCCAGGCTCGCTCGAGCTCGCCACAGTGCCACAGCCACCACCATTCAACCCACAGCTCCGCCATCGCCTCTCGGACCTCGTCAGCGCTTTCACGGAGCCATCCAAGCTGTAGGTGAGCGACATTGCCACCGTGCACCACCGCGGCATGGCCACCATGGTCGCCGCCGGTGATCGCACGCGGTCCTGCCAGACCGCTTCACCATAGCCACTAGCCATAGCATAGGAAGGTCCGCCTTGTTTACCCTGTGCTTGCGCACGCCTTGTATGGCCACCAACCGTCGGGGTTCACCGGAGCACCACCGTGCGCCATGGCCGAGCCGCCGTGGGCCATGGCCGGTATCCAGGGAGTCCATTAGAGTCTAGCTTTAGGGGTGCTATGGGTGCGGGAGACCGAGGTGAGCACGCCGGTGCCGTCGGGTTCACCGGGGGAGCTCGCCGTCGACGAATTTCGCGGCTGCCGCGCCGTCGTCTCCCTCCGTCCCCTGTTCTGTGTCTATGACACGGGGGTCCCGCGCGTCAGTCGCTGAGCCAAAGAGGGAGCCAGGCTTGGGCTACGCTGTGTCGTGGGCCGTCGGATCTTTTCGGGCCGGCCCAGTACCGTTTAAGTGATTGGATTTCCCTTTTATTCTTTATTATCTGAAATCTAAAATGGTTTGAAAATTGTTTGGGTGATCAAACTTGCTCCAAATTTGTTGAAACAAATTTTGCTAGGTGCCTTATCATCAGATCTACTTGGGAAAATTATTGCATATCATTTTTGGGATACTTTTCTGTAGGATTTTATTTAATCATGGATATTGCTGATAACTTGAAAAATATGTAGAAAAATCTATAGTCTGCAGAAAAATATGATTTCAAGTTCGTTAATCTTCTTAGGTCATGTACTTCCTAGTAAAAATATGTTTCATGCATGTGCTGTGGGAAAATTTTGACGTGTAGTTCAAGTGCCTTTAATGGCTGATTTTTGTTATTTTTGCTAGAGAGCAAACTTTGTATAAAACATGCATGTGGTAATTTTAGTACAGTCATCATAACACTTTTCATAGTACAAAGTAATTTCATGCTCATTTTTATGCTATAGCTTGTCATTTTTGTGTAGGATAGTTTACTTATCCAAATGTCATGAAATTTTTATGGTAGTCTGTTTAGGGTAGTATTATGCTACTGTAATTTTCTCAGATTTTTAGGAGCATCAGAAATATATGTTGCTATTCAAACCTATTATTAATTAGGGTTTAAGCAAGTGTTGCTTTAAGTGTGATTAATAAATTAGCAAAGCTTTGGTGTATCTTTGAAGTATTTAATAAAATATGTTGACTTAACATATTAGTAGTAGAAGAGAATGCAGTAGATGACATGTGCTTATAGTATAGTTTCTTGGATGATGTTGACTACCTTGTATTTCAACATACCCATGGCATTCACCTCCTTCGATGCACCGTTTGCATAATCACTTACGCGCATTGCATCATACAGGATCGCAAACCGAGAACCCAGTCGTCATATCCGAGGAGCCAGAGGAGCAGCTCGAGGTGCAGCAGCAGGAAGTGCCAGAAGCCAACAAGGAGGACATTGAGGAACTTCCGGAGTGCCCCGATCACCGTCCGAGCTCATTCGAGAGAGGCAAGCCCCGGAGCATTTTTCTCCCGGTTTGCGATTATTTAATTAAATACTTTACTTTAAATTGATGCATTACGTTCAGGAGTTGTTTGCAACCGTTGCTGCATTATACCTTGCTTACCTTTGTTATACTATATCCTTGTTACCCTGGTATCCGCAGTCGAGTCAATGCTTAGCTGGCTTAGACCGGTAGAAGTCAGGTGATTTCCTATCACCTGCAAGCTATAGGTGGTTACCTGGATCTGCTTGGATGACTATGAAGTCATGGTATAACTAAGTGTTAAATGAAGTTGAGATCGGACGGAGACTTGTAGAGTTTTGGACTGTAGTGCTTTCCGTCTGTGTCGATTAAGGACCGACCGTTGTTGGGCCTCGAGTCATGTTGAACGCATGCCTTACATTTAGCTGGCCAGATAAAGTACCTTCCGACCGCGAAGCTGGGAGATTTTTCGGGCCGAGTAGATTGCCCGCAATGCACTGTACCGGAGCAGGTGTGGTAGGACACAGGGGCGGGATGATAAGACCAAAGTGTAGTCGGTCGGCCCCCGGGTACATGTGGTTCCTGGCAAACTCGAGATTCCTGGAAAGTTGTCTCGGTGATCAATATCTCACTTTAGCGGGTGAGTGAGGTTTGTGTAAGGAACAAATCACCAGCTGGTTAGGAATCGATTCGAATCGCCATCGCTCCTGGATAGTGAGCACTTGACTTGAGTTACTTCATCGTAGTAAATGTTATGGAACACCTGGACAATTATAATGAATATGACAGTATGGAAGTTGTTTAATGATCATTGGTTATCATTATCTGCTTAATCACATGTTTACTCTAGTATAGGTACAAATCTAGTTGACAAGTTAATAATAATTAACTTGGCAATAATGCTTTTAGAAAGGTTCTTGAAATGCTAAAAATGCTTCCTTTTGCAAATGAGTCAGCTACCCTACTATAAAGCCCTTCATAATCCTTGGTGTCATTTATTTTCGGTTATGTCGGGTAAGTCTGGCTGAGTACCTTCTCGTACTCAGGGTTTTATTCCCACTTGTTGCAGATGGGCAGATGTATTACGGCTACTGTATCAACTGCCTTTATCCTGTGATGGGTGATGCTTAGGACCATGGGCATGGTCATTCCTTACGTCTCACCTGATGCTTTTGTTGGAGATGATCATTCGCTGGCACTATATTTAAACTCCGCGTGAGTGTTTGTGTGGTTTGAACAAATGACTTCCGCTACTTTTATTCGAACTGGTTTGTAATAACTATGTTTAAACTCTAATGTATCTGAGATCATGAACTTTTATGTAATATGTGATGGTGACCGCTAAACTTATTACGATCATGGCTGGGACACAAGTTGGTTTGAAATCCTTCGTGATTTCATGGACTACCGGGTTATACGGGCTTAAGTTTGCTCAATCATCTGCTCTGGTGGATGATTTTCTTACTTAATTTCGTATAATTGGTCGGTTCTGTCACAAGTAACCTGCCGTTACTCACAATAGGTGATTATTAAGATCACTCATGATAAAATGGTGGAAAAGAAAAATGGATACCGGGCAGGGATATGGTTTAGGTATTAGTGGGTGTAAGAGGTTGTGTCCTGCGGCCAACAGGGCATAGCTTGGTTGTAGCCCCACTAATCGACCCTTATGTTTTGGTGTTTGACGCCAAAGGGAGAGAGGGATTGAGTATGTTAGTCTTAGGGGGAGCAACATATTCATGGGGAGCTTATCTATTACATTTGGAGTTTTTATGTGTGATACACTATTATGCATTCGTCGTGTGTTTACTTTCATGCATCGAACTATTTTTATGTGATAGTGATATCTATGTGATCGTGATATGTGACATGTGTGCTCTCTACTTTGAATTATTTATATATCATATCACTTGTGTTATGCTCATTTGCTTTGCTTCCATGTTTTACTCCAATGCAAAATGAGCTTTATTTCTTGTACTCATGCTTATTTCATATCTTTGGAGTACATTATGTTGGCTTGGGTCATATAAGCCTGACTAACTCTTTTGTTCTTATTGCTAAAAGCTTATATGAACCAAGCATGTTAAAAACCTCATCTCTTTCACATACTAGAGGCGTTATTGTCATCAATCACCAAAAAGGAAGAGATTGAAAGCATCTAGGCCCCCAGTTGGGTTTTGGTGATTAATGACAATACATGATTACTGTGACTAACATGTTTTTGCAGAGGCAATTAAGTTAGGTCACGGTAATGGAGATCGATTGGGCTATCATGGTGGTCATGCCCCTATGATGGAAATCATTTCGATTTTCAAAGGATGGACGATAAGGTTAAGGATGGACTAGTTATAAATGTCGTTTGGTATTGAAGAGACACTTAGAGTAGTTTAGGACTTCATTTTTCCTTTGGTCATACTATTAAGGGGGGTATGGACGGGTAGCTTGATCTAGGTGAGTCTAGTGGGTTAGGTGTGGTGCACACTTGCTAAAACTAGCGCTAGGCAGCTCCTATAAAGCCCTTAGATCTATTGGAGCAAACTTCATTCATGTATGATCGAGAGTTGGAAGTGAACGGAGGGTCAAATGCTGATCGGATGCTGGTTTCGGTGTGATCGGACGCTAGCATAGAGTCTGGTCAGTTCATTTGATCAAGGTGAAATCATCTGGTACGACCGGACGCTTGAAAGGGTCGAGATGGCGACTAGAGGGGGGTGAATAGTCTTTTCTAAAACTTAATCGCGTCGGCTAACTGATACAAATGCGGAATTAAAACTATCGGTCTAGCTAAGACTATACCCCACTATATATGTTCACTAGCACCTTGCAAAGATAACAATTATGCAACAAAGGTGTCGGGCTAGTTAGAGCTCTCCTAAACAATTCTAGGAGCAAGGTTACACAAACCTATGCCACTAGTATTTTAAGCAACAAGAGAGCTCCTACACATGCTAGTAAGCAAAAGCACAAAGCTAACAAAGCTCACTAGCAATGCTCAATAACAAGGCAACCAATGCCTAATTAGAGAGCGCAAATACTTAGCTACACAAACAAAGCAATGTGACTAATAAGGTTACTAAAACCAAATTAGCCACGCAAGGGAGCTACTTCTATGCTACACAAGCAAGAAGGTAATTAGCAAGCTACACAAGCTATCTAATTACAAGAGCAACTACACAAGCTTAATATGTATAAAAGTAATTGCAAGCTTATGTAATGGGGATGCAAGGTTGACACGATGATTTTTCTCCCGAGGTTCACGTGTTTGCCAACACGCTAGTCCCTGTTGTGTCGACCGCTCACTTGGTGGTTCGGCGGCTAATTAACATCACCCGCTAAGCCCGCACGTCAGGCGCCACAAGAACCTACCCCTTGAGTGAGGGTAGCTCAATGACATGCTTTACTAGAGTTGCTCTTTGCGGCTCCCATGGGGCGAGCACAATGCCCCTCACAAGTACTTCTCCAGAGCGCCGCACAAGCTTCTTGCGCGCTTCGACGGAGACCACCACCAAGCTGTCTAGGAGGTGGCAACCTCCAAGAGTAACAAGCACCACCGGCTTGCAACTCGATCACCTAGTGCCACTCGATGCAACCTCACGATGCAATCGCACTAGAATCGCTCACTCACACAATCGGATGATCGCTATCAAGTATATGTGAGATGGAGGGCTCCTAAGCACTCTCAAGCATGGACACAAAGTCCCCCAAGGTGCTCAGCACCAGCCATGGCCGAAGGCCACTTCTATTTATAGCCCCAAGAGCTAAACTAGCCGTTACCCCTTCACTGAGCAAAAATCGGGCCGACCGGACGCTCCGGTCGTGTTGACCGGACGCTGAACCTTAGCGTCCGGTCACCCACAGACGGCCACGTGTCCCGATTCCAACGGTCACTTGACCTGACCAGACGCAGCAGCATCAACTGACCGGACGCTGGACCCCAGCGTCCGGTCGTTTCCAGTAAGGTACCCGAGGCATATTTCTTCGACCGGACGCGTCCGGTCCACCTTGACCGGACACAGACCAGCATCCAGTGCAATACCCTCGGTGCTGTGCAGACCCATCAGTTTGACCGGACGCACGCTGCTAGCGTCCGGTGCTTTCAGACCCAGCGTCCGGTCAATTGACCAACGCTAGCGTCTTCGTGATCAACTCGTTTTCACTTCTAACTTCTTCACCCTTGCTCCAATGTGCCAATCACAAGAATTTGCATCCGGCGCAATAGAAAATAGGCATTCCATTTTCCCGAAAGCGCTGACACCAAACCCATCTCAACCCTGCAAACACCACCTCCTTTGTAAATGTGCCAACACCACCAAGTGTACACCACCATGTGTATGTGTGTTAGCTTTTCACAATCATTTCCTAAAGGATGTTAGCCACTCAACTTGCCACGCCACTTGATCCTAGCGATAATGCAAAGTTAGATCACTCGAGTGGCACTAGATGACTGATATGCAAACAAGTTTGCCCCTCTTGATAGTACGACCATCTATCCTAAACCCAGTCATAAACTTCTCTACACACCTATGACCGGTGAAATGAAATGCCCTAGGTTATACCTTTGCCTTGCGCATTCCATTCCATCTCCTCCAATGTTGATGCAACACATGCACCAACATGATCAACAATGATATGATCCACTTCATATCATCACGTGATCATATTGGTTCATCGATCTTGACTTTACTTGCTCTTCACCGTTGCCATCGTCCATCGGCGCCAAGTCTTGCTCAAGCTTCACCGCCACGTGGTCCATCACTCCAAAGCCTTCGACTTGCCCTTCGCGCTTACAACCAGTCCATCAAGCCAAGTCTTGTCTTGATCTTCTCCACCTTGATCACATGACTCAATGTCATGTCTCATGTGCATTTAAGCTCCTTCATCATCACATGTGTGAGCTCTGCAACATCTCCAAGCCATTTTCACCTTCATGGCATATGTTGCTCACACACATGTACCTATAGACTAATCACCTGTGTATCTCACATAAACACAATTAGTCCACCTAAATTGTCACTCAATTACCAAAACCAAACAAGGACCTTTCAATGCTAAGAGATGAAGTGACCGGAAGCTGAGAGCCATCGTCCGGTCGACTCCAGTAAGGTTCCAGAGAGAGAAAATTGCGATCGGATGCTGTCTAGCGTCCGGTCACCACTTGAACATTGGAGGTCAGGGTGAACTGACCGGAGCATCCGATCAACATAACCAGAGCATCCGGTCACCCCGCAGAGGCACATAATGGTTCATTTTTCAACCCATGTTATAAATACTTCCTCCATTCATGTGAGAGGGTACTTTTGCTCATTCCAACAGTTGAGAAACACCTTTAAGAGTGCAAGAAGAGCAAGGTTCTAGTGAGGTGATTGAGATTTGAGAATCCCAAAGAGAGCCCTCATTAGTGAGATCAAGAGTAGCAAAGTGTGCATCCACCCTTCTCATTAGGCTTGTCGTGGTCAAGTGAGAGTTCGTGCTTGTTACTCTTGGTGATCACCATCACCTAGATGGCTTGGTGGTGATTAGGAGCTTGGTGATCATCCGACGGAGCTTGTGGATGACCTAACTCAAGTTGTGAGCGGTTGTGGGTGATTTACCATGATGTAGTGTCAAAGAATCAACCCATAGAGAGCACTTGATCCTTGCGCAGATCAAGGGGGAGCTACACCCTTACGTGGGTGCTCCAATGAGGACTAGTGGGGAGTGGTGACTCTCTGATACCTCGACAAAACATCGCCGTGTTCCTCCTTCTCTCTTTACTTTGAGCAATTCAATTCTTGTCATTTACATTCATAGAGTTGCCATGCTAGAGTATGATTGGAACTTAGGTTGCTAAACTTTTGTGCGTTAGATCAATAGAAACACTTTCTAGGTATAAGGGGTTAATTGAGCTAACCGTAGGGTTTAATTATTGCAAAAAAATTTAGAATTAGCCCAATTCACCTCCCCCCTCTTGGGCATCTTGATCCTTTCAAGAGGTTCTAAAGAGGAAACAAATGAGTAATATTGGTAAAAGTTTGCTAAATGTGAATGAGTTGTTACCCCCTTTTGAAGACTCCCAAGGATGTTGTCAACAGGAGATCTTGTTGTATTATTTACCTTAGCCTTGGATAATCAATGGCCGCTTGTCCATCTTCTAGATTTTCATTATCTTCTTGCTTGAATATAGGTTGTAGGTTCTATCCTTGAATCAGAGTTGGACTTGCTGCTGCTGTCAGAGGGAGTGTGGCACTGCCGCTCTGCTAATTTGTAGCAGGGGTCGGCTCCCCCTTAGCAGTAGGTACGTCAGTGGAACTTTGTTCATCAGCATCTTGAGGAACCTCCACTTCAGTGACTTCGTCTTCTTATGGTCTTATATCACCAATAGCCAATTGCTTAATTGCTTCACATGGTGGATCCTCCTTTCCTACAACACTTGAATCAACTTGCTCCACTTGAGAGCCATTAGATTCATCAAATGTCACGTCTACTGCTATTTCAACTCTCCCAAAGGTTTTGTTGAAAACACGATAGGCATGCTCATTTGATCCATAACCAAGAAGAAAACATTCATCAACTTTAGGTGCAAACTTAGAGGTTTTGGGTTTCTTATTAAGTATGAAACACATGCACCCAAACACTCTAAAGTATTACACCTTTGGTTTGTTACCGGTTAGAAGCTCATATGAAGTTTTCTTCAACTTCTTGTGTAGGTAGAGGCGGTTGATGGCATGGCAAGCGGTGTTGATGGCTTTGCCCCAAAATAGGTCTGGCATCTTGTACTTATCTAGCATTGTCCTTGCCATGTCAATTAGTGTATGATTCTTTCTCTCTACCACACCATTTTGTTGAGGGGTGTATGGAGTTGAAAACTCATGCTTGATGCCCTCTTTATCAAGAAACTCCTCAACTTGGGTGTTCTTAAATTCGGTCCCATTGTCGCTTCTCATTTTCTTGATGGGGAGACCGAACTCCTTTTGAGCTCTTCTAACAAAAGTCTTCACTTTGTCTCTAACTTGATACTTATCAAACAAGAAAAATATTCAAGTGAAATGAGAATAATCATCAACAATAACAAGACCATATTTGTTACCCCCGATACTTAGGTAGGCGACCGGTCCAAAGAGATCCATATGTATGAGCTCTAATGGTTGTGTCATGGTCATGATGCTCTTTGGTGGGTAAGGTACGCCAACTTGCTTTCTGGCTTGACAAACGCTACATATCCTTTCTTTCTCAAAGTAAATATTTGTTAGCCCAAAGATGTGTTTGTCCTTTTGAAGTTTGGCCAAGTTCCTCATCCCAACATGGGCTAGTCGGCGATGCCAAAGCCACCACATGCTAGATTTTGCCACTAAACAAGTCTCAAGATTAGCTTTACTTTTATTGAAATCAACTAGGTAAAGCTTGTTCTTTAAATGACCCATAAAGACAATAGAGGAATCCTCCCTTCTAAGGACTTTCACACCCCTATTCGTAAAGAGACAATTGAAGCCCATCTCACACAATTGAGAAACGAACAACAAATTGTAACCTAACGAATCAACATGTAAAACATTTGTAATTGAATGCTTAAGGGTTATAGCAACTTTATCGAGACCAATCACATCCCCTTTAGAGTTGTCTCCAAAGAGAATATTTTCATTTGAGTCCATCTTCATCGTATATGATGAGAACATACTCCTTTCTCCAGTCATGTGATTTGTACATCCACTATCAAGCACCCAACTTGACCCACCGAAGGAGTATGCCTGCAAAATAGATTTAGTTGCTTGATTTAGGTCCCCAATTTGACTTGGGGCCTTGCATGTTAGTCACAAGAAATTTAGGAACCCAAATAGAAGTATTTCTATGTGTTGGCTTCCTTTCCAACATATTTGGCAACCACTTTTCCACTACTGTTGTTCCTTAAAATAAAACACGAAGTCAAGCTTTGTTGAGGTGGTTGAAACTTTGGTTGATAGGCATACTTGTTCATAGTGCCCCATACTGATTCCTTTGGCTTTTGCTGACCCTATTTCTGCTAGAACACCTTCTTCTTGGGCTTAGTTTGATCAGGGGCAGAAATGGTGGCCTTCCCATTTTTGCAGGGAGCGGCACAACTCGCCTTCACTACGGCATTGCCGCTCTGGACTGCGGCACTACTGCCATCTATGTAGGCTAATCTATACTAACTATTTCCTTCCTCTCAAACTTAACACACTCATAGCTATTTATGATCTTTCTTCCAATTGTCTTGGCTCCTGTAGTGTGCCTAAGCCCATGCTTGATTGAGGGGTGTCTCCCTTGCTTGAATTGAGGCACTTTTGGATTATTTGCCTTCTTGTCACTTACTTGAGCCTTACCACTCAAGCAGCCCTTGCCAATGATCTCATTGAGTTTAGTAATTTCTTTTCTCATTGCCTCTATGTTTGCAAGGTTAGTGGAATAAGCATTCAAATCAATATTGTAACATTTTCCATAATCTTGACTAGTGGAGGTAGTAGAGGCATCATTTGCCTTAAAGGGATGTGAGTTGTTGTCCCAAAGAATGTTATATTGCAGCTCAAGTTCTTTGTGCTTTTCATCTAAGTCACAATACCTCTTCTTGAGAGCAATATTTTCTTTCTTTGTGATAGCATGGTCCCCTTGTTCTTTGGCTAAGGCCTTGCACAAGGATTCCACCTCACTTCTCTCTAATGCAAGAGCTTCTTTTCTAGCAATGTAGAGATCCTCTTGTTGGATAAGAGTCTCTTCTCTAGATTCTAGCTCGGCTTGGACACTCTCTAAATCCTCCATTAGCTTAATGATGAATAATTTGGTCTTTCCATCCGAATTTTTAGTTATCATGTTTATTTCTTCATCATTAGATTCATCATCACTATAGCTATCACTAATATCACTACTAGAGATATCACTAGGAGGTGGAGGTGGAGGAGTTTTGGCCTTGGATTTAGATTTTACCTTCTCACCTTTTACCATAAGACAAATGTGAGGAGAGTAGTAGTCATCATCGAACATGTTGGTGAAGAGCATTGGTGAAGAAGATGGCTCATGGATAGCAATGGTTGCAACTTTCTCATCTTCTTCACTTGAGCTTTCTTTAGTTGAGTCCCATTCATGCCCAATGTGAGCCTCTCCCATGTACTTCTTGCTCTTTCTATGGTTGGCCTTCTCTTCTTTCTAGTCCTTCTTGTATTTGTTGTCCTTGATCTCATATGGACATTTGGCAATGAAGTGATTGGTGCTTCTACAATTGTAGCATGTTCTCTTTTTCTTGTTTGGGAAGCTTCTCTTCACTACCTTGTAGCCTTACTTCTTTAGCCCCTTGTGATACCTCCTCATAAAGAGAGCAACATCATCCACTTTCTTGTATTGGTCATCATCATGTTCACTCTCACTAGAGGATGAGGTGGTCTCTACTCTTTCTTGAACTTGCTTGCCTACTTTGGGTTTGCTAGTTGAAGCTTGCTTGTTGGTCTTGGACTTGCTATTAGAGCCTTGCTTGCTTGATTTGTTGGACTTGAGAGCTACATCCTTGTTGATCTTGATGCCTTCTAGCTTTGCTTGCAATTCTCCAAGCTTCTTTCTCTTATTTGCTTCTTCTCTTTGCATATCAAAGGTCAAGATCCTCCCAAGTACATCATTTGGTGTGAAGTACTCAAACTTTTTCTTGTCTCTAATTAAAGTGACAACTTTATGATCACAACCATAATTTTGACAACTTTATGATCATCTAGCTCATCACAACCATAGCCTCTAATCTTGCCCGCCATTGTTATCAACCTATTAAACATCTCTTATGGCCCTTCTCCATCCAAGATAACAAATCGGTTGAGCTTGGACATCAACAAATCAAATTTTGTCTTTCTCACTTTGTCAACTCGATATGCAAGATACAAAGTATCCCAAATTTGCTTGGCAACATCCACACCAATCACTCTATTGTACTCATCACCATCCAAGGCACTAAGTTGCACACTAGTAGCTTGACCGTTGAGGTGGATGATTCTCATTTATTCCATGGTTGGATTCTTGGGATCAACAGGTGGCTCAAATCCATTGCAAATAACCTCCCAATTCTAGGATGAAGACCTATAAGATAGGCTCTCATCAAGTGCTTCCACCTGGCAAAGTTAGTCCCATCGAAATGAGGTAACTTGCCTGTGGGCACATTGATGAAAGACTTGCGATCATGGTTAGTTATAGACATAGAAGAATAGTTAAAGGATACGGTGGCATATTTATTGTTGTCATTCTTCTTGCCCTTTCCTTTCTTATCCTTCTTGCTATGTACTTGGTAGGACTCATCATCATCACCATCTTCGAAGCTGCTATATAGCTCACTTGAAGATGCATTGAAGGCTTTTGCTTCTTGTTCCTTCTTCTTTCTTGCTTCTCTTCTTTTTCTTCTAGCTTCTCTCTTGAGTCTTCTTTCTTCTTTTCTTGCTTTCTTCTCTTCTAACCGTTGCTGCTCCTTCTTCTTCTTCTTCTCTGTTGCTTCTATTTTCTCTTTTCTAGTTGCCCTTCTTCTTCTTCTTCTTCTTCTTTCTTCTTTCTTCTTTATTTTGAGCTTTTTCAGCATCGGTTGCCTCTAACTGCGGAAGCATGGAGTTGCTCACTGTAGAGGCGCTAAGCTCACTGCTGTCGGTGTCATGTAGCCCAACGTCCTCTAGATCGACATTGATGGGCTTCACAACATCGGATCCTCCCTCGGGCTTCATACCGCATGCGGTGAAGCGCACATGAGGCAACCTTGCTCCGATACCACTTGTAGGATCTTTGGTATGCCTAGAGGGGGGTGAATAGACCTGTAACAATTCAACTCAAATCGAAGTCAAATTCACAAGCGGCACTGCCCTACCTACAGGAGAGATTAGGTTCATAGTTCAAAATCTACCCAACAAATTTTAGATAAATTTCTTAGCTTCCTGCAAGGTGGTCGATTATAGATCGACAGCTGAAAGTGGTGGGAACACCACACACAAGTAGATCGGCCTCAATCCTAGAAATCACCTTAACAACAACAAGAACACAAGTGTAGCAACACAAGCACAGGATGACACAAGGATTTCTCCCGTGGTTCAGATCGCCACCAAGGCTTGCTTAAGTCCACGTTGTTGAGGTATACCACTAAGGCTTAGGGATTTGCAGCCCTACCTCGTTCTCAAGTTAAGAGAGTGAACTCTTGAGATGAGAGGTGATTTTACTTGCTGCAAGAGGTGGTTACAAACCTCCTAGGGCTACCACACAAGTTGGCAAGCTCATCGGGCAATGCTCTAGCTGGCTAGGTGTCAAACTCCAAGAGTAACAAACACAACCGCTGGCCAAAATGTGAACCACGTGCTCTTTAGAGTTTGGAATCAATGGAGATGCTCTCTTATCGAGTTTTGGACCTTTATCCCTCAAGGATTGATGGGGAAAGCAATGGATTTGCTTGGGGGCTAGAGGTCAACAATGGAGTGAGAGAGAGAGCTCCTACTCTATTTTGAGTGTGCTGAAGTGAGGAAGAAGGGAGCAGGTTGGTTCATTTCGCTTGGGAAAGAAAGGGAAAGGTATATATATACCCCTAGGCCACAATGGTCACTTAAATCGATGATAGACGTTGGGGAGAAAAAGAAAAGGTATATATGCCCCTAGCCACCAATAGACATTGCACCCAAGAGGTCGACCGAGATGAGGTCCGCAGCCTTGAGGTCGGGCGAGACGAGGCCACCACCAAAGGGTCGGGTGAGCCAGAGCCCATGACCAAAGGGTCGGGCGAGATGGAGCCCATGACCAAAGGGGCGGGTGAGCTAGAGCCTACGACCTTAGGGTCAGGTGAGCCAGAGCCCACGACCTTGGGGTCGAGTGAGATGAAGCCTACGACCAAAGGGTCGGGCGAGATGAAGCCTGCGACCAAGGGGTCGAGCGAACCGGAGCCCGCACCCAAGGGGTCGAGCGAACCAGAGCTCGCACCCCGCAAGACAGTAAGGATAAAAGTGAAGTGTAGACTGTCTTAGCTATGAATATGAGGATGCATGTGGTTGTTTGAGTACTTAGTAGCACAGATTAGCTTAAGCATTGTGACCCCTTTATAGTATGACTTTTCCTATACTCAAATTCAATATATAAAAGAGTTTAAACCTCCTTTGAGTTTGAAGCCATCTATATTTGTAGTTGGGGGCTCCTCCATTTCATGTAGCATCCTCAAATATAAATTCCCTACTTGTCATCTTAATAAATCTCATTAGTTCTCTAATTGCGAGGTCATTATCACCAAAACCCACAATTAAGGCTTGATTGCACTTTCAGTCTCCAATCAAAGGACTCCGTTAATGGAGTCCTACAGAGGTGTTTGTCGTTAGGCAACCCTCTCGATTAATTGTGGGTTAACCGAGGTGGTCGTTTGGCCGGCGGCCCAACCACCGATCGATTAACGGCAGCAGCCCCCCAGCATGTCCTCATCCGTTAATAAAATCCTACCATCTTGCAAAATCCTTTGTGTAGTAGTGCTAAGTGCTCCAACAGTGATGGACGCGGGTGATCACTTGTTTTTTAACGAAGTAGCACCATGTAGCTCTTGGCCATCTAGCTATAAGTGTTGGTGTTTGTTATAGGTAGTTGCCACCGATTGTGTAGTTTTGGAGTGCATGTCGCAGCAACGATGAATTGAACCTAAAGGCACATAAGTTTGAACATTTGAGACTGAAGTGGGTCATCATGTATTGTTCATTGCCTCATTGGTCGTCTATATATTTTATAGTTTTTACAGTAATTCTAGATGCATTGATAGGATCAATCTTGACATAATCACATACAATGTGGCTGTCCAAAACGCCCACGGTGACCAAAAGGATTTTCATTATCATCAAATCCGGCCTCATACTCATCATGAACCTCATCTTCATCTTCAAATCGTACACAACGCCCATGTGCACAATGGCCTCCACGCTGATTATCAAAACCAGCACGGCGACCACCACCATGTCCTCCATGGCCATCGCCGAAGCGATCAAATACATGGCCAAAACCAGAATTCTCATCACCAGACTCCTCCCGGTGGTTTTCTTCATGACAACGATGTGGTCCTCAGCCTCCCTCCACGGGAAGACGAGCGTCAAGCATCCTCTCCATCGCCTCCACCAGCGAGTTTGCCATGTGGCGCACCTCAGCCCGTGTGACAGGGGGCTCCCCATCTCCATGGTTTCCACCATGAATACTCGAATTGGATCCTGCCATGTTAGACTAGTTGCAAGAAAAAGTGGAATAGGTAAATTTGTGAAAACACTCGATCTCACCTTTTACTTACCCAAGTTCTTTCCTGATCTCAAGGACCGTGACAGTGCTAGTGTGACAGCTTCAACGGAGGTGGTAGAGAGGTCGTAAGGATTACGAATCGAACGTCCCGGTTTAGGTTTTTGGTGGAGCTATAGGTGGCTAACAAGGAGGGCTACGGTACTACCAACCGAGTGGTTTGATGTGCTCAAAGATACGACGTTGCTGCTAACAAGATCACCACCAACTCAAATATGTAAACTAAAATTTTCAACAATACACCGCAACACAGATCCTTCAAATTCTTTTCACTTCTCTCCTTTTTTATCTATTTTTTATATAACACCGACAGCGGTAACGAACGACACAACTCAATTTTTTTATAAACGGTGGTGTCTAGCAACTTGATGAACACAAAACACAACATACCAGTACCGCGAAAAGGTTATAGGTATTTTTGTGTGGCTTTGGACTATAGGATATGAACAAACACAAATATATGAAGTAGATTAAACAAAGATAATGATGTGGATGATGGCAAGACCTACCGTGTCAATCCGAAGCTCTGATACTAGATGATAGGTATTGAACTATTACAGTATGGGAGTTGGCCCGATCTTCACGACAGTAGGTCACGATCAAGATAACTTGCAATAAGGCAGCGGGGATAAAAGGATAACTTGCTGAAGAACAGCAGAGTAACTAGCTTTATACCTGACCAAGGTTGGATGTGACCAAGCGACGGGGAGAGAGACACCGAAACCATGAAGACTTCGACTCGATCTCCGAACGACCGCAGAACCACAATCGGAGTTAATCCACACAAGGCGGGGCAGCCGTACTGGTACCTGCAGAGCACGAACTAGTGGATTCCAGAGGAATCTCTTCACAAGTCCAGGAAGAACAAGGAAGAACAAGGGTTTGAGTAAACACTCGGCAGCTCAGCTGCAATATCACTGGGATTATCAAATCATCCAAAAGGTCCTTTTCTAGTAGCCTCGAGGTGGTATTTATACTATGAGAAGTCTCTTAAGAAAGATGTGAACTAAAGCAACCACGTTGGGGAAGTGGAAGGTCAACTAGTTTAGAGCTTTTATGAAGTGGCCTTCAGTTTCCGCGCATCTTCTGGGCTTCTGTGCAGTCTTCATTATTTTAGTCATAACTCCTTCAGTTTTGCACGGGATCTTTAGCTTCATGCAGACTGTTGAGCTTCGAAGCAGTCTACACTAAAACTGGTCGGATGCCACGCTGGATTGACTCAAACGTAGCTCTTCTCTCTGATCCATCCTTGATGTATCCTTGTCTTCCTTCTCGGAGAACCTGAGTAATAACAACATGCACGACTTAGGTAGTTCGAAATTACCATCAATGTTTAATTGAAATTCACAAAGTAGCGCGTGCACCTCTTGTTGTATCTTTTTGGCGCGGCTACGAGTGATTGGTCCAATAGGGACTTGGAGTGGTGTATCAGCCGGTGAGGTGGTCGGAGAGGTCACCGAGGTTGGTGAAGTGGTCGGAGAGGTCACCGAGGTGGTCGGAGAGCTTGCCGAGGTGGTCGGAGAGGTTAGTGAAGTGGTCGGAGAGGTCGCCGAGGTGGTCGGAGAGGTCGCCGAAGTGGTCGGTGAGCTCGCTGAGGTGGTCGGAGAAATCGCCGAGGTGGTCGGAGTGACCACCGAGGTCCCCGACGTTGGCGTGGTCACATCATAGCGTGAGCGGCCAGCGCCCGGTCGGGCACGATGGCCAGGCCGAGATGGCCATCAGGCTCGTCAGCAGTCGCCTGATAGTGTGTTTTCTCTCCCTCCAATCTCCTAAACCGCGATGCTTAGTGATCAACCAATTGCATTACTTGATAGAGCTAAGTTAGTACTCCAACATTGTCAATACCGACTTAGTCTAGATCTCCATGGTTTTCAAACTATAAAGCACCAAAGTATCCTACACGAAAACTGAAACTCAATGCAAGACTTAGAATAATTTCCAAGTTTTCAAACAGCACTACATTGACTTTTGTGAGCCCATTTCAAGCATGTTAGGAGCTGAATTAGCCTATGACCCAAAAATAAAAGTTGTTACACTACTTAAGTACTACAACTTTGTTAAGGGTGCACTGCCATGCAAATACTCTATGCTATAGTTCAACTTGGTCAAACATACATCATGAAAATGGTAATTTACACTATAACTATGACTTAGAGACCAAACTAGCCTTAGTCATGAATATCAAAGTTGTCCCATATGACATTCTAAATATGTTTAGGGTACCCCTAAGGTCCCACAAGCATTTCATACATTGGTCACATGTAAACCCTGGGTCAAACTAAGCATGTCATCACTTAGGAGCTTAATTAGGTAAAGTGATCTACATGAACATTGTTCCATTAAGCATCATAAGTGTAGCTAAGGTGTTTTAGTGACCAACATCAACCACTTGCATTAGCCACACATGATTATAAAGCATACCCATAAGGAAAACATAGAATAACAAGGCATGTTTCACATGTTTCAATTGTACGTTTCACATGTAAATACTCATATATGAATGCATGATGCTTATGCTCATGCAAATGCAAGTGCAATTATGCAAACCTAACACCTAGGGTGTTACAACAATATCCCTAAATATAGTTCATCACTAGCCTAAAGTTTCAAAAATAAAAGGAGCCAAATGAAAAACTGAGTTTATCTCATGCTTACTCCATCTAAATCCTAGTTCATCTCATCGGCCCTGATTCCAAACCTTGGGAGAAGATTGGGGAAACATTATTGGGTCCTTGTGCTTACCTTAGCTCTGTCATCTCAAATCCAACCTCTATTTTCATTGCCCAAATTAAGGCACGTTTGGTAGAGAGCTCCACTCCCTGATTCTTAGCTCTAACTTCTTGATTCTTTGATGAAGTGATTCTAGTTGATTCTAGCGGGGGAGCAAGTGAGAATTGATTATGGAGTGATTTTTTCGGGACCATGCTATAGCACATTTTTCATTAAGTAGGAGTAGACAAGCCAAACATTACAACACTCCCCACAATGGTAATCGCGTAATTACCGAACCGGGAGTGTACACTAGACATCACATAAGAGATATTACATAGGAAGAAAGCGTGACACGGCACAAGCTAAAGGAGTTAACCATAGGAGCACAAAGTAATGACCGTATGTGCATGTACCCTGCCAAAGGCCACTCGCTCGCCTCGTCCACAATTTGGCGCAGAAGGGCCGAGGGCGTAGATATTAGCCCTCCGAAGGTGTGTTTCACTCCTTCCATATCTCCAGCCAACAAGGAAAATCAGGGAATCAAAACCTGCCCTCGCAACTTTTGGGATCCTCTTCCTCACCCGTGGCCACCAGCAAAACACATTCTCCTCGTGCACAGATATTACCCCATCGAAGTGCAGCCTTCTTATTAGGAGATTAAATAGGGAGCTGTGAGGAGTAGGTTTTTTAGCTCCCAGTATAGATAGAGAAGTGATTTTCTGTCTGCTTTGCACTAAAATCTGTGCGTTGTTCTTTTGCTATTTGGCTGAGGAGGAGTGATTCTTACCAAGAATCCACTCTGGAAAGCTCTGCCGAATGGTCTCATATTGCTCCAATGTTGTTATCATGGGAGGTGAGCCCCCCACCAAAGCGGCCCAAATTTGTTTGGAACCCCCTCAACCGTCTAGCCCAGCAGGGAGCAGAAACGTCGCAGAAATCATCGTAGACTCACCGCCGCCGCCTCCGTGACTAGCGTGATTGCATCGCTTCCAGACTTTCAGTTCTCCGCGCGGTTTGCAGACTGCGGCGGAGAGCAGAGTTATCGAGTCGTCGGGCCGCCGAACGGCCAAAGGCCAAACGCCATCCCGTCAGCCGTCACGGCCTCTCTGTTCGCGGCCAAGGCACGCGCCCACGCGTCGGCGTCACCGGTGCGAAACTGTCGAACTGGGCCAACTCGAGCAGCCGAGGATCAGGATTCAGTACTTGCAGGTGCAACTGTCCAAGAGACCCGCGCGCTACACGCACAAGCAAGGTATATGCTAATTCATCTGTGCAATGATCATCCGTGCAGCTTTTTATTTGTGTGTATTCCCAAATTAAATACTTGTGTTTCATTGATAAGATTACTAAAAGATTGGATCCTAAAGATTCATTTAGTTCATTCAAGATTGACGATGTGTTTTCTTTAGGTTCAAAGTTTTATCCTAAAGGCTTGGATTTTGTAAAAGAGTCACTTTTGTGTGTTGTCACATCAAAAAATTATATATCAATATTTATATTATATGTACGTATATTTGTATATATACATTCAACTATGGCCATGTGATCCGTATATGTCTGACCGGCCGGCCCCCCTTTATCAATTTGCTGGTTCCGCCACCGGAGGTGAGGTGGTTGAGTCACACTAGCTCGCACGAGATTATATGGTACGGATACAATGTTTTTCATCCTCTCTAAAATAGCAAAAAGAGGGTGGCCAATTCTGTGGGGATCGATTTCCATTTTGGGTAGCCAAATCGTCCATGTCTCGGCTATCAAAGCAACAATATTTCTCATGTGCATGACGTGGTAGCACCACGTTGGATAATCTTGCACGCATTAATCATTGGTTTCCAGCCTTCAAATGACCATTCTTATTAAACAGCGTGTAGAGGCGTTGCGACTGCGAGCGGGGTTGATGGTCCGCTCCTGTTTTTTTTTTTTTGAGCTCCACTCTAGCCCTGCGTTGTTAAACACCATTTAGCTCCAAAAACTCTGCTCTACAAAAAAAATGTGGAGTTGGAGGCTAACTCCACGTTTTTCATGGAGCACCTCAAGAGGTAATCCAGTTTTTGGAGTTTTGTTCTCCTACATGGAATTATGGGATAATTACCCCAATTGCCCCATTAATCAACCCATCCACTAGACCATTTTATTTTTCTCTGCCTTCCGTGAGGAGTTGTGCTGCTACTCTGTTCGCTTGTTTTGGTTCCGGTTTTTTTTTAGAATACAACTGCAGTTTTTCCTCAACAACAAGCAACAGTAGGCCGACAATTGCAGCTTGATCAAGTGCTCGTTGTTGTTTTGATTAGTACTCATGTTGTTCATCTTTGTTGCAGAGCAGTCACTGTGGCTAGATCATTTTATTTTTCTCTGTTAATGTTCTATCATTTGTTTTCTATTCTTGTCGGAAAATATCAAGTGCAATTTGAATCAGGGGCATAATAGACTATTAGCATAGAAACAACATATTTCTAGAGTTGGAGCAGAACTGTGTGCTAAACAGTATCACCTGCTTCACAAAATGCACGGTAGAGCTGCTCCATGATAAAATCGGTGGAGCAAACTAAGAAAAACTGAGAGCGGAACACCCTCTAAAACCCACTCGACTCCGCTTCATCCACAGCATTCGGAGCCTTGGTGGCTCATACTTATGTCGACACCTGTTTTCTGTACATTTTGCGAAAAAGGCCCTCAAACTTTCTAGGAACTAACCCACAGTCCAAAGTCGACCCAACAGCCTCGCTCCTGCACGCGCACGGGCGATTTGGGTGGCACCGAAAACCCTAGCCACCGCCATCTCCCCTCTCCGTCTCGCCGCCGGCATCGCTTCACTCCTCTCCTCTCCGCCTTACCGTGTCGGAGGAGCGCACCCAGATCTATGGGGAGGTGGCTTCGGCCATGGCGACATCGCGGCGGGTCGCGACCGTGGTGGAGTGGCAGTGCTCGCATGCTCAGAGCCCGGAGGCAGGATGGGGCGGGGCGCCGTGGTTCTCGGCTTCTCGCATGCTCAGAGAAGGCGGCGATGCAAGCACGAGGGTACGGCTCAGCAACATCTCCACATCCTCTCCGAGATCTGTTCACCGAAGTTGAGCTTTCTCTTTCTCTCTCTCAGATCTGACCATGAGCTACTCAAAGGCACGGGCTTGCGCTCGGATGAGGCTTCTGATGGCCTCACGGGGCCTCGGCGGTGGCGAGCAGCGGCAGCCAGGAAGGCCAGTTTCTTTGAGCATTTGGTATCTGGTCGGGTCTCCTGATTACACGGTTCTTTCTTGTTCAAAGAGCTTTCTGTTCATGGCTGCAACCAGATTATTTAGACTACCATGGCAACCACGCTTCTTCAGCGTTTAGGAATTGCATGTGCCTCAGATGCTTTGCCCAGCGGCTGATAAACGTAGTATGTTCCTCTTTCATATTCCTTATGCATGTTGATTTTTTTTCTATGATATGATATGACTTCACTGAAAATTACAATGTTTGACAAACAAAAGATACAATCCTATATTCAAGTGTTTTTTTGCGTTCAAAACGTGCAGGCTGCTAAGTGCTAACACGTGTTCCTTTATGTATTGTTGTAATCCATAATGTTCCAGAGCTGAAATTGGTTCCAGCCATGGATATTAGAACCGAAACCAGCATTGTGCAGCAATAGGATTGGTTGCGCAATTAACCATGAAAATATTGATAAGGTATAAATATTGCAAAAAACATTGCCTTTTATTTCGGAATTTCTTCCGATACATTACACGACTGGCATATTTTGGAAATTACATTTGTGCTCTACTTATTATTTGATGAATCAATTGCTGCCTCTTCCTGTTTTTAATTTTCAGAATGGTAGAGAAAAACATTTAGTACATTTGTACTCGAGTTTCACCATAGTAACATGATTAGAAGAGTTTCTATAGTCATGCAAGTTAGTTTTTTCAGAGTTAATGCTTACCCCATTAATGTTGTTTTCGCATGTTCTAATGTATTCTTGAGGAATGTCATACCTAATTAGTTCAAAATAAATTAATTGCAGTCTATCCTTATATGTCTTGATTACTCTTTTCTTTGATTCTGTGCACTCCATGTTACAATCTATAAACATCATACCTGAAGGCTTACACAAACTGGTTTAAGTAAATGTATCTCTGATTGTGTACTTTGCTCTCTGTCATGTTCAACAAATGCTTGTCTCTGATGACCTTTTTCTATTTACAGGGTAGTTCGACTGCTAAAAAAATTCAGCATCATGGGACGTTGTCATTTTAATGACCAGCTCTGTGTTTTTCTGAAACCTCATGGCTCTAGATTGCAGATGTGTAGCTTATCATTCTATTGTCTCCGACGTTTTCTATCCTATTCTAATGACCTTGTGCACATCTGGACTAGCATTCTAGCTATTTTCACTAAGATGTTCTGTAGCCATATTATAATGAATGACTATCTAACGTGTGGCTCAATTAGAACTAAAAGGGCTAGCTGCAGAGTGCAGTGAAATGGGAGAAGTGATTGGTTTCGTAATTTCTGCTACGTATTTGTTAGTGTGATATGCCTAATTTTATGTGCTCAACATGGTTATGATGACAATGACTATAAAAACCCAATGTTTGTGGTTAGATCTTAGTGTTACTATTTAAAGTTATAAAACCATGTCTATCTAGCGAGGACAAAAGCTTTTATTTTCAAATCATTATGCGCCTGATATTCTAGTAGGCTGCAAGAAGAGGCTATTTTGTTGAAGCTGTGAAAATCTACCTATACGTCAGATTTTGGAGGTTTAGGCTTGGTATATTGTTCTCTATTCTCTAGCACCAAAGGTTCCGAGCCTCCAACCAAACAGCCCTGAAATTTGATGTGAGCGGCTGCAAACAGACTGCACGTAGTGCCATGGTGGGGGAATTCTGATGATACACGGCCGAGGTTTGACGGAAAACTAGTGGCAGTTTTGCAAAACAGGCAGGATCTTTGAACTCCACACCCTAAGATTTTGTAACCAAAAATGAAAATAAATCTATTGAGGGTATTCCATCAGTACAACGATTCAGAATTGAACATCAATATACTAAAAACACACACACTATAATCTAAAACTACAGATTAAGGATATATTTGCGTTGCAACGACTGAAAAAGAAAGAAATAGCAGAACGAAGAACTATAATAAGAACAAACGGATGTTGACTCTAGTTATCACTAGCGTCGGCTAAGGTCCACCTTGAGGCATGAAGCAGCAGGCACCGAAGAAACTACGGCGCCTGAACCAGCATGGCTTGCTAAGTGCGGCCGCTGCTGAAAGCCTACGGTCCGGGTTGCTGTCCAGCAGCCCTTTCAAAACCTTGAAGCCAGCCGCAGACAGCACCTTCGGCTTGAACATCGTTTGGAGGTTGCCTCTCTCCTGACGACCCGTCTTTCGAAGGCTGGCCACCTTTTCGCACGGCGCCACGCGCTCGAACCCCTGCCACTCGACGATGCCCTTGGCGCCGACCACTTGCAGCATGTTTTTGAAGACCTCGCCGTCCAGCGCGCTGAAGAAAGGCACGCCTTTGCCGGCGACGAGCTCGGCCATGATGCAGCCGAGCGACCACGTGTCGACCCGGCTGTCGTAGTCCTTGGACCCCAGGAAGAGCTCTGGCGCACGGTACGGGCCGGAGGACGCCAGCAGCCCGGAGTCGCCGACGTACATGTCGACGATCACATTCTCGGGGACGATGTCCCTGTGCAGTACGCCCGCCATGTGCACGTAGCCAGTGTTGGAACCGGTTGGAACCGGTGGTGACCACCGGGTTTACGAACTTGGAACTGGCTTACAGCCGGTCCGGCTCGTTACCACGAGCCTGCGCTCCCACAGGTCCCAGGTCCACCGGAGCTGACAACATATAAGACATTTGGACCTAATTCAACCCAAAAGACTAGCCTTATAGGTGGGGGGCTTCTTCCGCCTTATATTTTGTGCTCCCCCACCATCGCTACACGATGTGGGACTAAACCCCAACAATCTTCCCCTTGGTCACACATCGGGGTGCCCCCGCCATATGTGACGCTCGAGATTTTTTATCGGGTTTAGCTTTTCTGACTATGGGCTCATGATACCAGCCCATGGTCAGAAAAGCTAAACCTGATAAAAAATCTCGAGCGTCACATATGGCGGGGGCACCCCGATGTGTGACTAAGGGGGAGATTGTTGGGGTTTAGTCCCACATCGTGTAGCGATGGTGGGGGAGCACAACATATAAGTCGAAAGAAGCCCCCACCTAAAAGGCTAGTCTTTTGGGTTGAGTAAGTCTCAAAGGTCTTATATGTTGTCAGCTCCGGTGGACCTGTGAGAACACAGGCTCGTGGTAACGAGCCGGGCCGGCTGTAAGCTAGCTTCAAGATCGTGAACTCGGTGGTCACCACCGGTTCCAACAACTGGTATCAGAGCCCATGGTCAAAAAAAGCTAAACCCGATAAAAAATCCCCACATCGTGTAGCGATGGTGGAGGAGCACAACATATAAGGCAGGAGAAGCCCCCACCTATTAAACTATTCTTTTGGGTTGGGAAGGCCTAAGGCCTTATATGTTGTAGCTCCGATGGACCTGGGACCTGTGGGAGCAAAGGCTCATGGTAACAAGCCGAGCCGGTTGTAAGTCAGCTCCAAGATCGTGAACTCGGTGGTCACCACCGGTTCTAACATTTGGTATCAGAGACGTCCATGATCAAAAAAGTTAAACCCAATAAAAAATCTCGAGCGTCACACATATGGCGGGGGCACCCCGATATGTGAGTAAGGGGGAGATTGTCGTGTAGCGATGGTGGGGGGGGGGGGGCAACATATAAGGTGGGAGAACCCTCACCTATCAGGCTAAGCCCATGGTCAAAAAAGCTAAACCCGATAAAAAATCTCGAGCGTCACATATGGCGGGGGCACCCCGATGTGTGACTAAGGGGGAAATTGTTGGGGTTTAGTCCCACATCGTGTAGCTATGGTGGAGGAGCACAACACATAAGGTGGAAGAAGCCCCCACCTATAAGGCTAGTCTTTTGGGTTGGGAAGGCCTAAGGCCTTATATGTTGTAGCTCCGGTGGACCTAGGACCTGTGGGAGCGCAGACTCGTGGTAACGAGTGGGGCCGGCTGTAAGCCAGCTCCAAGATCGTGAACTCGGTGGTCACCATCGGTTCCAACAGCCAGGAGCTAGATGACGGAAGGGTGGCCACGGCACGCCGCGAGGGACATGACCTCCTGCGCGAAGTAGCGGAGCGAGGTCTTCACGAAGCAGTCGTTGGTCCTCCCCGAGAGCTGCTTCACGGCGACAAGCGCTCGAGCACGCGGTCCCAGGCCTTGTACACGTCGCCGAACATGCCTTCGATCGTGTATACGTGTTCGGAACCTCCGGCCGACTCCGATCATGTCTGTAAACGAAAAGAATCCTCTGCATATATGTTTCCCAGTTTCCGTCGTCACCCCTGCCTCGTGTTCGTCAAGGAGATCTGGAACGAGTGCAATGCAGAGCCGCCCCCCTCTGTTCCAACGAACCGGTGACAATTATCGTAATACAAGGCGTATTTCATAGAAAAAGGTTGCCTATTGCTTATTCAACATTTGCAAAGACCACAAAATACTCCTTTGCACTCGACTAGCAAAGCACCGTTGAAGCAGCCGAAAAAAAGGAAATATAAGAGATTTAATGATTTGGAGGATTCTACTGCATTTCATTCAATCGTAATAAGGAAATATGAGAGATTTAATGATTTTGAGGATTCTACTACCTTTCGTTCAATCGTAATAACTTCAACGTAGACATCCACAGCACATATACTCATCCCTATTAATACACGTATGCAAACTCTACCCCTATGAGTACATTCGAAGGATAAGCCGACAAATCTTGAAATTTACGAAGTCACCATAGGCGTCTCGCTGTCGTCGTCTACCACAGAAAAGCATAGCGTTGTTAAATCATAGAATAAATCCAGTAAAATACGAGCACTAGTGCCAAGTCGAGGATTTGAACCCAGGTGACAAGTTTCACCACAAGGAAACCCAACCAACTGATCTATGATCACTTTGCATCTCGTAATAACTAATGTGTTTATACGATGAGAACAAAAAACGACACATTTTGTTTCTCATTACATTGTAGTAAATTTTATGAAGCTCATGAAAAAGAGCATATACTCTAGAATACAAACTTGTTAGAATTTTTTTTGGTTAGTATTTGGATGTCTAAGTGAAGGTATGTAACAATTTCCAAATTTTTGAAAATTCACATAATAAAAAAGGCGATTTTTTCAATGGTCTACTCATGTGCAAAATACAAAAAAGTCTAATTTTCTATCATGAACACATAGAAATCATTTGCAAACGCTTGACTTATTTTGGCAAATGTTGGCTTATTGAGCTACTGAATAGGACTGAAGTCCGGAGGAACTTTATGAGGGCAAACTGGGACCATGCACAAAAACATATTTTGGTCCCTTCAACTTTTAAATCTATTTGTTTTTGCACTGTGGACATTTTAGATAATGGTTTTGGTCTTATGTAGCGCCACTCGCCACGTCTATTGTTCTACGTGGCGTCATGTTACCTATGAGGTGATATTTTAGGCATAATTTAGACTACAAATATTTTTTTTGAGAAAGTTATCCAAGTATGTCTTTGGAAAATTAGACAAATAAAAAAAGTCATAAAATCTGGTTTAATATTACAAAACTCATAAAAATAGTTTTAGCTCGGGAAAAATATGAAACCAGTTTTAGTTTTTCCCTAAATTACGCTCTTATATATTATTATTATATATATAGTTAGCTACAACATCATTAATACCTGGCGCAGAATATTATCTCATAAAGTTTTTGAAACGGCTGCTTTAGCTGACCGTAAGTTTGCATCTATTTTTCTTCTCTCTTCTCTGACTCACCATATATAAATCTAATGTGGCAGCCTTTTGTAACCTACTTACATTACCTTATAATACTTGCACGGGACTAAAAACTAATTTTATAGATTAAGGGGAAAAAACTAGAGAGTTAGTTCCTCTGCAATGACTGTACGGTGTATTTGTCACTAGCAAATGGGCCTGATGAGTATTAGGTCCAGCTGTAGATGACGAAGGTACAGGTGAATCGAGGATCTGTTGCTAAAAAAAAAGGTGAATGGAGGTTCTCATTTTAAAAATCAGGTGTCTGCTAAACTTTTTTTTATTACATAGTATAACACAGACATCCACGATGCATGCACACTAACTCTTACGCAAATCCATCTATGAGCATTTTCGAAGACTGGGCCAACAAATCATCGATATTGACGAAGTCACTATGTACGTCTAACCGTTATGAAAGTACGCACGCAAATCCTCCTATGAGCATCTTCGAAGACTGGCCCGGTAAATACTCGATATTGACGAAGTCATCACTGTCGACAGGAACATCGTCCACCGCTGAAAGCACAACAACGTTAAAACCTTAAATACTCGCAAATCCTCGTGATTGACGAAGTCACCACAAGCGCCTCGCTGTCGACGGGAATGTCGCCTACCACTTAAAAACACAACGACGTAAAATCTTGGAATATTCTCTCCAACGGAGGGGCGGATCTAGGACCTTACGTGCTACTGAGGTTCTTGTAACCACTGGGCTACACGCCTTTCGCGACGTCTACCAAGTTGAGAGTTGGTAAAAAAAAGTCTTTTACGATTCTTTTTCTCCCCTCTTTCCTTTTCCTTTTTTTTTTTTTTTTTTTTTTTTTTTTTTTTTTTTTGCAGATGCAAATGCCCTATTGAATGTGGTCCGTCCTTAAGCTAAGCCCAAACCACGAATCCCGAATACCATCTCAGCCCAATTTCGCCCATGGTACCACACTTGCCTCCTGCGCGGGAAGCCGTTACCTGTTGGCGCCAAAGTTTCCCGCCACTCCCGCCTGCCCGCGCCGCCGCCTCCCTCTCATAATACCACCACGCCACTCCGTAGTCCATTCCCCTCACCTTCCCGCCGCTCCCTAAACCCTAACCGCGGCCATTGCCGCCGCTCGCCTCAGCCTCCACTGCCCAGTGCCTTCTTGTTCGCCGGCGGAATGGTAAGCGCACGACCCCTCCGCCTCGTCCTCCTCCCGCGCTCGCGGCGCCGCAAGATCTGATCTCTTCTTGCTGCGGTCGCGTGGCGCTCTCGTCGTGCAGGATGACTCGGAGAACAACGCGCCCTCGACGCCGGGGTCCCCCGGTTTCAGCACCGATCGGTTGCCGCCCAACACCACCAGCCGCGGCGCCACCGACCCGTCCTCCTACTCCGACGACGATGGCGAGGCGGAGGTCGACCCTCACGTACTCCCCGATGACGACGACCCCGCCGCCTGCAGTGGCCCCCGACGAGGACGAGGAGGGGGAGGACCTCTTCAACGACAACTACCTCGAGTAAGCCAACTCGAATCTGACCCAGGGCTGGAGATTTCCGGGATCTGCTGTGGGTTTTCGGGCGGCTGGGTAATTGGGACCAAGGGATCTGGTAGATGCCGTGGTTTGATTGGCAGATGCGATGGTTTTTTGGCCTGTGGTTTGGTCAGATATCTGCGGTTCTAGGATTTGTTGTCGTTATTTACCTCATAATGTAGGCAAATTGTGGCATTTAGAGAAGAAGAAATGGTCAATTTATTGACAAAATTTTCTAAATTGTGTTGAAAAGTTAACTAATTATATTGTCCTAGACGTCGTATGTGTTTAAAGGAGGGAGTACATAAATTGGGGAAAAAATGTAGTTAGAGTAGGTATTTGTAGTACTAGAGTAACTAACTGATAGGCTTAACTAATATTTATCGGATTGATGGAAATGAACTTAAATCTTCTAAATTTTATTGAAAACAACCAACTTTAGTTCTTGGCCATGCATCTAAGTTCGCTAATTTTATTGGTCTGACGGAAATACACTTAATCCATCTCGAAATTTGCTAAATTGAAGTGCATTGCGTGACTCTCTGTGCCCATAGGGGCAGATGCCCAGGCTCACCAGCTTTGATGAGAGATTTGTTAAGTGGCTCTGCTGCCTTGATGCGAATTTGTGTTAAGTTACACATTGTTATCAAACTAAAGTTACTGTATGTTTCCTAAGTTTGGAATTTGGACTTGCACAGTTTGCTGCGAGGATCACTTTTGTTTTTTTAAATGGCTTGTAACGAAGGCATGCATTTTTTTACATGATCGCAATGAATAATCCAATCTATCTAGCCAACACAAACCATTCTATATATCTGCTGACTGTCAGTTTTGAAATTTTTTGTTTCCATAGTCAGTCTTTTTCCTTTTACCTGATTGCAGTGATTACCGAAGGATGGATGAGCATGATCAGTATGAGTCAGTTGGTTTAGATGATTCACTCGAGGATGAGAGGAATCTTGATGAAATCATGGCTGATCGAAGGGCCGCGGAAGCGGAGCTTGATGCAAGGGATGTGAGGACTGGTGCAGCAGCTGACAGGAAGTTGCCACGGATGCTCCACGATCAGGGTAATGGCTTCAAGACGAATTTTGGTTTCTGTAGGATATTAGAGCAAATATGGTATTTATATTTTAAATATATGCTCTTGATTAAATCACCAAATGAGTACTTGGTATATGAACTTATGTTGCATCTTTGGGCTCTCGTTCATTTGCATCTGCTTCTTTTGTGATTGGTTTGAAGTTTGACTGGCCACATCCTCATTTGGTGATTTCAATGTGGTTAATGCTTTCTGTAAAAAAAAAACTCATTTTGGAAGATTTGCATATTATACTGAATATTGAGTTGGACTATCTCCATTTCTCCATTTATCAACTGTCGTAACAGAAAATGTATTTTAATTTTTCTTCCACATGTAGGAAGGAGAGCTGTGTCATTTATATCTGAACTGCAAATGAATTTGTTGCTTAGGAAGTTATTAGTGTTTGTTTGAGTTCATATCCATATAGTAAGCATACAATAGATATTAGCAATCAATCTTCGCTTCGCAGCAGTACTGATTATGCCTGGATTTTTTTTTTTAGAACTGACAGTTATAGATTCTTGTAAAAAAGGGTAACATGATTGCCTTAGGTGTAAACAATTGTAACATATATTAGAAGTCCAATATTTAGGTGTTAGTGACTGTGAATTCAAAGCTCTTTTCTTCCATGGTGCAGATACAGATGAGGATATGAATTTCAGGCGTCCTAAAAGGCACAGGGCTAGTTTTAGACCACCAAGTGGACCAAGAACACCAAGAAGTGATGATGATGGTGATGGTGCCACTCCTAGTTCACCTGGAAGATCTCAGCGTGGAATGTACTCCGGTGGTGATGTGCCTATGACTGATCAGACTGATGATGACCCATATGAGGTATTGTCATAACGATTTAAACTAGGTTATGCTTTTATTTCAGAACTTGATTTGGTTCTGTAACTACCAATTATATAGTAAGCCTCATTTTCTGCAGCTCTAAATGACTGTCTATCCTTGAATTGACAATATTATTTTCAGCAGGATGAATTTGATGAAGAAGATGAGATGAACATGTACCGTGTCCAAGGTACATTGAGAGAGTGGGTCACAAGAGATGAAGTCCGTCGCTTTATTGCAAAGAAATTCAAAGAGTTCCTTCTTACATATGTTAACCCAAAGAACGATCAAGGAGAGATTGAGTATGTTCGGCTTATTAACGAGATGGTTTTAGGTATCATCTGCTTCACATTCTCTGGTTGACATGAAAAAAATGCAACAAGTTTTAGCTGCTACTACAAAGTCCTTGCTTCTCTGACCCTTATCTATTTCTTCTGCAGCTAACAAGTGTAGCTTGGAAATAGACTACAAACAGTTTATTTATATACATCCAAACATTGCCATCTGGTTGGCCGATGCACCTCAATCAGTGCTTGAAGTTATGGAGGAAGTTGCCAAAAATGTTGTTTTTGATCTCCACAAGAATTATAGGAACATCCACCAAAAGATCTATGTCCGAATAACGAACCTTCCTGTCTATGATCAAATACGCAATATCAGGTAAATAACACAGTTTCCTTTGTATCTTTTAGCTTCATGATCAATTTGATTTGGTCTAATGTCCTACATGCCTTTGTTCAGGCAAGTCCATCTGAACACAATGATTCGAATTGGTGGTGTTGTTACCCGACGATCTGGTGTATTCCCTCAGTTGCAGCAGGTGAAGTATGACTGTAGCAAATGTGGAACTATCCTGGGCCCTTTCTTCCAGAACTCCTACACTGAGGTGAAAGTCGGATCATGCCCTGAATGCCAATCCAAAGGGCCATTCACAGTCAATGTTGAGCAGGCATGTTACCTTAAACATGTTTTCACAGTTCTGTCTTATTGCTTATGTGATATTGATATAGTTTTTCTATGTGGACTATATTGTTAATCCTAGTAAAGCTATTTTTTTCAGTCTTAATACTTGCTTATTCTCCATGCAGACTATATATAGGAACTACCAGAAACTCACTCTTCAGGAAAGCCCAGGAATTGTTCCTGCTGGGCGGCTTCCCAGATACAAGGAAGTAATACTTCTGAATGATCTGATTGACTGTGCTCGTCCAGGAGAGGAGATTGTAATTTTCTCACCTACCATTTGTTTTTCAATTCATATCCATTCATATTACTTTTGAAATCAGACTGACATTCCGTGCTTGCTTTCTCCAGGAGGTCACTGGGATATACACAAATAATTTTGACCTGTCTTTGAATACAAAGAATGGTTTCCCTGTTTTCGCCACAGTGGTTGAGGCAAACTATGTGGCAAAAAAGCAGGATCTGTTTTCTGCATACAAATTAACTGACGAGGATAAGGCAGAGATTGAGAAGCTGTCAAAGGATCCAAGGATTGCAGAAAGGGTTTGTTGCTCAACTCTTTAATCTCTTGATGAAAATGTGTTATGTTAATATACATTAGCTCACTTATGCACCTAACTCAACAGATTGTCAAGTCAATTGCACCATCCATTTACGGCCATGAAGATATCAAGACTGCCATTGCACTCGCAATGTTTGGTGGACAAGAGAAGAATGTGAAGGGAAAACATCGCCTAAGAGGTGATATCAATGTCCTCCTCCTGGGTGATCCAGGCACTGCAAAATCACAGTTTCTCAAGTAAGGACAGAGTCAATCATTTTTCAGCAGTTCCTTGAGGATGTGCCCTTAACTTGCCATCTTGCAGGTATGTGGAGAAAACAGGACACAGAGCAGTATATACAACTGGAAAAGGCTGCCTCTGCTGTTGGTCTTACTGCTGCGGTTCACAAGGATCCAGTAACACGAGAATGGACACTTGAGGGAGGTGCACTAGTTCTTGCTGATAGGGGCATTTGCCTCATTGACGAGTTTGACAAGATGAATGATCAAGATAGGTATGATATAACATTTGCATTTGGGTGCCCTGTACTATTTAAATTTCTGTATTACTAAAAATGTAATTCTCTTCTGATTGTTTCAGGGTAAGTATTCATGAAGCTATGGAGCAACAAAGTATCAGTATATCAAAAGCAGGGAATCGTCACATCTCTTCAAGCTAGATGCAGTGTTATTGCTGCAGCAAACCCAATAGGTGGAAGGTAACTTCAGTTCCATGCATGCCATATAATACTAGTGATAGTATTAAGAAAGATACTGAATGCAATCATCGTTTATTTCACAGGTATGATTCATCAAAGACATTCACTCAGAATGTTGAATTGACGGATCCCATTATTTCACGTTTTGACATCCTCTGCGTGGTTAAGGTTTGGAGCTGTTATTCATGTCTGATGTATTTGTTCCATGATCAGTTGTCCATCACTACTGATATTTAATTTTTAAAATGCAGGATATTGTTGATCCATTTACAGATGAAATGCTTGCAAGGTTTGTTGTAGACAGTCACGCCAGATCCCAACCCAAGGGGGCTAACCTTGAAGACAGGGTTTCAACCGATGTGGATGATGATCCACTGGCCTCTGCAAGACAAGCTGACCCAGATGTATGTATCCTATAGCTATTTCAACTGAAAGAACCTCTGACTCTGTTTTGTGGTTCTAACTGAATGTTATATTGCCAGGTCCTTTCCCAAGACATGCTGAAGAAATACATAACTTATGCTAAGCTGAATGTATTTCCCAAAATACATGATGCCGATCTAGATAAGATTAGCCATGTTTATGCTGAACTCCGTCGTGAATCATCTGTATGATATCCTTCCTTCTTAGCCTTGTCTAGGGTTTGTGTGAACTAAATTTCTGAAGTGGCACCTTCGAAAACAATGAAGTACTAAGTAGTTTCCAACTAACTTTGCAGTATGGCCAAGGGGTTCCTATTGCAGTAAGGCATATAGAATCAATCATCCGAATGTCGGAGGCACATGCAAGGATGCATCTGAGGAGCTATGTGTCTCAGGAAGATGTTGACATGGCCATCCGTGTCTTGCTTGACTCTTTTATTTCAACTCAGAAATTCGGTGTGCAGAAAGCACTTCATAAGGTAAATTTTGTTGGTATTGAACTGTTATATGGCCATTACATCATCCGATGCTACACACGTACATGCATTTGATAATCAATTATATGTTAAAGTGCTCATCTATTTAACAGGAATGATTTACCAAACGGTCAGTTTTGTCAGTAAATTTATAAGTCTTGTTGCAGATTAAGCTAATAGCATGAGTTGAATCTTGTTGCCCTTTTGTACTAATCAGTCTGGGTCTGGGTAGTCCTTGAACTACTGAATGTCTTGCAAGCATCAACTAAATTTCTGCTGTCCACAGAATTTCCGGAAATACATGACGTTCAAGAAGGATTACAATGAGCTGCTTCTGCTCCTTCTGCGGACACTGGTCAAGGATGCCCTGCACTTTGAAGAAATCATGGCAGGATCAACCTCGCGCCTTACTCACGTCGAGGTCAAAGTGGAGGACCTGAGGAACAAGGTAAGCTTTCATGAGTGCTTCCACACAAAACCGAGCTGAGTGACCTCTTTAACATCTGTTTCTGACTTGCTACACCTGTTGACCCAGGCCCAAGAGTATGAGATCTACGATCTGAAGCCGTTCTTCTCCAGCGCCCACTTCAGGGACAACAGCTTCGTTCTGGATGAAGGGCGTGGGATCATCAGGCATCCACTGGCGGAATAACAACTGACTTTCCTCCTGTCTAGAACGGTAGAACCGGCCTTTGTCGTTACGGCCCTGGTATGAAGTGAACAGCCATAGGTGGCCTCCTGGATAAAGAGCGATGATGAGATCTGACCTCATTTCTTTTAAGCATACAAATGACACTGGGACAATCGCCTTTTCAGGATTGATTTAGTATCTGTTGTGTAATTGTGTTATTAAACGTCTATGCACTTTGCTGCCATTTAGGCGTAACTGTACGGTGAGTCAAATCATTTGTTAGATAAATGATGGGTGTGACTGCAGGCAATAAAAAACTAGGAAAAGAAACAAAAACATGTTACAGCCAAATAACTATATACACCAACAGACATTTAATTTCTTGACTGGTGGCAGTTTCATATATTTTGATTTAAAATGGGTCAAGTATGATCTTTTAGAAATTAAACAAGATCTTTATTATTTCCAAAAAATAGATAGTCTCCTTTACCCTGACTCTGGCAGATACCAACTTTAGTGCGCATACCAACTCTAGACAACCTACTGATGTTCCAGCTAACCTACTAGGCTTTATAACCTATGCAAGATATCTAGGGTGCGAGATTTCTGTAGAAACGTTTCGGATCCAAATTCTCTGTAGAAACGTTTCTGGTGATGAATCAAAATAATTTTATGAAACCGTTTGGCTAATAGGTTAGATTCTGATTCAAAAGAATATATTTCTTCATAAAAAATCATATAAATAAAAATATTATTCAAAAAAATTTAGAACTTTTTGCGGACGAAGAATAACTTAAATACAATCTATTTTAAGTTATTTCGCTTAATAACGCGTATATGCAAGTTCTCCCTCCGTATCCTTATGTGACCACCCAGGTCTAGTCAAGACTACCCCCCACCACCTTGCACTCGCATGGGCCTCCGTGTGGCATACTCGGTGGCGATGTAAACGATGCAAGGGAGGAGCGGCGCCGCCGGTGTTGTGGCCTCCAAACCCGTCAATTGTTATTTGTGGACTTTTGTTCGTGGAACGGATACAGGTCTCAATTAAATACATATTCAAAATTTTGATTATTAGATTTTAATCTTATAGGAAAAAAGTCTACTTAACCCCCGCAACTATTGGTCGTTGTCTACTTCACCCCCTCATCTATAAAACCAGTTAACCCTTTAAACTGTTGAAAAACGTTTAAATAACCCCCTGAGACTGTTTTAAAGGTGGTTTCACTGACGTGACATATTAAAAAGTCTATGTATCCCCATAACATATCAAGATTTGACTATATACCCCCTCAACTATAAAACATGATACCATAGCCCTTAAAATATCTAATAATATTCAAATGACCCTTCATAATCTTGTAGGGCCGTTTAGACACCATATCATGCCATACTAGCCTAAGTACACATCTTTCACATAGGACCATTTGTTGCCTCCACGTCTTAACTCTTTCTAGGCTGATCTACCGTCCAAGGAGCAGCTTGCGACATCTTGTATCCTGCTCCACCTCCCGCTACTCGTCAATGACATTTAGCTCAAGCACCATGTCTGCATTCTCACCATCCGCCCCCTCCCACATCCGGTTGTCCTTTAATTTTTATGTAGCCATAGCCCGTAGGAGGAGAAAACAAGAGGGAGCAAGGATGTGGGAGGGGCGGGATGACAAGGGTGTTGGGTAGTGCAAGAGCTCAATGCCCTCGAGGAGTGCCATGAGATGGAACAGGAGACAATATGGTGCTCATTGGGCAGTGGTGCAAACCTAGAAAGAGTAGTAGGGAGAGGGAGGAAGTTGATGGGCTTGCGTGCAAGCATGGGTGCTTAGGCCACTACGGTGGGATACAGTGTCCAAACGGTCCTACAAGACCATCCGGGTGTGTCGGATACCATAAAAAGGGGTACCCTAAGCAAGAACCGAAAAAATTGCTTAGACCTTGTAAATAACGAAACCAAAAAACAACCGCAGGCGAACCCGCCACATCCGAGGCCTGGCTGGACCGCTCGACCCACCTCGAACAAATATCCAGGCTCATCCGAAGCAGGCTCGGCCCAAAATGAAACCATGAGGCCTCGGACGAGGTACCGATTCTCCGACTCGCCCAAGGCCCCGCCCGTAAGGCCTCGGACGAGGTATCGATTCTCCGCCTCGCCCGAGGCCCCGCGCCACGAGGCCTCGGACGAGGTACCGATTCTCCGACTCGCTCGAGGCTGGCTCGACATCAACCCCGTCACCTCCGCCTTGACCGACTTATCTGACAGGACATCACATCCAACCAACACGTCCAACCACTCCCACGACGTCAGCCGAACGACGGCTCGATACAGCGGAGTGGCCGATGAGATGGGAGTCACATCGACGCCATGCCGCCCGGGACAGGACGGGGCAGGGGTTACCAGCCGTTGTGCTTAGCATTGTGCCCACGACTGACACTCGTGCTGCACTGTGCTGCCTAACCCCTGCTCCAAGGACAGCACGGCGTGGAGAGTCAAGTTCGGGTCCCTGTAGCCTCGGAATCGACGTACAAGACCAACTGCTCCCTCCGAGCCTCGGCTATCCACTTCCGGGCTCCTATAGCCTGAGACTCGCACCCGCGCGAGCCCCCCACAAATGGTTCAGCCTCTGCACCAACTGGGGCTCGGCTCTACGTTGTCAGCACTCTGGGACTGGCACGTTGTCCGCAGTATGCGCCATACCCTGCGTCAAGCCACAGGAGCTCCCACGTCGTGCATAGGGCCAAGCCCTGTATCCTCGGAGTCAGCACACCCGCGTCGTCGCCTCTACCCAGCCTCAGCTCCCCGCACCGGACAAACATGCAGCAACCAGCACGCCTCCAACAGAAGAAGGCACACATGCCATCACAGGAGCTCCCACGTCGCACAGGATCAGGCGTGACCGGCGCGTCGCTCCAGTGCACTGAGGACAAGGCCGCTCCACCGACCATGCCGCCACAGTGACGAGCTACAGGGCTCAGACATGCTGCCTCTGCTCACAAAACGCCACATAACAAATCTATGTACTGCCCTCGTGCCTCCCTTTGACTATAAAAGGGAGTGACCGGGGCCGCTTCTAGGTAGCGAGACACCCTTGCAAGCGACGCACAACACTCTGTAACACACACACACTCCTTCACTGCAGGAGATCAACATCTCAAGCAACCCACGCCACTCTACGCAGAGACCTGGGACTAGCTCTCTCTCTCGCCCAGCTTGTAAGCCCCTACTACAAGCACCTCGGTGCAAGGAATACAAGATCGCTCTCTCAGACTGGACGTAGGGCACCTATTGCCTGAACCAGTATAAACCTTATGTCTCTTTGCATCACCATCCGGGATTAGGGGCACGCAGTACACTTTCACTAGTCGGTTGAGGACCCGCTGGACCAAAACACCGACAGGGTGTGATTAGAACATTATTAAATGCTTTAAGGATTATTACAATGTTAGGTTTTATAATTGAGGGAGTTATATAATCAACCCTTGATACGTTAAGGAGTTATATGTAAACTTTTAATATGTCATATCAGCAAAACAACTTCCAAAACCGTCTTAGACGGTTATTTAAACGTTTTTCAATAGTTTAAAGGGTAGACTATATTGTTTTATATAGGTGAGTGACTGAAGTAGACAACTACTAATAGGTTGGAGTGTTAAGTAGACTTTTTTCTAATCTTATTCATTGCTATAGATTTTTTGTCCTCAGGTGATGCTAAAACTCTTGTGCTTGTTGTATCTTTTATTAAGTCTCCTTTTAAATTTATTAAAAATATGGATTTTAGGTCATAGACTGCATTTTTAATTAATGTAATGGCATAACCTTTATATAACTTGTACCATGTCGCTTAAGATTAGTGGTAGAACTTGATGTAAGATCTAAGATAGAGTAGAGGTGCTAGCCTCAATCAAGAGGATATTAATATTTAAGACTCAGTATGTGTTTACTCAAAAGGAATCTCAAAGACCTTATATCCACCTTTGGTTTGTACAGAACTCCCCTGCTTATTAAGACGTTTCAAATTTCTTATCAAGGATTATTTGTGTAATAACATTTCTTTATAGAAAACAGAGATATATAGATATGTTAAATGTTTTAGTTCAAATGTATAAATTTATCTAAAAAAAACTTTTATAAGTTAGATATCAGGTTATTAATATTTTTTAATTATTTTTCATGATTGCTAAAACATTATACATATACGGCATAACAAGTATGTTTACTTGTTCATTTTCATTAGTTTTTTAATATATCAATATTAATAGAAGTGTGTAATGTACAAACATATGCGCCTGTAATATATGGTTATTTAAAATTTTTAATAGAAAATGTTGGTATATGAGATTTGAGAGGATATTTCAGGTTTTTCAATGATTGTTGACGTGGTAATTCAGATGCTTATTTAAGAGGTTAAGTAGATTATCTATTAGGATGGCAAGTGGGAATTTATATGCAAATTTAAGGTAACTTCAGATTATGTTTAATAATGACATGTAGGGAATTTAAATACAAATTCATAGTTTACTTTAAGCTATTTTCCACGGTTATAGATAGAGGTGGATAATTATTTAAAAATAGATAGATTCAATGGTTATTAGAATCTATCGAATTGATGTCTAGATTATTTTGATTATTTGAGAATTTCTAGGATTAATTGGGACTTGCTAGCGCCGGACGTCTGATCCGAGAGCAAGCGTCCAGACGCTGCCCGCACAGGGAGAGAGTGAGCTCCTAGCGCGCTGGGCTCGCTCGCGAGCGCACCAGCAGTGGGCCCGCGCTGCCCCAAATGTTGTCCGCGCCGCCGGCCGCTTCCCACGCGCATCCCATGTGCAACAGCTTGATCTGCTTTTGAAACATACAGATACAATAGTTGCAACATACAAAACAAGATAGATGAAACATTTAAAACAAGCGTATGAAACACTTACAAAAACGCCTGAAGAACATTTGAAACCATTGCAAACATATGCAATATCTAGATGAAACACTTGTAAACATACATATGAAACTCCGGAAAAATACATGGAACATATGCTTGCAACATGCATGTATATGCAACATACATATCTACTTTTGTAACATCTAGATAAAAAACTTGTAACATTCATCTCGAATAGATGAAACATTTGGAACATATACTTGAAACATACGTGTATAGCCATTACAACATGTGTAGCATCCCGATGTACTTTTACAACATCCGTATGAAACACCTGAAACATACATTTGAAACAACTCAAACACTTGAAACATAGGCTTGCAACATGACTGAAACGGCAGAAAACACTTAAAAAACATGTGCAAGCTACCATCCAAACTCTTAGCACATATGTCGGGGGAGCAATTGCTACCATTTGGGGTTCATGAAACTTGTCCATATCCTTTTACACATGGTAAATATGCTTGGGCAAGCAACATAGATTCAATTAAATTTCAATTCATATCTTAGTGAAAGGGTTGTCATCAATTATCAAAAGGGGGGAGATTGAAAGCTCTAGTTTGGTTTTGATGAATTGATGAAACCCTAAGTGCTAACCTAGTTTATCAAGTGATCATGAGAAAGGTAGCACATTCTAAGTGGTGAAGCAAATGAAGATCATGACATGATGATGGTGATTCCATGGTGATGATCAAGTGCTTGGACTTGAAAAGAAGAAAGAGAAAAACAAAAGGCTCAAGGCAAAGGTATAAATTGTAGGAGCTATTTTGTTTTAGTGATCGAGACACTTAGTGAGTGTGATCATATTTAGGATCGATAGCCATACTATTAAGAGGGGTGGAACTCGTATCGAAATACGATTATCAAAGTGCCACTAGATGCACTAACTCATTGCATATGCATTTAGGATCTAGTGGAGTGCTAACACCCTTGAAAATGTTTGTGAAAATATGCTAACACATGTGCACAAGGCAATACACTTGGTGGTTGGCATATTTGAGCAAGGGTTAGAAACTTCACCGTCGCACTGTACAGAAAAGATAGGGTTTCACAGAGCGTAACGGACATGTCCGGTGGCTAAACCTAGGTGAACGGAGGTCACTGTAAGTGACCGGACACTGGTCTCGGTAGGATCGGCGCGTCCGGTCAGTGGCAGCAGTGAGCGCGCTATTTCGGTCTCACGACCGGACGCTGGCGGGAGAAATGACCGGACGCTCAGGGGCTGAGTCCGGTTAGTATGACGTATGATGACATATGCGGCGCACAGAGGAGACGTTGAGTGACCGGACGCTGGGTGAGTCCGGTCGTGATTTTTCGCTTCTGGATGCTTACTGGAAACGACCGGACGCTGAGGTCCAGCGTCCGGTAACTTCAAAGCAGCACGTCCGATCACAACTTAAATGTACTGATGACTATTGAGATCGAGCAATCTGCGTTTGAAGTAGGGGACACGTGGCACACATCGCGCGACCGGACGCTGGGGTCCAGCGTCCGGTCGATCTGACCTGCGCGTCCGGTCATCCCGTTTTTTATGGACTGAGGAGCTAATGGCTCTATTTCGTGGGGGCTTGTATTTAAGCCCCATGGCCGACTCAAGCTCACTCTTTTGGCCATTTGCATTGACATAACAACCTTGTGAGCTTAGCCAAAGCCCTTCCACTCATCTCCATCATTGATTCATCATCTTTGTGAGATTGGGAGAGAATCTAAGTGCATTGCTTGAGTGATTGCATCTAGAGGCACTTGGTATTCGTGTTTCGCTGTGGGATTCACTTGTTACTCTTGGTGGTTGCCGCCACCTAGATGGCTTGGAGCAGCGAGGATCACTGAGCGGTGGTTGGTGATTATCTCTGGCTCTGATCGTGGTGATTGTGAGGGGTCTTGTGCCTTCCCCGGTGGAGCGCCGAAAGGTAACTCTAGTGGATTGCTCATGTCATTGAGTTACCTCACTTGTGGGTAGGTTCTTGCAGTGTCCAATTGTGTGGATGAGGTTCATGCAACACCTCTTAGCCGCCGAACCACCAAGTGTTGATCGACACAACGGGGACTAGCGTGCCGGCAGGCACGTGAACCTCGATAGAAAAATGGGTTGTCTCTTGCCCTTTGGTATTCTCCCGATGATTGATTTAGTATTCATCTTATGATTGGTTCACTCCTCTACACGGTGGTATAATCACCCTACTCACTTATTTATATTCTTATAAACTAGTTATAGCAAGCTCTTTAGTATAATTAGAATTGAGAGCTTGCTTTGTTGTTTTAAGTTCATCTAGTGGAGCTCTTTAGTGTAGTAAGTGTGAGAGCTCTTAGTGACAAAGTTTTAAATAGCCGGCTAAGCCTCTCAGCCACTGACCTTCTCAGTAGCTAAGCACAGCTATAGCGGGAGATAGCTGCAGCTATGCCATTTAGCTATTTTTGCCAAAAAAAATGAAAAAAGACATGACCTTGGCATAACTTCATAACCATTACCGATTGATACATAACCAGTTGAAAGGAATACATTATAGGTTATAGGAGTACATTACAACAGGCTGCACTGGGCCATTTAAAACTAACAGATAAGGCAATAACCAGTTGATAGTTGATAGTTACATAACCAGTTGAATAAAGCTAACAGTACAACACAAAAGGTCATGAAGAGTTCTAGTCTCACTAATCAGACAAGGCAAATATTGCAATCAGACAGTGGATACTAAATTACTAATACGAGGCAATATTGCAATCTTCATTTCTTCTAGTCTCACTAATCAGACTCAGAGACATAGGGAGAGAGAGACTTATCAGAGTCAGTAGTCTGCATTAGAGTACCATCAGCACAATCTTCTGAATCGGATGATGGAGCTTCAGGCTCCACTAGGCCATTTCTCATCAAAGACTGCAGGCTCCTGACTTTCCTCTTCTTAGGGTGCACAGACCTTTTCCTTTTAGCTTGTGGTTGTGCTTGTTGTGGTGTGTGCTTCTGTGATTCTTGTGCACATTGTTGTTGTTCCATTTCACTTGGCAAAGGCGTAATACCAGTAATGAATTCATTATCATCATCTGCCACAACATCATCTACTTCTTTCTCCAAAGGATCTCTATGCTTCTTCTCTCTCTTATTCCTTAACTTAGAATTAAATTTAACAAACACAAGATCTCTCATCCTTTCATGAAGTAGCCTATTGCGCTTCTTTGTATGAACCTACGAGTCAAGTAGTGAAGACAAGGCTGCAGGTCATATTTAAATTCCATGAACAAACATTAAAATTCAAAAAAGATAGCATGCACACAAAGATGCATGTCATAGTTTTCTTTTTACCTGTTCAAATACTGACCAGTTCCTCTCACAAGCTGAGGAGCTGCAGGTCAGACTCAAAATCCTTGCTGCCAATTTCCTAAGATTTGGTGTGCTTGTGCCATGGTGCAACCACCATTTTGCTGCATAAACATTAAACAAGTTAGAATAAAAATATGATATTCAACAATCAAATTAAGTTCACATATTCAGTTGTTCACCTGGATTGAAATTCTTGTTCTTTCGCTGCCTTGTGGCAATTTCACTTCCAAAACTCCCTTGCTGATTTTGATACATGTCGAGTTCTTCAATTATCTTGTCTTGGGTTTCTTCATCACCAGCCACCATCTTTGTAATACAGGAAATCACACCTGCTGCAAATGATCCATCTTTCACAATCTTTGACTTATTTGGGTAATAGTAGTAGGGGTTCAAATAGTACCCAGCCAGGTGTAGTGGAGTCTTGAGCTTGTTGTCCCATCTTGTATCAATGATATCCCAGACTTCTTTGAAGCAGCTCTCATCATTATCAAACCTCTGAGAAATTTCTTTCTTCGCCTCCAACATTAATCCATGGAAGAATCCCATTGATGGTACATCGCTGTCCATTCTTCTCAACACATTAGCCAATGGTTCAAAGTAATTAACTACAATGTCAACATTTTTCCAGAAGGTTTTGGATCTGATCACTTTGTTGGCTTTCTTCCCCTTGGCCTACTTCAAGTAACCCAATTCCTCCATCTCATCTGATTTAAATAGTCTTGTCAACTCTTTTTTGTTATCCAGCAAGCTTTTTAGATTCAAGTAAGCAGTGGCAAATCGTGTAACCCCAGAGCGAACCAAGTATTTCTTAAGAAACTTCCTCATCAAATCCAACACCCTAGTATGAGCATACAAGAAAACAGTCACTTGCCTTGAATTAGCAATGGTCTCCTCAACTGGTCCAAGCTTACCAATATCCTCTAGCATGAGATCCAAGCAATGAGCAGCACATCCATTCCAAAATATTGAAGGTCTTTTTGCTGTCAATAGAGTTGCTGCACTTGTATTGACGCTAGCATTATCAGTCACCACTTGGACAACATGTTCTTCCCCTATCTCTTCTATGTACCTATCCACAAGTTCAAAGATATATTTGCCATCTTTCCTGTCACCCGAGCAATCCACTGAATCTAAGAAGAGTACCCCATGAGCACTATGCACAACTAAATTCATCACTCCCCTACCCTTCCTATCTGTCTATGCATCTATCATGATAGAACAACTTGTGAGCTCCCATGATTCCTTATGCTCCTTGAATCCATCCATCACCTTTTCCTTCCTTTTTTGCAAGAACGGTCCACTCATCTCATAGGGACTAGGCCCTTTCAGATTTCTACCAAATTGTCCAATGGCCTCTAACATATGATCAAAGCTCAGAAGGGTGACTGTGTTGTGTGGAATGCTAGCTTCATAGAACCACTGACATATGTACTCACAAGTTCTATCCCTCCTCTCTTCTCTTTTCTGAGTTGTCAATGATGTTTGAACCTTTTTGCTTAGATTAATTCCTCTCTGTGTCATACTAGCAGATTCTTCTATAGAAGGATGCTTGTAGTACTTGTCAATAGTTTGACCACCTGCTACAGATCTAGAGCTACTAGATCCTCTTGTCGCCTTTGGCTTCACCACAAGAGCATTATTGCCATGATCTAAACCTTCACTGCCCCTTTCACAATTTGAGTTTTCTATGTTAACTTCAGCTCTGTCCATTTCCTTTTCTTTGTTTTTCTATTCTTTTTCACTAGTCTTCTTCATAAGCAAATCAAATATCTCTTGCTGCACTGGAGCTGAAACTTTTCCACACTTAGTAGTATTGAAACCTTTAATTCCTGCAAGATGGTACTTAATTCTTGTAATTCCACCACTACAGAGCTTGTCGCAATACTTGCACCATAGGTGATGTTTCTTGGTTATGTCTGGGCAGAAACAGTGAGCCCATGCAGGGTCATTTGAGTTGATACCAGGTTGTTTTGGTCCAGCTTCTACTAAGATAGAGGCAGCACTGGACGGGTTACCTATACAAAGAGCAAACTAAGCCACATTAAAACCTAAATAAGACAAGGTCCTATTGCAAAGGCAAAGTAAGCCACTGTTTAGAACTGGTTCAACAAGCACTGATCTTTCAATAAGCAAAAATATGAACAAAGAATTTATCTGCATATGCCCCAATCAAAATAGTGCAAACTGATATAGCGGTTATTATCAATTACCACCTAGGCCAAACAAGCATGGGAGGCAAGTATATGAAATATTGAAATTAGAGGTAACAAATATTGATAGCTTGTTTACATATAGTGAGATCTGTGGCATACAAGCAAAAAAAAGAGAGGAGGTTGTGAGCACTGACCAGATTGTTGTGCCATGTCATCGCCGTTGGTGCTCTACTGCTACTTCAGTGCTTCGGAGATGAGGAGCACCTAGCCCTGACGGACCTCCTTGTTAGACTCGCACCGCTGCTAAGCTGCCTCTGTTGATCTGCTTGATGCTGATGCCAGGATGGGGAAGATGAAGAACCAAGTTGGGGAAGACAAAGAACGGGAGTGTGCTGCTCATGCTGCCTACACCGATGCTCACGCTGCACACCATGGCCGCTGCTCGTGCTGGAGCCACCGCCGCAGCCGTTCCTATTGGTCGCCGCCGTCGCCGCTTATCTAGGGACCGCACTGCCACCGCATCTTATGAAGGAGGAGAAGCGAGGCAGAAGCCGTTGCTTGGGAGAGCGGCCAGGCTACACGGCCGTCTCCGGCCCACCGCCGCTGGAAGAGAAGCTGCCGCCGCCGCGTGCTCTTTTTTTCTGAGACCGAGACAGACCGACGCAGCGACGCTCGTGGGTGGAAGTGGAATGAGTGAGTGACCGAGTGTTAGGGTTACGGGATGGGGGTGGGCTGTGCTATGTCAGTTTCATGGGCGGCCAAAATTTTAGCTGCCTCTAAGATGTGGCCCATTTAGCTATCTCTGGATTTAGCCAGCTATTAGCTGCTATCATTTCTTAGCGCAAAAAACTGCATAGCTTAGCTGCTTCCATCCCCAGCGGCTATCTCTGGCTATAGCTGCAGCTATAGCCGGAGATTTAAAACTTTGCTTAGTGAGTAGTGACATAGCAAATTATGTGTCTAGAGATTATAGCAACTAGAATTGTTGGATAGGTGGCTTGCAACCCTTGTAGAGCTAGAGCAAGTTTGTATTTCGCTATTTGTTATATTAATCAAATTGTTCTAGTTGATTTGTAGATTTTTAAATATGCTATTCACTGCCCTGTAGCCATATTAGGACCTTTCAAGTGGTATCAGAACCGTGGTCACTGTTTGATTAAAGGCTTAACAACCTCGGTGTCAAATTATGGCTCAAGTTGTGTTCAACCATGTGGGGGGCAAACCACCATTCTTTGATGGCACTTGCTATGATTATTAGAAGAGAAAGATGAGGATGTATCTTGGTTCAATCAATGATCAAGTATGGGAGGTGACCGAGAATGACTATGCTATCATTGATCCCGACAATCCCACCAACCAAGACAAGACCAACAAGCAATGCAATACAATGGCTCTCAACACCATATACAATGCCATTGATTCCAAGGTGTTTGAGCAAACCAAGGATTGTGAAAGAGCTAATGAGGTGTGGAGGAGATTGGAGGAAACATATGAGGGCACACCGATGGTGAAGAGTGCTAAGTTGTACATCCTCAAGGATAAGTTGACAAGCTTCAAGATGAAGGATGATGAGAGCATGCATTCCGGAGATGTTCCATTGGTTGCAAGTAATTGTCAATGACTTGAAGGCTTTGGGAGAGAAGATCAAGGATGATGATGTCTCTCATTGGTTCTTAATGTGCCTACCTCCAAGATTTGAGATGTTGAGATTGCTTATCATAAGAGGAGGATTGAAGGAGATTACCCCTAACCAAGTACTAGGTGATGTCATGACACAAGAGACATAACATGTGGAAAGGGAGGGGGATGACAAGGATGACAAGAAGGAAGAAGAAGAAGAGTATAGCATTCAAGGCTTGCTCGTCATCATCCAAGAACAAGGGAAAGTCCAAGATAGAATCAAGTGATGATGATCCTAGTGATATTGATGATGAAGCTATGGCCCTCTTTGTACGTAAGATGGGAAAATTCATGAAGAAGGGCTATGGTGCAAGAAAGAGAAGAGATCACACCAAAAGCAAAGAATATGTGAGAAGATGCTACAATTGCAAGAGCCCCAATCATGTTGTAGCGAATTGTCCCTACAATAGTGACAATGATGAGGATGAAAAGAAGAAGCACAAGAAGGACAAGAAAGAAAAGAAGGAGAAGAAGGAGAAGAGAATGACCTTCTAAAAGAAGAAGAAAGGTGGAGGCTATGTGGTCACATGGGATAGTGATGGCTCTTCGGATAGTGATAGCTCTAGTGATGATGACAAGAAATCTATCAAGAAAGCACTAACAAGCATCGCCATCAACAACAAGCCCTCCATCTTCGACACTCCATCGACATGCCTCATGGCAAAGCCTACCAAGGTAAAATATGATGTGAGTGATGATGATGAATGTGAAAGTGATGCTTGTAGGAGTGATGATGATGATGAGGAGGAGGCGGAGTACACCAAGGAGGAGCTCTTGGACATGTGTGAGCAAGTGCACACTTGCGTTGAAATGAAGAGAAAGGAGTGCAAAGAATTGCACAAGAAATTCAAATTTCTTGTGCAATCCTTTGATGAGCTCAATGTCACTCATGAGAGGCTAATGGAAGCCCATGAGAAGCTTGGCAAAGCTCACTCTAAGCTTAAAAAGGCTCACTCCTCACTCATCGAGCAAGTCAAAATAGAGGAAGCCAAGAAGGAGCAAGTGATTATGTCTTATGATGTGGGACTAACATGTGATATTATTGATGAATCTTTTTATAAACCCGGTGTAGTTGCTCCCACTAACACTTCTTGTAGCACTACTACTTCTACTTCACCTTTGTGTGATGGTCTCACTTGTGATGCCTCGCTAATGGTGGAAAATGAGACCCTCAAGAAGGAGGTGAATGAGCTCACTCGTGCCTTAGGCAATGCCTATGGTGGAGATGCCCGCTTGCTAAAGTACTTGGGTAGCCAAAGGTTTTCTCTCAACAAAGAGGGATTAGGCTATACCACCAAGAAAGGCAAGGCGACCTTTGTCACTCCCAAAGCTAGCTTTGTGAAGGGCAATGGTCGGTTTTGCAATAGATGCAAGCAAGTTGGGCGTATAGAGCAAAATTGCAAGATTAACAAGAACAAGCTATCTAATGTATCCTCAATTAAATTAGATTCTTATTACATGCTTGTTAAGGGTGCCAATGGTGTGAAGGCTAAGTTCATTGGTACACCAATTGTGGGCCCAAAGAAGAAGGCTATTTGGGTACCAAAGACCTTGGTAACTAACCTTCAAGGACCCAAGCAAGTTTGGGTACCTAAAAAGAATTGATCTTCTTTTGTAGGTCAATTATAAAGCCAGAGGAAGGCATTGGGTGCTTGATAGTGGGTGCACACAACACATGACCGGTGATCCAAGGATGTTCAATTCAATCAATGAAAATAAGAGCAATGGGATTGATAGAATCACATTTGGTGACAATGGCAAAGGCAAGGTCAAAGGGCTTGATAAGATTGAAATATCCAATGATTTGAGCATTTCCAATGTGCTACTAGTAGAGAGCCTGAACTTCAACCTATTGTCAGCTGCTCAATTGTGTGATCTTGGTTTCAAGTGCATATTTGGTGTGGATGATGTAGAGATCATAAGTGTAGATGGCTCTAACTTGATATTCAAAGGATTTAGATATGAAAATCTATACTTAGTTGATTTCAATGCTAGAGAAGCTCAATTGTCAACATGTTTGATCACTAAGTCTGGCATAGGTTGGTTATGGCATAGAAGGCTTGGTCATGTTGGAATGAAACAATTGAACAAGTTGATCAAACATGACTTAGTTAGAGGCTTGAAAGATGTCACATTTGAAAATGATAAGCTATGTAGTGCATGTCAAGCCAGAAAGCAAGTTGGTAACACACATCTTAAGAAGAGCATGATGAGCACATCTAAGGCATTTGAGTTGATGCACATAGACTTGTTTGGACCAACCACATACACTAGCATTGGTGGAAACAAATACAGATTTGTGATTGTGGATGATTTCACTAGATACATATGGGTGTTCTTTCTTGTTGATAAGAGTGATGTGTTTGCAACATTCAAATCATTTGTCAAAAGCATTCACAACAAATTTGAAACAACCATCAAGAAAGTGAGAAGTGACAATAGAAGTGAGTTCAAGAACACAAGAATTGATGAGTTGTGTGATGAATTTGGAATTAGACATCAATTCTTGGCCAAGTACACTCCACAATCAAATGGCCTTGTAGAGAGGAAGAATAGAACTTTGATTGACATGGCAAGATCAATGTTGAGTGAGTACAATGTGAGTCATTCATTTTGGGCTGAAGCAATCAACATGGCTTGCTATTATAGCAACCGACTCTATTGTCACCCCATGATGGAGAAGACACCTTATGAGCTATTAAATGGAAGAAAGCCCAACATAGCATACTTTTGGGTTTTTACTTGTAAATGCTACATATTGAAGAAAGGCACTAGATTGAGCAAGTTTGAAAAGAAATGTGATGAAGATTTCTTGCTTGGTTACTCCACCACTAGCAAGGCATATAGAGTTTGGAATTTGGCTAGTGGTACTCTTGAGGAGGTTCATGATGTGGATTTAATGAAACAAATGGTTCCCAAGAGGAAGATGAGAATCTAGATGATGTAAGAGGCACTCAATTGGTCAATGCAATGAAGAACATGGACATTGGTGATATAAGGCCTAGAGAGGTGATTGATGTTGAAGATGACAAGAATCAAGTGCTCTCTAACTCAAATGTGCAAGCTAGTGGTTCTCATGATCAAGTTCAAGCAAGTACTAGTGATGACAAAGTGCAAGATCAACAACAAGTGGCTAGTTCATCATCTCAACCAAGTGATCAATCAAATGCAAGCAATCAAGTGCAAGTGCGTCAACCAACCAATGTTGCAAGAGATCATCCATTGGACACTATAATTGGTGATATCTCAAGAGGTGTGCATACTAGATCAAGATTGGCTTCATTTTGTGAGCATTTCTCATTTGTGTCATCCATTGAACCTAAGAAGATAGATGAAGCTTTGAAGGATGTTGATTGGGTCAATGCTATGCATGAAGAGCTAAACAACTTCACAAGAAACCAAGTATGGGAGTTAGTTGAGAGGCCTAAGGATCATAATATGATTGGAACCAAGTGGATCTTTTGGAACAAGCAAGATCAAGATAGGATAGTAATACGGAACAAAGCAAGATTAGTGGCTCAAGGTTACACTCAAGTTGAAGGTCTTGACTTTGGAGAAACATATGCCCCGGTTACAAAATTGGAAGCAATTAGGATCTTGTTAGCCTATACTTGTGCCCACAACATCAAGTTGTACCAAATGGATGTGAAGAGTGCATTTCTCAATGGGTACATCAATGAGCTTGTGTATGTTGAGCAACCTCCTGGTTTTAAAGATGAAAAGAAACCTAACCATGTTTACAAGTTGAGAAAGGCTTTGTATGGATTAAAACAAGCACCTAGAGCATGGTATGAGAGATTGAAGGATTTCCTACTCTCTAAGGGATTCAAGATGGGAAAGGTTGACACCACTCTCTTCACCAAGAAGCTTGGAAATGACTTGTTTGTATTGCAAATCTATGTTGATGATATCATATTTGGATCAACAAATCAAGATTTTTGTGAAGAGTTTGGCAAGATGATGGCAAGTGAGTTTGAGATGTCCATGATTGGAGAGTTTAGTTACTTCCTTGGTCATCAAATCAAGCAAATGAAGAATAGCACATTTGTGAGTCAAGGCAAGTATATTGAAAGGATCAAGATGCCCAAGAGGGGGAGTAAATTGGGCTAATTCTAAATTTCTTTGTAATAATTAAACCCTACGGTTAGCCCAATTAACCCCTTGTGCCTAGAAAGTGTTTCTATTGAACTAACGCACAAAAGTTTAGCACCATAAGTTCCAATTCTACTCTAGCATGGTAATTCTAGGAATGTAAATGACAAGAATTGAATTGCTCAAAGTAAAGAGAGAAGGAGGAACATGACGATGTTTTGCCGAGGTATCGGAGAGTCGCCACTCCCCACTAGTCCTCGTTGGAGCACCCACGTAAGGGTGTAGCTCCCCCTTGATCCGCACAAGGATCAAGTGCTCTCTACCGGTTGATTCTTTGACTCTCCGTCGTGGTGAATCACCCACAACCGCTCATAACTTGAGTTGGGTCATCTATAAGCTCTTCAGATGATCACCAAGCTCCCAATCACCACCAAGCCGTCTAGGTGATGGCGATCACCAAGAGTAACAAGCACAAACTCTCACTTGACCACGACAAGCCTAATGAGAAGGGTGGATGCACACTTTGCTACTCTTGATCTCACTAATGAGGGCTCTCTTTGGGATTTTCAAATCTCAATCACCTCACTAGGACCTTGCTCTTTTTGGCACTCTCTAAGGTGTCTCTCAGCTGTTGGAATGAGCAAAAGTACCCCCACACACGAGTGGAGGTTGTATTTATAACATCGGCTGAAAAATGAACCGTTATGTGCCTCTGCGGGGTGACCGGACGCTCCGATCATGTTGACCGGATGCACCGGTCAGTTCTCCCCGAACTCCAGTGTTTAAAGTGTCCGGTCAGCACTGACTAGACGCGTCCGGTCGTGATTTTCCCTCTCTAAAACCTTACTAGAAATGACCAGACGCTGGCACTTAGCGTCCGGTCACTTGACCTCTCAACGTCCGGTCGCACCAGATGATTTCACCTTGATCAAATGAACTGATCGGACTCTGAGCCAGCGTCCAGTCAAACTAGAGCCAGCGTCCAGTCAGTATTTGACCCTCCATTCACTTTCAACTCTCGATTATACGTGAATAAAGTTTGCTCCATTGGATCTAAGGGCTATGTAGGAGCTACCTAGCACTAGTTTTAGCAAGTGTGCACCACACCTAACCCACTAGACTCACCTAGGTCAAGCTATCCGTCCGTACCCCTCTTAATAGTATGGCCAAAAGAAAAACAAAGTCCTTAACTACTCTAAGTGTCACTCCAACTCCAATCGACACTTAGAACTAGTCCATCCTTAGCCTTGTCATCCATCCTTTAAAAACCAATACGATTTCCATCGTAGGGGCATGACCATCATGATAGCCCAATCGATCTCCATTATCGTGACCTAACTTAATTGCCTCTGCAAAACACATGTTAGTCACAGTAATCATATATTGTCATTAATCACCGAAACCCAACTAGGGGCCTAGATGCTTTCAATCTCCCCCTTTTTGGTGATCGATGACAATACTACCTCGAGTATGTGAAAGAGATGAGGTTTTTAACATGCTTGTTTCATATAAGCTTTTAGCAATAAGAACAAAAGAGTTAGTCAAGCTTATATGACCCAAGCCAACATAATGTACTCCAAAGATATGAAATAAGCATGAGTACAAGAAATAAAGCTCATTTGCATCGGAGTAAAATGCGGAAGCAAATCAAATGAGCATAGCACACGTGATATGACATATAAATAATCCAAAGTAGAGAGCACACATGTCATATATCATGATCACATAGATATCACTATCACATATATATAGTTCAATGCATGAAAGTAAACACACGATGAATGCATAATAGTGTATCACACATAAAACTCCAAATGTAATAGATAAGCTAATATAATAACTAAGCTCCCCCTAGATATGTTGCTCCCCTAAGGCTAACATACTCGATCCCTCTCCCCCTTTGGTGTCAAACACCAAAACCTAAGGGTCGGTCGGTGGGGCTGCAGCGGACAAGTCGGGCGCTGAGGTGCGAGGAGCGAGCTAGAACTGTGTGCCATCATCAACTGATCCTGAGCTCTGAGCTATATGACCCTCTGTAGCTGGAAGTGATGCTGAAGTGGTCTGGGTCAGATCTATAACTAGCGCGGCCTGCTCTGATGATGCCACTGATGAAGGGGGCGTCTCTGTAGTCTTGGTAATAGGTGTAACCGTGGAAGGACCTAAGACATGTAGCTCTAGCAGTGTCGGCTGCCCTGTCAACTCACTAAATGAAGCACCAAGGCTCCTATAAACTAGAGTGGGTACTGACGAACTCTCAGGTGGAGTAAAGCCTATATGGAGAGGAGTGAACTGCAGGGCTGGTACTGGTGAAGCAAACCACTGGGCTACCTGCTCTGTAGGTGATGGAAACTGTGGCACTGGTAGTCCCTAACTCTGAAGCCCACTAGGCTGTATAGATGGAGTCATAGAAGTGGTGGCAGGCTGACTAAGCTGGGGCGAAGACTGTGGCGGTGGAGCCCTAATAGCTATCACAACATGCTACATAAACCCAAGTAGCTGCTGCTACATGAGAAGCTGCTACTAGTGCATGGCCTGCTGCTGCTGCTGTATAGCCTGCTGCTGCTGCTGCATAGCCAGCTATTGTCGCTGGAACTCATCCTGCTGAGTCTAAAACTGTGCAAATGTGGTAGCTATCTCCTGAGCCTAGCGAACCTGATCCTGCCTCATCCGCTCAAGTATAGCAAGTAGAGCGGGGTCTATCTGCGGTGCAGGTGGAGCCGAACTAGAGCTACCGGCCTCATGGTCATGTCGCTAAGGAGGCATCCAAGGGATAGCCTGGTAGTCATCATCTGAGCTATCACTATGGTCGCTCTTGACCATCCCCTCCTGCTGAGCATCTAGCCGCTCCTCCTCAGTAGCTGCTATGCCCCTGATAATATCATCCTGCTGGGCTACAGTCTCTGACACCTCTAGACGACAGCGAGGTAGGCTGGGTGCAGTCGATGTACTATGATGGATCATCTGACTCAGGTTGTATGTAGGAAACTCGGTAGTAGCACCACTGTACTCTGCTAGCATCTCAGGCGGCCTCACTATAACTACCCTGTGAATGAGAAATGTGATCTAGTGAGCATAGGGCAACTGACGATGACCTTTGAAAGGCAATAGTATCCTCCATCTCTGATAGGAGATCCCAAATGTCAAACACAGTCTGTAGCATGAGTGAGTTCAGTAGCCATAACTATAAGCGAGTCAAGCCCTCGTGATACCCCATCCCCAGAATCAGGGTCCTCCTCATAATAGTATCCAGCACTCTGGCTGTAGGAGTGAGATCACTGGGAGTCCTGCTCAACCCCTCGCCAAAAGGCTCCTTGAAACAGTGGTGGACTAGATCTGTAGGGGGTACCAAACCGCCATGAGGACGTCTGGGTGGCGCTGTCTATCCATAGCACACCTCATGTAGCCGGATGGGCTGCTCCTAAAGCCTGAGTATCTCCCTGACCTTGGAACTCATCAGCCTATAATCTCTGTCTCTGAATGCAAAGTGAATATATCTGTGCTGTGGGTCAATCCAGAGAGTAGCATAGAACTAACGGACCCAAGATGGAACATATAAGTCTATCCGTCCGAGAAGATCTGTCAGCCCTGGCAAGTAAGATAGATACTGGCGAATGTGCTCTCCAACTACTACTACAATAGACTCAATATTGCACACCCTCTAAGATCTAAATACAGCCCCACTGTTAAGATATGCATTATAAAAATCCTCCTGGAGTGGTGTGTAGAAGCCCTCTGATGCACACTCATCCCTCCTCGGTGGGAACCACTGCTCAAAGTCCACAAATCTGAGCCGCTGCACCTACTTGGCCGTGGCGGCCCTCAGATCTAGATGTGTCACTGGAGGTGGACCCTATGGTCTGGGCGGTGGACGAGAACTCCTCTGCTGTGTCTCTACCCTCGGCGTGACTAGAGCACGGGTATGACCAGAGCAGCGAAGCTATGGCTGAGGTGCCTACACTGTCTCCTCTGCTTGCTCTCCCTCCTGAGCCTTCTCTGTCTACTCTGTTGGGTGTGGCTCCTGCTGTGACTCCCCCTAAGGCTGAGTCTCCTCTAAAACAAGTTGCCGTCCTCCAACCATGGATGTCCCAGCTGGATTGCCATAGCGACGCTCAACCTGCTCGACGGCTATCCTCTGTGCTGGTGTAAGCTGATCTGCGATAACAACACCACTGCGAGCACCTCCTCTCTTGGCATGCTCTACAACCTCTGCAACTATGGCTGCTCTAGCTATATCTGCATCTAGATACTTGCGCTTCTTTATCGCTATCTTCTTTGTCGCCTTGCCTTTTGGATCTGTAGGCAGGCGAGGCGGACGCCTCGGATCCTCATCACCTAGACTACCTCTGGCGTTCTTCACATGAGCCATCTGACAAGAACTACTGCCTTTGACACAAATCAACTGCCGACTGTCACTTCTGAGGCTTGGCCTCGATCCATACTCGCAAGCTTGGCCCTGAGTTGACTGACAACTGCAAATAGGACCTCAACGGTACTGACTCGCTGCACAATAGAATAGATAGGATATACAAATAATTTTAATTATTCATCTAGAGATATGAAACCCTAAGAAAGCAAGCAATTGGGTATGAAATTGAAATGGGGGCTTGCTACCTGATGAACCCGTGATCCAAAAAGAAGAGGAACGTCATGTGGGGAACCACCGAATCAGCTAGGGTTAGGGTTTCAGCTCAATGAAATCGGTGACCGAGCAATGCGATGAGGGCACTAGATGTGGCGCTGAAGCAGGGTAGGGCCAAGGCAGAGCTAGGGCTTGAGCACAGTGATGCTGCAGCACTGGAGCTTGGTTGCGGTGAGGGTGGAGCAGAGGGCACGGACTGGCGCGGCGCTGGTGGTCACGGCGGTGCGGGAGAGCTGGAGCACGGCGCGGCGGTGCGCAAAACGGAGGCACAGGGAGGCTAGCACGGCAGCTTGGGTAGTAGAGGCATGGTGTGGCCGTCCAGGCACGGAGAGCAGCCCTGCAGTGGTGTGAAGTCACTAGCACGAAGCACGGTGGCTAGGGCGTAGGCACGGCAAAGTCGGCGCGGTGGGATGCGAGATAGGTTACGGCAGCGCTACGATTATAAAGGGGTCCCCCATGAGACAGAAAAGGAAATGAAGAAAGAAACTGAGCCCCACACGTTTCCTATTGACCAGACGCTCTGGTGGCAGCGACCGGACGCTGCCACCCAGCGTCCGGTCGATTTCAGTAAGGTCCAAAACCCCTGGAATCGTGTCCAGTCGAGCCAGAGTCTGGTGCAAGCTGTCTCCTTCGTCTTCGATCGACCGGACGTAGAGCCACCATCTGACCGGACGCTGGGGGAACACTATTTCAGCGTCCGGTCACTCCTTCTCGACAGTAGTTCACCTCCTGTGAACTGACCGGACGATGGACTTCAGAGTCCGGTGCAGGGTCCGGTCACTCTTTCTTCAGCGAATCTCCAAAGTTCTTCGTGCTGCCTGTTCCCCATCAAGTCCCAACTCTAATAAGATCCAAATAAACACCAATTGGGACTTATGTGAGTGACCTCTCTCAAACCCTCATGTTTTTCAAAAATATTTTGCCTTAGGCTATAATTCTTTTTAAGAAAATAGGCAATAAGAGGGCAATTGAAGATAAACGACAAAGCAACATTCATGCATATGCAATGCAATACTTGAAAGTAAATCTAGTTGCTTGTCAAGTTTGATCCAAGGTTAAGCTTCTTCACACGCATTACGGTGGTTATCTTAACCATGTTAGACAAGCCCTATATGCATTACCAAACATTAAAAATGTTGTATATTACAATGCAATGCAAGGGACAACACAAACTTATCTTTTAGTAAAGTTGCTAAAATCAAGAACATTGAGCTCATTCCGCAATCTACAAAATATTGCCTCATCTAGCGGTTTAGTGAAGATATCCGCCAATTGATCCTCAGTCCTTACACCTTCTAATGATATATAATTTTTAGCAACATGATCTCTAAGAAAGTGATGGCGGATATCTATGTGCTTGGTGCGAGAGTATTGAACCAGATTATTTGCAAGTTTTACCGCACTTTCATTGGCGCACAAAAGAGGTACTTTTTTTAGAACTACACCATAGTCTAGCAAAGTTTGTTTCATATAAAGTATTTGTGCACAACAAGCACCCACGGCAATGTATTCCACTTTGGTGGTGGACAAAGCCACACTATTTTGTTTCTTGGAGGACCAAGACACAAGTGATCTACCAAGCAAATGGCACCCTCTGGATGTGCTTTTTCTATCAACTTTGCACCCGGCATAATCTGAATCAGAATAGCCAATTAATTCAAATCTAGCTCCTTTGGGATACCAAAGGCCAATGCTTGGTGTGTGCTTAATATACCTAAGGATTCTTTTTACGGCAATTAAATGAGTTTCCTTAGGATTAGCTTGAAATCTAGCACACATACACACACTAAACATGATGTCGGGCCTAGATGCGGTTAAATATAACAAGCTACCAATCATAGAGCGGTAGAGAGTTTGATCAACCTTGTTACCTCTCTCATCTAGGTTGAGATGTCCATTAGTTGGCATTGGTGTCTTGATTGGCTTACATTCATCCATCTTGAATCTCTTGAGAAGATCATTTGTATATTTCTCTTGAGAGATAAAAATCCCTTCTCTCATTTGCTTGACTTGAAAACCAAGAAAGAATGTAAGCTCTCCAATCATTGACATCTCGAACTCCTTCGACATCAATTCACCAAACTCTTTGCAAGAATTTTTATTTGATGATCCAAAGATGATATCATCAACATACACTTGACAAATGAAGATATGCCCATCAAGCTTCTTGGTGAATAGTGTGGTGTCAACCTTCCCAATTGTGAAGCCCTTCTCAATGAGAAAGTCTCGAAGGCGCTCATACCAAGCTCTTGGGGCTTGCTTAAGCCCATATAATGCCTTGGACAACCTATAAACATGATTAGGATATCTAGGGTCTTCAAACCCGAGAGGTTGATCAACATAGACTAGTTCATTAATAAAGCCATTTAAAAATGCACTTTTCACATCCATTTGATATCATTTCATTTCATGATGTGATGCATATGCAAGGAGGATACGAATGGCTTCTAGTCTTGCAATCGGTGCAAAGGTCTCTCCAAAATCCAAACCTTCAACTTGAGAGAACCCGTTTGTAACAAGTCTTGCCTTGTTCCTCACAACAACACCTTGATCATCTTGCTTGTTTCAGAACACCCATTTTGTTATAATGACTCTTGCATCTTTTAGTCGCTCTTCAAGAGTCCAAACTTCATTGCGGGTGAAATTGTTCAACTCTTCATGCATAGCATTTATCCAATCCAGATCTTGAAGAGCTTCTTCTACCTTAGTAGGCTCAAAATAAGAGACAAAAGAGTGATGAGCAATAAATGAAGCAAGTTTTTATGAGCGAGTCATTACACCCTTTGATGGACTCCCTATCATGAGATCTTGTGGATGATCTTGTAGTAGTGGTGTATTTCTTCTATTGACCACTTGAGGAGAAGGTTGTGGAGCATCAACATCTTGTGCTTGTACCACCATTTGCTCATGGGAGACATGAGTGTCTTCATTTTCTACTCTCCCATCTTTTTCACCATCTTGTGGCACACTTGATGAAGAAGGTGGATCAATTACTTGTACATCATCTTCATTATCTTTAGGCTTGATGTCTCCAACTGGAATGTTCTTCATAGCCTCCCTCAATGGTTCATCACCTACATCATCAAGATTCTCATGTGCTCCTTGGGAGCCGTTAGATTCATCAAATTCCACATCATATATTTCTTCAACTAAGCCGGTGGCATGATTAAATACTCTATATGCTTTGGACTTTGATGAGTAACCAACAAGAAAACCAATATCACAACATCTTTGAAACTTCCCTAGGTGTTGTCGCTTCTTATAGATGTAGCATTTACTACCAAACACCCTAAAGAAGGAGACATCCGGCTTCTTCCCATTGAGCAACTCATAAGGTGTCTTGCCATGGAACTTTTGAAGGAATAGGCGGTTGGATGCATAGCATGTGGTGTTGATAGCCTCCACCCATAGAGCTTCGAGGGTGTTGTACTCATCAAGCATTGTTCTTGCAAGAGTGATCAATGTCCGGTTCTTCCTCTCAACTACACCATTTTGTTGAGGAGTATATGTTGCGGAGACCTCATGTTTGATTCCAACTTGATCACAATAGGCTTCTATGTTTATGTTGTCAAATTCCTTCCCATTATCACTTCTTATCTTCTTGAGCTTCACTTCAAATTCATTTTGTGCTCTCTTGGCAAACTTCTTGAAGCAAGATGCAACTTTGGATTTGTCATGAAGGAAGAGTACCCATGTATACCTTGAATAGTCATCAACAATCACAAGACAATAAAGATTTCCTTCCAAACTCTTGTATGTGGTTGGTCCAAATAAATTCATGTGAAGGAGTTCTAGCACTCGTGTGGTTGACACAAAAGCTTTGGTTGGATGAGTATTTGCAACTTGCTTGCCAGCTTGACATGCATTACAAAGCTTGTCCTTTTCAAACTTCACATCCTTCAACCCTCTCACCAAATCATTCTTCATTAGCTTCTTGAGTGAGCTCATCCCAACATGAGCAAGTCTTCTATGCCATAGCCACCCAAGTGTTGTTTTGGTGAATAGGCAAGTCTTCAAGTTAGCATCTTCGGAGGTGAAGTCCACTAGATATAGATTGTTGTATCTAAATCCTTTGAATATCACTTGATCATCATCCTTCTTAGATACAACAACTTCCTTCTCGGTAAACAAGCATTGGAAGCCAAGATCACACAATTGTCCAACGGATAGCAAGTTGAAGCTTAATGAAGCAACATATAACACATTTGAGATAGAATGATCATTTGATATTGCCACTTTGCCTAATCCTTTAACCTTGCCCTTTGAGTTATCTCCAAATGTGATTCTTTCTTGTCCATCTACTTCTTCATCTAGTGAGGTGAACATACGAGGATCACCGGTCATATGTTGTGTGCACCCACTATCAATAACTCAATGACTTCCACCGGTCTTGTAGTTCACCTACACACAAGAGATCAAGCTTTAGGAACCCAAACTTGTTGAGGGCCCTTCACCTTCTCAACAAGTGACATAGCAACCCAAATTTTCTTAGGCCTATTCTTGTTTGGTGGTCCTAAGAACATGACTTTCATCTTTCCACTAGAATCCTTTCTAAGCATGTAGTGAGCATTAAAGGCAAAAGGTCTAGCATGCTTGGGCAAGGGTTGTGGTGGTGGAGTTTGGCACTCATGAGCAAAGTGGCCTTCTTGTCCACACTCAAAACAATTCTTTAGCTTTGGCTTTTGTTGTTGTTGAGCTTAAGCCTTCTTCTCTTTGTTTGCCATGTACCCAATGCCACTTCTATCCATCTTCATGATGGTGTTCATTAGTAGCTCACTTTGAAGATACTTGCCTCTAGTGAACTTGCTCAATCCAATCTTGAGATGCTCTTTCTCCAACTTGAGCTTCTTGTTCTCTTCCTTAAGAGCATCATTGTTTTTCTCTTCCCTGAGCTTCTTGTTTTCTTCTTTGAGCTTCTCATTCTCAAGCATCAACTCACCATCATGATCAAGAGTTTCTAGCACAATAGTGTTGTGGCTTTTGATCTCCTCAAGATCTTTCTTGAGCTTTTCATTGTCATTCTTGAGCTTAACAAACTCATCATAATCATCGGCCTCAACCACTTGCTTGCCCTTGCTACTAGAACTTTGCTCAATACTCTCAATAATCAAATCATCACATGATGTAGCTATATCAATCTTAACAACATTGTTAGTAGCATCATGTGGCTCATTGGATAAATATTCTTGAGCGATAACAAGATTATCATGATTAATCTTAAGAGTAGTATATTCATCTTTTAGCATATTATGGCTAGTGATGAGCTCTTTATGCATCCTCTCAAGTTTATCATGTTTATCTTTAAGCTCTTTCTTAGAAGATTTAAGCTCCTTGAGTTTGGATGATATAGCTTCATTTGCTTCTCTACGCTCAACACTAGCCTTTTCGACTATATCACATTTAGCTAAAAGAGAATCATTTTTAGCTTCTAGCTTGTCATTCTTAGCTCTAGTCTTTATAATGATCTTGGAGTATTTATTTAGCAATTTAACAATATTATCATAAGAAGGTGATTCATATTCATCATCATCACTATCGCTATCATCATTACTAGCATGTTCATCACCACTACTTTCATCATCATTTGATACCTTGCGTTCACCCTTGGCCATAAGGCATAGGTGTGTAGAGGATGATGGCGATGGTGGCGGTGAAGATGATGAAGAGTTAATAACAATGGCGGCCACCTTCTCATTGTCACTATCATCATCAGATGAGCCACTAGATGAATCAATGTCCGTGAGCCAATCACCGACGATGTATGCCTTTCCACTCTTCTTCTTATGGAAGTCTCTCTTCTTGCCATCTCTCTTCTTGTATGGCTTGTCTTTCTTCTTTTCATCTTCATCACTTGAGTCATCTTTCTTGCCCTTGTTCTTATTCTTGAACTTGTCTTTCTTGGGCTTTGTGCATTGATGAGCTAGATGACCAAGTTCTCTACAATTATAGCAATCCATCTCGGAGATTGGCTTCCTTCTAGAGCTAGTGAAGAACTTCTTCTTCTTGCCATCGAACTTGATGCCACTCTTGTTTAGCTTCTTTAGCATCTTGGCAGTTTTTCTCACCATGAGAGCAAGGCTTGCATCATCAACTTCATCATCACTTGAGCTTTCATACTCAAGTCTTGCTTTGCCCTTCTCTTGACTAGCTTTGAATGCTAAGTCCTTGTCTTTCTTCTTGGTAGAGGATGAGCCATCTTGTGGTGTGATGTGTATGTACATCTCATGAGCATTGATCTTTCCCAAGATTTGTGTCGGTGTAGCGGTGGAAAGATCACCTTGATGAAGCATGGTCACAATATGCCCATATTTGTCAATGGGGAGGACACTCAAGATCTTTCTTACAACATCGGATGGTTGCATTTGAGTGAGTCTAAGCCCATTGACTTCCTCTACAAGAACATTCAAACGTGAATACATCTCATTAGCACATTCTTTGGGAAGCATATCAAAAGAGTTAAGCTTTTTCATGACAAGATGATAGCATTCCTCACGCTCACTCTTTGTTCCCTCATGGAGTGCACAAACGTCTGACCATAGTGCATGGGCGTCTTTGTGGTTCCTCACCCGGTTGAACACATCTTTACAAAAGCCTCTAAATATGGTGTTTCTAGCCTTTGCATTCCATTTTTTGTAGTTCAACTCATCGCCTTGTGGGTGTGCGGCATCCCAAGGTTTTGGGAAGCCTTGTGAGGCGGCTCTAAGTATTCCAACGTCTAGAGCTTCTAGATACGCCTCCATGCGGATTTTCCAATACGGAAAATCATCCCCCTCAAAGATAGGAGGAGGTCCATCCCCGTGAGACATCTTTCACTAAGCGGTTAAGCCTAAATACGTGAGCACGAGGCTTCGATACCAATTGAAAGGATCAAGATGCCCAAGAGGGGGGGGTGAATTAGGCTAATTCTAAATTTCTTTGCAATAATTAAACCCTACGGTTAGCCCAATTAACCCCTTGTGCCTAGAAAGTGTTTCTATTGAACTAACGCACAAAAGTTTAGCACCATAAGTTCCAATCCTACTCTAGTATGGCAATTCTAGGAATGTAAATGACAAGAATGGAATTGCTCAAAGTAAATGCTCAAAGTAAAGAGAGAAGGAGGAACACGGCAATGTTTTGCCGAGGTATCGGAGAGTCGCCACTCCCCACTAGTCCCCGTTGGAGCTCCCACGCAAGGGTGTAGGTCCCCCTTGATCCACGCAAGGATCAAGTGCTCTCTACGGGTTGATTCTTTAACTCTCCATCGTGGTGAATCTCCCACAACTGCTCACAACTTGAGTTGGGTCATCCACAAGCTCTCTGGATGATCACCAAGCTCTCAATCACCACCAAGTCATCTAGGTGATGACGATCACCAAGAGTAACAAGCACAAACTCTCACTTGACCATGACAAGCCTAATGAGAAGGGTGGATGCACACTTTGCTACTCTTGATCTCACTAATGAGGGCTCTCTTTGGGATTCTAAAATCTCAATCACCTCACTAGAACTTGCTCTTCTTGACACTCTCTATGGTGTTTCTCAGCTGTTGGAATGAGCAAAAGTACCCCCACACATGAGTGGAGGTTGTATTTATAACACTGGCTAAAAAACAAACCGTTATGTGCCTCTACGGGGTGACCGGATACTCCGATCATGTTGACCAGACGCACCAGTCAGTTCTCCTCGAACTCCAGTGTTTAAAGTGTGACCAGACGCTAGCCAGCGTCCAATCAGCACTGACCAGACGCGTCCGGTCGTGATTTCCCTCTCTAGAACCTTACTGGAAACGACCAGACGCTGGCTCTCAGCGTCTGGTCACTTGACCTCTCAGCGTCCGGTCACACCAGACGATTTCACCTTGATCAAATGAACTGACCGGACTCTAAGCTAGCGTCCGATCAAACCGGAGCCAGTGTCCGGTCAGTATTTGACCCTCCATTCACTTCCAACTCTCGATCATACGTGAATAAAGTTTGCTCCATTGGATCTAAGGGCTATGTAGGAGCTACCTAGCACTAGTTTTAGCAAGTGTGCACCACACCTAACCCACTAGACTCACCTAGGTTAAGCTACCCGTTCGTACCCCCCTTAATAGTACGGTCAAAGGGAAAACAAAGTCCTTAACTACTCTAAGTGTCACTCCAACTCCAATTAACACTTAGAACTAGTCCATCCTTAACCTTGTCATCCATCCTTTGAAAACCAAAATGATTTCCATCGTAGGGGCATGACCATCATGATAGCCCAATCGATCTCCATTACCGTGACCTAACTTAATTGCCTCTGCAAAACATACGTTAGTCATAGTAATCATGTATTGTCATTAATCACCGAAACCCAACTAGGGGCCTAGATGCTTTCATATATCAAGGACATGCTCAAGAAGTTTGGAATGGATGATGCTAAAGCTATTAGTACACCAATGGGAACAAGTGGAAGCTTGGATAGTGATGCTAGTGGTAACATAGTGGATCAAAAGATGTATCGGTCTATGATTGGAAGCCTACTCTATGTGACCGCATCAAGGCCGGATGTGATGTTTAGTGTATGCATGTGTGCTAGATTTTAAGCCTCACCAAGAGAAAGTCATTTGAAGGCAACAAAGAGAATATTGAGGTACTTGAAGCATACACAAAATATTGGATTATGGTATCCCAAAGGATCAAGATTTGAGTTAATTGGATATTCGGACTCCGATTATGCGGGATGTAAAGTTGAGAGAAAGAGCACATCGGACACATGTCAACTATTAGGAAGATCACTTGTGTCTTGGTCATCAAAGAAGCAAAATAGGGTAGCACTTTCAACCGCCGAGGCAGAGTACATTTCGGACGGTAGTTGTTGTGCTCAATTACTTTGGATGAAGGCTACGTTGAGTGACTTTGGAATCAAATTCAAGCAAGTGCCATTGCTATGTGACAATGAGAGTGCCATAAATCTCACCAACAACCTGGTTCAACATTCAAGAATAAAGCATATTGATGTCCGCCATCATTTCATAAGAGATCACCAACAAAAAAGGGACATTTGCATTGAGAGTGTGGGCACCGAAGATCAACTTGCCGATATCTTCACCAAGCCACTTGATGAGAAGAGGTTTTGCAAGCTAAGGAATGAATTGAACATACTTGACTTCTCCAATATGTGTTGATGCACCCCCCATTATATGACATGCCTCTCCTTCGAGCAAAGCAAGGTAAAGTTGATTGACATGTCATCCATCCATTGCTAAGGACTTGTTTAGTGCATCTAGTCATTCCTATCATGTCCTAGGCTCATTCATGAAAATCAAATGAATTTGATGCTTGTATGGTACCACTATTGCTTGTATGTTTGAAATGATCTAGTGGTAGCATATGACATGTTTGTGGGCTTGTAAACCTAGTGTTTGATCTAGAAAATAAGCTATAAGTGTTTAACTCAACATGGTATAAGATAACCCTTATTTAGAGGTATGAAAAAGCTTGTCCTTGGATCAAACTAAGTTAAATGTCTTTTGCAAGTAATCTAGATTAAACTAAATTGGGAAAATGATCCCCATTTCACATGGTTTCACCCCAACCTATCTATAATTTGAGCTCACCTTTTGTGCTAATTGTTGACAAAGGGGGAGAGAAATTCACAAAGATAGTAAGATAGGAGGAGCAAACAAATGAAAACAAATGAAATGACATTGTAAGGGGATCAAATAAAAAATGCACACAAGTAGGGGGAGCAAGCTCATAAACTTGTATGTTGTATTTGAATGTGCATTTCATATATTTGCTTGCATGGCAAAAGTTTTAAATTTCAATATCCATGCTTGTGTGGTGTATGCTAGTTATATGCTTGAATGGTAAAATAAAAAACTAGCATGCATAGGCTAAAGTAACTAGACTTATGTTCATCGTATGGAAACTAGATCCTTGCTTGTAATGTTGATCTCATGGGGTATTCTAGTTTTTGTGTATGTCTAGTTACTAATGGTGCTAAGGATGGTATATTGGTGCACTCCGATTGGTATCATGCTTCAAAGGTCCATCTCTTATACCTTAGCATCATTTGGTAGACATTGTCTCCTATATTTCCTATCTAAGCACATGTGCAAGCTACCATCCAAACTCTTAGCACATATGTAGGAGGAGCAATTGCTACCATTTGGGGTTCATGAAACTTGTCCATATCCTTTTACACATGGTAAATATGCTTGGGCAAGCAACACGGATTCAATTGAATTTCAATTCATATCTTTGTGAAAGGGTTGTCATCAATTACCAAAAAGGGGGAGATTGAAAGCTCTAGTTTGGTTTTGCTGAATTGATGAAACCCTAAGTGCTAACCTAGTTTATCAAGTGATCATGAGATAGGTAGCACATTCCAAGTGGTGAAGAAAATGAAGATCATGACATGATGATGGTGATTCCATGGTGATGATCAAGTGTTTGGACTTGAAAAGAAGAAAGAGAAAAATAAAAGGCTCAAGGCAAAGGTATAAATTGTAGGAGCCATTTTATTTTAGTGATCGAGACACTTAGTGAGTGTGATCACATTTAGGATTGATAGCCATACTATTAAGAGGGGTGGAACTCGTATCGAAATGCGGTTATCAAAGTGCCACTAGATGCTCTAACTCATTGCATATGCATTTAGGATCTAGTGGAGTGCTAACACCCTTGAAAATGTTTGTGAAAATATGCTAACACATGTGCACAAGGCGATACACTTGGTGGTTGGCACATTTGAGCATGGGTTAGAAACTTCACCGGCGCACTGTACAGGAAAGATAGGGTTTCACAGAGCATAACGGACATGTCCGGTGGCTAAACCTAGGTGAACGGAGGTCACTGTAAGTGACCGGACGCTGGTCTCGGTAGGACCGGCGCGTCCGGTCAGTGGCAGTAGTGAGCGCGCTGTTTCGGTCTCACGACCGGACGCTGGCGGGAGAAATGACCGAATGCTCAGGGGCTGAGTCCGGTTAGTATGACGTATGATGACATATGCGGTGCATAGAGGAGATGCTGAGTGACCGGATGCTGGGTGAGTCCGGTCGGGCACGACCGGACGCGTCCGGTCGTGATTTTTCGCTTCTAGATGCTTACTGGAAATGACCGGACGCTGAGGTCCAGCGTCCGGTCACTTCGAAGCAGCGCGTCCGGTCACAACTTAAATGTACTAATGACCATTGAGATCGGGCGATCTGTGTTTGAAGCAGGGGACACGTGGCACACATCGCGCGACCGGACGCTGGGGGTCCAGCGTCTGATCGATCTGACCTGTGCGTCCGGTCATCCCATTTTTCAGTGGACTGAGGAGCCAATGGCTCTATTTCGTGGGGGCTTGTATTTAAGACCCATGGCCAGTTCAAGCTCACTCTCTTGGCCATTTGCATTGACATAGCAACCTTGTGAGCTTAGCCAAAGCCCTCCCACTTATCTCCATCATTGATTCATCATCTTTGTGAGATTGGGAGAGAATCCAAGTGCATTGCTTGAGTGATTGCATCTAGAGGCACTTGGTATTCGTGTTTCGCTGTGGGATTCAATTGTTACTCTTGGTGGTTGCCGCCACCTAGACGGCTTGGAGCAGCGAGGATCGTTGAGCGGTGGTTGGTGATTGTCTCCGGCTCCGATCGTGGTGATTGTGAGGGGTCGTGTGCCTTCCCCGGTGGAGCGTCGAAAAGTAACTCTAGTGGATTGCTCGTGTCATTGAGTTATCTCACTTGTGGATAGGTAGCTTGCAACCCTTGTAGAGCTAGAGCAAGTTTGTATTTCGCTATTTGTTATACTAATCAAATTGCTCTAGTTGATTTATAGATTTTTAAATAGGCTATTCACCCCCTCTAGCCATATTAGGACCTTTCATGTGGGACCTTGCAGCGGCAAGGTTGGCCGGAGGTGCGGTGAGGGGCTTGGAGCAGCTGAGGAGGACACCACAGCCCGAGTGGGGATTTTTTGTTTTTTTTGGAGGCTAGTCCGCTGACAGCACAGGAGGGAGGCAGGACTGGGAGCGACGTCTGACGGGACTGACGCCCATGGCTGAGCATTTCCGTTTATTTTTTCCTAGCATGTCTATTGAGGATTATTGTGGAGATCTCGTTTGGGACCTCCGGTTAGAATATCTAAGATTTATTCTTTTAGCGAGATATATATTTGGCTGAAACCTTATTCTTGTTTTTAGGGTGGATGTGCCAAAATCTATATGTAGAAGTTTGATGCTTTGGGAACTTTACAGACCAAGCATGAAAATCAGTACTAATTTCTTTAGTTTTAATAGGTTAACACATCTAGATCTGGTACATGGGATCATTGCTGTTTCCTTTGCATGTTGTCTTTCTTGATGACGTTTTCTGCTCGACTCGTCTGTTGCTCATCTTCAGCGGGGTAATATTCTTTCTCTTATGATACAGACTTTTGCTTGCAAAGTAAAGGCTGACATTATGCTTTGGTTCTGTGGATGTTTCCGAGAACTGCATAACTGCATAACCTTAACATGGAGTTCCATTTTGGGGGATCACCACACATTATTTGCAAGAGGGGTTCAGTCGGAGAACTTATGCTTCGACAAAGGATAGAAGGTGAGTTCCCCACTTTTTCCCTTGAACAACTCCAGACAATTTGTTGCTATGAAATATTACGGCCATGAGTAGAATCAATGATCATTGTGTAGATAGATTACCATCAAAGCAGATATGTAAATATTGTTCCTACAGGACTGAAATTTGGTTGACTCTCGATGTTTCTGAAAATTTTTATGTCCCATTTATATCTGCTAAACAACCTCTCGAAGTGATGATAAATTATAAATATGATTCATGAAACCTATTTAAAGGACTACTTAAGTTATATTGGCTTCACAAAGTTTGGTTATTCTAGATAAAAAATATAACACTAAGATTACTTTGGAGTGGACATTCCTATTTTTGAAAAATTGTCTCATGGACCATAAGCATAGAGCCTGTTTAAGTGATTCGCAAGGATGCCAGAATATGATATATTAAATCAGATGCTGAATGTCATATCTCACTCCAAACTTAAGCTTTGCTAATGCTAGCCGTCATCATGCAGTAATCTGCTAAGCAACGGCACTAAATCTAGCAGCATGAACACATGCATGACGCCCACAAGTGATGCTGAGGGTTCTGCAATATGGGTGGTGCACAGATCGAAGACTCTGAATAAACCAATTTTGTGGACTGCGGAGATAGCAAGGTCACAATATTGCGGTCTGAGCCTTATCATTTTCACCAAAGCATCACCATGTCGTTAGAAAAATACTACAGCTTTTGTCTTTCACTAAACCATCATAATTTTGGCTGACAGTGGTTGTTCAATTCACAGTTATCCTAATCCTTGCTTTTTTCCCAGGTTGGTTCCGATAAGCTCTGTTTGTCTGAGTGTAATGCAATGATAACTTCAGTAGGCCCCCGGTGGATCACCCTTCTTCTTCGCCTCCGGCTGGCGGCGGTCGCAGGCGTAGGCGCCGCAGACGGCGGCGCGATTCGCCGGTGACAGCGGCGCAGGAGGGTGCCGCGGTGACATGGGGACCGGTGCACGCTAGGCTGGGCTCACCCGTTCCCCGACGAAGCGCCTCGATTTCCGAGGAGGATCGTTTATCTCCCTGCGGTGGCAGTGATGACGGAGGGGCCATCTCGCCTCCTGTGCTGGCGGCCACGGTGGGTTCCGAGGAGGACCGTTCCTCTCCCTGCGACGGATGGGATGACGGACGTTCCGATGAGGTTTGGGCCTCTCCCTATGGCGGTAGGGATGACGGACGGGACTCCTCCCCTCCTGTGCTGGCAGATGCGGCGACCGAGACCAAAGGGCTGCCCGAGGTCTTCGTGGGACCCGTGGAGCGGTCATTGGGAAACTCGTCTCGTGACCCGCCCCTGAAGTCAATATGGCGGCTGCGGATGTAAGCCGGGAGGCCAGACTGGTCCCACCAGGGGCTGAAGGATTGGAGGCCCAAACATGTGACGCCATGGTTGTGGAAGAGGAGGCCCAATTTTGTGCAGCCAGGGCCAGCCCTCTGCTGGAGTCTGTCAAGTTTCTAGAGGCGCAATTTCCAGGTTCAGCAACTGCCCTATCCTATGAAGCTACAGCGAGCCCTGCAATTGTACCAGGCGGGCCATGCGCTCTGAGGCCCAACTTGGTGGGAAGGCCTGCTACCGTTCCGTGGCCATTAGGCGACGTGATACCCGTGATCCGCGTCTACTCCTGTCGGCGGCCATGCCCTGATTCCCCAGCGACCAAGGCACAGAAAGCTTTTATTGACAAGCTCTCCAAGAACACAGAGGGCCTAATTCCCCAGCCGCCCGCAGTACCGAAGAGACGTTCGAGGGCTCCTCCCCCCACCTCTATTCCTCATAGAAGCAGGAGGACTGCGGGGTTGGAAGCTGAGCTCCCTGGTATTTTGGATGCCGGCTCTCGCAAGACTGTCATGCGTTCCCTTGGCATTGACTTGGAGCGTGAGCATGTCAATCAAAAGGTAATGGAAGACTATGCCAAACTTTTCAGCGGTCCCCTCTCGGCGTCTCATGTTCAGGCCCTCGCTGCGCTCTTTGGCTGGTCACCTCCCGAGGGCTATAAGTGCCCTCCCGAGGGCTATAAGTGCCCTGGAGTGCTGATGGCTACCGCCTGAGCTGCACCCTGGTCGTCTCTCACTGGTTACATGGATCCTTCAAAGATTATTGTTTGGAACGTACGGGGTCTGAATTCCTCAGCTCGTCAAGACTCTGTTCGAATGTTGGTCCAGTCCATTAGAGCTGACATAGTCTGCCTTCAAGAAACTAAGATGGAAGGCATATCTCAGTGGTTTGTTCTATCTACTCTAGGTCTGGATTTCTATCATTTTGTATTCGTACCATCAGTGGGTGCTAGTGGAGGGATACTTGTTGCATGGAAGCAAGCTCTAGGCACTGCTGGGAATTTTTGGGTGGACAATCATTGTGTTTCTGTCCAATTTCTACCCACTGACACTGAACCATGGTGGCTCACTTGTGTGTATGGGCCACAAGGGAATGAGGAGAAGATCAATTTCTTACAGGAACTCCACTTCATCCGCACTCACTGTCATGGCCCATGGATGGTAGCCGGGGATTTCAACCTCATCTATAAGGAGGAAGATAAGAACAATGCCAATCTCAACCGTGCTATGATGGGTCGTTTCCGTCGGGCCCTGGATGACTTGGCTCTCAAGGAACTTCCCCTAATTGGGCGCAAATTCACATGGAGTGGTGGCGGTAATTCGCCCACTCTCAGCAGGCTGGACAGGGTTTTCTCTACCATGGAATGGGAAAATTTATTCCCAAGTTGTCTGTTGCAAAGTACACCCTCCATGGACTCAGATCATTGCCCTCTAATTATAGGGCTGAATGACATGCTGCCTGGGAAGGACAGATTCCACTTTGCATCTTTCTGGCCTAAACTGGAGGGTTTCCATGAAGTGGTTGGTCAGGCCTGGGGTTCAGTTGAAGCAAGGGCTTGTCCTCTGGAGACTCTGTCACTGAAGTTTAAATATCTTACCCGAGCTCTACAAAACTGGAGTCAGAAATGCATCGGAAACATTGGTGCTCAACTTGGTATTGCCAGAGAAATTATCCATCAACTTGAAATTGCTCAGGACAGCAAACAGCTATCAGAAGGAGAGGTTTGGTTGTTGCACTCTTTGAGAAAACATTCTCTAGCTTTGAGTTCTATGCAGAGAACAATTGCTCGGGTCAGGTCAAGGATTAAGTGGTTGAAAGACGGGGATGCTAATACAACGTTGTTTCATGCCCATGTCCATCATAGGAAGCGCAAAAATTTCATCTCACAAATAATAGTAGATGATCAGGTGCTGACTAGCCATGGGGATGAGGCTGCAGCAATTTATGATTTCTATGATCAGTTGTTGGGCACAAGTGGCCAGCGGGATCTGACCATCAACCTTGAAGAGCTGAACTTAAGCCAAATTGATTTGACTGACCTGGAACTGCCTTTTTTGGAGGATGAGGTGTGGAACACCATCAAGCATTTGCCTCCAGATAAGGCCCCAGGTCCGGATGGATACATAGGGCGTTTCTACAAGATATGTTGGCCAATTATCAAACCTGATTTAATGGCTGCTATATCAGCGGTGCAGCGTGGGAATTTTAGGAACATGTAGCTTCTTAACTCAGCACTGCTAATGCTTCCTCAGTTAAGGACTTTCGACCAATTAGTCTTATCCACAATTTTGCTAAGTTGGTCACAAAACTGTTGGCAAACCGCTTGGCAGGAAGACTCAATGAGTTGGTGTCATCCAATCAAAGTGCTTTCGTGAAAGGGTGTTGTATTCATGATAATTTCTTACTTGTCCAGCAGACGGCCAGGTTCTTGCATCAACAAAAGCAGCCACGCATTCTATTGAAGCTGGACATCTCTAAAGCCTTCGACTCAGTTTCTTGGCCGTTTCTTTTGGAGGTTCTTCAGAAAAGGGTTTTGGGTGTAAATGGCGGGACATGATTAGCGGCTTGCTTGGCTCGTCATCAACTAGGGTGCTACTCAATGGGGTCCCCGGTGAGGTTTTATATCACCGGCGTGGACTTTGGCAAGGTGACCCACTCTCTCCTATGCTTTTTATCCTTGTCATGGATGTCCTGAATAGATTGATTGATAAGGCAAGCACTGAAGGGCTGCTGCAACCATTTTCCACTAGGAATATTCATCATCGTGTATCCCTTTATGCCGATGATGTGGTACTGTTTCTTCACCCAGTTGCCACAGATTTGAAAATGGTGGATGCACTGTTACGGCTATTTGGCACATCCTCAGGACTGAGAACAAATATTCAGAAATGTAGTGTCTCTCCTATTCAATGCTCAAATGAAAACTTGGCTATGGTTCAAACTCAATTTCCATGTGTAGTTCAGGAGTTTCCCTACAAATATCTTGGCCTTCCTCTTTCTATCAAGAAGCTGTCTGAGACACAGTTATAACCTCTGATTGAGAAGGTGGCTAACCGTCTGCCAGGTTGGAAATCTGAGTTGATGAATCGAGCTGGTCGGGCTACATATGTGCAATCGGTTCTCACCTCAGTTCTAATATATTTCGCCACTGCCTTGGAGCTTCCTCCATGGTGCCTAAAGGCGGTGGATAAGATTCGTCGTAATTTCTTGTGGCGGGGCAGGAAGGAGGCAAAAGGAGGTCACTGTTTATTAGCTTGGCCCAAGGTGAGCCGTCCAAAGGAGCTTGGTGGCTTGGGCATTTTAGACCTTCAAAGATTTGGCTGGGCACTCAGGGTCCGTTGGTTGTGGTTGGGTAAAACTAAACCTGATAAGCCATGGGCAGCCTTCCCGGTCACGGTTCATGGGAATGCACAGGCCCTATTTGAGGCTGCTGTAACTACGGAAGTCGGCAATGGGGCGAACACCAAGTTCTGGACTGATCGGTGGTTACAAGGGTCATCTATTAAGCTATTAGCTCCCAATTTATTTGCAATTGTACCCAAGAGGTGGGTTAAGAAGCGTACAGTTCAGGAAGCACTAATGGACAATCAGTGGGTACAGGATATCCAGGGGCACCATTCTGTGGAGGTCCTATCAGAATTCTTGGACATTTGGGACTTGGTTCAGGAAACATTACTCCTGCCAGAGGTTGAGGATGTTCATAAGTGGAAGTTGGACATTTCAGGTCAATTCTCTACTAAGTCAGCATATGAGGCTTTGTTCCTTGGAGCAGTCCAGTTTGAGCCGAGCACTCTAATTTGGAAGAATTGGGCTAGGAAGTGCAAATTCTTCCTTTGGTTAGTTGCACATAATCAATGTTGGACAGCTGATAGACTTGCTAGAAGAGGTCTTCCTCATCCTGAGCATTGCCCCTTCTGTGACCAAGAGGATGAAACCATTCAGCACCTCCTCTGTTACTGTGTCTTCTCTCGGCAATTCTGGTTTCAATTATTTCGCACCTTTGCACTCCCGGATATTGCACCTCAGCCATCTGCCACTGGGTTCTTTGACTGGTGGCAACAAGCCGGTAGCACTCTTGACAAAAGAACCAAGAGAGGATTCAATTCATTGGTCATGCTAGGAGCCTGGATGCTTTGGAAGGAGAGAAATGATATTGTGTTCAATGGTGCCTCGCCTAGGATTGAGCGGGTGCTTCTCCTTGCACAAGAAGAAGCCGCTCTCTGGAGGTTGGCAGGCACTAAAGGCATTAGTGAACTGGTCGCTGCTCGACCTGGGGTTTAGCGGCGCTTGTTGAGGGAGGTCGTCTTTTTTACAGTTTTAACTGGCGCGTATGTAATCTAGAGACGGTGTGTGTGTGCTGTTGTATGGCTATATAAGCCTTTTACCCCCTTTCTTAATGCAATGATACGCAGCTCTCCTGCGTATTCCATAAAAAAATATAGGGAAATTTTACCGTGGGACACTAGAGAAACACATATTTGGTCAGTGAACACAGCCAACGTCAAAATTTGCTAGCAGACATTACAAATTCGTGGTTCTTTGTCAGAACACACCGCACCAATTATTTTATTTATTTTTTAGTTTAGAGGAGAGAGAAGGTAGGGGAAATGTCTAAATTGCCCTGTCTTCTTCAACCTCTGATTGTTGGTCAATTTGGTCGTTCACTGGCCGGCCGGCGAGATCCAGACGTCATCCTTCTCCGACCAAGCAAGCCAGCAGGGGGCTGGTTGCCGGCGGCGACCTGGGCAGCGCCCAGTGCCAGCAGGGGCGGCTGAGTGGGTTATGGGCGGAGCGGTTACGGCAGCTCGGCCCCTAGCTGGAAAGCACGGCAGCGGTGGCGGCAAACCTCCCATGGAAGCGTGCAGCAACGACCTTCCCAGCAGGCGCCACTCGCCCCCGACGAGGCCGCCACCCCGTCCCAGCAAGGCCGCGAGCCCCCGACGAGGCCGCGCCCACCCCTGGTTGTGGCTGCCGTCCACCATGGCCGTACCCCGGCAAGGTCGCGCCCGCCCCCGTCCAGGCCGTGCTCACCCCACGCCATGGCCGTCGGCCTACCGTCCGACATGGCCGCGTGCAGGAACGGATGGAGTAGGCCATGGGCGGCGCTGTAGAAATGGAGGGAGCGGCTGCGCGTGGCGGCTTGCAGCTCCACGGGCCAATGAGCGCCTGGCGCTGTCGTGTTGCCGGCTTAGCCTGGCCGAAGCTGCCCCAACCCCCCACGCGCATAACCCTCAGCCATGGCTAGCGGACAGAGGTAGAAGATGACTCGCAGGGGCAATTTAGTCTATTCACCGCCCTTTCTCTCTCTCGAACCATGAAAATGAATATTTTAATGGACGTGGTGTCCAGCGGCAAAGAATTGTGATTTCATAATGGTATTGGGCATATTTTGGAGTTGGCGGTGTCCAGTAGCATATTAGGTGTTTTTGCAGTGTCCCTGAGCAAATTTTGCCAAAAATATATTGCCAACGTAGTTTGTATGTCAGGTTTATACCATTTTATTTTTATCTCTATAATAGCTTCAACGGGTTCCTTTGCTGAACAGAGGTTGCTATGTAGGTTTGTATCGTTTTGTTTTATCTAAGTGTCCTGTAAGGGAAATGAATCAGCACGATTATGTTCAGATCAGTGTAGTTTGCCAACCAGGATTAGTAACAATCACCCGTGCAACTAGGCTTCTAAAAAGAATTCAGCCCTAATTCAACACAAATACATTCCAGCAATGGTACTTGTTCCATTGCCACGTTTTTTTTTTTTTTGCTTAAGTATCAACTTGGATACTGTTTTCCTGGAAAATCGTAAGGGTTGTTCACACTTGCAAAAGTTTGCTCTCTCTCTTTTAGAACTGAAATGAGAAATATTGTGAGATCATGTGAAGTGCAGCGTCATATGATGATCTCAAAGAACTTTCCTCTCTTTTTTTTATCTTGAGCAGATCGAACAAGGTTGCAGTCCCCTATATCTAAGTAGTCAACGAACACACATATCGAAGTAGAAGCGCACACATCTCAAAGTAGAAGCCGACGAAAAAAAAGCTTGGGTGCCAGCACAAAAATCACCGGGAAAATATATAGTCAAAGTGTAAATTTCTTGATCCCGTTGTAACGCACGGGCATTAGCCTAGTTTTCAATAAATTCCAATCTTAGTAAAAGATATCTGTTATTTCGTAGCCTCTGGTTGTGCTTTTAGCCGGATTGTTATATAAACTATCACGTTGACAAACTAAATACCCAAGCTCCAAATTTATCTTTCATTTTTAAGTGAATATTCATCTATCAATCTGTGCATGCGTGTCTGAAACGAGGTCAATGTCACCTCTCTTTTTTTTCCTTTTAACGGTGTCTTTCTGTCCACAGTTTTTGAACCAAATCTGCCAAAGATTCACCAAAAAGAAAGAAGCCAATCGGTGGCAAAGATGAGGACTCTCTGAAAGTATCTAGGCCCTTAGTTGGGTTTCGGTGATTAATGACGACACGAGATTACTATGACTAACGTGTGTTTTGCACAGACAATTTGAGTTAGGTCATGTTAATGGAAATTGATTAGGCAATCATGGTTGTCATGCTCCTGTCGATGGAAATCGTTTCGGTTTTCAAAGGATGGACGACAAGGTAAGGACGAACTAGTTCTAAGTGTCGTTTGGTGTTGTAGAGACACTTAGAGTAGTTTAGGACTTTGTTTTTCCTTTGGCCGTACTATTAAGAGGGTATGGACTAGTAGCTTGACCTAGATGAGTCTAGTGGGTTAGGTGTGGTGCACACTCGTCAAACCTAACACTAGGTAGCTCAGGAATAGCCCTAAGATCAATTGGAGTCAACTTCATTCACATAGGATTTCGATTTGTAAGTGAATGGAGGGTCAAATGACTGACCGGACGCTGATCTGGTTGTGACCGGGCATTTGAGGGTGAGTCCGGTCAGTTCATTTGATCAACTGTAGTCGTCTGGTACTGATCGGACGCTGAGTAGAGGAGCACCAGACGCTGGGGTGCCTGCGTCCGGTCCACTCCAGAGAGGTTCTAGAAAGGCTTTTCTTGACCGGGCGCGTCCGGTGGGTGCTGACCGGACGCTGGTCAGAACTTAACGGCTTTCTCTGACACAGTGGCGGGTACAACTAACCGGAGCGTCCGGTCACCTTGACCGGAGCGTCCGGTCAACCCACAGAGTGATGAGTCAGCCTTCAAACGTTATGTTTTGAATGAGGGGGTATAAATACTTACTCCACTCATCCATGTGAGGTCTCTTGCCCATTTGTTCAGCCGAGAAACACCTTTGGAGTGCAAGAGAGAGCAAGAGTCTAGTGAGGTGATTGAGATATGATAATCCAAGATTAAGGAACTCATTAGTGCATAGGGAGTAGCAATTGTGCATCCACCTTTCTCATTAGGCTTGTCTTGGTCAAGTAAGAGTTTGTGCTTGTTACTCTTGGTGATCGCCATCACCTAGATGGCTCGGTGGTGATTATGAGCTTGGTGATCATCCGACGGAGGTTGTGGATGACCCAAGTCAAGTTGTGAGCGATTCACCGCGACAGAGTGTCAAAGAATCAGCCCGTAGAGAGCACTTGATCTTTGCGTAGATCAAGGGGTAGCTACACCCTTGCGCGGGTGCTCCAACGAGGACTAGTGGGGATTTGTGACTCTCCGATACCCCGGAAAAACAATGCCGTGTTCCTTTCCCTCTCTTTACATTGAGCATTTACATTTGAGCAATTCATTTCATGTCTTTACATTTCTAGAATTATCATGTTAGAGTAGGATTGGAACCTAGGGTGCAAAACTTTTGTACGGGAGAACAATACAAAAACATTCTAGACACAAGGGGTGAAATGGGCTAAGTGTAGGGTTCAATTATTGCAAAAATTAAGAATTAGCCCAATTCACCCCTCCTTCTTAGACATCTTAATCCTTTCACTCTCAATTGAAGAACAAGGAATATTGTAGAGGATAAAAAGAGGACCAAACTGTACGGACTGACCACATTCATATGTTTCTGCGGCTCAAAATTCCCCAGTAGCCAGTATGGAACATCACTTGTTCAAAGGTTCCACATGGTTGTCACACACACATATATGGATATGCACGAATCACAGATAGATACAAAGTTAGAAGTGAACCAGTTGACGTGTATCGACACACTGTTGCCTTGAATAGATCACTATGGCATATTCTCTTTTCTAAAAGCTGGATCGAATTAGGTCAGGATAGGTGTGTGCTTAGCACAGTTTCCACTTGGTGCGTGGTGACCCCACTGTTAGAACTATTACTATCAAGTACCAACGACAGGTAGGCGTAACCCTATGATTGTAAAATATTGCCCACAAATTTTGTTTTATCAGAGAAAGCTAAAATTGGTGAAGTATATATGTTCACTTCGATTGTACTCCATTCCAAATTATAAGTTATTTTAGCTTTTTTAGATATATATTTTTACTATATATATATAGACATAATGTAAATCTATATGCATAATAAAAACCATGTATCTAAAAAGAGCCTGAACAATTTACAATTTGGAATATAGGAAGTAGATTCTAACTCAAATTGTGAACATACATTAAGTAAGAATTTAAGTTCAGAACTTCCATATTAGCCATGTACTCAATCTGGAACTGTGAATCACTTATCCTTGCTCCCCGTACCATAAATATCACTTATATATCCAAGTCCATGGTGCTATTGGTTCATAAAAAGTAGGGGCCCTAATTTGAGGGCTCTTGCTCAAGAATTCTTTAAATTGTCATTTGGAGAGTCCTTTGAATAAAAACTGATCTCTATATCTTTTCACGCTCCAACAACTTCTATATCATGTGTGCACTCTAGAGAGCCAATCCCTCTTTTCAACATTAACTAGCGAGAAATCCAAAAGAGATGATAGCTATATTTGAAGATCTAATTAAATAAAACTATTGGAGGATATTTTTATCAAAATCTTTATTCTTATTAATTAGAAAAAATATAAAGAGACACTTGGAGTTGCTCTTAGGTTAGGCTTCGTCGACCCCTGTGAAATCTGTAGGGGCCCGCTGTCACCAGAAGACATGCTACTTTGTTCTGTAAACATCAGAGAATAAAGACTAAGAAACCACAAAAGTATCGAATACGAGAGGCACAACTTAACAAAACTCGTCTGCATTTGGATATCACAATTTGCAATTCCAGAAAACCTACAGGCAACTGATATAAAAGGGAAAAAAAAAGAGAGTAAAAGCAAAATTTGATCAACATCATCGCCTGTTTTTAAATATTCACTTGCTGGAAGTCCTACGTTGTACAATGCAAAAGACCACCGCAGGAAGTCCTACGTTGTACAATGGAAAAGGCCACACAGCAACAATATTCCTCGAGCAACAGAAAACCAAAAACATTACAAGTATCTTTACTTGCTGTTGCTCTTGTTCTCTTGCTCTTCTTGGCCTCTCCCGTCAGCTCTTGCAAAGAAGAGGAGAAGACCTCCCTCCTTGCGTTCCTCGATGGTCTCTCTCAGGCCTCTGCCCTCAACACTTCATGGAAAAATGACACAAGTTGCTGTTTGTGGGAGGGCGTTACTTTCAATGAGGATGGGGCAGTCATGGATATCTCTCTGGCTTCTATGGGCCTTGAGGGGCACATAACACCCTCACTTGGCAATCTCACCGGCTTGTTGAGGCTCAACCTGTCCGGCAACTTACTCTCCGGTGAACTCCCACCGGAGCTGCTGTGGTCTAGCTGCATCGTCGTCCTCGATGTTAGCTTCAACAAGCTCAATGGAGAGTTCCACAAGCTGCCATCCACCCATGAACTGGCAATGAAGGTAATCAACATCTCAAGCATCTTTTTCACAGGATATTTTCCATCTGACACACTAGATGGCATGAAGAATCTGGCCAGTCTCAACATGAGTAACAATAGCTTTACCGGGAAATTTCCTAGCACGGTTTGTGTTGACAAGCCGTTCTTTGTTTTGCTTGATCTCAGTTACAACCATTTTCATGGTGGCATACCGCCAGAGCTTGGCAGCTGCCCTGTGCTGAGAGTGCTTAAGGCTGGACAAAACCAGTTTAGTGGGACACTCCTCTGTGAGCTTTTGAATGTCACCTCATTAGAGCACCTCTCATTGCCTAATAGCCATTTGCAAGACAAACTTGATCCTGAGCTTGTAGTAAAACTCAGCAAATTAGTTATCCTTGACCTTGCCAGGAATTGGCTAAATGGCGAAATCCCAGATTCTATTGGGCAGCTCAAGATGCTGGAGGAGCTTCACTTAGACTATAACAACATGTTTGGAGAGCTTCCATCATCTTTGAGTAATTGTTCAAATCTCACAATCTTCATCCTTGTTGGCCCACAGGATCACTGGCTCAGGTGAGTGAACCATTCACCAGTCTTGCCTAGCACCCGCTAGTGCTGCCGAGCAGCCACTAGCCGTGCCGACCACGAACAGACGTTGTCCGACCACACACTATGGCCAGAGATAGAAGAAGAGGGAGAACAGAGCATGCACGCACAATACAAGACACCAGCGTTGGCCGAAGCCCTGTCTGTGAGATGGCAAATCTGAGCTCTCTTTACTGAGTTGACGTGGTATCCTATTTATACAACTCTATCCTTCTAGTCCTAGTACAGTTGCCATGCTGCTACAGAAACTAGATAACATACAGGGCTGACTCTGCGCCGGCCACTGCATGTGCCTACAGTGCTGCAGGTGAGCCGTGCGGCGCCTGCACCTGCACCTGCAACGGCTACAGTATCGCAGCAGGGGGCCAGTTCGGCGCCGCCTTCCCTTGCTATGTTCACACAAGGAAAGTAGTAGTTTATTCTAATAATTCTTCCCCTAAACCTACTGCTATTCCTTGTACCCCCTCCATGGCGATCATCTCCTTCAGCTTCGTGAGTCGAAGTCGTCCGAGCGGTTTGGTGAGGACGTCCGCGAGTTGCCGACCAGTTTCGACGAACTCGATAACGATCTGCCATCCATCGACACAGTCCCTGAGGAAGTGGAACTTCACGTTGATGTGTTTACTCCGGTCATGTAGAACCGGATTCTTCGCGAGGGCGATGGTGGGCTGGTTGTCCACCATCAGTGCTGGTGGGTGAGCTTCCACGCCGGTCAGCTCGCCCAGCAGCCGACGTAGCCACACAACTTGGTACGCCGCTGTGGCCGCTGCTACGTACTCTGCCTCGCACGTAGATAGCACCACCACCTTCTATTTTAGTGATAGCCATGAAATTGGGGCCGACCCGAGGAAGACAAGCATGCCAGAGGTGCTCCGTCGCCCGTCAATGTCCCCGCCATGTCTGCATCGCTGAACACAGTGAGCTGAAGCCTACTCTCGCCGGTCTTTGGGAAGATGATCCCATGATCTACTGTCCCCTTGACGTAGCGCAGTAGCCGCTTCACCGTAGCCCAGTGATCCTCTCTAGGATCCTCCATGAAGCGACTGACGTAGCCCACAGCGAACGCAATGTCCGTCCTCGTGTGGACTAGGTAGCGCAGACCGCCGACGATGCTTCGGTAGAGTGTTGCATCCACCTTCGCCACGGTACTGGCATTCATCAACTTCAGCCGCTCCTCCATCGGAGTCACGCATGGCTTGCACTCAGCCATGCTGCTCCTCTCCAATAGCTTGGAGGCATACGCGCTCTGACCGAGCGTGAGTTCCTCCTTTCCCTGTCTCACCTCGATGCCGAGGTAGTAGGAGAGTGCGCCGAGATTGCTCATTCAAAAACGAGCCGCCATCTCGCGCTTGAAGCCGTTGATATCCTCCGTGCGCGCGCCGGTGACGATCAAGTCATGCACATACACACCGACGACGAGCTCCTTCTTCCCCCGTCGCCGCGTGTAGAGCGCGTGCTCGGTTGCGCACCGTTGAAACCCAAGCTTGCCCAGCGTGGCATCAAGCTTGGTGTTCCATGCTCATGGGGCCTGCCGCAGCCCGTAGAGCGCCTTGCGCAGTCGAAGCACCCTATGCTCCTCTCCCTTGACGGCGAAACCTGGAGATTGCTTGACGAAGACCGTCTCCGCCAGCTCGCCATTGAGGAAGGCCGATTTAACGTCCAAGTGATGGACACGCTAGTCCTTTGCTGCTGCCAAAGCAAGTAGCAAACAGACCGACTCCATGCGCGCTACTGGCGTAAAGACCTCCTCAAAGTCTATGCCCTCACGCTGAACAAAGCCTCGGGCGACGAGGCGCGTCTTGTGCTTGATAATGGCGCCGAGCTCGTCCCGCTTGACTTTGTACACCCACTTCAGGCTGATCGGATGGCATCCTGGAGGTGGATCAACGAGCTACCAAGTCTCGTTTTCCTCGATCGCCTTCATCTCCTCTAGCATCGCCCATCGCCAGTTTCCATCGCGCTCGGCTAGCGCGAACGTGGGTGGTTCCTCTGCACTGACGAGTAGCAGCTCTGCGTTGTTGAGCAGCCTGCCCGCCAGACCTGAGGGACCTGTGCCACTGATGATGTCGTCCAGCCTACGGAACATCACCTCCTCACCTTCATGGAAGGCATCCACAAACTCAGTGATGTCATCGGGAGGTGAGGCGAACTCGATTGGTGTTGATGGAGTTCCCTGTTCCGCCGGAGTGCTTGGCATAGCACCTTGAGTGCTCGGCACTACTTTTGGACAGCTCGTCATAACTCCTGCAGTGTTCGACCACACTGTAGGATGTCCTGCCTCAGTCTTGGAGTGGTCGACATCACTATAAGATGTTTTGGCTCCGCCACGGGAGTGCTCGACACCTGTCCTAGAGTGGTCACCACCACTGTAGAACCTCCCAGCACCACTCCTAGTGTGCTCGGTATCCCTCCAGGAGTGCACAACACTCCTTTCGGAGTGCTCGGCATCCCTCCCAAAGTGATTGGCACTGCCCCAGGAGTGCTCGACTCTACCGCCGAAGTGCTCGGTGCTCCTCCCAGAGTGCTCGGCACCTGTTCCCCAGTGTCTCCACCACTGTGGATGACCAAGTGCTCGGCGATGAAGGTGCTGGTGAAGCCTCCTGCTTCCCCCATGCTTGGACTGTTCCAGTCCCAAGCCGCCTCCTCGTCGAACACGACGTCGCGCGAGACAAGGACCTTGTCTCCGCATGGGTCATAGAGCCGGTACGCCTTGGCACCCTCCGCGTAGCCCAAGAACACCATTGGTGTGCTCCTGTCCTCCAGCTTGGTGAGGTTCAGCTTCGTCTTCCTGACATGGCCGATGCAACCGAATGTCCGGAGGAAGGACACGCTCGGCTTGCGCCCATACCAAGCATCGAACGACGTCTTGCCCGTTAGGGCCTTGGTCGGAGCGCGGTTGAGGATGAACACCACCGTTGTCACCGCCTCCCCTCAGAACCTTGCTGGCATGCCTTTGGCCTTTATCATGGATCGGGCCATGCCGACCACCATCTGGTTCCGTCACTCCACCACGCCATTCTGTTGTGGCGAGTACGGCGCGGTGTGGTGTTGCCCCACACCCTGATCCACGTAGTACGCAGCGAACTCCACCGAAGTGAATTCTCCACTACGATCAGTCCTCAGCACATAGAGCTTCTTGCTGCTCTCGGCCTCTGCGCGCATCTTTAACTTCTTGATCGCCGCCGCCGCTTCATCCTTGCTCGTCAGGAGTTGCAGCCACATGTAGCGACTGAAATCATCCATGAGTAGGAGGAAGTACCGCCGACCACCGCATGTAGCAGGCGTGATTGGCCCATAGAGGTCGCCGTGGACGAGCTCGAGAGCATCCTTCGCGCGATACTTGGCCGTCTTTGGGAAAGGTAGCCTCCTCTGCTTCCTAGCCAAGCAGCTATCACACAGCTCGCCTCCGTGCTTGATGTGGGATAGCCCTCGGACCATCTTCTCCAGCCAACCAAGCGCGTCGAAGCTAAGATGTCCGAACCGAGCATGCCACATCCACAGTTCCTCAGAGTGCCTTGCCGCCAGGCACACCGGCTGCTCTACCTTCAGGTTGAGCAGATACAACCGATTCAGGGACCTCTTCACCTTGGCAAGAAGTCATTGCTCCCAGTCCCTGATCCTAAGGACTCCGTCCTTGATCAGTACCTCGCTACCGCGCTCATCCAGATGACCAATGCTGATGATGCTGGAACGCAGCTGTGGGATGTAGTATACATCCGTTAGCGCACGGTGCTCCCCGTTCTGGCACTTGAAGATAATGGTGCTGCGCCCTTGGATAGCCACCCTTGAGCCGTCACCAAACTTCACCATACCGGTAACATCGCCGTCGAGCTCGGAGAAGGATTCCTTGGAGCTCATCATGTGGTTACTGGCACCAGAGTCCAGATACCACCGCTACTCCTGGTCGGCGCCCACACGTTCGAGGTGAACTTGGGCATGTGGTTCATTGAGGTTGACGGTCTTCAAGGCCTTCCCAGGTCCTTCCACCACCATCAGCTCCACCTTCTCCTCACCCTCGATGTCATGCAGTGCACAGAATGTCGCCATCAGGATAGTGGCCTCATCCTCATCACTGGCTTGCGCCAGATGAGCCTCAGCCTTCTTATCCTGCTTGCGGTTTGGGCACTCCCGTGCCGAATGGCCCATCTTCTCGCAACGCCGGCAGGCATTGGGGTCGACCTGCTTCTTCTTCTCTGAAGAAGCCTTGCCATTGTGCTTGCCATCACCACCGCGGCTAGAGGAGGCTACCTTCCCGGAGTTCCTCCGAGCAGCCCACTCCTCTTTCGTCAGCAGGAGTTTCCTGCTGTCCTTCGTTGCTGTCGTCTGCTCTAGGCGTTTGTCCACCACCCGCAGACGGCCTGTCACATCCTCAATGGTGAGGGTGGACAAGTCCAGCATCGTCTCTATGGAGAGAGCGATCTGGATGTACTTTGCCGGCACGGAGTGGAGGTACTTAGAGACCGCTTCCTCTTCATTGATGGTGACGCCATGGCTCTTTAGCTTGCTGATGAGCGTCTACAGGCGGAGGGAGAAGTCCTCCACCATTTCACCATCCTTGAACTTGAGCTTGGCGTACTTCTGCTTCAAAAGCAGGGCCGTCGCCTTCTTTGCGTAGTCGGAACCAACGCGCATCGCCGCAATAGCCTCCCACGCCTCCTTAGCCGAGCTCTTCGTCCCCAATGGCTCCCTGTACTCCACCGGTACAGCAGCGAGGATAGCCTCCAACGCTAACATGTCATCTTCTTTACAGTCGGTGCCCTTGTCAACAGCATTCCAGAGCCGTCGAGCTCTGAGCTTGACCTTTATGGTCACCGACCACTCTCCATAGTTGGTGCGAGTCAGCATCGACCAACTGGTGCCGCTGACCTCCCACACTGTTTGAACAACGACTTCCGGTCGTGGCTGGGCAGCCACAGCAGTGCCACTGCTGTCACCTACTTCCGAACCGCCTGTTATCGCTAGTGGTTAGTCTGGCGACGGCGCTTGTACAGCTCTGATACCACTTGTTGGCCCACAGGATCACTGGCTTAGGTAAGTGAACCACTCATCAGTCTTGCCTAGCACTCGCTAGTGCTACCGAGCAGCCACTAGCCGTGCCGACCACGAACAGACATTGTCCGACCACACACTATGGCCAGAGATAGAAGAAGAGGGAGAATAGAGCGTGCACGCACAATACAAGACACCAGCGTTGGCCGAAGCCCTGTCTGTGAGATAGCAAATCTAAGCTCTCTTTACTGAGTTGTCGTTGTATCCTATTTATACAACTCTATCCTTCTAGTCCTAGTACAGCTGCCATGCTGCTACAGGAACTAGATAACATACAGGGCTAACTCTGCGCCGGCCACTGCATGTGCCTACAGTGCTGTAGGTGAGCCGTGCGGCGCCTGCACCTACAGCGGCTACAGCATCACAGCAGGGGGCCAGTTCGGCGCCGCCTTCCCTTGCTGTGTTCACACAAGGAAAGCAGTAGTTTATTCTAACAATCCTGAACGGCAATAACTTCCACGGAAAACTCACAAATTTCGACTTCTCCACCCTACCCAACCTTAAATTTCTAGATTTTAGATCAAACAAGTTCAGTGGCACAGTTCCAGAAAGCATCTACTCTTGCAGCAACCTTATTGATTTGTGGTTATCTTACAACGAACTCCACGGTCAATTTTCTTCAAGAATAAACAATCTCAAGTCCCTAAGATTCCTAGGTGTCTCTCATAACAATTTTACAAACATCACAAATACACTTCAGATCCTTAGTTCCTCTACGACTCTCTCTCTCTTAATAATGGGGGGAAACTTCAAGCATGAGACCATGCCAGACTATGATGCATTTTATGGATTTAAGAATCTCAAGGGACTTGCCATAAGTGACTGTTCACTGTATGGAAATTTACCAAACTGGCTGTCCAAGCTTAAATTGTTGCAAGCACTGCTTTTAAACAACAATCAACTCAGTGGACCAATCCTAGCATGGATTAATACCTTAAACTTCCTTTTCTATATAGACATGTCGAATAACAGTCTTACCGGTGATATACCAGTAGCACTGATGGAGATGCCAATGCTTGAACAAGCCAAATCAGACCAAAATTTCCTAGACACATCTGTATTTCCATTTCCTCTTTATCTGGCTCCATTTCTCCAATACCGTACGACCAATGGTTTCCCAAGAACAATCAATCTAGGCTACAATAAACTTACTGGTGTAATCCCACCGGAGCTTGGTGATTTAAAAGGACTGCTTGTACTCAACCTGAGCATTAACAACTTATATGGGGAGATTCCAGAATCAATTGGCAACCTTGTGAATCTACAGGTGCTAGACTTGTCATACAACAATCTGACCGGCGTGATCCCTTCCATGTTGGAGACACTTCACTTCCTTTCCAAATTTGACATTTCTAACAATGATATGGAAGGGCCTATTCCAACTGGAGGTCAGTTCAGCATGTTTCCAGACAGTAGCTTTGTTGGAAACCCAAAGCTATGCAGCCCTACCCTGGTGCACCTTTGTGTGCCCCATTGTAGTTCAACAGAAGCAGCTGCACTTCCCATTGGGACATCTAATTATTTGCCACTCTTACGGAGGCCGACTCTCTGATTGCCAACTTTGTGGTGGCAACTACAAAAATGTCCTAGAAAATAGTAACTCGCCTAATATTTTGCCATTTTTGCTGACGTGGCATGCCAGATCAGCCAACCAGCTTGAAAACGGGCCGTTGATGCTCGAAGACCGAAGCCAAAAGACCATTCTGCCCCCGCCGTGTATTGCTTAACCAGCGCCGTCTCTCCCCCTCCCATCTGTTCAGTCCACTCGCTTCTCTCCGGGATTCTCTCCCGTCCCTCCCCTTTCATTCCCCATGGCGGCGCTTGCTCGAGGCGGGCAGGCGGGAGCTCGACGGCGGCGCCAAGTCGCAGGACGGCACGACGCCTGCAAGGTTAGATCTACTTCCTTCTTCTACCTACGCGTGGCATCTGTGAATGGGGGGATTCCTGATGCTAGGGTTTCCTAATTTTCGTGTGTTGATGTAGGATTCGGATGTAGAGCAAACCATTAGCCACGATGGTGTTGTCTCCGTGCCCCCCATGGTATGTTTCATTGTTATGGCATGTATGTGAGGGGATCCCGTATGTGAGGGATGTCCTAACTCCCAATTTGTTTGTTTTGCTTGTCACTGTCAGGATTGATCCTGACAATGCTTTTAGAATCCATGTTAGCGTTGATAAATACACTTTGGCTAACGACTATGGAGTGGTTGACCTAGATGCTCAAGAACATGACCTGTGGTTTGACAGTAGCAATGTGTACACACTGAATGACTTTGTAGATGATATGGCCAGCAAGATCATTTGGGGCCGCAGTCAGCAACTGCTTATTTGGGGTGTTGACATTGACAGTGGAACAGAGTGGAAGGTTACTAGCAGTGATCAGTTTGAGGAGATGATAATGTCTAGGATGGATGAGAAGGTAATGCATGTTAGTTGTGATGTTGTTGAGAAAGATGCAGTTGGTCTGAATGATGTTGTTAGCGGAGCAAACAAAGGTGGGTCTTCTACTACTGCTGCCCATTCTGGTGTGACAAATGCAGGACATGCAGAGAATGCAGAAGGCTTAGGTGACACTTGTAGTACTCCTGAAGAAGGTAGAGCTGAAGAAAATGTGGTTGATTGGAACACATTGACTATATTGGCTGATGAGAACTGTGATGGTCAAGCTAATGCTGTGGTAGATGAGGATCAAATCTATGAGGCTTTTGGATTCAAGGCAGCAGATGAGGCTACTACAGATGAGGTTCCTATTCCTAACATACCTGCTGATGTGGAGGATGAAATGAATGAGGCAGCAATCCCTGTTAATGATGACCTAGGAGATGAGCCAATGTTTGGTTGGGATAGAGACAACCCTGACATGAGTGTTGGAACACTGTATCCTTGCATGGATGATTTTAGGATGGCAGTTAGGCAGCATGCTATTGTGAATGAGTTTCAATTGGGGACAGAGAAGTCTGACAAGGAGAGGTTTAGGGGCTACTGCAGTTCCAAGGGCTGCCCATGGAAAATTAGAGCTAGGACACTGAAGGATGGCAGTGTCAGGGTACCAATACTAACACTTTTTTTTGTCCTTTTGGTGTAACCTTATTTCTGATATTTGCATGTTGTATATGAATTTATCTTAACTATTTCTGACATTTCTTCATGTATGTGCAGATCCAAATCAATAAGGGTACCCACAAGTGTCCTTCAAAGAGTAGAGTTCTTGGGAGGATGGCATCCCAGAAGTGGATTGCTGAGAGGGCTATACCACTATTGAAGGATAATCCTGAGATGGGCCCCAAAGCTGTAAAGGAAGAGTTAGAGAAGAAGTACAACATAAAGATTCCATATCAGACTGTATTTTATGGGAGACAGAGGGCTATAGATAAATTATTTGGTAAGTGGGATGATTGTTTTGATTATTTGTTTAGATTCAAGGCTGAGATTGAGCTTAGGTCTCCTGGTAGTGTAGTTGAGATAGATACAGTTACTGTGGAAGGCAAGGTTCACTTCAGTAGATTTTTTTGTGCCTTCAAAGCAAGTATAGATGGATTTAGAGATGGCTGCAGACCCTATATTAGTGTAGATTCAACTGCTCTCAATGGTGAGTGGAATGGCCACATGCCTGCAGCCAATGCAATAGATGGCCACAATTGGTTGTACCCAATTGCTTTTGGCTTCTTTGATTCAGAGACCAAGGATAATTGGACTTGGTTCATGGAACAGTTAGGGAAAGCAATAGGGCCAATGAACCACTTGGCTATATGCACTGATGCATGCAAAGGGCTAGAAGCAGCTGTGAAAAAGGTTTTCCCTGGAGTAGAGCAGAGAGAGTGTTTCAGGCATCTCATGGAAAATATAAAGAAAAGGTTTACAGGAAATGCCTATGCCAAGTACATGTGGCCAGCAGCAAGGGCATGCACAGTAGAGAAGTTCAATAAATTGATGGACAAAGTTATTGAAGCCTATCTAGGAGTTGTTCCATGGTTGAAGGAACATCACAGTTTACTGTGGGCCAGGAGTGGATTCAAGGAAGAGATCAAGTGTGACTTCATAAATAACAATTTGGCTGAATCTTGGAATGCATGGATCCAAGCACACAAAGATCTACCATTAGACATTCTAGCTGATGCTATCAGGCATAAGACAATGGTACTTTTTGAGAAGAGAAGGAAGATATCCAAGGCCCTAAAAGGATTCATACTACCAGCAATAATTCATCAGCTAAATGCAGCCTCAAAGGGACTGAACCATCTGAAGGCAACTAAGGGTGGACCCAACCAAGCAGAGGTGATAGTCATGTACAATGATAAAGTTGTCAAGAGGCATGTTGTCTACCTGGACCAACATGAGTGTACATGCAGAGAGTGGCAAGTGAGTGGCAAGCCCTGTCCCCATGCACTGACAGTCATAACAACTGAAAGGCAGCCAAATATGGAGCAATATGTGGATGTGGCCTACTCAGTGCACAAGTTCCAAGCAGCATATGCAGGAATGATTCCTGTCATCACTGATAAGAGCCAGTGGCCGGTAGTTGAGAAGGGATTCAAGCTTCTTCCACCAATTGGGAAGAAAAGGGGACTTGGGAGGCAAAGGAAGAAGAGGGTTAAGGGATGCCTGGAGAGAAGTGGCAAAGCCACAAGGCAGGTTACTTACAAGGGCTGTGGTGAATTAGGCCATAGAAGGACCAGTTGGAGGTGCCCACTAAGTGGCACCAAAAAAAGGTAACTTACTAACCTACCTTTGCTGAAATCCTTTCACCATTGCTAACTAACTTAATGAAATTGCAGGAAGAGGACAAGAAAGACAAAGACCAAAAAGGGGCCAAAGAAGGGTGCTGACAAGGAGTATGAACCTACTCCAGCTAGTGAAACTGCAGCAGCACCACCTGAGCCTTCACCAGCTCCACCAGTAGAAGCAGCACCTGAGCCTTCACCAGCTCCACCAGCAGAAACAGCACCTGAGCCTTCACCAGCTCCACCAGCAGAAGTAGCACCTGAGCCTTCACCAGCTCCACCAGCAGAAGCAGCACCATCACCAAGGACTCTAAGAACAAGGGCAGCAGTAGCAAGGGAAAGAGAGGCAGAGGAAGCAGCAGCAGCAGCAAGGTAAAATCTGAACCTAAATTGTGACTCAGGAACTTGCCATCTCGGCAACAGCTCACTAAACCACTTTCAAATGCAGGAGGTTGAACTTGGAAGCTCCACAACCACTTGAAATGATCATTCCAGAGGCTGAATCTCTGCCAAACCCTGCACCAGCCAAGAAGATGACCCCTAGGAGGAAGCAGCTAGCCACAAAGGTGAAGAGTTCTTCTGCCAAGGGAAACTGATGAAGCAATGAATCCTTGTGATCCATATTTTGGGAACTCTGTTATGTCATTGAAAGGTGCATGAACAACTTGTTATGGTATTGTAAGTTGAATGGACAACTTGTAATGTATTGCCTTATAGGCCTGAACAACTTGTGATGACTTTGCTAGGGTTGTGTCATGTATGCAGACTGAACTTGCTATGTTTGTGTCATGTATGCGGACTGAACTTGCTATGGTTGTCAAGAGCATATCAGTGGTCTTGCAGTGATGATTTTTGGATATCATGTACAAGTGAAATAACAGAAACAATATTCCATTAACCATTCAACATTTTCACACATATATGCCCACTGATTGGTCAGACTCATACTAAAACACAGAGCTCATTACTCAACTGAGATACAACTTGAAATAGTTCAACGGGATCCCTAGTTCAACTAACAGACAAGGGAACTAACAACTAGTCAAACTAACAGAGAACACATACATAGCTCCAACCACTACACCAGCACCCATGACCAAGCTCAAAGCCTTCACTGCACCAACCAAAGCATCCAGCTTCACCTCCATTGAGTTCTTCTGCACACGCACCAGTGCCCTTGAATCAGCTTCTTCCTCTACTGCGCCATGTTGTTCTAGATTCATCACAATCTTCCCCTGGTCCACCAATATGGCTAGGTACTCTCGCTGCCACTCAAAAAACCTACAAGATCCTGGAACCTAATCACATGGAAACATATTTGATGTGACAATCGATTCAAAACCCTAACAAATCGGAACCCAAAGAATGTGGCTTACCCCTTGCATGTTCCTGGGACATTTGAAGAAGACACGACCCTTGTTGCATTTCTCATCTGTCTGGGCCACGAGCTCGAGCACCCTCTGCAGCCCACACTCCTCGCACATGATGAGGGGGAGCCCTGTCTGCCTCCCGAGTGGGTACTCCCCTATCCTATCCGGCAGCTGCGGACGCCTATTGCGTGTTGATGAGCTCGCTCGATGGGACATGGCGGCTAGGGTTGGGGAGGGCAATGGAGGGGCGCCGGCGACCAAGGACGGGGAGACGAGGGATCCCGGGAGACGAAGGAAGAAGAAGTGCGGAGAGAAGCGAACAGATGGGAGGAGACGGCGCTGGTTAAGCAATACACGGCGGGGGCAGAATGGTCTTTTGGCTTCGGTCTTCGAGCGTCAACGGCCCGTTTTCAAGCTGGCTGGCTGATCTGGCATGCCACGTCAGCAAAAATGGCAAAATATTAGGCGAGTTACTATTTTCTAGGATATTTTTGTAGTTGCCACCACAAAGTTGGCAATCAGAGAGTCGTCCTCCGTAAGAGTGGCAAATAATTAGATGTCCCCTTCCCATTGCCTCCACAGAACACTACATTGACAAGGTCATCTTTGTGATTGCCTTTGGTATATTCTTTGGAGTTGGAGTTCTATATGACCAGATGGTTTTGTCCCGATACAACTGTGTTGGCCCAATCTGGTTCAGCTGTAATAGGCTATAATAACATGTCCTCTGGCTTATGGATATCAAATGGACAGTACTGAAGTAAGCAACAAATACCATGTGCGTCGCGATTGCCATCAGAGTCTCCAAGCATGTCATGCATCACCAGCAGCAAGGTCAACCTGATCGAGTTGTCATGGTCAGAGTTTGTTAATCATGTTCTGCTTGAAATGGATAAGTAAAAGAAAACGAAGGAATGGACTGATCGATGGAGGAATAGAAGAATTTGTAATCAAACAATGAACTAGGTATGTTTAGTCCCACACCCGTCTCAGGGTTATGTGTAACTTTGCGTAATGTTTCACAAATTATGTAATGGGCTTTGCTACGATACTCCCAAATGACCATGAGCCCGTTCATTTAATTAGATTGGATATGGTTAGAAACATATATTACTTTCTACAAAGTAATTGATGAAACATAGATTTATTATTTTTTAATTTTATAAAATAGAATAAATAAGGAAAATGGATTGTGACAGCCTAATAGAGGTAAGGAAGGGGCCGAATCGACTAGAGAGTTCATGACTCGATTTTGAAGACGGGCAAGGGAACCAAGAATTCTGATGAAAGGATTGCACTATTAGCCGTAAAGAAGGGACTGCGAGTAGGACCATTGTGGTTTTATGCTCACAAGGGCGCATTCCGGAGGATTTAAATATAAAGATTTTTTTGAGATTAAGCAGTACAACGAAGATGCTCATAATGCACGTACACTCACCTCTGTGATAGGCACGCACACAAACCCAAAGACCGCGTTAGCAAATCGAGGCCTACCACTAAAAGAAATGCACGCACACTCACTCCTATGAAGTCAGTCATGTAAACCCTACCCCTATGAGCACCTTCAAAGAAGGGGCCGGTAAATCCTAGAGACAAGATGATTGACGAAGTCACCATTGACGTCTCGGTGCCGATCACCTTGTCAACGACAACGTCGTTTACCACTAAAAATAGAATGCTACTGAGGCTATTATAATCACTAGGCTACATACCTTTTCGTTAAAGATGCTTTTTTTAGATATAATAGATACACACTTGATCTATTGGAGGTAGTAAATCTTTTTTTTTTTGCAACTTTGATATAACAAAATTTAATTAGCATAAACTATCTATTTTTTATGCATGTAACCGGGCCGCATGGAGGTGCCAACGTAAATGAAATTGACTTTACTTGCGTACGTGCCAACTTACAGTATATGAAACCTTTACGTGCCTACCTGCCAACTTACGTGTCTGAGGACTGAGGTATATATATGAAATTTTACATGTGTATATCAGTGACGGATCTAGGATTTCAATCATGGGGGTACGGACGAAAACGATATAGTCAACGAACATGGACACGACATAATTAGATCACTAAACGATGATAAAATAGTTGTGATAAGTTACATGTTTTCAACTTTCCATAATTCTAATATACTAATATAAGTTTCCAGCTAAAGCTTCACATGCCGAAAAAAGCGTTTAATGATATCTTCATTGCTTACACGTCGAAAAAAGTCACGCTCAATAAATGTGACCAAACAATCATTTAAGTATTGATCACCCATCTTATTCCGAAGCTTGGTCTTCACATAGTTCATTCCTGAAAAGACTCTCTCAACACTTGCAGTAGCTATGGGAAGGATGAGGACCAATTTCAGCAATAAATAAACCTGTTTAAAGCGATCATGCTTCTTTGTCTCAACTAGTTTGATTGATAGCTCATTAAGATTCTTCACTTGTTGAAACCTTGTGTCGTTTCGCACATCAACAATAAACATATTAAGCTGCGAAGAAAGTTGGACCAAATCTGTACTTGTAAAATCTTGAGGATAAAACTTTGCAAGTTTCATAAGTTTATCTTTATCAAAAGCAGCAAATGAATTAGCTGGATTTAGAGCAGCCATGCAAACAAGAAGCTCTGTATTAACTTCATCAAACCTGCCCCAGTAAGGAGAAAATAAATTATTACGAAAGGAAAAAACAAAAAAGCTGAACAATAATAAAATAATAAGCAAGATATATTATCAAACCTGCTATTGAGCTCTTTGGAGTTGCATATCAATGACACTTAGAAACATTTCAACATGGAACCGATGAAGATTCTTTACTTTCACAAAGTAACGTTTTGGTCTCCCCACAAGCACATAAAAACCATCCATATCAGGAACCTTGACTCGATGTTTAACACAAAAAGATGTGACATCCTTCAAAAAGGTTTCCCATTCATTGTCCTCTCGCAACACTTGCAAATGGAACTTAGTCATCTCAATAAGTTCAATAGCATTAATAATGTCTTGATCCCTTTTTTGCAAAGCCTTGCATAACTCATCAGTATATCCAAATATGGTCAGCAATAAGTGTGCCATGAATATAAAGTCAAATGACTCAATTACTGTCAAGCAATTTTGAGCTTTTATACGCTCAGATTGAGATTTATCTTTTGAGATCTTCCCAAGAACTTTCTGGAGTGTGGGATACATAGCAATAATACGAGAAATAGTCTTGTAGTGAGTTCCCCATCGAGTATCTCCTGGCCTACCCAGACCCATCTCTTGATTTAAACCTTGTCATGTTTCAATTTCACCCTGTTCTAAAGCTTCCAAAACCTCCTGTGCCTGGGCTTCTCTAAGCATGTGATGCTTTCTATAAGAAATCCCAACAACATTCAAAATATTTGTGACACAATCAAAAAATGCGACACAGTCATCATTTTGTTTGGTAACAGCAACAAGAGTCAATTGGAGTTGGTGCGCAAAGCAATGAATATAGTGTGCTGAAGGAGATTCGTCCATGATTTTTGTTTTCAGCCCATTGATTTCCCCCTTCATGTTACTAGCTCCATCATATCCTTGACCACGACATTTAGATAATGTCAATTTGTGCTCCATAAGAAGAGACACTATTGCATCTTTTAGTGTTGAAGAAGTAGTATCCTGAACATGAACAATACCAAGGAATCTTTCTGTAACCCTCCCTTTTTTGTCAACATACCTTATGCAAAGAGCTAACTGTTCCTTTTGGTAAACATCACTAGATTCATCAGCAAGTATAGAAAAGTAGTCATCTCTAAGATCTTCAATAATAAGTTTGCTAGTTTCTTTGGCACAACAGTTAATGATATTTGTTTGTATGGAATGGGCAGTCATCTGGCAATTCTTGGGAGCATTCTGTCCTGTAACCTTTCTAACATCTTCAAACATTTCACCCAACCATTTTTGGAGTTCCTTAAAATTCCCCATATTGCTAGATGTGTCACTTTCATCATGTCCCCGACAAGACAGCCCTTGACGCAAAAGAAACCTCAGACAACCAATTGAGTAGGTTAAGCGCGCCTTATATTTAACATTTTCTTCTGTGGTGTGCTTAATGTAAGTACTTGCTATTGATGCTCTTGGCCTAATGAAATTAGTAAATTTCTCAAGAGCTTCATTGTGGGTGCTTGTAATGCTTCCAACATGCAGGCTGGTTCCATTTTCTAAACCCACTATTCACAAAAGCATCACCACCAACATAATTAGCTGTATCCGCAAACAAATAACAAACAAAGCAGAAGGCAGCATCCTTTTCCACACTGTACTCAAGCCAATCATACTTGTCAAACCATCTAACCGGAAAGCGACGCTTACCACCAATTTGTCGCTGTGGAAAATTATATGTCCTTGGCTGGCATGGCCCTTTTGCAATATATCCTCTTCTCACTGCATCTTGCTCATTGGCAGAATATTGGATGATGGGGATCCTCTTTCTAGATCATGGGGAAGACGATCAACATCATAAATTCCCTCTTCTGTCTCTTGTTCCTCATGTATTTCTTCGTCACTAGGATTTTTAGGTCTTGCTTCTTGATCTTCCATCTCCTGTGTCTCATGTATTTCTTCCTCACAAGGAATTTCAGGTCCTACTTGCTGATCATGAATAATTAGTTGATTTGGAGTGGAAGAAGACACCTTTTGTGCTTTCTGTTTCTGAGCATGAGCATTCCATAGAGATGCAAGATTGTTATTCCTCTTCATGCTACTTGATCCTTGATGTTCTGCAGTCTGCAATAATCGGTCAAATTAGAAGAGGGATTCCGCAAACTAGAACTCATTATTGATGGGAATATTCTGGTAAAAAAAATGATTGATCAGTGATCGCAATAGAACAAGATTGAATTTTTACCCTTTGCAACTTGTCAATTTGGCAGTTCCTGGGCATATTGGCGTAGCGTGTAGGACGGGCAGACGGCCGGAGGAAAGGTCGAAAATCGGAAGCAGGCAAGCAGCGCCTCAGCCAGCCGGCCGGCCGTCAGACAACGACCGAACGACGACGACGAGGGTTTCCGTCTTTGTAGCGGCGGCGGGCGGGGTTGAGGAAGGAGTTGTATCGCTGTGACGCGTCGTTTCGTATTCGGCAGATCGGCAAAGTGCTTATTATACATCAATATGTTTGGAAATGGGCTGCTATACGTTTGAAAATGGACTGCAGCTGGGCCTAGAAAGAGTATTATACATATACAAGATATTAAAGAATATATATACTTGATTTTTTTTCAAAAATTTTGGGGGGACAGCTGTACCCCCATGCTACTACTGTAGATCCACCCCTGGTGTATATAAGATTTTACGTGGTTAGTTTACGTGCTTAATATATGTTACAACTATGTGTTTTATTAGAAGACTCTTTGAAATATATAGCGTAGTTTTAAGTGATCTAGTATAATGTATACACTTTATTATGTAACGTGCTCAATATGTGAGTAGATAGGGATTCGCTTGGTCACACACAAAAGGAAGAGGGAATTCCTTGTGTGCCATTAAAAAAGATCGTAATGCCTTATGAGCCTCTGAAAAAGTTCAGCGGTCTTCAGCGTCACTGTTCAAACTTTTTTGTGCCCTCATGCCACTGCCGTCAATTTGGGCTCTGACGCCGTCAAACTGCAGGTGTGAAAAGTCAAAAATACCCTTAAGTCTAAATATGTTATTAATTTTTTTGAGCATCTTAACGACTTCAAATGAAAAAAACTCAAAACTATAAAGTTGTAGATCTCATCAAGATCTATAATTTTCATATAAAAATTATCTTCATTTAATTCCGTAAAAAAATATAATTTGATATGATTAATATATGTTAGAAAAATCACATCTTCGGGCTTGTTCGGGACCAGCCGGATGAAGAGCTCCGGCTGTGCGTCTAGCTTTGACTTGTCCGTCAGGCTCTCGAACCGGATCTTGTCAAGCGCCTGCATTGCAAGTTTGCCATTGATTAGATTGTTGTTGGGTGTAAAGCAGAGCATTTCAATTCGCGAAACAGAGCATCCTGAATGACAAGAAGAGCGCAAAACAGAGGATCGATTCTATCACAAGATGATGATTTGATCGGGAAGGGAGGAATTTACATCGGGCTGTTGTAGGAGAATCGAATGGACTGCTTTTGCTTGCTCTCGACGAGACTGTTGTAGGAGAATCGAATCGAATGCTTTGTTGTCGCGGCTGGATTGCTGAAAGGCAGGCGATCGAACGCTCAATTGACGCTTGCTTGGTTTCTTGTCACGCCGAGGTCGAACGAACAGATGGCTGCCTTTATAGGAGGGCAGTGGATGGATCAGGGAGGGAGGGTTCGCAGGTGTTCCAGTGTCTTCACAAATTCACAAGATCCGATTAATCTGTGATAGTTTGGAGGAACAAATCGGATGAGCTGAATATTTGGAGAACGAGCTACTCAACCAGGGCACGCGGATCTGATCCAAGCAGCCTTCTCTTATCCTTCGATTCACCACCGCCGGATCGTTGGTTTGGTTGCCTTTCCCCACCCACAACGTTGCTCTTGCTCCTACTCTACCGACCATACCGCCACCACAGAGAGTAGCGCATCACCGGTCCGCCACAGCCGCGGAGCCCCCACACGCCGTGTGAGGCAGCCACCGGCTGTCCGTGTGGCACGGCGAGCCGTTCAAGTGGGAGGGCCGATGCGGCGGCGGCGACGACGACGACAGGCTACCGCTGAGCGATGAGGCCCTTCTCCTCGTCTTCTTGGCGCTCTCGTTCACGACCGCGGACCTTGTCTGCTGCATCGCCACCTGCCGGTGCTGGCGCCGCCTCGTGTCGGCCGACGCCGCCTTCATCTGCCCACGCGTGACCCCACGCTTGGACCCCAGCATCAGGAGCCTCGCGCTTGGCTTCTTCCACCCGCCGTGGCTGCCTCCTAGAAAGCCACCTGCTCGTACGCCCCGGCCTCGCCGCCGCAGGACATCAGGTCCACCACCATGGCTTGCCTCCTCCTCTGCTGCCTGCCTCCTTCCGGCCTTGGGAGCGGCTCTAGAGCCTAGATCGTTCCTTGGATGGTGTTGGAGGTCAGATCCGCACGGTGGTGCTACTGCTGCTTTCTTGGGTTGTGGGATTGTGAGGTGGGAACAGATGGTGGTGGGGGGTGGCAGTGGTGGACGACGAGCGCGTAGCGGCGGCGGACGGCCACGGCGAGCAGCTCGGCGTGGGCACGGCAGAGCGCGACGGCCTCCTGCTGCCGACGCTGGTGGCTGCGTTGCGGGCGCGCTTAGAGGTTCAGAGTGAAGTGGAGCAGGCATGCAGAGGCCGTGAGGATGGAGGGTGAGGGACTGAGTCGATGACGCGTGGGCTCCACATGTCATTGAGACGGAGGTTGCTGGTCAAAACCGCTCAACGTTGGTCAAAACCGCCTTGCCCCCGCCCAGGTGCTAAAAGTGATGGTTTTGACAGTTGAGGTACCGGTAATAGACAGTTTCGTAGTTGAGGGTTAAAATTAGAGGCTTTTACATGTATGCCATTAAAAAAGTTTGTAATTACACATAAGACATTAAAAAAATTGACCGCACACGAGTGATGTGCACATGTCTATGCAGCACGTGTAGCAAGTTGTTGTGGCCCGATCTTCTCGTAGGATCTGCGAACTTGATAAATTGTCGTTGCGCGACCTGGTGAAGAGGCAATGCACCGCGAGGCTGTCCACGCGATGAACTACCGAGACAATCACCCTTCCATGTACCGACGAACAGTCCACGCAATCACGCCGTATAGACGTGAAGGCACAAACTGGGTGAACCGCAGTTCGGCGTTCTACAACTCCCTTAGGAATCGAAAGAACAAGTTTGCAAGCCTCTCAAGACTCACGCATAAACAAAACTCCACGAGTTTGTGTATTCTGAATTCAGCTAATCAAGATCTGACCTTTCATTGTCTAGTACAAGATATATATAGGGATATGGACGTTCAGCTTGGAGTAAATGGCAGCATGCGCATGCACCAGTGGATTTCGTGGCTGGTTCGCGCGTCTTTCAGCTTCTGATAGCAGTTACTAAAATGAGCATAACTCTTTATTGGGAAGTCCAAATAATGAGCCGTTTGATGGGCTGGAAAGTAGACTTGAAGATGCTTCCATCCACATATAGAACACCATCTAACTCCTTGTATTCTGTCCATGATGATGCTTGGAATTCATACCATATATCAGTCATCTAGCTTCTGGTTGCATTTCCATGCAAAGGTGATGAACCACCATTTTATTCTTGCACACCATAGGCTTCTTGGTTCAAATGTCCAAAGGCTTGAATCCATCTTCATCCCATGCTGGTTCATACACTCCATCATTCCTAAGGACATTGGAACAAGAACTCAAAAGCATAGGCTCATTCAACATAAACTGATTATTAAACATAAGGTTAGCGTTCACCTGAGAATGAATTTCCTTCTCCAATTGTTTAGATCTACTTCTTGTAATTGGACCAGCTTTATCAAGTGGAGTTTCATTTGAAGATGAGTGAATGCTAGGAATGTCCTCATTAGCCTCCCTCTCTTGAGAAGGAGTCGTCCTCGACTCAGGCTCACCAACAAATGGAAGCAAGTCTTTGACATTGAATGTTGTACTCACATTGGAATATTCAGGTGGCAGCTCAATTTTGTAAGCATTATCATTTATCTTGTGTAAAACCTTGAACGGACCATCACCCCTAGGAGATAACTTACTCTTGCGCTGTTGGGGAAATCGATCCTTGTGTAGATGCAACCACACGAGGTCTCCGGGCTGGAATGTAACCTTCTTCTTACCTTTGTTCGCTTGCTTTGCATATTGTGCTGATTTCTTCTCGATATTCCTTCTTGTCTCATCATGTAGCTTCTTGAGAAAATCTGATCTCTTTGCTGCATCCAAGTTAACTTATTCCTGTAATGGTAAAGCCAAAAGATCCATGGGAGTATGCGGTTTAAACCCATAAACAATTTCAAATGGACAAAAGTTTGTTGTGGAATGGACTGCCCTGTTATAAGCAAATTCAACATGTAGAAGGCAGTCTTCCCACTGCTTCAAATTCTTTTTCAACACAGTACGCAACATGGTGGACAAGGTACGGTTGACAACTTCAGTTTGCCCATCGGTTTTGTGGATGACAAGTGGTGGAAAATAACAACTTTGTACCAAGTTTAGCCCATAACGTCTTCCAAAAATAGCTTATAAATTTTGTATCCCGATCTGAAACAATAGTCCTTGGTACTCCATGTAAACGAACGATCTCCCTGAAAAACAAATCAGCAACGTGTGAAGCATCGTCGTTCTTATGACATGGAATAAAATGTGCCATTTTAGAGAATCGGTCAACAACAACAAAGATAGAATCCCTCCCCCTCTGAGACCGAGGTACCCCCAAAATAAAATCCATGGATATATCTTCCCAAGGTACATTCGGAACTGGTAATGGAGTATAAAGACCATGGGGATTAAGGCGGGACTTAGCTTTCAAGCAGATTATGCAGCGTGCAACATGTCGTTGTACATCACGTCGCATATGTGGCCAAAAGAAATGATCGGAGAGCATGTCCAATGTCTTTTTGACGCCAAAATGACCAGCTAAGCCACCAGCATGTGCTTCCAGCAAAAGAAACAGACGAATCAAGTAGGCTGGAATGCATAGTTTGTTAGTGCGAAATAAAAAACCATCATGCACATAATACTTGTCCCAGCCTTTTCCAGCAATGCAATGAGAGAAATGTTCTTTAAAATCAGAATCAGCTGCATAGAGTGTTTTAATGGATTCCAAACCAAGCACTTTTGTATCTAATTGTGTAACCAAACCACATCTCCGTGATAAGGCATCAGCAACAATATTATCTTTTCCACGCTTATGTTTTACAACATAGGGAAATGTTTCAATGAACTCAATTCATTTAGCATGTCTACGGTTCAGTTTGCCTTGACTTTTTAGATATTTCAAAGCTTCATGATCAGAATGGATGACAAATTCTTTAGGTAACAAATAATGTTGCCAAACTTCCAAAACTCGAACTAAGGCATAAAGCTTTTTATCATAGATAGAATAATTCAGATGTGGACCATTCAACTTTTTAGAAAAGTAGGCAACAAGTTTACCTTCTTGAAGTAGTACACCTCCTATGCCAATACCACTTGCATCACATTCGATCTCAAATGTCTTACCAAAATCAGGAAGTTGTAGCAGCGGTGCTTCACAAAGCTTTGTTTTCAGCTCATTGAAGGCTTGGTCTTGTTCATCACCCCACTTGAATGGAACATCCTTCTTTGTCAAATTGTTGAGGGGTGCAGCGATGGTGCTGAAATCTTTAACAAAATGCCTGTAAAAACCTGCAAGACCATAAAAACTTCGAACTTGACTCACATTTGTAGGTGTAGGCCAATCCTGTATTGCTTTAACCTTCTCTTCATCAACCTGAATACCATCTGCGGAAACAACAAAGCCAAGGAAAACAACACGGTCTGTGCAAAAGGTGCACTTAGCAATGTTGCCATATAATTTCTCTTCCCTCAAAACAGCAAGTACTTGACGGATATGATCAAGATGTTCATCAAATGATTTGCTATAGATCAGAATATCATCAAAATAAACAACTACAAACTTGCCAATGAAAGCTCGTAAAACATGGTTCATTAAGCGCATAAAAGTTGAAGGAGCATTTGTCAAGCCAAATGGCATCACAAGCCATTCATAGAGACCAATTTTAGTTTTAAACGCTATTTTCCATTCATCACCAAGTTTCATGCGGATTTGATGATAGCCACTACGCAAATCAATCTTGGTGAAAATGATGGAACCACTCAATTCATCTAACATGTCATCAAGTCGTGGAATGGGATGGCGATATCGAACAGTTATAGCATTGATAGCACGACAATCAACACACATGCGCCAAGAGCCATCTTTCTTTGGAACTAAAAGAACGAGAACATCACATGGTGATAAGGATTCACGAACATACCCTTTGTCCAAAAGCTCTTTTACCTGTCGCTGAATTTCCTTTGTCTCTATGGGATTGGTGCGGTAGGCTGGACGATTTGGAAGAGAAGCACCTGGTACCAAATCAATTTGATGCTCAATTCCATGGAGTGGAGGAAGTCTAGCTGGTATCTCATCGGGAAAAACATCTTCGAAGTCCTGTAAGAGATCAAGAACAACACTAGGCAGCGATGAAGGTAAATCGTTAGTTGAAAGTAGGACCTCCTTGTGCAAGAGCACAAAGAATGGGGCTGTGGTGTTTCTCACTTCTCTCATATCACTCTTGCTCACAAAGAGACACTCAGTGTGGCGTGGCTGTTTAGGATTGGCATGAGTCTTTATGTGGTTGGATGGGTTAGAACTCTCTCCCTTACTTGTGTTGGGGATCTCACTCAATTTTCGTTTGTCAGATTCCTCTCTTTTCTTGCGAGCCATATCTGAAGCACGTATCTCCTCTGGAGATAATGGAATAAGAACCACCTTCTTGTCATTGTGAATGAAAGTGTGTTTGTTAGACCATCCAAAATGCACCGAGTCCACATCAAATTGCCAGGGCCAACCAAGCAGCAAATGGCATGCTTGCATGGGGACAATATCACAATCCACCTCTCCATGATAATCACCAATGGAAAATGACAAACGAATCATGGCTGAAACCTTAACTGTCCCAGAATTATTCAACCATTGCATATGGTATGGATGTGGATGGCGACGTGGCTGCAAGCCAAGCTTCTCAACAAGCAAAGCACTAACAATATTATTGCAGCTCCCACCATCTATGATGAAATGGCACACTTGTCCTTTCACTTTGCATCTGGATTGAAACAAATTATGGCGTTGTCCTTGTTCAGCAGCAACAAATTGAGTGGAAAGAACTCGCCTCACCACCAAAGAAGGAGATGGTGTGTTCATTATAGAACACGTCAAATCAGGAAAATCAGCAAGCAACTCATCAAAATCATCACTAGTAATCTCGTCGAAAGATGGAGAAACAACATCTTGTAATAGGTCATTGTGAGCAAAAGTTGGAATAGGTTGAATGGCTAAACAATTTAGACCTAGCTCAAATGTACCATCCTCTGCTGAATACTCACAAGTGTCAAGATTAAGATCTGCAAATACATTGTTAAACTCATCCTCCTCTTCACTTTGGGAATCATAAGAACCATCAGCAAGTGCAATAATAGTACGACGATTGGGACATTCAGCTTGCTTATGCCCATGACCACCACACTTAAAACACTCAATCTTGCTTGTCTTGCGTTGGGTGGCTGTAGTAGAAGAAGTGGGCTGACTTGAACTCACAGCTTTACCTTTCACATCCAATTGTTTGGAAGAAGTTGGAAGATATCTATTTGCTCCACGAGATGAGGATTTGGGCGTTGTAGCTCCTTGCTGTTGGAATTGAGGCATGACATCCCCTTGCTGTTGGGAATGACGCCATGAAGCATTGTATTTGTAAGACGTAGCAATTTGCCTTTCAGCCCTCTTTGCAAAATGAACCAACTTGGTGAGACATGTGTAGGTTGTCATATCCACTTTATCAGCAATGGGTTTATTGAGGCCAACTAGAAACCGAGCCATTGTGGATTCCTCATCTTCAGTTATCCCTGTACGAAGTACACACATTTCCAATTCTTGAAAATATTCATCAACAGTACGAGTACCTTGCACAAGACGTTTCAGCTTCAAATGTAGATCACGAGAGTAATATGCTGGAACAAAACGACATCGCATTTCTCTCTTCATGTCTTCCCAAGTTATACGAACATGCCCAACTCTCTGATATTCAGTACGGACCTGATTCCACCAAGTTATGGCATAGCCTTTAAACTCAATGGCTGCAAGCTTTGCCTTCTTTTCAGCAGAGTATTCATACAAATCAAATATTTGTTCCACCTTGGTCTCCCATTCAAAATAAGCATCAGCATTCTCCTGTCCGCTGAAAGGGGGAATAGACACTTTCACGTTTCTTAAACCATCATCATTACGACGACGATGGCGGTCACGATAACCATGATGGCCACCACCATGTCGATGATCATCCATGTCGGACAACATATCATCATCACCATCATAATCTCTACCTCCAACTAGAACACGCTGAGCACGACCAAAACCATGGCCAAACCCACCACGTCCATGTCCATGACCAGTGGCACGACGTGGTGCCTCGTTATCCTCATTGTCATCATCCTCATTTGGTGGTGGTTCTCTATGAGGAATGTTCAATTGGAGAGTTTGTAGTTGTTGCATCAAATCATTCATTTGTGTACACAGCTCCTGGAATTCCTCCACCGAAACAGCGGCACCATCTCCACGTCCTGCCATATTAGTAGAGGGGAAAAAAGGACAATATATATGTAGAATATATGTGGAATCACTCCCTCACCACTTACTGAACAAGTTCTTTCTCTTCCTAGAAAGGGCAAGAACTGTAACAGAACCGACCAATTATACGAAATTAAGTAAGAAAATCATCCGCCAGAGCAGATGATTTAGCAAACTTAAGCACGTATAACCCGGTAGTCCGTGAAATCACGAAGGATTTCCAAACCAACTTCCATTCCAGCCAAGATCGTAATAAGTTTAGCGGTCACCATCACATATTACATAAAAGTTCGCAATCTCAGATACATCAGAGTTTCAACATAGTTATTACAAAACCAATTCGAATAAAAGTAGTGGAAGCCATTTGTTTAAACCACACACACACTCACACGGAGTTCAAATATAGTGCCAGCAAATGATCATCTCCAACAAAAGCATCAGACGAGACGTAAGGAATGACCATGCCCATGGTCCTAAGCATCACCCATCGCAGGATAAAGGCAGTTGATACAGTAGCCATAATACATCTGCCCATCTACAACAAGTGGGAATAAAACCCTGAGTACGAGAAGGTACTCAGCTAGACTTACCCGACATAACCGAAAATAAGTGACACCAAGGATTATGAAGGGCTTTATAGTAGGGTAGCTGACTCATTTGCAAAAGAAGCATTTTTAGCCTTTCAAGAACCTTCCTAAAAGCATTATTGTCAATTTAATGATTATTAACCTGTCGACTAGATTTGCACCTATACTAGAGCAAACATATGATTAAGCAGATAATGATAACCAATGATCATTAAACAACTTCCATCCTGTCATATTCACTATAACTGTCCAAGTGTTCCATAAACATTTACTACGATGAAGTAACTCAAGTCAAGTGCTCACTATCCAGGAGCGATGGCGATTCGAATCGATTCCTAACTAGCTGGTGATTTGTTCCTTACACAAACCTCACTCACCCGCTAAAGTGAGATATTGATCACCGAGTCAACTATCCAGGAATCTCGAGTTTGCCAGGAACCACATGTACCCGGGGGCCGACCGACTACACTTTGGTCTTATCATCTCGCCCCCGTGTCCTACCACACCTGCTCCGGCACAGTGCGCTGCGGGCAATCTACTCGGCCCGAATAATCTCCCAGCTTCGCGGTCGGAAGGTACTTTATCCGGCCAGCTAAATGTAAGGCATGCGTTCAACATGACTCGAGGTCCAACAACGGTTGGTCCTTAATCGACACAGACGGAAACACTACAGTCCAAAACTCTACAAGTCTCCGTCCGGTCTCAACTTCATTTAACACTTAGTTATACCATGACTTTATAGTCATCCAAGCAGATCCAGGTAACCACCTATAGCTCGCAGGTGACAGGAAATTACCCGACTTCTACCGGTCTAAGCCAGCTAAGCATTGACTCGACTACGGATACCCGGGTAACAAGGATATAGTATAACAAAGGTAGACAAGGTATAATGCAGCAATGGTTGCAAACAACTCCTGAACGTAATGCATCAATTAAAGTAAAGCATTTAATTAAATAATTGCAAACCGGGAGAAAATGCTCCAGGGCTTGCCTCTCTCGAAGGAGCTCGGACGGTGATCGGGGCACTCCGGAAGTTCCTCAACGTCCTCCTCGTCGGCTTCGGGCACTTCCTGCGGCTGCACCTCGAACTGCTCCTCGGGCTCCTCGGGTATGACGACTGGGTTCTCGGTTTGCGATCCTGTATGATGCAATGTGCGTAAGTGCTTATGCAATCAGTGCATCGGATGAGATGAATACAATGGATATGTTAAAATGCAAGGTAGTCAACATCATCCAAGAAAATATATTACAAGCACATGTCATCTACTGCATTCTCTTCTACTACTAATATGTTAAGTCAACATATCTTATTAAATGCTTCAAAGATACACCAAAGCTTTATTAATTTCTTAAACACACATAAAGCAACCCTTAATTAAACCCTAATTAATAATAGGTTTGAATAGCAACCTCTATTTTTATTGCTTAGAAAAATCTTAGAAAATTACCATAGCACATTACTACCCTAAGTAGTCTACCATCAGATTTTCATGGTGTTTGAAAGAGTGGATTAGCCTACACAAAAATAACAAGCTATGGCAGGATTATGAACATAAAAATACTTTGAACTGTGAAAAGTGTCAAACAACAGAGTTAGTATTTTTCCTAGGTTCTTCATAGCATACAATGACTGTACAAAAATTATCACATGCATGTTTTGTACAAAGTTTGCCCTCTAGCTAAAATAACAAAAATCAGCCAATAAAGGTACTTGAACTACACCTCAAAATTTTCCCACAGCACATGCATGAAACATATTTTTCCTAGGAAGTACATTACATAAGAATATTAACAAACTTGGAATTCATATTTTTCTGAAGCCTATAGATTTTTCTACACATTTTTCAAGTTATCAGCAATATACATGATTAATAAAGTTCTACAGAAAAGTATCTAAAAAATGACATGCAATAATTTTTCCAAGTAGATCTGATGATAAGGAACCTAGACAAATTTATTTCAATAGATTTGGAGCAACTTTGAGTATCCAAACATTTTTTTCCAAACCATTTCTATTTTCAAATAATAAAGAAAAATGAAAAGCAAATCATTCAATCGCTACTGGGCCAGCCCGCTGGAATCAGCTGGCCCATGGCCACATTTGGCCTGCGCGGCCCGAGCGCAAGGAAGGGGGAGACGGCCCGGCAGGGCGTCGGCCCACGGCCTCTCGGCCTGGCTCGACTGAGGCAGAGGCCACGCCGGCGCTGCGACATCGCGGCGGCGCGGCTCGGCCACGAGGCCGGTGGCCATTGCCAGCCGTGATAGGGCGAGTTAGCGGTAGCATGAGGTTTGCGAGAAGATGGCGAAGGTGGGAAGGTAGCTAGGCAGGGTTGGAGAAGAGGAGGAAGGTGTCTTCCATGGTGGCCGAGCACGGCGGCGCCATGGCCGACGGTGGCGGGGCTTGAGACGGCTCTACCTGAGCTCAGCAGTCGGCGCAAACGCGAGCACGACTTGAAGGAGAGCGAGGCGGAGCTACGGGCGCGTGATTGTTGGCCGAGGTGGAGGAGCCACGGCGGATTTCGCCGGCGGGTGCGGTGGCGCGGCGAGAGGCAGAGCGAGTACGCGCAGTGCTTGCGGAGAGGAGAAGCAGCGCGGGAGTGAGCGAGCGAGCGCACCGGCTTCGGTAGGAGTAGGCAGGCGCGTGGGCGCGGGCACAGGCCGGCTGCGACGCACGGCGGCATCGACGGCGCATGGCCGCCATGCGGCGGGCAAGCTCTGCCGTGGTCGGGCGCGGCGCGGCGCGTCAGAGGGCAGGCGCGTGCGGAGGCAGGCCAGGCGCGGCGCTGGGCTAGGCTGGGCCAAGGCGAGGCGCGCAGTGCAGCGGGAGGCTGTGTGGGCTGGCTTCGGCCGTGGGCCAGAAGCGAGGCGGCGGCCCGCGAATGAGAAAAAGCCCTTTTTCATTTGTATTTTCAAGGAATTTTTAAATGCCAACTTTCAAACATTATTTTGAGCAAGAAAATGACATCTTTTGAAAATGTACCAAAAATGAAAGTTGATTAGAATTTAATTCTCTACAACTTTGCTTTTATGACCAAAGCCAAATTCTTTCTAGATTTTGAATTGAAAAATCAAAGTCCGTGTTTAACTCAAAACCCTAATTTTCGGGAAATTACTTTGGAAGCAAAATTTTGAATTAATTTGAATACAAACCTTGCTCCAAAAATTGAACTAAATAATCCTAGATGATTTACAATAGTAGCCAAATATGTTTTACTAACCTAGCCAGCAAAATCAGGGCAAAACAATTCTAATAAAGGTATGCAACATTCAGGTTTCACAACATGTTTCAAATGTTTCGAAGCAGTGTTTCAATTGTTATTTACATGATTAGGCATGTATGATTAGGATGCTTGAGGATGCATGATATGTATGATTTGTAGTGCCTAAATGCAGGCATAACACCGGGGTGTTACAAGAACCGGGGCTGCAATCTGTAGTGGAAGAGTGAAGAGACTACGGTGCAACAACTCACGGTGCTTTTAAGTGGAGCTTGGTGGGGTAATATGTAAATGGAATGCGCTGAAATGTAGTAATGCAAAACCGAATAATAATCCAAGAACTCAAGTCTAAGTTGCTGAATATAAAGGAAAAGATGCTCAAAGAAAGAAACAAGATGTAGGAAGTGGATAGATGAACACCAATTGCACCAACCGAAACTTGTTACTGCCCAAACCCCTTTGTGGTGTGCTGAACACAATTCTCTTTTATTTCTTTTCTTTCCTTTTTTTGAACAAGAACTCGTTGTTTTCAGTCCTTCTTTTGACCCATATACATCTTTTCTTTTAACCTTTGTGAGAAACGCAGCACAACTTTCAACTAAAGGGGCACATAAGGATCAACTAAGATGGACGGCGCAGCACAAAAACAAGAAACTCGCGTGCGGAATTTGTGGCGGGTAGAAAACAAGGGTGGAACGGGTGGGTTTTTTTTTGATTTATATATATGCAGCAAGCAATGACGATCAGAACAAGGGTGGGATGGGTGGGTACATGCAGTAAGCGATTTGATGATTAGAACAAAGATAACAACTAGAATGATGTGGAAAAGAAAAATTTAGCAACTAGACAAATCTTAAAGAATTAAAACTCGATAAAGCAAACTACAAAATCAGTAGCACGTATGAATTTGGGGTTTAGGTTTTCTTTTTTGGCTATTAGTGGACAGTAGGTATATAAACTCTATCCTACCAAAAACAAGAACAATCCTAATGAGTAAACGGAGGCTCTGGTACTAGATGATGTGCACACGTCTATGCAGCACGTGTAGCAAGTTGTTGTGGCCCGATCTTCTCGTAGGATCTGCAAACTTGATAAATTGTCGTTGCGCGACCTAGTGAAGAGGCAATGCACCACGAGGCTGTCCACGCGACGAACTACCGAGACAATCACCCTTCCACGTACCGACGAACAGCCCACGCAATCACGCCGTATAGACATGAAGGCACAAACTGGGTGAACCGCAGTTCGGCGTTCTATAACTCCCTTAGGAATCGAAAGAACAAGTTTGCAAGCCTCTCAAGACTCACGCATAAACAAAACTCCACAAGTTTGTGTATTCTGAATTCAGCTAATCAAGATCTGACCTTTCATTGTCTAGTACAAGATATATATAGGGATAGGGACGTTCAGCTTGGAGTAAATGGCAGCATGCGCATGCACCAGTGGATTTCGTGGCTGGTTCGCGCGTCTTTCAGCTTCTGATAGCAGTTACTAAAATGAGCATAACTCTTTATTGGGAAGTCCAAATAATGAGCCGTTTGATGAGCTGGAAAGTAAACTTGAAGATGCTTCCATCCACATATAGAACACCATCTAACTCCTTGTATTCTGTCCACGATGATGCTTGGAATTCATACCATGTATCAGTCATCTAGCTTCTGGTTGCATTTCCATGCAAAGGTGATGAACCACCATTTTATTCTTGCACACCATAGGCTTCTTGGTTCAAATGTCCAGAGGCTTGAATCCATCTTCATCCCATGCTGGTTCATACACTCCATCATTCCTAAGGACATTGGAACAAGAACTCAAAAGCATAGGCTCATTCAACATAAACTGATTATTAAACATAAGGTTAGCGTTCACCTGAGAATGAATTTCCTTCTCCAATTGTTTAGCTCTACTTCTTGTAATTGGACCAGCTTTATCAAGTGGAGTTTCATTTGAAGATGAGTGAATGCTAGGAATGTCCTCATTAACGAGTGCCATCGTTCTGAACTTCTTTGCTCTCCAAGCCATTCCGTCGGTGTTCCGTTCGTTTTTCACCGTTATATGTGGGCCCGATCAGCATAAAGGTCCAAAATACCCCCTCTCATCCCTATCCTCTCTCTCAAACTCGCTCTCTTCTCGCGCCTGCCCACCTCTATTTCCATACACCGGCAGCACTTGCCGGCTGGGTCCAGCAGGGCCCGGGTCTCTAATTCCGTCCGGTTCTCGCCGTGCGTCGTCAGCTCCGCGCCGCACGCCTCTAGGCGCCGTTCAACAAGCCCAGCACAGCCGACCTACCGGAGCCATCTAAGAAGCTCGTTGCTGCCATTGCCGTCCCGAGGCACGCCGCGGCGCCGCGGAAGGCCGGCAGCTCCGGCAAGAAGCAGCTCAACTTCTTCAAGCACGCCGCGGCGGCCACGCTCGACGTGTTCGAGGAAGGGTTCGTGGCCAATGTCCTGGAGCGGCCCCACGGGCTGCCCAGCATGGCTGACCCGGCCATGCAGATCACCGGCAACTTCGCGCCTATCGGGGAGCGGCCGCCCGTGCGCGAGCTCCCCGTCTCCGGCCGCATCCCTCCCTTCATCAAACGACGTCTACGCGCGCAACGGCGCCAACCCCTGCTTCGACCCCGTCGCTGGGCACCACCTCTTCGATGGCGACGGCATGGTTCACGCGCTGCGGATACGCAATGGCGTCGCCGAGTCCTAAGCCTGCTGCTTCACGGAGACCGCGCGCCTCACCCAGGAGCACGCGATCGGCCGCCCCGTCTTCCCCAAGGCCATTGGCGAGCTACACGGCCACTCCGAGATCGCGCGCCTCGCCCTGTTCTACGCGCGCACCGCGTGCGGCCCCGTTGATCCCTCGGCCGGTTCACGTGCCGCGCCGTGCTGCCGCCGTCGGAGCAAGTGAACCTAGAGGTCGGCATGGTGAACCGCAACCTCCTGGGCCAGCCGCGAGCTCAAGCGCGAGGGGAAGCCGGGCGTGGACAAGGACGCGGTCGTGCGGCCATGGCTGCCAGAACTCGTGGGGCAGGGCGCGTAGGGCCAGGGTGGCGCTGGAGGTCTCGCGGCCAATGGCCATGGCGGGCAGGGGCGCACGCGGCCATTGCGGCTATAGCTCGTGCGGCGGGGCGCGCAGGGACAGGGCAGCGCTGGAGGAGCCATCGCGAGCGTGGGCGCGAGGAAGAGAGAGACTTTGAGAGAGAGAGGATAGGGATGAGAGGCATATTTTGGACCTTTATACTGACCTGGCCCATATGTAACAGTGAAAAACGAACGGAACACCGACGGAATGGCTTGGAGAGCAAAGAAGTTCAGAACGATGACACTCGTGTGCGGTCAATTTTTAATGACTTATGTATAATTATAAACTTTTTTAATGGCATACATATAAAAGCATCTTAAAATTAGACCGACACAATAGTTGAGGGGCCAAAAGTGGACTTAATTCTTTGTGATTTTACCTCTTATAATAAGTAAAGAGAGTACGATACATAAATCAGGAGACTTTTCCCTGTGTGTCATTATAAAAGATCGTAATCCCCTATATGTTCCTGAAAAAATTCAGCGGTCTTCAGCGCCAGTACTCTAAATTTTTCGTGTCCTCCATGCCACTTCCGTCAGTTTGGGCTCTAACGTCGTCAAACTGCAGGTGTGAAAAGACAAAAATGCCCTTAAGTTCAAATATGTTATTAATTTTTTGAGCATCTTAACGACTTCAAATGAAAAAACTCAAAACTAGAAAGTTGTAGATCTCATCGAGATCTATAATTTTCATATAATGTTTTTTCATTTAATTCCACAAAAAAAAAATAATATGATTTTTCTAAGATATATTAATCATATCAAATCAATTTTTTTGCGGAATTAAATGAAAATAATTTTTATATGAAAATTATAGATCTCGACGAGATCTACAACTTTCTAGTTTTGAGTTTTTTCATTTAAAGTCGTTAAGATACTTAAAAAAAAATTAATAACATATTTGAACTTAAGGGCATTTTTGTCTTTTCACACCTGTAGTTTGACGCCGTTAGAGTCCAAACTGACGGAAGTGGCATGGAGGACACGAAAAAGTTGAAGTAGTGGCGCAAAAGACCGCTGAATTTTTTCAGAGGCACACAGGAATTACGATCTTTTATAATAGCACACAAGGAAAAGTCTCATAAATCAGTGTGAGCATTCATGTCAGTTAGGTCGTCCCCGTTCAATCAGTGTGAGCATTCATGTCGGTTAGACTGTCTCCAACGAACGACCTAAACGCAAAAATGCGTTCGGCACAGTGTTTTTGGGTACCAAAACACTCCTCCAACGAAGGACCGAAACCAGCTACCCATTCTGGGTTATCTGCGATTGGTAAGGCAAATCTGCGTTTCGAAGAGAGACGACGCAAATGGTGGGAGCCGTCGGGGCAAGACGACGCAAGAGCTCTGTCGGGCGCGAGCTCCGTCGAGCCGCGGGCGCGAGATCCATCGGCGTGGGTGCGAGCTCGGCCGAGCCGCGGGCGCGAGCTCGGCCGGGCGCGAGCTCCGCCGGACGCGAGCTCCGCCGAACCGCGGGCGCGGAGAAGGAGAAGGAGAGGGAGGGGGGCCGGACGCGGGCGCGAGCTCCGCCGGGCTCGGGGAAGAAGGAGAGGGAGGGGGGGCCGGATCCGGGCGCGAGCTCGGCCCGGCCGCGGGGGCGAGTTCTGCCGGGCCGCGGGGGCGAGCTCCGCTGAGCCGCGGGCGCGAGATCCGCCGGCGTGGGCGCGAGCTCGGCCGGGCGCGACCTTCGCCGGACGCGAGCTCCGCCGAACCGCGGGCGCGAAGAAGGAGAAGGAGAGGGAGGGGGGCCGGACGCGAGCGCGAGCTCGCCGGGCTCGGGGAAGAAGAAGGAGAGGGAGGGGGCCGGATCCGGGCGCCGCGCCAGCGCCAGAGCACGCCATCGCCCCACGTCGTCGCCGTCGCCATGCCCGCGTGGGAGAGAGGACCGAAGATATTTTGCCTCCTCCGTCGGAAACGGAGGAATTTGGGTATCACACTCATCCACTGTGTATCACCTACATTCTGGAATGGGTTTTGGTATGGGTCTTTCTCGTTGGAGATAGTCTTAGGTCGTCCCTGTTCGAGAGTACGATACATAAATCAGTGTGAGCATTCATGTCGGTTAGGTCGTCCCCGTTCCGTGCGGCGACGGGAGTTCCCGTGCCTTTCTCGGTTACGGTAACTTCCTCGCCGGCGATGAGGACGGGACATGGTTCACGATGGGCGCAAGGAAGAGAGTGCAGAGCGTGGTCCTACCCAAAGCGCAGGGGAGAGGAGTTCCCGACGCTTGCGGAAAGCTTCCGCATGAAGGGGAAGACGCACGCTGTTGCTCTGCCTCATCCCGGAGAGGTGTCAAGTTTTCAGATCGAGGTGAGTGCATCCCATTTCGACAGCGTCGATGATGGGAGGGTTAAGCTCAAGGAGTTTCCGGTTGAGTTCTGCTGGCCAAATAATGGCGGAAAGCAGAGTCCAATCAGGCGGGAGGGTGATTTTGGGGGAAAAGATTCGAACAAGGGGCCGAAGGTTGTACAGTTGGACTGATGGTTCCGACCACCCCCAAAGGTGAAGCCCACCGCTGGGACCCTAGGGTCGAACCCTGGTCAAAGTACACGCATCGGAGATTCGGAGGGCGGTGAGCGGGAGGTTGGGGGTGACCCTGATTCAGGGCACCACATGCCCACTTCCCCACCTCATTCCCCCGAATCGGCGTCAAATTGGTTACGGGATCCCCAAACCACGAATCCTAACCTAGGGTGCAAATTCCCCAATCTCTCAAAAGCTGGTTGGGCATCTGTGGCGAGGATCTCCCACTAAAACCTACGCCGCAGCCCTCCAAGCGACCCCTGCCAAAGTTGTCCAGGTGATGAATCGGGGCGGCGGTGGTAGGCGGTGTTTCGGGAGAGATGGCTTTGGAGCCGGGCGTCAGGGTCATGGCGGAGGCTGGACTAGAGCCAGGGGGAATGTCTAGGAGCGGATGGCGAAGCAGGTCGAATATCAGCCAGGCTCAGGTATGAGGAATCAACATCGGGAACATCATGCTGAAGAAGTAGAGCAAGGAAAGGGTGATGAGCGTTGGGAACAACATGGCAAGAAGGATGAGCAACCGCAGGAAAAGTGAGGCAAAGGTGAAGCTGAATCATCAGGGGCGGTAGAGAAGCGCCAAGATCCAAATGCCCAAGGTATGAACACCAATGCTCATAATACAGCTGGTGGGAATCAGGGGAGAGGGCCTCAAGGAAATCAGAATCGTGTTCCTTGTGAGTTTTGTGGATTGTTCAACCATTTATCCAAGGATTGTAGAAGGCAAAATTGTGAGATCTATGGACTAGGCAATCATGTAACTTACAACTGCAAAAGATGCATTCCTTGGAATTCTGGTCCTGAATTGTTTGCTACCCAAGTTGAGGATCAGAGCTTCTTCTTTATTGAGAAAAATATTGACCCAAGAGTGGCAAGGGAGAAAGAGAGCACTGCTATTATCACCATTGTTGTGGGGGTGGTTTCCAATAAGTAGATTGAGCTAGAGTTCTCTAATTTACTTGGGTCAGATACCTGGAAATGGAAGGCAAGACCTGTCGGTGACAAGAAGTATGTCCTGAGGTTTCCAAGTACCAAACTGCTGAACCAGTGGTGTCACTTCAAGTTTCTGCCAATGGAGTGTGCTGATGCTCAGATGAAGGTTGAAGCTTGGTCTCCATGCCTAGGAGCCAAAGGAATGCTACAACAGGCTTGGTTCAGAGTGCATGATATCCCAACTAACTAGAGATCTATCAGAACTGTAGCCAAAGTTGGTGGTCTCGTTGGAAAGGTTTTGGAGATTGATGAGACAACCAGGTTTAGGCATGACTATGTTAGAATGAGAATTGCATGTATGGATGTGAAAGGTGCCAAGAACAGCTCAGAGCACTTTATGTCTGTTCATTCATGTATTTACTTATGAAAGAGAAGTGGTGGTTGAGGAAAATGAAAGGACACTTAAGAGTGTGATTAAGGTGGGGGAAAAGGATCACCAACCATCTCCAAAGAAGTTCAAACCCAATGATAAGTCTGTTACAGGGACAAGTACCAATCAGGGAGAAAAGTCAGCGGGCAAATTTTCTAGAATGGGGACTGAACATGATAACAGTCAAAGCCAAAGTGATAAAATGGGTAGTGGTATCAACAGAGGATCCAAGCTGATGAGTGATGCACAGAAGACCTTCGAACAACAAGCAATTGAAGGTGGAGCTGGGGATAGGGTGCAGGTCCTAGACACTTTCGAGGAATCTGACACTGAGAGTGAGACTCTTAGTGACAAACTCCGGAAGATCGATGCTTATGGAAGTAGTGGGCAAGGACATGGATGGAGAGGTTAACAAACAAATCTGGTTCTTTGAGAAAAATCAAACCTTAACTGATCCTATTAATGTTGGCGGCGTATTACAAGAGGGGAAGATAAGTGAGTCTATGCATGAGCTGGAAAGTGGAAAGGATAAGGCATCTAGGAACATCTCTATCCCTATGTCTGGATCTCCAGAGATATTCTTACCTGATGACCAAATAGTCAACATTCAGGGGAGTATGGGTGATGTGGAAAAGCTCCAAGAGGAAGTGACAAATGAAGACGATCAGGCTACCAAGGGTGATGACCAGTCTGTTAATGAAGATGCTTCTCAGATTGGTGCTGAAGATCAGCAGCAAGAGAGGAGGAGTGACAGGCTAAAGAAGGAGATCACAATGACCACTCTAAGAAAAGATTGAAATCATGGCTAAGAAAAAGAACCTCGAAGGTAACACATCATCTAAGTTTACAATTTCTGAACTTTCTCATAAGTCTATGCATGATATGTCTCAGAAGATGGGTGTTATGGTTGATAATGATAGTAGTAATTCTTTTGATTTATTAAAGGAAATTGAAAACGCTAGACTTAATCTGTATAATAAACAGCAAAAAGCTAAATCAAATATTCAGATCATTGAAATCGATGAAGAAGCTGAAAGTTCTGATCAGCTTCAATTGGATTGGCTTCAAGAGGAGAACTCTGAGCCTGATGATTTCACCATTGTCCAGTCTAGGAAACAAAAGAAAGAGAATAGGAGAAATCTTAAAATATCTCCTATTAGTAAAAGGGGCAAAAAAGCTCAGGAAGATCCTGGCTTGCTAAGGAAAAGGGGGAGAAAAAAGAAACATTGAATATACAAGGTCTCATTTGGAATTGTAGGGGTCTTAGAAAAAAAGGGACCTCTACCTTTCTTAAAGATCTTATAGGACAGTATAATTTTCATTTCATAGTTTTACAAGAAACTATGGTCGAAAATTGTAAAGATTCTTTACTTAGGAAGTTTGATCCTCAGCAAAATTACTTATGGCTTTGGAATCCTTCCAAAGTGAGGTCAGGGGGTATTCTTGTTGGTGTCATGCTTGAACTTTATGAGGTTGGATCTTTTAGGCAAGGGGAATACATAATCCAACTGAATCTTTGGGATAAACAGGCTAGGATCAAATGGAATCTCTTAATTGTCTATGGAGCTGCCCATGAGGAGGGGAAGCTCCCTTTCTTAGACACACTAATCCGCTTAACTCTCTGATAAACTTTTATGGGCTAAGAGAATTGAATATGAGTGGTGGGATTTATACATGGTCAAATAACCAAGAACCACCCACTCTTGTGAAGTTAGACAGGATCTTGATTACTAGTAACTGGGAAGATATTTTCCCACAGACCACAGTCAAGAAACTACCAAGGGAAGTCTCTGACCACAATCCTTTAATCTTGTTTTCTGGCCAGTGTAAAAAATCGTCCCATATCCAATTCAAATTTGAACTCAGCTGGATTGACAACCCAGATTTCATCCAAGGAGTGGGCAAAATATGGGAAAAACCATGTAAAGCCAAAACCCCTTTGGATAAGATTCAACAAAAGCTGAAATTGGTTAAACAGTATTTTAAAGGATGGGGGTTCAATCTCCAAGGTGAGTTAAGAAAGAAAAGGAAAATCATCCAAGGAGAACTAAGTGCAATGGAAGAAATAGAAGAAATTGTTGGGTTATCACCTTACCAAATTGGGAGAAAGGTTGATATCCTAACTGAAAACATGAAATTACTTTTGCATGAGGAATCATACTGGTATAATAGGAGTCATGAAAATTGGCTCCATAAAGGTGACATTAATACCAGCTTCTTTCATAAATGTGCCAATGGAAGACGTAGAAAGACAACAATACTCAGTTTGGAAAAAGATGGCGTAGTTATTGAAGGTGATGAGAACCTTTTAAACCATGCTACTGAGTATTACAAGGAGCTGTTTGGTCCTGAACCAGGAAATGACATTAGGCTTGACCCTGCAATCGGGGAAGGATGTGAAAAATTAAATGATGATGAGAACAAGACTTTGTGCCAACCTTTTTCAGAAATTGAAATTAAAAATGCTCTCTTTCAGATGGAAAAAAACAAGGCACCTGGGCCTGATAAGATACCCATCGAATTTTATCAATGCTCTTGGGACATTGTGAAAATGGACATAGTAGCGCTTTTCAATGATTTTCATGCTGGTAAGGCTGACATCAGCAGATTAAATTATGGTATCATCACTTTGTTACCCAAAATTAAGGATGCCTCTAAAATCCAACAATTTAGGCCCATTTGCCTTCTCAATTGTCTGTATAAGCTGATAACAAAAGTGCTTACTATTAGAATAGAACCTTTTGCTGCCAAGTTAATCCATAACACCCAAACGGCCTTTATGAAAGGCAGGAATATAACATCAGGAATTATGTGTCTTCATGAGATTATGCATGAAACCAAAAGGAGAAAAGAAGTTGGAGTATTTTTTAAAATTGATTTTGAAAAGGCATACGACAAGGTGAGCTGGAAGCTTCTCTTTGATTGTTTACAACTGAGAGGTTTCTACTCTATATGTTGTAACTGGATTAGGCAGGTGGTGTCTGGAGGAACTGTTAGCATTAAACTCAATAATTCTTGTGGTCCTTATATCAAGAGTTTTAAGGGGGTAAGACAGGGTGATCCGTTATCCTCAATTTTGTTTAACTTTGCTGCAGACTGCCTTACTAGAATGATGCTTAAAGCACAGGATAATGGGTTATTTTCTGGTTTGGTTGAGCATATTATTCCTAAGGGTTTGTCATTCTGCAATATGCAGATGACACCATCCTATGTTGGAAACATGACTTAGAGGGGGCAAGAAACATGAAGGTTGTTATACATGTTTGAGATGATTGCTGGGTTGAAGATCAACTTTAGCAAAAGTGAGATATTAATGATAAATGATGATGAATGTTGGGATCAACAATACGCTGAAATTTTCAACTGTCAAGTTGTTGTTTTTCCTGTTAAGTATCTTGGTGTCCCTATTAGCTCAAGTAGGCTTCACCTTGTTGATTGGCTACCTCTCACCGAGAAATGCCATAAGAAACTGGATGTATGGAAAGGTGGATCTCTGACTATGGCTGGTAGGTCCACACTGATATGTGTTAGCTTAAATAATTCTCCTATGTACCACATGTCTGTATATTTGCTCCCAAAGACAATAACTAAAGAAATTGATAAGATCAGGAGAACTTTCTTTTGGCAAGGAGGTGGAACTAAAAGAAAATATCATCTAATCAAATGGGTTAAAATTTGCAAGAGTAAGAAGAAAGGGGGAGTTGGTATCAAGGATTTAACAAAGCTGAATATCAGCTTGTTATGCAAATGATGGTGGAAGTTGGAGCATGAAAAAGGACTGTGGCAAGATTTAGTGAAGGCTAAATATTTAGCTAAAGACTCAATTCACACAGTAACTCATAAACTGTCTGACTCACCTATATGGTATGATCTTCTAAAAGTTAAGGAGCTCTACTTGAGAGGAAGAAGTATCAAAATAGATTCTGGGAGGATTGTTGGCTATTTGATAGACCCTTATGCTCTCTGGTTCCAGAATTGTACATTCTGTGTGAGCAGAAAGAAGTCACTGTGGCAAATGTTAAGAGAGAGGGAGCTCATTTTTCCTTCCGAAGATGGCTGCCTGTGGAACTTAGAGATATTTGGTCCAAAATTTGGTCTTTAGTAGAATCTTTTCATGTATCTCAAAGCACTGATAAAATTGTGTGGAAATGGGATAAAAGGGGTAAGTTCACTGTTAAATCCATGTACAATGCATTGACAGTGGGAGACAATGGAACTTATCTTAAGAAGATTTGGAAAGGGAAGATCCCTCCCAAAATCAAGTTTTTTATGTGGTTGCTAACAAATGGGGTAGTGTTAACTAAAGATAACATGCTGAAAAGAAACTGGTTTGGTAGTCCAGAATGTTTCTTTTGTGATCAGGATGAATCAATTAATCATTTATTTTTCCAGTGCTCAGTAGCAAAAGTTGTGTGGGCTTGTATAGCCAGATGCTTTGGGGCAAATGATATCCCTAGTAGTCTTGACCAGTGTCGTTGGTCCTGGCTTGATAAGTGGTTGCCTCAGGGCAGAAAATTTCATGTCCTAGGCACAGCTGCTATTTGCTGGGCCATTTGGAAGGCGAGGAATAATGCTTGCTTTGAGCACAAGATTATCAAAAGTCCGTTGGAAATTATTTGTCATGCAGGGGCTCTAATGAGGTTTTGGGCAGGGCTGTATCCAGAATTGGACAAGGAGGCGTTGGAAGAGAGGGTTAATACGATGCTGAAGTTGGCTATGAATATTTTGGCGTCCAAAAAGATCAAGTTGTCAGGGACAGTGGATGAGGCTCAGGAAAATCAAGATGGTGGCCAGTACAAGAAGTGAGCTGGGCTGCAGGGTGATAGTAACCGTGGTGGTGGCTGTCTTTGGCACTATCCTGGAAGGCTTATTGGAGTTCGAATGGGGTCTGTTATTTGTCTCTTCTTTTGCCTGGTTTCTAAAACTGTCAGGTGGTCCGGTGTTAGCTGGTTGTTGTTACTCGTTTCTAAGTCTTCTCTGTTCCTGGTTAAGTCTCCTCTTGCGCTGGAGGTTTAAGCGCATTTCTTGGGTCTGTCTTGTCTTTTTCTTGCTCCTTAAACATCTTAAAGATGATTGTATTTCTGTTCTATGAATGGGAATGGGGATCCCCCGAATCTAAAAAAAATAAAAAAAAGTAAAGAGAGTACTGTAGTATTGGTCATGTGTAACACCTTTGTTGAAAACATAATGTCACGCAGTTCTGAACATTATCACAAAATGTGCAACATCTCTCTTCAACAACGATGTTACACACAAACTTCTCAATGCACTTCTTAAAAGAGATCTCCACAACATGTAGAATTTTTTGTGCAAATTTTCATAATTTCCTCAAATGTTATGATAGGCGCGATGCTGTATGCTGACTCAAATCCTATTTGTAATGGGACTCAAGAGACGTGTGCTATTATGACTTTTAGTTCTATTAGGACTGGAGTGTAGAATCTTACTCGAAGTAGGACTCATACTTGCATGCATTGGGGGAGTGACTATATAAAGGGTAGAGGCTATAAGCCAACACTAAGGGTCTCATTCAAGACTCATAAATTGCAATTATGAGCACTCAAGAGGATATCTAGATAGTTCTATTGCATTAGATTCTTGTATAGAGCAAAAATTAGTAGGTCCTAGAGGGTTGAGTGAGGTTGTAATAGAGCAATAATCACTTGTACTCCTTTAGAGTTATGTTTATAGAATTTGTGGTCAGCTTAACAAAAATCCTAATCTCATTGTTTCAACATTGCCATCTAGTGTTTTCTATGAGATTCATCGATGTTGTTCTTGATATAATGCAAGCTTGTGTCATACTCTCAATATCCTTCTTTCAAATATCTGTGTTTGCTAACGAGTGTCTAGCAACATGGTTACATATAGTCCTTTGAGGACCAATTATGTCATGGGAAATCTGGAAGCACTGCTTGTCTCACTAATGTCGATGCTTCCTAATACTAGTAGCGAGCATCCCTATCATGGATTAATGCTGCCGCAACTTCCGCTAGAATCCTCCAATTCATGGACCTCAATTCCTGAACATGAGTAATAAAAATGAACAAGATGAATATATAATACATATTAAGGACTAGTCCGCTACTTGTAGTCCGCTGCATGGGGGCTTTTTGGAATTCAGCCATTATGAGAAGTGGGCTTCGCCAGAATACCATCCTGCAACGGGGCTTCGTCGGATTGCCATCATGAAACATGGCCAACACGTCAAAATGCCATATGAGGACTTTGAGACTTTTTTCTTCCTCGTTTGCCCCTGCCCTTTCCTTCTGCTCCTCACACCGACGAAACGGAGGGAGCAAATGGATCGAGCGAGCGCATGCTTTCCTCGTCCTCTACCGAGGAGGAGCGCGAGCGGGCGAGCTCTCCCACGGCGAGCTCCCCCCACGGTGGCCCCTGTCCCCACGGCCAGCTCCCCCACGGCGGCCCGCCTCTCCCTGCACGCTCCCTCTCCTCTGAGCGCCGTTCCGCACGTCGTCCTCTCTAGCGTGCCTGCCCCTGCCGCCATGGATGAACAAGAGGGAGTTCATTGGATGAAATCCTTCGGCTTCGCCCTGCTGAGGAGCTGCTGTACACCATGGCTGGTCTTGGGCGTGTCGCTGTCATGCTATAATCCATGGCCGTCGTGGGTGGGGGTGTGTGGGGAAGCGTTGCAGTCGTGGCTATCGTGGGGGCGGCGAAGACGAGCAGGAGGCGCTGCCATGGGGCGCGGCAAGAGCGAGCGAGCGGTACTGCTGTGGGGGCACTGCCGTGGTGGGCGGCGCTGGTGCCATGGGGCTCGGCTGCGGCGTGGAAAAATGCGGCGCTCGCTCGATCCGTTTCCCTCCCTCCGTTCCGTAGTGTGAGGAGCAGCCCGTGAAAAAAAAGGACGGGCAAATGAGGAATAAAAGAGTCACAAAGCCCTCGGATGGCATTTTGGAGTGTTGGCCATGTTTCATAATGGTGATTCGGTGAAGCCCCGTTACGGGATGGCATTCTGGCGAAACCCACTTCTCAAAATGACTGAATTCTAAAAAGCCCGGCTGCATGGTGCCTAGATGCTTTCAAATTTTAATAATGAGCATTAGCGCCGAGCATATATAACAGACGTCTAGAGTTACATAAAACCACTTGTAAAATTAGCTATTGGCCAAAGTGTCCCAAAACCATACTCCATATATTTATGCATCCTTGCTCCAAAACCACTGTCATTATGCTCCATATACGCGTTATCAAAACGCGTTACTATTGTGATATCCGAGATGGGCCAAGTCAAAACACATATCTTGGATATTGGCTCAAACAAAACAAGTCAAAACGTTTCTTGTCGCCGAACAAGGCCTTAATATTTCGTTGTTCCTCTTTGGCTATAAGTTATTTTACAGTTCCTTTAGGACATTTAAGAACACAACTTGTTTTTCTCTCACAACAAATCAGCGAACAATACTTTTCAGCTTGTCTTTTCAGAAAAGTGAACAAGTAAGTACAGTTGATAAGAGAAGCGAGCAGGACTATATGGTCAACTATTGACACGAACACAAGTACTATACACAGCAACACAAGGACCCATATAGCGTGGTTCAGGTAGTGGACAATTGATAGTTTATCTTCCTCTATCTTCATTTATCGCATTTGCATTATGGATCAAATACTAAACCACTATCAGATAAACACCTAGACAAAACACCAAGGCACTAGGCAAGCGGCACTGCTCTACTTAGCGACTGGGTGCCACCTAGCACCTCTCTTTGAAACAGAGATTATATCTATTGAGGGTAGGGGTGGGCAATTGGGTAACCCAAAAGGTTCAGGCCGAGTAATTTCGGTTTTTGGAAATTTGGGTTTCACATATTGGTACCGAATTTGGCATCTGCTAACCCTAGTGTTAATATATTTGCACAACACCCTTTCTTGTTTTCGCAAAGATGGGACTCAGTTCCCATTAACATTAATTAATGGGAGTCAAAGCACCACTACAAGTAATATTAGTGATTTTGTCAATGTCCAATATAATCCATGTCAAATTCTAATTAACCCATAAATGTCCTACAGTATCATTCTGACAAGTGGGGTTGTTCATTAATAACTAATATAATGTGAGTATTTCTATTCAATAAATTAACATGTGGGATTATTCAAACACAACAGTGCAAATGCAGAAATATATGTAGCTATTATTCAAAATAACAAATCTAAAGGTGCCTCAAGGTCCCTGGGAAACTGTTCTACAATAATTACATCCACAAATTCAATTGGTAGACCCAAGAGATATGGGAGCTGAAATACAACAACACATAACTAACCTTTTATTTTTCCTACAATCGGTAAAAACATCCACAATAGCTAGCTGAACAAAATCACCGCAGTTGTCCTTTTATATTTATTGATGGATTGATCTATGCTTCTAGCTATAGTAAAGTCATTTAAAGCTAATGATGCAAATCTGAAAAGAATGATTGTATAGCAGATTCTTAACCAGCCAATTCTGCTCCATGACTTATTTTTATTAAGTGGATGAGAAAGCCAGTTTCAAACAAGAAATCCACATATCTACACCTATATCAAATTTGTCCTGGTAAGAAATCTAATCTGATGCAAGTGAAAAAAGTCTAGTCTAGTCAGCAACCAGGCCATCACATTTTTTTTCACAAAAACACAGGGGACCTGCGTATCATTATATTAAGAAGAAGGACATCACATTTCAACACAGATATATACTATAAATTATAGTATTAGTTTAGCCAAACTGCATGACAAGGTGACTCGTAAGATTCAGAAATAGATGTATTTAAACAGTGAAAAACAAGGCTAATGACAAGGATTAATAGACAGCAGATTAACATGAACTAAAGTATTATATAAGTTATAGCTTGTGAAAAAGTACTATCCTCTTCAAACATCAAAACAGTACTTTTCCAATAACAATTTACTTAACTTACAAGATTATGCAAATCAAGGAGAGCTCGAGGTTATTGATGTCATCAACATATCATGAAAACAGTGTATTGTTCAAAAAGAAATTTGTAAAAAACACTATAGGATCCAATACCCTTGTTGGTAAACAGATCTAATCTAAAATCTATATCATTTTAACAAAAGATATCTCACATTCAGACATTCTGGAGATACATTTCCACATTCTTCCAATGACACCACTATGTCCAAGACAATCCAATGGACAATGGAGATAAGTGGTCTATGCTACTAAGTAAAGAATAACATATTATACTGATTCAATCAACTACAACAGGTTGATATAAATAGATGCCACGCAATCCCTGAAATTCAATACTAAGAAAAGCCTTGTTTAGTACCATTGCAAAATGAATCCTCATCCAGCAATTCTGAGTTGATATCATACAACATGGTGCGATGTAACATTAACTGACATAATTAAAAGAGGAGTCCGCTACTCCACACTCCACAGCACGCAGGTCTATTTAGATGTAGCGAGAACTTGCAACGGATCTGGTCTAGTTAACAGGCAAGATTTTATCAGGCTCACCAAAGGTAGCCGGGGATCTTGATGCGGAGGAAGAGCATGGCCATGGCGTAGGCGATGACGACGGCGACCGCGCCGGCGCTTCCAAACGAGACGCGGAGGCTCCGGGGCCTGGTGCGGTCGACGGCGAGGTCGAGGAGGATGATGCCGACGCCGCCAAGGAGGAACATGAACCCGGAGGAGAGCCCCTCGATGATGTACTGGCCGTTGACGCGCCCAGGGAGGAAGACGACGGGGCGGACGGCGCCGGTGCCGGGGTCCTGGGCGCTGCCGATGCCGGGGGGCTCGACGATGACGTCGTAGACGAGGCCCGAGACGACGGCGAAGTAGGTGAGTAGGATGAGGGAGAAGACGGTCATGGGTGAGGGGAGCGCCAGGTTCGACGGCAGCCTCAGGCGGGTGCGCGGCGGCCGGAGGAAGGAGAAGGGGAGCACGCGGAGGACGTGGAAGAGGGGATCGATGGAGTCGAAGTCGGCATGCGTGGCCGCCGCAGCTGCGGCGCTGCCGCCGGCGTGATCCGATCTAGGGGGCATCGCGCGTGGAGTGGGAAGAGAAAATACGGGCCACGCCTGGGGTTTGGGCCTCTTTCGACGTTTTTGGCTGTCAAAGGGACTTTTTTCTACCCCCAAACCCCGGGCGCCCCACTCTGGCCTGCGCTCCTAGACTCTAGCCGAGCCCGCCCCACCGCCGCTCGCCCCAGCCTCCTCTGAGCCACCCAGAGCTTCTCGTTCGCTGGCGGAATGGTAAGCGCACGAGCCCTCCGCCTCGTCCTCCTCCCGCGCCTGCGGCGCTGCAAGATCTGATCTCCTCTTGTTACGTTTGCGTGGCGTTCCCAATTCCCATCGTGCAGGATGACTCGGAGAACAACGCACCCTCGACGCCGGGGTCCCCCGGGTTCAGCACCGACCAGCTGCCGCCCAACACCACCACCAGCCGCGGCGCCACTGCTCTGTCCTCCTATTCTGACGACTGCTCTGTCCTCCTATTCTGACGACGATGGCGAGCAGAGGTCGACACTCACGTGCTCCCCAATGACGACGACCCCGCCGCCGCAGTGGCCCCCGACGAGGACGAGGAGGGGGAGGACCTCTACAATGACAACTACCTCGAGTAAGCCAACTTGAATCTGACCCGGGGCTGAAGATTTCTGGGATCTGCTGTGATTCAGAGTTTTGGGGTGACTGGGTAATTGGGACCAGGGATCTGATAGAGGCAATGGGTCGATTGACAGACACGATTAGTGGCCAGGACGGAAAAAAATTTAAGGTAAGGCGAAATCGATAACTTGTTTGGATGTAGATATTGGGCTGGGGGGTATTGAACAGCCTTAGAATGGAAATAGGTTCAATACCAAATCTTTTGTTTTGTTGTAGATAGAATTGGTAGCTAGAATCAAGCAAGGTTATATATAAGGATGGCAACGGATCGGGTTTGGGGCGGATATCCGCGGGTTTCGGGTTCTGCGGGTTCGGGTTTAGGGATGGTTTTTCACCCACGGTTTTCAGGTTCGGGGCCCCGAAACCAATCGGGTTTGGTTTTCCACCCGTGGATATCCAATGGATATCCGAAATAAATCATTTGAAATTAAAACTCATGTTTTATAATATACTAATAATAATTTGTTTACTTAGATTATTAAATTTATTTAAAGTTGACTCATGAAAATATTTATTATTTGTTGCCTCTTGTTTATACATGTGAATATGTGTATATATATCCGCGGGTTTCGGGTATCCATTCGGGTTTCGGGTATCCGCGGGTTTGGTTTTGGTGATGGATTTCCACCCGAATCGGTTTTCGGGGCGGATTCGGGTTTCGATTTCGGGTTTCGGTTTTGGGTGCACGGAGACTCCACCCGATCTGAACCCGACCCGTTGCCATCCTTAGTTATATATTGTCAAATTCTGTACCTACATGATCGTCACTAAATTGTAGATAGAATTGGTAGCTAGAATCAAGTAGTGGGAATTCCCTGTGTGCCATTAAAAAAGATCGTAATGTCCTGTGAGCCCCTGAAAAAGTTCAGCGGTCTTCAGCGCCACTGCTTCTACTTTTTTATGCCCTCCATGCCACTGCCGTCAGTTTGGGCTCTAACGCCGTCAAACTGCAGGTGTGAAAAAGTCGAAAATACCCTTAAGTGTCAATATGTCATTAATTTTTTTGAGCATCTTAACGACTTCATATGAAAAAACTCAAAACTAGAAAGTTGTAGATCTCGTCGAGATCTATAATTTTCATATAAAAATTATTTTCATTTAATTCCGCAAAAAAAAAGATATGATTTTTCTAAGATATATTAATCATATCAAATCATATTTTTTTTGTGGAATTAAATGAAGATAATTTTTATGTGAAAATTATAGATCTCCACGAGATCTACAACTTTCTAGTTTTGAGTTTTTTCATTTAGTCGTTAAGATGCTCAAAAAAATTAATGACATATTTACACTTAAGGGTATTTTCGACTTTTCACACCTGCAGTTTGACGGCGTTAGAGCCCAAACTGACGGCAGTGGCATGGAGGGCACAAAAAAGTTGGAGCAGTGGCAGTGAAGACCGCTGAACTTTTCCAGGGGCTCATAGGGCATTGCGATCTTTTTTAATGGCACACAAGGAATTCCCCCAATCAAGTAAGGTTATATAATGTCAAGTAAGGTTATAGAATGCCATGGAAATGGGCTTCAATTACACCTCTCAATGCCAAAGACATCCAAACAATAGAATTGGAAAAACTCGATTCCAATTCCAAAGTCCAGGTTTGAATATCTACATCCAAACAGGGTGTCAAAGTTTTCTCACTAAATTGGTTTATACACATATAACATATCACCTACTATATAATTATAAAAATATTTAGAATAAATAGAAAGATAGAAGTAAAGTCATAGACTATCTGAGTGACAATGAACATCACTTGGTTCATACTCATCTAAGTCAAATTCATCATCCTCTTCTACTTGTTCTTGAATCTCTACTTCAAGATCCGAAAAATTTGCAGCTCCATCACCACCAGTAGAAGGATTGGAGGTGCCGCCACCGGATGAAAAGGTCCTCAAATCTGCAATCGACCACCACCATTTATTTAACAAAGTATATTAAAGCACACATGCCAATTAATTTATAGCAATTTTGCCATCTACAAAATTAAATATGTACCTCTTGTTTTGGTATTGCCCTTGTCTTGTCCTTTTGGATGATAATTTATGTTCACTATGATTCATAAATTAATCAAACAAACTTAGTAATTAATTAATAGTCAAGCATCCCAACTGATAAAAAAATTTACAGACAGGGAACTCTGTAACTCACCAACGCAAAGGACTGATGAGAAATTCAGACTTTCAGTCTGCCCCTGAGGAAACACAGTAGCTCACTGAGGACGCAGTTGCTCGTGCAGACAGTGGACTCAAGCAGTGCAGTCGAGCTCGTGGTGATCGCCTGATCGAGCGGTGCCGCAGCCCGCAAGAGATGGCTGATCGGTGAGTGATTGATGTCGGCGCGGCCCGCGGGGACACGAAGCGTCGAGCGGATGAGCGGTGTAAGTTGAATCGTCGGCCTCGCAAGTCCTACAGAAGACTGATCGTCGTGGTCTCATTCTGATAGAAGATCGATGGTTCCAGCAGCCAGCAGGCCAAGGAAAAGGCCAAAAGGCCCATATACGTGATACACTGATACTCCATACAATTGAATAAGGTAATAGTTACTACTGCTCTTCTTCCTCTAGCTGCTGGCTGAGAGTTTATTACAGTGAAACTTCATCTTCCTTAATGTATGCATGGTACAAAGTGATTTGGGGGTAAAAATTCCTGGGAATTCAAGGTATGGCGAGCACTATACCTTGCCATACTGGGAGCTCCGGTCCTGGATGCGATTGTTTTTTGGGTGTGGTTTGGTCAGATATCTGCGGTTTTAGGATATGTTGTCATGATTTACTGCATGATGTAGGCAAATTGTGGCGTTTAGAGAAGAAGAAATGGTCAATTTATTGATTAAATTTTCCCATTTTTGTTGAAAAGTTTACTGATTAGGTTGTCCTAAACCTCATATATTTAAAATGAGGGGGTACATAAATTGGGGAAGAATTTTGTAGTTGAGTACGTAATTGTAGTGCTAGAGTAACTAAATGACAGGCTTAACTAATATTTGTTGGATTTATGGAAATGAGCTTAAATCTACTATATTTTATTGAAAACGACCAACTTTAGTTCTTGGTCATGCATCTAAATTTTGCTAATTTTACTGGTCTGACCTCTCTGACGGAAATACACTTGACCCATCTCAAAATTTGCTAAATTGAAGTGCTTTGCGTGACTCTCTGTGTCTATAGGGGCAGATGCCCAGGCTCACCATCTTTGATGAGAGATTTGTGTAGTGGCCCTGCTGCCTTGATGTGAATTTGTGTTTAGTTACACATTGTTATCAAACTAAAGTTACTGTATGTTTATAACGAACGCATGCATTTTTTACATGATTGCAATGAATCCAATGTATCAAAGCCATTCTATATATCTGCTGACTGTCAGTTTTGAAGTCTTTTGCTTTGATATTCAGTCCTTTTTCCTTTTCCTGATTGAAGTGATTACCGAAGGATGGAAAGCATGAACAGTATGAGTCAGTTGGCTTTGGCTTAGATGATTCACTTGAGGATGAGAGGAATCTCGATGAAATCATGGCTGATCGAAGGGCCGCGGAAGCGGAGCTGATGCAAGGGATGTGAGGTCTGGTGCAGCAGCTGGCAGGAAATTGCCACGGATGCTCCACGATCAGGGTAATGGCTTCAAGACAAGTTTTAGTTTCTGTATGATATCAGAGCAAATTAAGTATTTATGTTTATTAATGTATGCTCTTGATTAAACTACCACATGAGTATTTGGTTATGAACTTATGTTGCATCTCTGGGCTCTGGTTCAGTTGCATCTACTTCTTTTGCGATTGGTTTTAAGTTTGACTGACCACATCCTCATTTGGTGATTTCAGTGTGGTTAACACTTTGTGTAAAAATCTCATATATTGCATATTATGCTGAATATTGAGCCGGACTATCTCCATTTATCCATCCATTTACCAACTGTTGGAACGGTAAAAATGTATTTTATTTTTCTTCCACGTGTAGGAGAGCTGTGTGCCATTTATGTCTCAACCGCAAATGAATTTGTTGTTTAGGAAGTTATTAATGTTTGTTTTGAGTTCATGTCCATATAGTAAGCATACAACAGATATTAGCAATCAATCTTCGTTTCGCAGTACTGATTACGTGTAGATAATTTTTTGAGAACTGATAGTTATAGATTCTTGTAAAAAAAGGGTAACATGATTGCCTTAGGTGTAAACTTTTGTAACATATATTAGAAGTCCAAGGTTTAGATGTCAGTTTCTGTGTGAATGCAAAGCTCTTATCTTCCATGGTGCAGATACAGATGAGGATATGAATTCAGGCGTCCAAAAAGGCACAGGGCTAGTTTTAGACCACCAAGTGGATGAAGAACACCAAGAAGTGATGGTGATGGTGATGGTGCCACTCCTAGTTCACCTGGAAGATCTCAGCATGGAATGTATTCTAGTGGTGATGTGCCTAGACTGATCAGGAGCCTCTGCTGTTGGTCTTACTGCTGTGGTTCACAAGGATCCAGTAACACGAGAATGGACAATTGAGGGAGGTGCACTAGTCCTTACTGATAGGGGCATTTGGCTTATTGATGAATTTGACAAGATGAATGATCAAGATAGGTATGAGATAACCTTTGCATTTGGATGTCCTGTACTATTTATATTTCTGTATTACTAAAATGTAATTCTCTTCTGATTATTTGAGGGTAAGTATTCATGAAGCTATGGAGCAACAGAGAATCAGTATATCAAAAGCAGGAATTGTCACATCTCTTCAAGGTTCAAGCTAGATGCAGTGTAATTGCTGCAGCAAACCCAATAGGGGGAAGGTAACTTCAGTTCCGTGCATGCCATGTAATACCAGTGCCTAGTATTAAGAAAGATAGCAAGCATTCTTGTTTCACAGGTATGATTCATCAAAGACATTCACTTAGAATCTTGTACTGACGAATCCCATTATTTCACGTTTTGACGTCCACTGCATGGTTAAGGTTTGGAGCTGTTATTCATGTGTTATATATTTGTTCCACGATCAGTTGTCAATCACTACTAATCTTTAATTTGTAAAATGCAGGATATTATTGATCCATTTACAGATGAAATACTTGCAAGGTTTGTTGTGGATAGTCATGCCAGATCCCAACCCAAGGGGGCTAACCTTGAAGACAGGGTTCCAACTGATGTGGGTGATGATCCACTGGCCGCTGCAAGACAAGCTGATCCAGATGTATGTATCCTATCTATTTCAACTGAAAGAACCTCTTACTCTGTTTTGTGGTTCTAACAGAATGTTATATTGTCAGGTCCTTTCCCAAGACATGCTGCAGTACATAACATATGTTTAAGCTGAATGTATTCCCAAAATACATAATGCCGATCTAGATAAGATTAGCCATGTTTATGCTGACCTCCATCGTGAATCCTCTGTATGATATCCTTCGTTAGCCTTGTCTAGTGTTTTGTGTGAACTAAATTTCTGAAGTGTCACCTTTGAAAACAATGAAGTAATAAGTAGTTTCCAACTAACCTTGCAGCATGGCCAAGGGGTTCCAGTTGCAGTAAGGCATATAGAACCAATCATCTGAATGTCGGAGGCAGGAGCTACATGTCTAAGGAAGATGTTGACATGGCCATCCATGTCTTGCTTGACTATTTATTTCAACTTAGAAACTCAGTATGCAGAAAGCACTTCAAAAGGTAAATTTTGTTGGTATTGAGCTGTTATATGGCCATTACATCATCCAATGCCACACAAGTAGATGCATTTGATAGATTTATGTAAAAGTGCATCTATTGTAAGGGGCCATTACATCATCCAATGCCACACAAGTACATGCATTTGATAGATTTATGTAAAAGTGCATCTATTGTAAGGGTTATTTACTCTGGTTTTTTTTCTTCTTAATGTAATGATATGCAGCTCTTCTGCGTGTTTAAGAAAAAATCTATTTAACTGAAATAATGTACTAAACGGTGTCAGTTGTCAGTAAATGTCATGAACATGCATTGCTAAGTCTTGTTTCAGATTAGGCTAATAGCATGAGTTGAATCTTGTTACCTTCTTGTACTAATCAGTCTGGGTCTGGGTAGTCTGGAACTACTGAATGCCTTGCAAACATCACAACATGAATTTCTGCTATCCACAGAATTTCCGGAAATACATGACATTTAAGAAGGATTACAATGAGCTGCTTCTGCTCCTTCTGCGCGCACTGGTTAAGGATGCACTGCACTTTGAAGAAATCATCTCAGGATCAACCTCGCGCCTTACTCATGTTGAGGTCAAATGTCAAAGTGGAGGACCTGAGGAACAAGGTAAGCCTTCATGAGTGCTTCCACACAAAACCAAGCCGAGTGACCTCTTTAACATCTGGAACCTGACTTGCTACACCTGTTGACCCAGGCCCAAGAGTATGAGATCTACGATCTGAAGCCTTTCTTCTCCAGCGCACACTTCAGGGATAACAGCTTTGTTCTGGATGAAGGGCATGGGATCATCAGGCATCCACTGGCGGAATAACAACTGAGCTTCCTCCCGTCAAGAACGGTCCTTTGTCGTTACGGCCCTGGTATGAAATGAACAGCCACAGAGGCCTCCTGGATGAAGAGGGATGATCAGATCTGACCTCATTTCTTATAAGCATACAAATGACACTGAGCCGATTGCCTTCTCAGGATTTAGTATCTATTGTGTTATATTAAGTGCTTCATATTTAAACATGCACTTTGCTGTCATTTAGGCGTAACTATACGGTGTGTCAAATCATTTGTGTTAGATAAATGATGCCTGTGACTGCAGGCAATAGAAAACTAGGAAAAGAAACTAAAACAAATTAGAGCCAAATAACTATAAATATACCAACAGACAGATTCATTTTTTAGATTCTGTTAGCAGTTTCATATATTTTGATTTATATAAATGAGTTAATTATGAATTTTTAGAAATTAGACATAGTATTTATTATTTCCCAAAAAATAGATAACCTCCTTTACCCTGGCCCTCATGCAGAAACGTTGCACGTTGAGAAGTAGGGATGGGCATAATTAACCGAAAAATCGAATAAAAGAACTGGAACTGAAAAAGGCGGTCGCTTATTGGTTCTAGATATCAATGAATCGGAATAACCAAAGAAATTTCAATTTTTGATAAATGAATTAACTGAAATATATGAATTGTACCATACTAACTTGCAGTTTGTAGAACTATGATCCAGTTTAGATTCTCTGTTCAGTTGGCGAAAGTTGAGGACTACAATTTTAGATCATTTTGACTTCCTTATGAGGGGTCTAAAGTTTTTGTGAGATTGACTAAATTTTAGACAACATTTTAGACCTTCTATTTAGAGCCTTAAGAATTAAAGTGGTATAAAGTTTAGTAGATAATGTGAACTGATCATAGATTAGTTGGTTGGGTTCTTTGTGGTGAAACCTGCCCACTCGGATTCAAGTCGTCGACTTGACACGGGTGCTCGCATTTTTCTGGATTTATTCCAGAATTTAACGGCGTTATGCTTTCAGTGGTAGGCGACGTCCCTCTCGACAGCGAGGCGCCTGTGGTGACTTCGTGAATCTCATGATCTGTCGGCTCAGTCCTTTAGAGGTGCTCATAGGGATATAGTTTACGTACGTGTGTTCATAGTGGTGAGTGTGCGTGCGTTATGAGTGTGTTGTACCGTGTAATTCTTAAAAAAAAGTTTAGTAGATAAATTCTAGACCCTAGGATCCAAAGGGCTTATATTGGTTTGTATGTGATGTCTCATATTTGAATTGTTATGTATTTGTGCTACTATATTGCTACTATTCTCTTATAAGTTATTATTATCTTAAATAGATGTAGTGTTGCCTAAATTAGTTTAAGAACCTGCATATTTATTTGTTGTCTAAACGTCTGTTGCAAAAAATCAGTTAGTTCAGTTAGAATTGGAACCAAACCAAAATAAACAAACAAAAAAAAAAAAAACGAAATGCTTGGTTCCTAAAATTTAGAATTGACCGGTTTCCATTTTCTATGAATTGGCAAAAAAAAAAAAAGCCCACTCCTATTGAAAAGTGATAGCTTGGGAGCGAGTGGCGGACCTAACAAAAAATCTGGTGGAGCAAATTTGGGCTACAAGTTAAACCAAAAGGTGGAAAAGACCACACGTACATACTGTAATCGAACATATCATAGCAAACACAACGAGCGAATTATAGTTTAAGATGATAACCTTGAATTTAAAGAATAATTATTATTTTTGCAACAAACCATTCAAGATACATTAAAAGAAAATCCATTAGAACTTTTTAAAGATCAATTAGTTAGTGATAATGAAGTGATCGCATGCCTTAAGTATTGTTGAATAAAGCACTAATTATGACCCTCCTGTGGCTACCACCAAGTGGTGCTAAAAAGGAGAAGGAAAATTAGATCACTATTCCTTCCATTGTAGCCATCAGTGCCAATTAATTACGAGCGATGCCAGGAAATTTTGAAGCGGATGCCCAAACAGTAAAAAAATGTTTCTGTTGCTTTTTATCAATTCATCTTCAACTATCGCTCACCTCCCTGGCATGGGATTGGATGCGGGTGGAGGTGCATTGCTGCTCATGCTTGCGGCTTGCCACTGACCTGGCTATGACCTCCACTGCCATTTCTCCGTGCCATCAGCTTGGGACGATGCGCCTGGGATGGAGACGAGGTGCATCGAACGGGTAAGAAGCCTCCACACCACCTGTTTTTTTTTTCTCACAAAAGATTTACATATCATTATAATTAAGAAGAAGAGTTGAATAACCATACAAACGACGTGCTTCTGACGAGCGTCCTAGGAGGTTATACAGCCCTAGGCTGGACCGTCCTAACAATCAATTTCAAGCTTCGATATTACATAAAATGTCTACAACCAAGCTAAGAGCGGTGCGGCAACCTACGAAGCTGGGCGCCTTCTCTACTGGCTACGCGGTCCTACTCCGGCGTCCGAAAAGAGCACGTTGCTTTTTCTACCAGCTCTTTTGTTGGTCGTTGGGAACAGCTCGTTTAGAACTACAACTTGGCTCGACGTCAAGTTCCCTGCGAATATAATGTCGTATGCTCGCTTGATGCAGATGAAACTGTTGCTACACATCATCGATGTGATCACTTTCACCAGGTCCACCGTTGGCATCGAACCAAAAACATGTGTGCCTTACATTACACAAGGTGTGGTGTGTGGGGTGGCTTTTGAGACTATGAGTTTATGTAGATTTCGTGAACAAATAGCTAGCAAAGTTCATTTTTTTATTATTAGTGTTTTGGGAGCACACACTCAGCATACATTATTTCACGACAAACTCAGCACCAACATATTTGTACTGCAAGACAGGAAAACCTAGGAGCAGCATCAGTTTATGGATCGATCGATCAGATCCTGCTGAATAGATTAGCCATGGAGATGAGCGCGTTGGCTGACAGCGCAAGGAACCCAAGGAATGAAAACCACACCGCGATGTTGATCTTGCCGTCGAACTGGTCCTCGCCGTGTCTCAACGCCCAGAGACGGTTGCGAGACGCGGCTGCCGACGAAGCCGATATGAGCAGATACGCCAATACCTGCAGGGGAAACTAATTCAGCCACGGTAATCTCGATCCGTCTGTGCTCACACCGGCAAATAGATGTATCTGGAAGCTAGAATGCATGTGCCTGCCTGATCGAGGAAGGGGTGCTCCGCGGCATAGATGCCGGCCAAACTAGACGGAGGATTTCAGCAAATGCTTGCGCGATCGAGTAGAAGCAGACGAACGCATTCACTCCGACGCCGTACCTGCCGTAGTACATCATTTGAGGATTGGTGAAGGAAAAAAATAGTAGTTTAATGCCAACAAAATATGAAAGCAGTACTGAATCGAGGCTTCACAAGAAGTTCTTTTATTTTATTTATGATGAGTTTTTCTTTATTCTATCTATTACCTTATTAAATTAATTAGTTAACACTACTAAAAATGACTTTAGACGATTATATCTTTTATTTTCAAAGACAGTCTAAAAATTTGTGTCTTCAAAATACCTAGTTAATTTTAGAGGCCACTGGTAGATATTAGGAGGTAGTCTTGTCTCTATAAGTTATTAAAAGAGACATGCTTCTTAAGTGTATGTCTCCCAAAATAAAACATATTTTCAGAAATAAACCTATTAAGAGATCTGCCTAGGTTAATACGGCCAAGTCCACAACCGCCCCAATAGCCTTAAAGTCTCGGACACCATCGAACCCTTAGTCCTACCGAGAGCCACTCTGTCTCTCCAATCGGTCAGCCACCTCTCCTCTCCTCTCCTCTCCTCCTTTGATATAAACTTTGTTTTCACCTGATAGTAGTATATTGCATGCTAGCTTTAAAACTGACTAGATATCTCAAGCTATAGTGCCAATACATGTTATGTAATGCACAACAACTCAAAGTTATATCTTTTGTTCGATTAATGTACCATGGAAAAAATCGTATATCATTACACAAACTCGCCAAGGGAGCAAATGTGTTTATAAAATGCAATGTCAACTAACAAGCTTGCAATGAGTTTATTATATTAGTGGTCAATAGGAATGTATGACTAGAAAATGAATATTTTTTTCCTGGCCGTATTAACTTGAGGGTTTGCACCCAAGTAAACTAGTAGCACTCCATGGCTGTTTCCAATTACACCCAAGGAAATGTGCATTTTTCTTGGCAGTGTGAAATAATACCCAAGAAAAATATGAGATTACCTTGGTGGTTTGTAGTAATACTCAAGAAAATATGGAATTACCTTGATGGTTTGTAGTAATCCTCAAGAAAATATGGAATTACCTTGGTGGTTTGTAGTAATCCAAGAAAATATTGAATTACCTTGGTGGTTTGTAATAACACTCAAGAAAATGTGAAATTACCTTGGTGGTTGAAACTAACACTCAAGAAAATATGGAATTAACTTAACGGTTTGAGTTAGCACTCAAGAAATATGCATTTCCTTGGAGGTTTCCTATGTCTTCCATGGTAAATATTCCTTGAGATTCAATTTCGTCCCTTATGAAAATTGTTGGTCCATCAAGGATATTTTATTTTTTAGTAGTAATATTTTTAGTAATAACAATGTTTACAATTAATAAAGGGATCGAACTACGAGTGGTTGGTCTTGCAATTCAACATAGGTGTTTGTATAGCTCTATGCCCGGCCCGAGACTATAGGGCCGTGTCTAGGTAGTAGCTTCCTCGACACGGCGTGCCGGACCCAATTAGTGGAGGCCCACTAAAACCTATCTAGGGCACCTTCATTTCTCATATTCGAAACCTAGGTCTAGTCCTCAACTCCCGTCCCTTCGCATGAAACCGCACGTCGCACCTTGCTCCCACACGTCCGCTCGACCTCCCCTCCCCCCTCTCCGGTTCCTTCTCTTCCATATCGCCTTTGTCCGTATCTTTCCTCCGTGGTCTACTCCATTGTCGGCTCCCCTCCCTTCCCTGTTTCTCCACGCCAGCAGAAGCGGCGGCGACCTAGCGGCGAAGAGGCATGATTCCGACTATCTCGGGGCAATTGCAGCCTAGTGGCGTAGGGACATGACCTCGTCCACCAGCAGCGTGAGCTGCGTGGCTGGCTAGCTCATGCGACTATGGATTTGCGCATGTTGGCAGACATAGGAGCTCAGGCGGCCCGGCATGACTAAGCCAATGTAGGCCGTGCCTCGACCAAAGGCAGCCTATGGATAAGCACGACACGACACGAAGGAGTCGTTGGACCGTGTCATCATTGGGCCCGTGCCATGACTGGCTGAGCGGTCTGTTTGGCCATCTATTGCCACAGCATGTGATGGCTTCTCTAAGAATATTCAGTCAGTATATGTGGCCATGAAATTAACTGATTGTTTTGCATAGTGGACTAAAGCATGCATGAGAATGACGTGAAATGTTGTGGGAGCAAAACACTGTTCCTTTACTGTAAAATACTGCTGAAGTAGTGTAACTTCTCAGTGAAGGAACAGTGGCACTACTTCAGCAGTATTTTTCACCGAAGGAACAACGTTTTGCTCTCACAAGATGCTGAAATGTTGTGAGAGCAAAACACCGTTCCTTCGCTGAAAAGCTGAACCGCAGTAACATGCCGAGCATGCCATATATCTCCGACGACACGGCTTACTTTAGAGACATGGACCGGCATATGCATGACGTCCAGGCCGATGTTGAGGTACATGCCTACGCAGTGGCTATCCTAGGAGGCGAGACGTAGCCATCACCGTCCCACGCGGACGTCATTGCGCTGAGCATAATCGAGAAGGCCACCAGGCTGAGCACCGCCGTGACAGCTCGAAGACCCAGCGACAGCGTCCTCCCCTCACGGGCCTTGGGCTTGGGCGCAGCTGGCACGTCTTGCTGTACCGGCTCCATCCTCGGTACCGCCTCCGGCTCCGGCTCCAGCTCTTCCATGATGTCGTCGGCGGCAGTCGGAATTGGCTTATTGTCGTCCTGCTTGGCCTGCTCGAGGTAGGTATCCATGCGTTGCGTGGCGAAGATGCGAATATCCTCGGCGTCTCCCCTGGCCGTGAAGCGCTGTCGGTCGTGGGAGGCGAGCGAGGAGATGGCGGCGGGGCGGCCCTGCCTCTGGTAGATCTCCTTGCCCTTGAAGAGTTCCATCAGCTTCTGCAGCTCCTTCCGGAGCATGTCCACCATGGGGTCGACGACCAAGCGCTCCAGCGCTTTCAGCGCCTCCGCCAGTATGTTCCGTGCGTCCTCCAGTTTGTCTCCTTCGGCCTTGTCCATGGCCGCCTTGATGGAGTCCGCGTGCTTCAGCCGCACCACCTCTGCCTGCACCTGCGGCGGCGGCGCCCCAGCCGTGCCCGCCGGCGCCCTTTCGCTGCGGCGTATGGTGATTAGCTCGTTGTTGGAGACGAACTGCTGGCCCTCGAAGCTGAACCTGTACTGGACCTTTGCGACGTCGGCGTTGTACGGGCGGAAGGAGGAGTGGTCTCTGAGCGCGAGCTCGACGACGACCTTGCGCTCCTCCGTGCTGTAGAGGGTGCCGAACTGGATGGCGACGGAGGCGGAGCCGTCGGTGGCGGCGCTCCGTCGGTAGGTCCCGGCTTCCGCCGCCTTGATGGTGGCCTCGTCCATGAACGGCGTGACGGTGAGCTCCAGGTCCTGCGCGACGATGGTGACGAGGCCGGCCAGGATCTGGGAGAACGTCTCCGACAGGAGAGTGGGCTTGTTGCAGTCGTCCATGAAGTTGTACACCCCGCCGAGGCTCTTCCTTGAGATGGCGCCCATCAACGTGGAGTCGTGGCCTGAGCCGAAACCGGAAGGTGTGCACGGGCACGTCGCCGGGGTCGACCTTCATGGCGTCGCCAGCGTTCTGCTCGCCATCGGACATGAGCATGACGTTGGCGGCACGGCCGGCGTTGAACTTGCGTTGGCTGAGGACGCTGAGGCCGGTGTCTAGGCCGGCCTGGATGTTGGTGGCGCCACGTGTCACGAGCCTGCCGACGAGGGCCTCCAGGTCGACCTTGGCGGCCTCGGTGGCGCAGCGCAGCGGACAGATGCGGGTGGCTACGTGGTCGAACTTGACGATGCTGAGGCGGTCGTCGTCGGTGAGCTTGCGGATGATGAAGCGGAGGGCTTTCTTCGCGCTGTCGAGCCTGCCTTGTGAATCCATGCTGCCACTGACATCGATGACCGTGACGAGGTCCAGGGGTGCCCTGGAGGCGGCGGCGGAGGCGCCCTTGAGATCCAGCACCACCTTCTGGTCGTTAGGAGCCAGAGGCGCGCGTGGGGGCTATGGTACATGATCAGCTGCACTCGCTGCGTCAGCCTCACCGGCGGCCCAGGCTTCCGAAGAGGCTCTTCATCGTCGTTGAACGACGGCATTTTTTTTTTGATTTTTTTGTTAAGCAGGAACACACACGCTGACTACCTCGATGAACACGGTAGAATGATAGTCCCACGCACAGATTTGGGCGTTTCTTTCTTCTCCCACACATTATATTGTCATGGAACCTTGTTGCAGCTTACCGGCGGAGACAACACATCCATAACGTACGCCGACTGAATCAACACATCCATCCCTCATACGTGCATCTAACCTTCCTTGTTACCCAAAAGAACTGTCTAGCCCAGTTATGCCCAAACATGTATAGAATCTTCTTCTACATAACGTTTTGTACCTCCTCCGTCCTAATTGTTCTTTCGAGAATGTGCTTAGCATGTGTTTCGTTAAGAAGGTCTATAGATAAAAATCGCCCTGTTCGCTGATTGGTTTCTGGGCTGATTTGGGCTGGCTGGTGCTGGTTTGTTGTGAGAGGAAAATACTGTTGGCTGGCTGATTTGGGCTGACTGAAACCAACAAGCGAACAGGCTGAATATTAATATTTATGACATTATATATATACACACACTATAAAAAGATATTGCGCGACAAATCTAATAATATTTATTTGATATTTTAAATATTGATTCTTCTTATATACAGTCAATTGAACTTAAGATACTTTAATTTGGTACTGTGCTAGAATTACGTTTCTTTATGGACGGAGAGAGTACCGTCTAGGTCTTATTTTATACAAAGCACCTGTTATGATAGTCCAAAGCCAAAAACCATTAGTTTTTTTTTTCTATAGCTTCTACATCAGCAAGGCACTACCGCTAGAAAACTGTAACAGACAATGATGTGTATCTTCGTGTGTGCCCCTAATAAATTTTTGCCATTTATTCACGTTCTCTCTCCCATGGTCACGAATTCAGCACGAACAGAGTCGTCAAAAAATCGTCTGGAACTAGAAAAACCCGATTTGTAGCTAAATCAAAACCAATTGCCACCAAATTTTAACCACATGGTCACAAGGCAATAGGTGAGCTACCTCTAAGAGATCATTGCTCAAAGTTTATCCAATCAACGGGAAAATCAAATCAAGTGAAAAACGTCAATGGCAGCGGTGTAGAGATTGGAGAGTGTTGACGGTCTCTACAACAAATATAAGCCGTCAACTTTATCTGCATTTATCTTTAAAATCAATCACCAACATAGGAAGTAGATGTTTAAACTAACAAATTACAGAAGTTTTGGTGAATATTTATATGCAGATAAATTTATCCACAAAACAGGTTAAGGAGCTCATTGTCATCCACATCAGCAAACGAACGAACGCCAACAATTGTGCAATCAAGCGAAAACCCATTCAAGACGGAGTACAGACCCACATGCCACAAGGGGAGGCCCATCTAAAGGACCAGAAACGGCTACCAGAGGGGGGTGAATGGGAGCCTCAAATTTCTTTCAAAATATTTGGCCGCTGTCCCAAAATCAAACCCCAAAATGCAACACACTAGTGATATGTTCACGAGCCAACTGGTGGCTAGGCACCTTTGGTGATGACCAAGTACAGCAGAACAATCGACACACAAAGAAACCGAGCGAACAAAAGAACACAAGAGACTGCACTCACTGAGCAGGGCCGGACTGTCCGGGACTGACGGTGGACTGTCTGCCGACCAAAACTCTCAAAATGGACAGCATGGAAGTGATTCTGTATGCTGCCGAAAAATGAACGCAGGACGGTCCGGGGGTAGGGGCGGACTGTCCGGCGGTCAGAGCAGCAAGACGCGACTGAAAAACAAGTTTCTGGACGCAGCTGAACTAGCAAGGGTGGACTGTCCACACCTGGGGGCCGGACTATCCGCGCCTGGGCGCCTGACAGGGCTGCACCGAGCACAAATGGCGGACTGTCCGCGGGTCGCGAATTCAGCACGAACAGAGTCGCCAAAAAATCGCCTGGAACTAGAAAAACCCAATTTGTAGCTAAATCAAAACCAATTGCTACTAAATTTTAACCACATGGTCACAAGGCAATAGGTGAGCTACCTCTAAGATATCATTGCTCAAAGTTTATCCAATCAACGGGAAAATCAAATCAAGCGAAAAACGTCTGTTTTTTCTCCTCAAAAATTGAATCGCCCCAATCTATGAACTCGTGAGGATTTAGACAAATTCCTTCGGTGGAAGGGATCAACTCATGTCCTAGTTCATCTTCCAACAATCGGTTTGACTCAAAACCCACCAAAACTCAAGGTCCAGGCAAGAACGTGAGAGAAGGGGAAAGAAAAAAAAACAAGAATGAAGAACACAAGAACATGGATCACAAAAACAACTCTGAAGGGGACCGAGACGCCTAAGAAGGGGGGGGGGGGTTTGAATTAGGCAACTTAAATTCAACTTCTAAACTATGGTCTTTTTCTATCTTTAGCAAAACCTATGCAAGAGACAAATTATCTAAATGTGCAACTACGATTTTGCTAGTGTGTTGCTATCTCTACCGCAAACGGAATAATACAACAATGTAAATGCGGAAGCTAAAGAGCAAGGTAGAGATATGCAAACTCCCATCGACGACTCCGGTATTTTTACCGAGGTATCGAGAAGCGCGCAAGCTTCCCCCTAGTCCTCGTTGGAGCCCCTCGCAAGGAATCCCTCGTAAGGGCCAAGCTCCCAGTCGGGTAACTCCGTGGATAGCCTCGGGCCTTCCCCATGCGCAAGTGGGTCTCCGACGTGCCTTTCGACAAGCCTCTCCCGGATGCTCCCCGCCGTCTTCACTATTAAGCTTCCGGCCGAAACGCCGCGGACCTTGTTCCCTCCGGTACACGGTGGCGGCCACACCACAAACGCGATTGGTGTGATCTCGCAAGACTACAAGCCCCTCCGATGTACAACAATGGTGCGCACAGGCACCGAGTGGTAAGAGGTAAGCAAACCTCACTAAACACTAGGCCTAAACCTAGAGCAAGCGCATAAGCAGTGGTCTAATCAACCTAAGCACTTCGTAAAGCACCTACGCTAATCACCTAATGAATCACTAAGCACTATGTAAGTGGAGATCACTAAAATAGTGTATCAACACCCTAGATATGTTTCCTCAGCTCCACTATGCTCAAATGGCCGGTTGGGGGGGTCTATTTATAAGCCCCATTGAGAAAGTAGCCATTGGGGATAAAATCCTGCTTTTCTGCTACTAACCTGACGTTGATCACGTCCTGACCGGGCACGTCCGGTCGTCCCGACCGTTAGAGCCGCGATCAACTGATCGGACGCTTCCAGCGTCTGGTCACATGCCACCGGACGCGTCTGGTCACAATTTTGCCGCTCTGGAACCTTTCTGTACTCGATCGGACGCTGTAGTTCTGCGTCCGATTGATTTGCCGCCAGCGACCGGTCACCGCTGCTGACGCCTGCTGTAGTCGAGTCACTGATCGGAGTGTCCGGTCAATCGCCTTCTAGTGTCCGTTCACCTCTATGAGCTCTTATCTTTGCGATCTTGCGTACGGCTTGGTTCCTATCTTCGTGCTTGGACTTTGCTTGATATTTTGGGTCTTCTCTTGTGCTCCTAGGGTCTTGCCTATGGTGTTGATCATCGGATCATCACGTCGCCTTCGTCCAAGTTACGTCTTGCACCCTATTGAACTACATAACAATCACTTGCAAATTAATTAGTCCAACTTGGTTGTGTTGGTCATCAAACACCAAAATCCAAAGTAAATGGGCCTAGGGTCCATTTTCCTTACAATCTCTCCCTTTTTGGTGATTGATGACAACAAGACCAAAACAAGCAAATAATAAAAATTAAATTAAAAATTATCTACTTGCTAGGATGCAATGCAAGGGGCAAGGTTATATGATGCTAAAAGATACTACTTGTAAGACTAGAAGATACCACTTGAACACTTATCTTGCCCTTGCAAAAATCCCCATGTGGTATTATGGATTTAAGCCACGAATTCTCCCCATTACATAGGCAAATCCATAATCCACTATCCTCCCTTTCTCGGACCATTACCACTTGTAGACACCACTTGTAGACCATTACCACTTGTAAATTATTATGATCTAGCTTTTGGTCCTACAAATTAGTGCTTGCTTTTGGTCCTTCAAATTCTCCCTCTTTGGAATCAAACACTAAAAAGGAAGACATTTGTAGCACAAGGGAGGGTCAAACTTTGTGATCCTTTGTATGTAGAGTGGAATAGGTCATAAAATTTGACTCTCATATTATATAGATTAAGCTCCCCCTAAATATATGCATACATATGGTAGAAGGCAAAGCATATGCATAATTGATAATTTATTGCTCAAGGGAATTTAATCTATAAAATGCATGGAGAAAGCATATAAATATAAAAAATGAAATCAACATGATGATATCAGTTTAGAAATACCACATGTGGAAACCAATTTGATTTCTACCACTTGCAATAGGTGGTGGATATTTGGAGTATGATGCTTAACTCCGGGGACTCCATTTTCCTTGCAATGAGACTACTACACACATGATAAGCTTGAAAAGGTGTTAGTCTCAAAGCATCCAACTTGTAGAGTAACCTCCCCCTAAATTTGTGCACTCAAGTGTGGGATACTTGTAGAAGTCATGCACATTGATTTTAGAATCAATAATACCACTTGAAAGATGACATCTCATGAATGTGAGAATCATTTTCGAAGATGATATTCGGGAGAAATTATCTACAATTTAGACTTTGGCACATATTAGATGAACAATCAAAAGACAAGCTATGTGCCGTGCTCCTAAACAATTTTAAACCATGTAGGTTTGCTCCAAGGGTTAAGAATGAAACCAAGCAAGTCTACCATAAGATATACATAGTGTATGCATGACAAAAGATATAAGCATGCAAATGCAACACATAGGCATGAAATGTAACTAGATGCTTCAAGATTCTAATTTGTAAGAAATACCACTTGTAGGAAATGCAAATTGAAAGTAATAACATCTAGTTACCAAATATGGGAAGGGGAATTTGGGTCCATAGTATTCACAAACCCACTTGGCAATGATTTTGTCCATCATGATGCACCCCATGAAATGCATCCATAATTTGCCAAGTCTCCAAATTCCCCAAAGTCCATTGGACTTCTCACTTCCTTTTCGGGATCCAAACCTTCTTGGTGCTTTTCATGTTGGAAATGATTTCCTTTGGCACCCAAAAGCGTTTGACCCCATTGTTGGCTTGCTTGTTCACCTTGATGGTCACCACTTTGTCATTTTTCTTCTTCTTCTTTAACAAGTATGGCGTGGAGGCCTTCTTGTCCACCTTGTTGGTGTAGGTGTTGGAGAGCTTGCTTGTTTGCTTCTTCTCTTTCTTCTTTGCTCCTCCCCCATTCTTCACCTTGCACTCATAGGACTTGTGACTTTCCTTGTGGCACATGTAGCAAACTACGGTTTGTCCTTCATTAAGCTTCTTCACTCCCTTAATGGTGTTATCTTGATGAAGTTGGGATTGCTTCACCTTGCCTTTTATTTGAGTCAAGTCCTTGGTGAGGCGAGCTACTTCTTGCTTGAGTTGCTCATTCTCCTTTGCAACCTCTTGTGTGCATGTATCTACAACAACTGCTCAACACAAACTTTGTTGCATAAAGGTGAGTCTAAACATAAATCATTACAAGAAGTAGCGGCATCCTTTTTAGACATGTTAAAGATAGAACTTTTCTTTTTAGATGCCTTGGTGAGGGTTGTACTAACGGCTTCAAGATTAGCAACTTTATTAGTTAGCTCATCACAATGTTTGCACATGGTTTCCATTTTAGCAAGCAAACTTTTATAAGCATCTTGTGAGCTAGCTAACTTTTCTTTTAATTTTTCATTTTTCTTTACAAGTTGCTCATCATTGATTGTGCATGCATTTGTTGTTGCACTAGCCTTAAGTTGCTCAATTTTAGTAGATAGTTCAATATTGAGATTAGCAAAGTTCTCATATTGTTCAAGCAAAGTTTTGTATGCTTTTTGTGAACTATCTAGCTTTACTTTTAATTTTTTGAGCTTCTTTTGTTGACTAGTGCAAACTTTAGCATAATTAAGATTTTGTTGCACAATTTCATCATAAGAAGGTATTTCATCATCACTATCACTCTCACTAGAGGATGAGCTTTCGTTACCTCATGCCATAAGGCACATACGCGAAGAGCTTGATGATGAGTTCTTGTGCCCTTGCCTCTTGTGATGGTGTTCTTCTTCACTTGAAGAATCGTCCCATGACTTTATTGATGTGAGGGCTTGGTTCTTACATGTCTTCTTTGTCTTGGGTGTGGGCTTGTTTGGACAAACTTCCACAAAGTGCCCCAACTCGCCGCATCCATAGCATCCTCTCTTTCTTTGCCCATTTCTTTAATTGGTGAAAATGAGATCTTGGATTTGGATGGGCACACCCTTGACATTGAGCTTTTGGATCACCTTCTCCACCTTGTTGATAAGTTTGATTGATTCTTCATCAAGGTCAGAGGTGGAGGAGGAAGATTGATCATCATCACTTGATTCTTCTTCTTCTTCATCATCATCACCAGCCTCATCTTCTTCTTCATCTTCACTTGAGGAGCTTGAGCTTGAGCTTGTCTCAACTTGCTTGCCCTTCATCTTCTTTTTCTCGCTACATGCGAGAGCTTTGCCTTTGCTTGATGAAGAGGCTTCTTCTTGACCCATCTTATGTGACATTTCAAATGCCACTATCTTGCCAATGACTATGCCCGGGGTCATGGTGTTCAAGTCCTCCATATTGTGAAGGATGGTGATGATGCTTGCATATTTCTTTTGTGGTAGCACGGAGATGATCTTCCTCACGATGTCCGCATACTTCAAGAGCTCATTGATAATTAGATTCAAACAAGAATACATATCAAGAACAAGCTCATCATCATTCATTGTAAAGGAATTATAATTTTGTTTAGCTAGACAATATTTTTGCTCATGGACATTTGATGTGCCGTCATGGAGCTCTTGAAGTTTTAACCAAATTTCATGTACCATATTTAAAGTGAACACTTGGTTAAACACATCCATACTAAATGATTCAAACAAGCAATTTTTAGCTCTAGCATTGAAATGAATTTCCTTTTCTTCACTCTTTGTGGGTTTATTGGGATTCTTAATGGGTTTCATCCCGTCATGAGTGACTGTCCAAACTCCCAAATCAACCGCCTCAAGGTAGCAATCCATTCTAGCTTTATAATAGGGGAAGTTAGTGCTGTCAAAGTGTGGAGGCCTAGAGGTATCCATCCCAACCACTCTAAATGACATCGGCTCAACGGCGGTTAAGCCAAAGGTCCAAATTGAGCCAACCAGCTCTGATACCAATTGAAGAGGACTGAGACGCTTAAGAGGAGGGGGGGGGGTGAATTAGGCAACTTAAATTCAACTTCTATACTATGGCCTTTTTCTATCCTTAGCAAAACCTATGCAAGAGATAAACTATCTAAATGTGCAATTACGGTTTTGCTAGTGTGTTGCTATCTCTACAGCAAACGGAGTAATACAACAATGTAAATGCGGAAGCTAAAGAGCAAGGTAGAGATATACAAACTCCCATCGACGACTCTGATATTTTTACCAAGGTATCAAGAAGCGCGCAAGCTTCCCCCTAGTCCTCGTTGGAGCCCCTCGTAAGGAATCCCTCGCAAGGTCCAAGCTCCTGGTCAGGTAACTCTATGGATAGCCTCAGGCCTTCCCCATGCGCAAGTGGGTCTCCAATGTGCCTTCCAACAAGCCTCTCCCGGATGCTCCCCGCTGTCTTCACTATCATGCTTCCGGCCGAAACGCCGCGGGTCTTGTTCCCTCTGGTACACGGTGGCGGCCACACCACAAACGTGGTTGGTGTGATGTCGCAAGACTACAAGCCCCTCCGATGTACAACAATGGTACGCGCAAGCACCGAGTGGTAAGAGATATGCAAACATCACTAAACACTAGGCCTAAACCTAGAGCAAGCGCATAAGTGGTGGTCTAATCAAGCTAAGCACTTCGCAAAGCACCTACGCTAATCACCTAATGAATCACTAAGCACTATGCAAGTTGAGATCACAAAAATGGTGTATCAACACCCTAGATATGTTTCCTCAGCTCCACTATGCTCAAATGGCCAGTTGGGGGGGGTCTATTTATAAGCCCTACTGAGAATTAGCCGTTGGGGACGAAATCCCGCTTTTCTGCTACTGACCAGACGCTGATCACATCCTGACCAGACGTGTCCGGTTGTCCCAACTGTTAGAGCCATGATCAACTGATCGAACGCTTCTAGCGTCTGGTCACATGCCACCGGACGCGTCCAGTTGCAATTTCGCTGCTCTAGAACCTTTCTATACTCGATCGGACGCTGCAGTTCTGTGTCCGGTCGATTTGCCACTAGCGTCTGGCTACTGCTGCTGACACCTGCTATAGTCGAGTCACTGATCAGAGCGTCCGGTCAATCACCTTCCAGCGTTCGGTCACCTCTGTGAGTTCGTATCTTTGCGATCTTGCGTACGGCTTGGTTCCTATCTTCATGCTTGGACTTTGCTTGATATTTTGGGTCTTCTCTTGTGCTCCTAGGATCTTGCCTATGGTGTTGATCATAGAATCATCACGTCGCCTTCATCCAAGTTACGTCTTGCACCCTATTGAACTACATAACAATCACTTGCAAATTAATTAGTCCAACTTGGTTGTGTTGGTCATCAAACACCAAAATCCGAAGTAAATGGGCCTAGGGTCCATTTTTCTTACAAACTCAAACCTTGAATCTCGGAGGACATGAGGAGGTTAGGGCCTCCATTCCCGCAAGCAAAAGCATTACAAGATTCGGTTTTACACAGATGAAATGACTAGAGCATCCATGGACCTTTGAAGCAAAGAGAGAGAGAGACTAGAGAGAGATCTAGAGAATAAAATGCTAGAGAGGTAAGAAGGTTTGGGGGCAGCCATCTCTTATTTATGGGCCTATTACACATTCTCCATTTGCCCCTAGATATTTTAGAGTGAACCACCTAGCCTAAGGGCACTATAGTCCAAATCGAGATTTTCTAATCTGACGGCCACGCGCCTTTCATGAGATAGCTTCACCTCGACGTGAACTCCTTGATGCCGCCACATGCCACCACCATTCCTCCTCGAAACCTCTGCCTGGGTTTTGAGATCCAAACCTAGAAACTGTCCACCTGATGGTTTTTAGGCCCAAACCACCAAACCACCCACGAGTAGCATACTCCATACGTGTCCCACACAACTCACACGTGTCACCTCGTCTTTGACTGCCTGGCCGCCAAGTCTTCTGGAGCCTACACTCGACTTGCACGTCTACCATCTTGACTCGGTCAACACGGTCACTGCTCCATGTACACTTGCGCTTGTCGATGTCCCTAAGTATCAGCCACCGCGGCTAGTCACCCAGCCTCTTGGTCCCTCAGTCCAAGCCTCATAACCGTCCTTCACCGCTCCTGGTCCATTGGCACGTCATGTCCCTACTTGACCTTCACCTTGCCATCAACAACCGCCTCCAAGCTCCACACCTATGCACCACAAGCCAAGAGACATGTTGCACAACCCAACTCACGCCATGGTTGGTTCACAACCTCAACCCAAGACATAAATCACATTGACAATCACCCATCACAAAACCGAACCACAAGGGCACATATCAACCTTGTGTTTGCACCACCTGACATGAGAGGGGTCGGCCGACCCCTTGTGTAGGTCGGCCGACCTGCTCAGGTGGCCCCATGATGTCAGCCGCCTTGTGCACGTTTGTTGGTATATTTAATGCACACAGATAAATCCGCAAGCACACGGCTACCGCTATAGCTTTCACCTAGAAGTATTCTAAGTATTGTATCCACAGGGAAACGTGTGAGACTAACTACGGTCTAACTTAACAAGGGGTAACAACTCAGTTAAGGTTTAACTTAACTAGGAGTAGCAATAAGGCTAAGGATAAATAGGAGCATAGAGAGGATAACTGAGGTTCTCTAATTCTAACTTGGGTAAGCTATGCCTTCTACTATTCAACTAGGGACATTACTAGGGAAAGACACCAGTAGAGGATGCTTTCCTTCGTAACTAGGTCCTACTTGGCCTATAGATGGGAGGTGGATTACAAAGGATCAACGATGCTATATAGTACGAGGCTATATAGTACTAATGTCACAACCGTGATCTACCACTGATCTAGAATGCAGGGTGCATCCATGATTAACCTAAGTCTAAGCACCACGCTTACACTCACGATTAATACTCTCCTCCCCCTAGGAAGAGAATAAAACACTCAAAAGAGAGTCCTGATCCTGATGAACAATATAAACAAAATACTTACTTGAATCTGAAGTTGATTACCAGAGAAATCTCAGAAGCAAGCTCAAGTAGAACATGATTCGACCAAGGTATAGGCCGTAGAGAGCACCAACAGGCCGACATCTCCTCCAAACTCTTCTCTCACTCTGTATCTCACTATTTCTAATTATAAGACTAAATCCTATAGAGGAGTAATCTTCTCTTGATAGCTGGGTCTGATCCTAACGAGGAGAATATGAATTAGGGTTTTAGGATGGCTCCAGAGAGGGTGGCAGGGGCTGGTATATATAGGCCAGAGCGTCCAACCTGAGCCCTTGGATCAAACCAACTTAAACAACAGCGTAGATTGGATCTCAATGGCGGTGGAGAACCGACATTCAAAGCAGATAAATGTGATTTACTTTTACGAATAGGTCCTCCTTGATGGGTTTCTAGATAAACTCTACTGAAAACATAGATTCACCAAAACTCATAGAATTATTAGTTTAAATCCCTATACCTATGTTTAGTGATGGAATTAAGTATAAATACAAGTTATATTGATGGTTTATAATTGATGTTAGTGACCATCAACTAGCTCCCCTAAGCTTAACCTTTGCCAGTCCCTGAGCAAAGCTAGATTAAGCAATGGATCAAGAGGTGCTACAATATTTTCATGCCTCAAAAGTACACATGTGTTCAGTCAAAAATTCTTCTCTGGATTAGAATAAACTGATCTAACTTTCAAACTTACCCATATTACCTTCAACCATGGGGCTTCTCAGCCTTCACTTGGGTCTTGAGCAATTGAAAAATAGAACGATCAAGTCAAGCACTATGTCTCAAGTTCTTTGTTCCACCGTTGTTCCAGAGTTTTTATAAGTTTTCAAAATAAAACTCAGAAATTCCATTGTATGACACTCTCAAGTGTCTCAATATATGTGGTATTTGCGGATCCTCACCAAGGCAATAAAGATGTTATGCCTTTTCTCTTCCTACTTCTAGGGCTTATGTGGAGTTCATAGGTATGGAGAAAGCTAGAGCATACTTGCAATCCATATATTGTAAAGTCAAACAATGGATCCAAAGAGAGTTGAGTCATACAATCAAATAAAGATGTGCATGTGTGTGGATATATGGTGGATATATATGGTGGCTAACCTAATTCTACTTTGCTCCTTGAAAACTTATCTCTCTTTTGAAACTTGGAAACATTTGCTAGAGAATAGGGACTATCTTATTCATCTCTTTTAGGCGGGCATCTGAGTACCCATTGTTTCAAATATCGTGGACACTTATCCATTTTTTAACTCTTTTTTTCTTCTACTTTTTTATGAATAACTTTTGCATAGCCCCATGTCTCTTTACTGCAACAAAACTTTGAGAGATAGCAACAAGAACTTAGAGCATTTATTTGGTGGATGAAAAACCTATCAAGCATGTTTTATGTTCACTCTTTGTGTAGGAGTAAAACATTTTTTTTGTGGATCTAGATGGAAGGCATGTTCTGTGTACTCCCAGTGTAGGAGCAACATGTATATGTGGTGGTGTGTATGTGATCTTGATTTTAAGAGCATGATAAACCTCTCATAAATGTCAACAAAGCTTGACAAAACTCAATGCAAAAGCAAGCAACATATATGTGGAAGTTTTCCTAGCCTAAATAACATGTATGGCTCTGGTGGGAATTCAAGTTTTGTCATACAGGAACTCATCATGTAGCATTTTTGTGTTTTTCAAAAGATAAATCTCCAGAACTTTAGTATCACTTAGAACATGATAAATAGCAGCTCAGACCTTCTCATATCATATTCATCAATTACCTAGACTTAGATCAAGCATTCGCTACCCACGAGTTTCAAGTTCAGAGTAAATCTTTATATCAAATCAATCGTTTCTAAAACTCGGGAGAATTCGAGGCTGAAAACTAGGTACTCAAAAAAAATTACAACATTGCAACTATTCATCATTTCCTTTTAAGAGATTATTCTGAGTCCTCTTTATTTTATTCAGCTCTTAAAAACAAATTAAAGCAAACTAGACACACCTTTTTATTTTGTTTTCAATTTTACTAGATCACACATTATTACTATAACTACATATATTTATTATATAGATAAATTTTTATTTTGTTTTTCATTCACCATTTTCTTAACTATTTAAAAGAAACTAAAACTAGAACCAAGGGAAAGCATACTTACCTGGATACACGGGAGTGCTTCTCCCCCGAGCTAGCTCTTTCGGTGCGGGTTTGGTCTTTTAAGTCCTTTGAACTGGACTTCTCCTTGTGAAGTTCATTGATCAAGTACCTGAAGATGAGGATTCTTGTGGTGGTGCCTCTATTGGTGATGTCACCTTTTTCCGCCAAACCCGTCTTGGTTTTGAGTTTTGATTTTGGTTTAGCAGGTTTAGAACCTTCACTTGTAGAAATTGGGGAATCAATGACTCTCGCACACTTTGCTTGAAGTGTGTCTTGCTCATAAAGACAAGGTAGAGATCAAGTGCATGTGCTCTGTTGGTGGGAAAACACCAACAAAACCAAAATTTTATTCATTCCTTTGTAACCTTAGGCACATTGAACAAGATGAAGTTGATGTTGTGTGTTTTGTTCAATTATATCATGGGTGATAATACCAAAAGATTGAGCATGAATGTAGCATTTAAGTTCATTTGGCAGAAAAGATTGAGTTGCTTAACTTATGGAAGGATTGTCTATCTTTACATAATGTATCAAACTTTACATCATTATGATTATCATCTTCCAGAGATAGGATGTGCACTTTTTAACTCATTTGGTTAAGACTATGAGATCAAGAAAGTGGTGCTAGGAACAAGCTTAAAGAACTAAATGTGTTGAGTTAATCAGGTTGGATCAAATAAGTTGTAACTCGAACATGTTTGTTTCTTATTTATGTGCCTACTATAATCAAGGAAAACTATTTAAATAATGACCATTTACCTTAGGATGTTACCTTTGTCCTTGGGCGTGATGACACCATGTGACAAAGAGTAGATGACTCATAATGGTTCTTTCCTTTTGCTTGAATTTTTCCTTTTTCGGCTGGCCTCACAATTATGAGTTTCTTGTCGCCTAGATTGCACCCTTCCTTTCTCATCCTTTTATCATGCCATCTTTCTACTCTTCGATCTCGCCACTTTGTTGGACCTTCCACCTCACTCATTATTTTATGCAGTTCATTCATCCATGATGAATGAGTTGTGTCTTCTTTGCACCATGTTATTGGAGTTTGACATGTGCCTTACTTCATCTCCAATTTGAATTCATTTCATGACTTACCCAAATTGAATTGAGAATTTCCTACAGAGGTTAGTCCAACAAAATATCTCGTATCTGCTAAAGCAATTTTTAGTTCAATAACCAAACTGGACTCCATGTCTAATTTGATTAAGGAAGGCATTTTAACCTAAGCACCTCGCTTAATTTAAAAAACCTTTGGAAGTATGTCAATACTTCCAAACCAAAACTTACTATGGCAGATAAAGGTAACATGAAAGCACTATAGAGATTTACTCAAATGGAGATGAAAGAACATGATTGTTATTTAGCAAATTGAGCATGTCTTAAAGGTAGAGACAACCAAAATAATTTAGCAACATGGCAAGAGATGTATTTTTAGGGAAGTCTACCCCCTAGCTTGAATTTTGTAGAAAAATCAAGTTTGGATGGATGTAATTAAATATTGCATGATAAATGGTGTAGGGAGTCTTTCCACTAATTCTATCAATGATAGATCTTGCTTCACTAATAAACAAATGAAGGAAAGCTCCTCTAGAGGTTTGATCAAGGGTTTGCGCAGAATCCTTGCTAAGACCCATATAAATATGTTTAAGGAGCATTAGGTCTAAAATAGCAAGGTCCGGGCCAGTGATGATGAGATTATTAATACGTTCCCTTGATGTGTCAAGAGATTCTTCTTCTAGTTGTCTAAAATTTAGAACCTCTTTTTGAAGGCAAACTACTTTAGAGATGGGAAAGAAACGTAAACAAAATTTTGAGTATAACGTTTTCCCATCTCCTTGCATACTTCCTACGGTTTGACTATACCAATGTTTAGCTCTTCCCATCAAAGAGAATGAAAATAACTTCCATCTTAAGGTCTTGTCTGATATGCCAGCAATACGTAAGCATGCACTATAACACCCTTGGTGTTACGAGCTTGTTTAGCATCGAGATTTAGGCCTAAGAAAATTTCCAAAAACGAGTTTCTCGGATGTCGATTTAAAACAAACTTTAGTGTTTTAGCCGTGTTTGAAAATATATATAGTCGGCTCGGAAAATGAATATTTGAGAGCTAAAATGATATATAATGTGGGTAGAAAAATTATGCCATCAGCAAGGTAAGAACGTCGTGAGTGTGTTAGTATGTTTGTTTCGAGTAGTGCTGTGATGTTTGTTAGTTTCAAAATTAGTTTGAAAAGGAATAAAAATGGAAAACCCGTTCGTAGTTTGTGTCGATAAATAATAGTCAATTTGAAAAGTGATTTTTATAATGCAACAATAATATAGAATGTGTGTTTGGGGTTTTAATAAAAAAATGAAGTACAAGTCGAGTAGATGAAAGCGCAACTTGGGCTTTGAAACAAATGCTGTTGCACGTTTGTAGCCGCTCGTTTTACATGCCCTGCAGCAGCCAGTAGAGCCACGGATGCCCATGTGTTCAGCTGTCTATCGTGGTTTAGTTATTGACTAGCGAGCAAACTGATCCATAGCAAGGACAGGATGTCTCCCTGCCCTGCTCTATCGCTAGTCGACGTACCCCGCTCGGACATTGTGGCTTCGATTCAATGCATCACCAAGTCTTTTTCTGTTCGCCAACCGGGCCACGTGCTCGTGGTCGCTGCCCGCTTCGTCGCATCAGCTCTGCTGCACCATAAATGCCTCTATCTGCCTTTGAGTGTCTCTGCTCCTCTTTTTCCCTCTACCTGATGAGTAGCTCAGAGCCATTATCACCAGAGCAAGCAACGCAGCTCCTCCTTGTCGCATACGCCGTCAGCGCCACCGTTGCCCGGTTTTCACGTATGTGCGCGAGCGCGCAAGCTCCACGGCCACGTTGGACTGCTGCCCCAGCTCCTGCTCTCCCATGCTCACCTCCTGCAACTGGCCTTAGTGAGTCGGCGCATGCCATGCCATTGCCCTGTGGCACCCGCCTGGGCCACACCCGCCGTCGCCCTACCTCCCTCATGAGCACGCACGCGTACCCTGCGGTCCGCGCTGGAGCTGCAGCCATAGCGCTGCCCCACCCACGTCCCCACCATGGTGGCGCCACTACCGAGTCATTGGCCTCTCCCTCGCGAGCATGCCAAGCCACGTTGTCCCACGCACGCCCTGCACCCCGGCGTGGCCACGCTCTCATTGCCGCCACAAGCCTGCAGCCCAACGACGCCCGCCGTCGCCCGGTCCTTCTCGTGTGCGCATGAGCACGCTAGCCCTCAGTCGCACTGAACCGCCTCCCCTTCCATGCTCGTTCCACGTGCCCCACACGCCGGTGCCCCCGCCACCGCCATGGCGTACCGTGAGCACGCCCGAGCTACATGGACCCACGCCGCTCCACCCCATGCCTCGACCGCCGATCCCACTATCGTCCGTGGTCGACGCCGCCGGTGGCCTCCCTGCTAGAATCGGCTTTGCACCGGCGCTCCTCTGCTCTGCTCTACGACCGCTGCGGTGCGTGGTCCCAATGCCTAGCACCGCCTTGGGGTCACGAAGGGACCCGCGCTGGGGGCCGGCCGTCCTGTCATCGCCATGGCACCCTCCCCTACCGGACCCAACCGTCGGTGAGGCTCCTACGCTCGTTCCTCTGCTCCTCTATTTCACCGAAGGAGGGAGAAGGGTAAGAATCGAAGTAGAAGTTTTATTAAGGGTTCTAGGTGTAAAATACGTGACTCATTTAAATAGTGCTCTAGATCTTAGGTTAAATAGAAAAAGTGTGAGGTCATTTCTGCATAAGTGCGCGCCCTACCTGGGCTACGCCGCATGGGCCGGCTTGTTGGGCCGCTCGCCCTGCGCCTCCACGGCCGCGGCCTGCTCGGTGCCCCGCGCCTGGGCCATTCGCCCCACGTTGGGCCGCCGCCTACTGCGCTGGGCCGGCCTGTTGCCACCCGTGTCTGGGCCACCCGCGTTCGCTGACCGCGCGCCCTGCCTGGTATGATAGGATCATGTAGATTGCTATGCTATAGGACTCCGATAGAAGTCGAGTGATTGCCTGTCACTCGCGAGAGATAGGAAATATATCACTGTATTATTATCACTTGGAAAATATAAATGGTGGAAAGGAAAAATAGTGACCGGGCAGGGATATGGTTTGGGTATTGGTGGGTGTAAGAGGTTTTGTCCTGCGACCAATGGGACATAGCTTGGTTACACTACTTTCCCTGTCTGTGTTGGTTAAGGACCGACCGTTGCATTGGACTCTAGGTAAGTCACAGACTTATTATCCTGAGCACATACTTGGGTATGGGAACAGGGAAGACTTGTTACTCTCTTGTCATGGATTCTGGCTCTTTCTGGACTGACTACTAGAGTTGTTTTTGGGTATTGGAGGTCCTTGCACCGCATTGAGTCTGAGACTCAGGGGCGGGGGCTTGAAGTCCCAGTTTGGACGGGACCTGGACCCCATGACAGGAGGGTAGTGGGTTGGTGCTGCTTGTGCCTAGGGTACAAGCGAGACGTGTGTTTTCGGGGTACCCAGCTGGGGGCATTGATTCGCGAATCACCGGGTGATCCAGTACGGCTTGTCTATGGTCTAGCACCGTAGTAAGAACTGAAAGATGAAAGATGGAAAAAGGAAATCTGATTACTTACGACCTGCTTGAAAGTAGCATGGGTGCTTACATAGAATGGTTAGTAAATGAACCAATGCGACTGCAAATAAAAATTGAATATAATGACACACACTTAGTAATGCTTCCTACAAATGCAATAAACCCACCAGCTAGATAGCCTTGCATATCATTGGAGTCTTTTCTTTCCTCCTGTCGGGTAAGTCTTGCTGAGTACAATTGAGTACTCAGGGTTTTATTTCCTCCTATTGTAGGTGACAGGTGGATGCTAGAGCTGACTCTTGTGTGTGGATAACTTCTGATGGGCTCAGCGAGGATTCCTTCACGCTGTGATCGTAGTTTTTATTTATAACTCTCACTAAATGTTTTTATAAAGGGAAGTTTTATAATTTGTTGTCATAGTCTATATACTAATGCTTTATCATGTCATGAATAGATATTTATTTCTGCTGTAATTCTGATCACATGTTTATATTCCGCTGTTAAATTAAATTGTTCATAAATTAAATTATGTCGCCCTGCCATCACCAATATTCCTCCCTAGTGGTCGCCCCTTCCTCTGGCTACATGACGGAAGTGATGGCAGGGCGACAGACTCCGTCTGCGTCAAGTAGATCTAGCGGATGGTGCCAGGGCCCTCTCTTGGCTAGGATACAATGGTGGCGTGGCGAGCTAGCCTTTGTGCAGTGTCCCCTGCCCTCGCACCGATCGTATTCGGAATGGTAGCACATCGAGCAGGCCTCGGCTCCGTGTGGTGTGGGTCGCTTCACCACGTGACTCCTCTGCCCTAGTCATTCTATGTGTGGCCATTCTAGTTGATTGCCTACCGATCTGCTCTGATATGGTACCCCAAGGCGATGGATGTGCACAGTCGAAGATGGAGAAGGAGGCGAGCGATGACCTCAACATCGGATGCACCAGAGGCAATGGCCCAGATGCATGAATGGTGGGCTTGAAGCCCGAACAAGCGGGCCTGGCTGGCGGTTGTGCTGCACTATCGTTTTTATTGTTTTTTCCTTCATTTACAGAGATGGGCGGTTTGCATGCCTCTATTGTTGTTGCATTAAGAGTAACCCAATGATAGAGACGGTCACTATGGCCGTCTCTAAAAACCTAATTCACTCGCCTCTTAAAGCTTGGTTGTACTAGTGCTTTATGGGATTTAATGTTTTGCTATTTTTTTGTTATTGTTTTGTTTGTCTCCTCTTTGTAGTGGTGATATATTTTTACAAAATCTATATGTTTAAGAGTAAACTATGCACGCGTGAATATCTTTAAATAAACAAAATATTAAAATAAATTATGGTCAAAATTTCAAAAAAAAAATGGACCTTAGAAGGAGTTCGGTCAAACTCATGCCATATTTTGTGTCCTTTTCCTCCAAATGCCAATCCCTGCGTTTATTGTACTCTGAGCAGTATACGATGGATGAATGCTAGAAGTGATATATCAAAGGAAGCTCTTAGCCTAGCTATAGGATTGGCATGAACGCTTCCGTTAGCGGAGTTGCTTCTTCTCAATGTACGTGACAGCTTGCTGCTGGACGCATGCATGTAGAGAGAAAGCGAGGAGTCAAGGTCATCAGTCAATTCCAATTTTTCTATTCCTATGCGGCCTAAATTCATGTGCAAAGTGTTTTCCCAAAAAAAATCATGTGTAAATCTGGTGCTAAAAACTTGAAAGGCCGTAAATAATTAGCGTGCAACAGATTCCATAAAGTTGAACACACTGGCAACTTGACCGTTGGGAGTACTTCTATATATAGACCAGCAGTACCGATAACCATTTGACCCTCCTGCATCGCTTGGCAACATGGATGCAATGAGCTCCGAGTATCTGAGCCGCGCGCGCTCAGCTGGAGCTCTTCCACCACAGCCTCGGCTTTGTGAAGTCCTTGGCGCTCAAGTGCGCAGTAGACCTAGGAATCCCCAACGCCATCCACCTCCACGGCGGCTGTGCAACGCTGTCAGAGATCATCGCCGGCACCGGGGTCTCTGCGTCCAGGAAGCCCCACGTGCACAGGCTCATGAACCTGCTCACCGTCTCCGGTGTCTTCGCTGCTTCCAGCGCCGCCGCCGGGGCCACTGCAAATGCCCCCGGCAACGGCGGCGAGGCCGTAGCATACCAGCTGACACCGATGTCCCGCCTCCTCGTCGACAGCAACAAGCTTGGAAGCATGGCGCCCCTGATTCGCTTCCTGGTAAACCCTCTCACCGTCCCCACCTTCTTCGACATGCACGCATGGTTGAAGGCGGCGAGCAGGCGGGCGGCGCCGGCGCCAGCTCGACGACTTTCTTCAAGATGGCGCACGGCTGCAGTGTGTACGAGATGACGAGGAAGAACGCTGACCACAATGCCCTGTACAACAGCGCCATGGTCGCGGCCAGCTAGATCACCATGGAGATCATTCTCAGGGAGGCGGCTGGCTGCGACATCTTCGGCGGGCTGAGCTCTTTGGTCGACGTGGGTGGTGGGCATGGCGCCGTGTTGGTGGCCATCGCGGCGGCTTTCCCGCATGTCAAGTGCAGCGTCCTTGACCTCCCTCGCGTTGTCAGCCAGGCGTGAGCTGATGGTGGCACGGCGGTGGAGTTCATCGCCGGTGACATGTTCGTCTTCATTCCAAAAGCTGATGCCACCACAAGGGCAAAGGGTTTTTGTGGCGAAAATTTTCATCATAAGAGCTTATTTTTTTCACCACAAATCAGCCTTTGTGGCGAATTTTTAAATCGCCACTAGTCGCCACGAATACTCGCCTCACAGATACTCTAGTGATGAATTTTTGTTCCCCATAAATGACCATACTCATTAGTGACAAATTATACTGTCACTAGTAACGTAGCCATGTGTGGCCCATTCGTTGTCACAAAAACATATGTATTAGTGGCAAAAAATTATGCCACTCATAATGTTTTAGTGGTGATAATAGTTGCCACAACTATACAACATTTATGGCAATATAATTGTCACAATTACCATTATAAAAGTGACAAATTTTGTGGTAACTTGAGACTACGTATTAGTGACCGAAGTTTCGCCATTACTTGAGTTTGTCATGTCGATGCTTGTTCTCACTATTAAATTATAATTGTTTGCCATAATATGTATGGGAAAAAGTGGTAACTTGTTAACACAAATACTTTTCATTTGTGATGCAAACTCATCCTCACATGTAAAGTATGGTGGCAAACCTTTGTCACAAAAAAAAAAAATCTTTTTGTGAGAACTGACAGGACAAAATGTATCAATAGTTTCATCACAAAAAAGCATAGCATTTGTAGAAAAATATTGTCGGGACAAGTTTTGTTGCAAGATAAGTTTTAATTGTGTGAAACACATTAGATGGTGTGGCGACCAAGTTATCATTATTATCTTTGTTATAGTAACAAAAATAGCTCAACAAATGTACATTATAGCAATATGATTATCTCAAATCTGCACCAATAATATTTATTTCAATAATTCAAATTTGACATTTAAGCAGTACATAAAACTAAGAACACTTAAACCTAAAAATAACTCTCTTGACACTACTTTAAAGTCTCACAATAATTATTCAACTAAATGGGTTTAAACACTAAGATGTTGGAGGCTGCGAGGCACCAATGCGTGCAAATAATTCAGTCATTTGATGATCAAGTTGTTCTCTCACTAGGCGAGCAACTTCTCCACTCTGTGCTTGATGCAAAGAACTCAGCTCATCACATTGGGATTGCTATTCTTCTTGCAGTTGTGCATTTGTTTCGACCACCATGGAAACTTGGCCTTCCAAAGCTTGTGCTCGTTGCTCAGCAGCCTCAGCACGTTGCTCAGCAGCATCTGCACATGCTCAAGCTGCAGCTTCAGGCTGTTTAGAAGCCTAAATTTGCGTCTGCAATCTGATTCTTTCCTCAGCCACTTGGTTTACCGCACGAATGCCAACACCAAGTGAATGGTTTGGCTTTCGACCAAGAACTAGTGCGAAGTGCTCTACTATAGTCACGGGCGTAGAATACATCTTTTCTTGATGTATCCCAGCAGCTTCATGTAGTTTGGTCTGCAAAGTATGAAAAACAAACTAATTAAGAACACATATACTACACAGCATGCAAAAGCGTTCATTTAACGAATCATAAGTATGAACACAAATTAGCTATAGGATAGCGTGACATCCAAATGTTCAAAAGAGTTGCTGCTGTTAAAAAAAAATCTGCGGACTTATTATCTAATAATTGAAAATTGCAGACAAATTAAATATTATATAAAATTTACAAACAACTTAATAAAACGATATTGTTCATGATTTGAGATATTGCAAACATGTCATAGTGCCCAGATTTGTCAACTCATTAAATGAACATTTGTTAACATTTCTTAGCATCACTCTTTACTAAGTTGTCGGTCTTAGCATGAATGCCAGAAATGCGTGGTTGATAATTATTAATGACACATGTAAACTCAAAGAAAATTATATATGTTAAAGTAAAGTATCCGCAAGCGCATACATAATATACCATTGTAACATTTCCTCTGGGAGTATACCGAGTATTATTATTTATATTTTATCCACAGGGAGGAGGTATGGAATTATTGGCAAAGGGATATTGACAAATATATATACTTATGATAAAACCACTCTCATGCTATGGCAGGGGTAAGTCAAATGATAAATAAATGATAAGTATGAAGCATTGATAATAATTCCAGAGATAGAAATAGAGACTCATAAAATATAGTATGGCTAGGCAGGAGATTCGGTAAGAGCAAAAGATTTCTAAGTTATTCCTTATTTACTAAGTCTTTTGTACACACAAGTATATACACTCTCATCTATAGCATAATTAATTTTGGATCTATGCATAAGGAACATTACTAAGGAAGATCAAGAACAGAGCTGGTTTTCCTTCGCAACCGTGTTCTACTTGCTTTACAAACGAGGAGTGGACTACAAAGGACTCAACGGGAGTGTCACATCCACGATCTACCACATGATCTAGAGTGCAGAATGCATCCGCAGGTCAACAATATCTAAGCACCATGCTTACATAATATCGACCACTTTACCCACACGCGTCTTGGGCTAAGTGCTTTGCGAACACATGTATAAACTCATTATCAATCATAACTATATGAAGTATATAACTAGAGTAAACTTGGAATATAATAAATCACAACATAATATTGAAGTAGCACAAAGTCATAAATAAAGAGATACAATGGCTATACCAGTCTCCAAACAGCATATCCAAAATCCTGAGCAATAGCCCATACTCTACTTGAACCTTGCTAGCTAGCCTATACTAGAAACTTGAATAATTAGAGCTCTATTCTCTTCTATCTAGAAACTCTAATTTCTGGTCTGGTCTTGACTTATGGCAGTGTGCTCTGGAGGGGGGCAGGGGCTAGTTATATAGATCGGAGCGACAATCTTGAGCCATCGGATCAAACCGACTTAAATAAATGGCATAGATACAATCCTTAAGGTGGTGGAAAACCGATATAACAACGGGGGGCTGATAGGTGGGACCAGGAGGCCGGCCAGCCTAGCCCCACCTATCATCCTCTGTAGGTCTGTTTCAGTGGCGTGACTTCTGGTGTCCTCTAGAACCTTCTGGAGTAGTTTTCGCTATGGATAAGCACAATTTTATTTGATGTTTTGGTCCTCCTTGATGGTTTTCTGAATAACTCCTACAGAAAATATAGATTCACCAAAACTCATGGAAATTGTTAGTTTAAACCCCTAAGTATATGTTGGTGATCATATTTATGCCCTTATACATATTTTATTGATGGTTTATGATGAATGGTAACTACCATCAACAAAGTCCCCTAAGCCTAACCTTTGCTCGTCCCTGAACAATGCCAAACTTAGTAATGGATTAGGAGTTGCATCAATGTTTGTACTCCTCAAAAGTACACATGCGTTCAACTAAGAATTCTCCTCTGGATTAAAATCCACTGATCTGACTTTTAAACTTACCTATATTACCTTCAACCATGGGGCTTTTGAGCTTTCACTTGGGTCTTGAGTAATTAAAAGATAGAATGATCAAGTCAAGCACTATGTCTCAAGTTCTTTGTTCAACCATTATTTCATAGTTTTTGCAAGTTTTCAAAAAATAAAACTTAGAGATTCCATTGTATGACACTCTTAAGTCTCTCATATATATGGTATTTGTGGATCCTCACCAAGGCATAACTTGTTGTTACCTTTTTTCTTCCTACCACTATGGCTTTATGTGGAGTTCATAGTGTAGCAGAACCCTCCAATTTATAAGAGCACAACTACAATAGCAGCCCGCAAGTGGTCACACTGTCATACTCAAGCCCATATAAACCCGGTAGTCCGTCGAGTACCACAAAGGGTATCGATTCAACCAACATACAACCAAGATTGTACAAGATTCAACATACATGTCACACGTTACATAAAGTTCACAAATACAGTTCCATACATCAGAGTACGATTAAAAGCTATTACAAACCATGTTCAAATAAAGTAGTAGCGGAACAGAAGCAGTTCTTGCAGTAGCCATGATACATCATACTATTTGCAACAATGGGAAATAAACCCTAAGTACAAGAAGGTATTGAGCTAGACTTACCCATCATAAACTAAAAATAAAGTGACACCAAGGATCATGCAAGGCTTTATAAGTGGAGCTAGCTTGACAACATTTTGCATAAAAGCTTACTAATTCAAGTATATAGTTATAATTCGGTCATCAAGTTAATTATAGTTATTCATCTCTAGATTAGCAACTAACCTGTGATATATCATTTAGTAGCATAACAATAATAACCATAGCCGGTGTAGTAATTTCATGTTCTTCATAACCATCATTCCATAATTTAGTTAATACGATGTTGGAGCTAGCCAAGTTCCTCACTGTCTCGATTTCAACCAGCTGGGAACTTATTCCTAACACAAACCTAGATATACCTATGCCAAGGCAGTCTTAGGTAACCTTTGGTACAACTCAGGTCCACATTTCATGGTTTCAATCAGCGTCGCACAATCAGGGACGACCAGCTGCTAGGACGATCAGGACTACCCTGCCTTTGGGCTCACGTCTGGCTCCCTGCACATCCTTACTACCATCCAGAGTGCGCACTCTTACAGAACGAGGCCCGACCTGAGTTGAGCTACTCAGCTTCGCGGTCGGAATGGGTTTTTTGGCCAGCTAAGTGAGAGGCATGTGTTCAATCTCGACAAAAGTTCCAACAACGGTACGATCGTTGATCGGCACAGATGGAATTACATGAGTCAACCTATGCATAGTCTCCATCTGGCCTCTAGTTACATTACCCCATAGTTCTTTTCCACAATAGCAAATATAGCCAACCGTACTTCGGTATCCACCTATATCTCGCAGGTGATAGGAAATCACCCGACTTCTACCGGTCAAAGCATGGCTAAGCATATATTCGATCCTAGACCTACACAGAATTAAAGGTATATATATCTGGACAAGGTGGTTCTATGCATCAAGTGTTTCCAATCAACTCTTATAACCTAATGCATCAAACATAAAAGGACTCAAGTGATATTTTGTAAAATATGGGAGACTTAGAATACTCCGGGGCTTGTCTTTGATAAAAGAAGTTGGCCTATGGAATGGGCACTTAGGTAAGTCTTCAAGAGTTTGCTCCTCTCCTTCTAGAGCTATGGCCTGAGGTGCCTCCTATTGTTCCTTCGGCTCTTCGTCGAATTCCAAGAGTTATCCCCTCGGATGATCCTATATGCATGAGCAGAAAATAAGATATCATGGATGCATATATAATGACATGTATAACATGATATAATGTGATGAATGCATCCTCATAAGTGTTCTCAGTAGCATTGCATCAAGGTGATAACAAGTTACATTTTCTTTTACTGAGTAGGTGCATATCTCTTCTCTAGTAACTTAAACAAACACTTTGTAAACCATTTCTTGGACTTCAAGACAACACCCAATTGTTTTGACCATAACTAGAGTTATACACATCAAAATAATATGGTTGTGGACATTCTGGAAATCTTATGAAATTTCCTACAACTTTATTTTAATCATCTTAATGTGATTCAACAGTTATCTCGATCAAACAATTCAATCTTTTAGATCTATCTAGAGGACAAGTATTTCTAATAGCAGAATTCTAACAGCTATAATTCTTAAACCATATGGCCTACACATGGTAGATAAGTAAGTTATATACAACTTTGTTAATAACCATCTTTACAGAAAAGATCATTATCATCATGCAATCATCACCACAACAAAAACTACACATGTAGTCATCCAGTTGAATTATAAAGCAATAATGAACTAGTTGACTATAAACAAATACTTCTAAGTCTCACTAACAGTATCAACAGATTATATGCATCACCGACACCACATAAAACATCATGGTTAAGCCTGACTAATTTATTTATATTCATTTATTAATATTTCCTTAGATAATAAGGTGATTTACAGAGTAAATATTTCCATTAATCAATAAATTCCAAAAAAATTACAGTAGGCTACACATGACCATAATAGTGCACTATACAAATTTCATGCCATTTGGATAAGTATAGATACCTCTACAAAAATGACAAGTTACATATGCTTATTTTATCAAAAATAGTTTAGCATAGTGAAAAGTGTCAAGCAATAGATTTAATATTTTTCTTACTTTCCTCCTAGCACGAGAATACTGTGTAAAAATTTGTATGATCATATGTTATATATTTTTACCCTAATTAATTTCACTAGAATCTAGCAATTAATTAAGATTAAATAGGAAGACCATATTACAAGTATGTTTACTATAGGTTTAATATTTTTACTAGCTAGATGATGTCAACTTAAGACTAGCAAAACTGGAATCACAATTTTATCACTTTCCTAGCTCAAGTTATGCATTTTACAAGATATAAACTACTTTAAAAGCACTTATCTTGCTCAATTTAATTCTTCTAGAAAAATACCCTAAGCAGTATATTTTATATTTTTATCGAATATTACACTTCAAGATGAATCTAACAAAATTTGGTTGACCCCATTTGGATACTCCTAGCCCTAGGTATGAATTTTTGAAGTTTGTATTCAAATCTATGAAATTAATTCAAAAGCCAACTAAACCCTAAATGCTATGTACACCCAGTCTACTACACCCGCGGTGGCTGACAGCGGGGGTTCGTAGGTCAACCCGGCCCCACATGCCAGTGAGACCAAGGCAGAGGTGACGGTTGACCGGCGAAAAGCTTGCCGACGGGCGGCGGCGCTGCGCTTCGATGGGCTCATTGTCTTCGGTGACGACAAGCCAAGGCGAGCACTACTATGGCTTCAAGGATACCTAATGAAGACCTAGGGTTAGGTGAGGGTGACGATGGAGCGGTGGTGAAGCTTGGCCATGTGCATGGCATGCCGGTGGCGAGAGCACAACGGTGAGCAGCCGTGTTCCAGCGCTGGTGTGCCAGTGTTGGCTCGATGGCCAACGACGTGAGCTAGACATGACCCTAGGCTTACCCTAACAAGAGAAAAGGATGAGCGAGATGGCTTGGTGGAGCACGGCCACAGAGAGCGTGACCTAAGAAATGGACAGCTCAGCGTACCTCCTAGTCTGATACGTTGTGTTAACCGGTACAAAATGTGCTGACTTGGTGAGGCGATCTACAATGACCCATATAGAATCATGACCTTGTTGTGTTAGCGGGAGCCTGTAATAAAGTCCATACTTATTTCCTCCCATTTCTAGCCTAGAATTGATAAAGGTTGCAGTAATCCAGCGGATTTCAAATGAACGGCCTTGACTCTACTGCAATTATCACACCTAGCGACATAGGCGGCGATCTCTTTCTTCATCTTGGTCCACCAAAAACAGGTCTTCAAGTCTTGGTACATCTTGCTACTGCCCGGATGGATAGACAACTTGGATGAATGAGCTTTATCTAAAATTTGATTTCTAAGTTCTTAGTCTTTTGGTACCACAAGTCAATCCTCAAACCATAGCACACCTCTTTTGATCCAACCTAAAATGTTTGGTTTCCTATTCTTTCATCTTTCACTTGATGTGGAACACACCTACATCTGTCTTCTGTAGCTTGATGATTTTGCTCTCAAGTGAGCAACTAACAGTGATATTATGTAGCACAACAGGATGTAACAAATTAAATCCATCTTCCAACAAGGCTTCTAAGGTGTTACAATGAGATTTCTGACTTAGTACATCTGCTACAACATTGGTTTTTCCTCGATGGTAGTGCACTTCCAAATTGTAGTCCTTAATCAACTCTAACCACCTACGTTGCCTCATGTTCAACTCAAGTTGAGTGAAGATATATTTGAGACTCTTATGATATGTGTATATGTGACATACATTTCCCAATAAGTAATGTCTCCATATCTTCAAGGCGTGAACAACTGCTTCAAGCTCCAAATCATGGGTGGGATAGTTGACTTCATGCTTTCCCAATTGTCGAGAAGCGTAGGCAATAACTCTTTCATCTTGCATGAGCACACACCCCAAATACCCGATGCATCATAGAACACATCAAAAGGCTTCTCAATGTTGGGTTGTGCTAAAATAGGAGCTGTAGTTAATAAGGTCCGTAAGGTGTGAAAAGTAGCTTCACACTCCAGAGTCTAATTGAACTTTTCATCCTTCTAGAGTAGTCTGGTTGTATGGAAAATAGACCCTTGGCCCATTTACTTTAGATTTTGGTGTTTGATGACCAACACAACCAAATTGGACTAATGAATTTGTAAGTGATTGTTTTGTAGTTCAATAGGATGCAAGATGTGACTTGGACAAAGGTGACATGATGATCCAATGATCAACACCTTAAGCAAGACCTTAGGAGCAAAAGAGAAGATCGAAGATATCAAGCAAAGTCCAAGCACGAAGATAGGAACCAAGCCGCACGCAAGATCACGAAGAAACGAGCTCACAGAAGCGACCGGACGCTGGAGGAAAGCGACCGGACGCTCCAATCAGGAGGCTCGGCAATAGCAGCAGTGACCAGACACTAGACTGGATGCTGATGAAAAGCAACCGGACACTTCGATCAGAGGCTCAGCAATAGCTAAAGCGACCGGATGCTGAAACAGACGTTGGCGGCAAACCGACCGGACATTGGACAATAGCGTCCGATTGAGTACAGAGAGGTTCTAGAGCGGTGAACTTGTGACCGGACGCGCTCGGTGGCAAGTGACCGAACGCTGGCAGCGTCTGATCTGTTTTCCATGGCTCCAACGGTCAGAACGACCAGACGCGTCTGATCAGGACGACTCCAGCGTTCGGTCAGTAGCAGAAAAGCGGGATTTCACCCTCAACGGCTACTTTCTCAGTGGGGCTTATAAATACAACCCCCAACCAGCCATTTGGTAAGAGGGGAGCTGAGGAAACATACCAAGGGTGTTGATAACCATTTTAGTGATCTCCACTTGCATAGTGCTTAGTGTTTTATTAGGTGATTAGCGTAGGTGCTTTGCGAAGTGCTTAGGTTGATTAGACCACCACTTATGCGCTTGCTCTAGGTTTTGGCCTAGTGTTTAGTGAGGTTTGGATACCTCTTATCACTTGGTGCTAGTGAGCATCATTGTTGTACATCAGAGGGGCTTGTAGTCTTGTGAGATCACACCAACCGCGTTTGTGGTGAGTGAAAGCTCTAGTTTGGTTTTGGTTAATTGATGAAACCCTAAGTGCTAACCTAGTATATCAAAGTGATTATGAGATAGGTTGCACTACTCCAAGTAATGAAGCAATGATGAAGATCATGATGATGGTGATGGCATGGGGATGATCAAATGCTTGAACTTGGAAAAGAAGAAAGAGAAAAACAAAGGCTCAAGGCAAAGGTATAAATAGTAGGAGCCATTTTGTTTTAAGTGATCGAGACACTTAGCGAGTGTGATCACATTTAGGATCGATAGACATACTATTAAGAGGGGTGAAACTCATATCAAAATGCGGTTATCAAAGTGCCACTAGATGCTCTAACTCATTGCATATGCATTTAGGATCTAGTGGAGTGCTAACACCCTTAAAAATGTTTGTGAAAATATGCTAATATATGTGCACAAGGTGATACACTTGGTGGTTGGCACATTGGAGCAAGGGTTAGGAACTTCACTGGTAGAGTGTCTGCCCATAGAGTGCGGACAGTTCGATGGTGCTAATGGCGCCCTAGACAGAAAAGACGGAGGTCACTATAAGTGATCAGACGCTAGTCTCAGTAGGACCAGCGTGTTCGATCAGTTGAAGCATGAAGACACTGGCGTTGGTCTCTGACCAGACGTTGGGTCACTTAGTGACCAGACGCTAGAAGGTTATGTCCGGTCCTACTGACGTGGAAGCACATAGGGGAGTTGCCATGTGACCGAAAGCTGGGTGTGTTCGGTCGAGCATGACTGGACGAGTCCGGTTGTGAAAAGTCGTCTCTGAATGCTTACTGGAGATGACCGGACGCTGGGGTTCATCGTTCGGTCACTTTGAGCTGCTGCGTCTAGTCATCACTTGACTATTGAGATTAGGCGATCAACATTTGAAGAGAGGGGACACATGGCATGCATCGCGTGACCGGACGCTGAGGTCCAGCGTCCGGTAGATTTGACCGGAGCGTCTGGTCACCCCGTGTTGTGCCTAGTGAAGGGGTACAACGGCTCTATTTCATAGGGGCTTCTATTTAAGCCCCATAGCTAGCTCAAGCTCATACTCTTGGCCATTTGCATTGACATAGCATCCTTGTGAGCTTAGCCAAAGCCCTCCCACTCATCTCCATCATTGATTCATCATCTTTGTGAGATTAGGAGAGAATCCAAGTGCATTGCTTGAGTGATTGCATCTAGAGGCACTTGGTGGTCGTGTTTTTGCTGCAGGATTCGCTTATTGCTCTTGGTGGTTGCCACCACCTAGACGGTTTGGAGCAGCGGAGGAGGATTGGCATGAGTTGGTGATTGTTTGTGGCCATCTCCTGTGATTGTGAGGGGATTTGTACCTTCCTCGGCAGAGCGCCAAAAGGTAACTCTAGCGGATTGCTCATGTCATTGAGTTACCTCACTTGTGGGTAGGTTCTTGCGGTGTCCAATTGTGTGAACGAGGTTTGTGCAACACCTCTTAGCCGTCGAACCACCAAGTGTTGGTCGACACAACGGGGACATAGCGTGTTGGCAAGCACGTGAACCTCGGGAGAAAATTGGTTGTCTCTTGTCCTTTGATATTCTCCCGGTGATTGATAAAGTATTCATTTGCGATTGGTTCACTCCTCTTCGCAGTGGTATAATCACCTCACTTACTCATTTACATTCCCACAAACTAGCTATATCAAGCTCTTTAGTGTAGCTAGAATTGAGAGCTTGCTTTGTGGATTAAGTTCATCTAGTGGAGCTCTTTAGTGTAGAAATTGGGAGAGCTCTTAGTGAGTAGTGACCTAGTGGATTGTGTACCTAGTGATCATAACAACTAGAATTATTGGATAGGTGGCTTGCAACCCTTGTAGAGCTAGAGCAAGTTTGCATTTCGCTATTTGTTGTACTAATCAAATTGCTCTAGTTGATTTATAGATTTTAAATAAGCTATTCACCCCTCTCTAGCCATATTAGGACCTTTCAAGTGGTATCAGAGCCGTGGTCACCATTTTATTAAAGGCTTAACAACCTCGGTGTTAAATTATGGCTCAAATTATGTTCAACCATGTGGAGGGCAAACCACCGTTCTTTGATGGCAAATGCTATGATTATTGGAAGAGAAAGATGAGGATGTATCTTGGTTCAATCAATGATCAAGTATGGGAGGTGACCGAGAATGACTATGCTATCATTGATCCTGATAATCCCACCAACCAAGACAAGACCAACAAGCAATGCAATACAATGGCTCTCAACACCATATATAATGCCATTGATTCCAAGGTGTTTGAGAAAATCAAGGATTGTGAAAGAACTAATGAGGTGTGGAGGAGATTGGAGGAAATATATGAGGGCACACCAGTGGTGAAAAGTGCCAAGTTATACATCCTCAAGGATAAGTTGACAAGCTTCAAGATGAAGGATGATGAGAGCATTCTGGAAATGTTCCATCGGTTGCAAGTGATTGTAAATGACTTGAAGGCTTTGGGACAGAAGATCAAGGATGATGATGTATCTCATCGGTTCTTGATGTGCCTACCTCCAAGATTTGAGATGTTGAGATTGCTTATCATAAGAGGAGAATTGAAGGAGATTACCCCTAACCAAGTACTAGGTGATGTCATGATACAAGAGACATACCGTGTGGAAAGGGAAGGGGTTGACAAGGATGACAAGAAGGAAGAAGAAGAAGAGTGTAGCATTCATGGCTAGCTCATCATCCAAGAACAAGGGCAAGTCCAAGAAAGTATCAAGTGATGATGAGGATCCTAGTGACATTGATGATGAGGCCATGGCTCTATTTGTGCGCAAAATGGGCAAATTCATGAAGAAGAAGGGGTATGGTGCAAGAAAGAGAAGAGATCACACCAAAAGCAAAGAATATGTGAGATTATGCTACAGTTGCAAGAGCCCCGATCATGTTGTAGCAGATTGTCCCTACAATAGTAACAATGATGAGGATGAGAAGAAGAAGCACAAGGACAAGAAAGAAAAGAAGGAGAATAAGGAGAAAAAGATGACCTTCCAAAAGAAGAAGAAGGGTGGAGGCTATGTGGTCACTTGGGATAGTGATGGCTCTTTGGATAGTGATGACTCTAGTGATGATGGCAAGAAATCTATCAAGAAAGCACTAGCAAGCATCGCCATCAACAACAAGCCCTCCATCTTCGACACTTCATCAACATGCCTCATGGCAAAGCCAACCAAGGTAAAATATGATATGAGTGATGATGATCAATGTGAAAGTGATGCTTGTAGGAGTGATGATGATGATGATGAGGAGTACTCCAAGGAGGAGCTTATGGACATGTGTGAGCAAGTGCACACTTGCTTTGAGATGAAGAGAAAGGAGTGCAAAGAATTGAAAAAGAAAGTTAAATTTCTTGAGCAATCTCTTGATGAGCTCAATGCCACTCATGAGAGGCTAATGGAAGCCCACGAGAAGCTTGGCAAAGCTCACTCTAAGCTTGAAAAAGCTCACTCCTCTCTCATCGAGCAAGTCAAGAAGGAGGAGGCCAAGAAGGAGCAAGTGATCGTGTCTTGTGATGTGGGACTAACATGTGATCTTATTGATGAAACTTTTTATAAGCCCTTTGTAGTTGCTCCCACTAACACTTCTTATAGCACTACTACTTTCACTTCATCTTTGAGTGATGGTCTCACTTGTGATACCTCACTAATAGTGGAAAATGAGACTCTCAAGAAGGAGGTGAATGAGCTCACTCGTGCCTTAGGCAATGCCTATGGTGGAGATGCCTGCTTGCTAAAGTGCTTGGGTGGCCAAAGGTTTTCTCTCAACAAAGAAGGATTAGGCTATACCCCCAAGAAAGGCAAGGCGGCCTTTGTCACTCCCAAAGTTAGCTTTGTGACGGGCAATGGTCGGTTTTGCAATAGATGCAAGCAAGTTGGGCATGTAGAGCAATATTGCAAGATTAACAAGAACAAGCTACCTAATGTATCCTCAATTAAATTTGATTCTTGTTATATGCTTGTTAAGGGTGCCAATGGTGTGAAGACTAAGTTCATTGGTACACCAATTGTGGGCGTTGGTCTCTGACCGGACGTTGGGTCACTTAGTGACCAGACGCTAGAAGGTTATGTCCGGTCCTGCTAACGTGGAAGCACATAGGGGAGTTGCCATGTGACCGGACGCTGGGTGTGTTCGGTCGAGCATGACTGGACGAGTCCGGTTGTGAAAAGCCATCTCTGAATGCTTACTGGAGATGACCGGACGCTGGGGTTCAACGTTCGGTCACTTTGAGCTGCTGCGTCCAGTCATCACTGACTATTGAGATCAGGCGATCAACATTTGAAGAGAGGGGACACATGGCATGCATCGCGTGATCGGATGCTGAGGTCCAGCGTCCGGTAGATTTGACCGGAGCGTCTAGTCACCCCGTGTTGTGCCCAGTGAAGGGGTACAACGGCTCCATTTCATGGGGGCTTCTATTTAAGCCCCATAGCTAGCTCAAGCTCATACTCTTGGCCATTTGCATTGACATAGCATCCTTGTGAGCTTAGCCAAAGCCCTCCCACTCATCTCCATCATTGATTCATCATCTTTGTGAGATTAGGAGAGAATCCAAGTGCATTGCTTGAGTGATTGCATCTAGAGGCACTTGGTGGTCATGTTTTTGCTATAGGATTCGCTTATTGCTCTTGGTGGTTGCCACCACCTAGACGGTTTGGAGCAGCGGAGGAGGATTGGCATGGGTTGGTGATTGTTTGTGGCCATCTCCTGTGATTGTGAGGGGATTTGTACCTTCCTCGGCAGAGTGCCAAAAGGTAACTCTAGCGGATTGCTCATGTCATTGAGTTACCTCACTTATGGGTAGGTTCTTGCGGTGTCCAATTGTGTGAACGAGGTTTGTGCAACACCTCTTAGCCGCCGAACCACCAAGTGTTGGTCGACACAACAGGGACATAGCGTGTTGGCAAGCACGTGAACCTCGGGAGAAAATTGGTTGTCTCTTGTCCTTTGATATTCTCCCGGTGATTGATAAAGTATTCATTTGCGATTGGTTCACTCCTCTTCGCAGTGGTATAATCACCTCACTTACTCATTTACATTCCCACAAACTAGCTATATCAAGCTCTTTAGTGTAGCTAGAATTGAGAGCTTGCTTTTTGGATTAAGTTCATCTAGTGGAGCTCTTTAGTGTAGAAATTGGGAGAGCTCTTAGTGAGTAGTGACCTAGTGGATTGTGTGCCTAGTGATCATAACAACTAGAATTATTGGATAGGTGGCTTGCAATCCTTGTAGAGCTAGAGCAAGTTTGCATTTCGCTATTTGTTGTACTAATCAAATTGCTCTAGTTGATTTATAGATTTTAAATAGGCTATTCACCCCCTCTAGCCATATTAGGACCTTTTAATGTGGCCACTACCGTGTACCGGAGGGAACATGGCCCGCGGCATTTCGGCTGGAAGCTTGATAGTGAAGACGGCGGGGAGCATCCGGGAGAGGCTTACCGGAAGGCACGTCAGAGACCCACTTGCGCGTGGGGAAGGCCCGAGGCTATCCACAGAGTTACTCGACTGGGAGCTTGGCCCTTGCAAGGGATTCCTTGAGAGGGGCTCCAACGAGGTCTAGGGAGAAGCTTGCGTGCTTCTCGATACCTCAGTAAAAATACCAGAGTCATCGATGGGAGTTTGCATATCTCTACCTTGCTCTTTAGCTTCCACATTTACATTATTTGTATTACTCCTTTTGTGGTAGAGATAGCAACACACTAGCAAAACTATAGTTGCACATTTAGATAGGTTATCTATTGCATAGGTTTTGCTAGGGTTAGAAAAAGAGGCCATAGTTTAGAGTTAGATTTTTAAGTTGCCTAATTCATCCCCCTCTTAGGCGTCACGATCTCCTTCATTAGTCATGGGCTTAGCTATTTTGAAAAAGTCAGGAATGAAATGATGATAGTAGCCTACTAGCCCTAGAAAACTCTGAACTTCATGAACAAAAGTCAGGGCCTTCCAATCCATGACCTCTTGTACTTTAGTCGGGTCTATAGAGATTCCATCTTCAGATAAGATATGACCCAAGAAAGGTACTTTCCTCAACTAGAATTCACACTTGCTAAATTTGGCATATAATTTATGCTCTCAATCTAGACAAGACAACTCTCAGATGCTCTACATGATTTGCTTCATTCTCAGAGTAGATCAAGATATCATCGATAAACATGACCACAAACTTATCGAGCTCAGGCATGAATACCGAATTCATCAAGTACATGAAGTAGGCAGGAGCATTTGTTAGTCCAAAAGACATGACCAAATACTCATAAAAGCCGTACCTAGTGGATAAAGCTATTTTATGTACATCCTCTGTCCTGATCTTGATCTGGTGATAGCCTGACCTCAAGTCAATCTTGGAGAATACCTTTGCTTTTGCCAGTTGATCGAACAAAATATCAATACGAGGCAAAGGATACTTGTTCTTAATGGTTATTGCATTAAGCGGCCTATAGTCCACACACATCTACAAGGATTTGTCCTTCTTCACAAATAAAGCTGGAGAACCCCATGGAGACGAACTGGGTCGAATGAGACCTTTGTCCAATAGTTCTTGTAGCTGAATTTTAAGTTCAGCTAACTCATTTGGTGGCATCCTATAGGGTCTTCTTGAGATAGGTGTCGTACCTGGCACTAACTCAATCTTAAATTCCACATTCCTATCCGGTGGTAAACCCAACAACTCATCTGGAAATCCATCAGGAAATTCACAAACCATTGGAATATCACAGAGAGTAGAGGCTTGGATAGCACAAGACAAGTTTTGAAGATCAAAACTCTAGGGAAGTGGTACTAGAAAAGCATTACCCCAGGTTCATAGTGTACTCCCTCTCTTATATAGAGATGAGCACATCTCTCACTAATTGATTAGTAGAAATAGTGGCCCTAGCTAAACTTAAACTATATCCACCCTTGTCTACCTCAATTATCTTTTGATGATGCTTAGATGCAAATGTTTGAGTCATAAATGAATGAGATGCTCCAAAATCAAATAAAACAATGGTGGGATGTTTATTAACAAAAAACATACTGGCGGTGAAAACTTCTCCTGTGGGAATTTCTTCCATGGCTGTATAATGCACGTATCTAGGAAGTACCTTAGGATTGGCCTATTTTTGATTACCCTGGTTTTGATTTCCACCCTTCTTGGGATGGGGGCACTCCTTGGACCAATGGCCGAACTAATTGCAGTTGAAGCACGAGTGGTTGTTCCTTGGTCCTGCTGAGCTTCCTTGCCCTCCATTTCCCTTGGGTATGGCAATGGTGAATGCCCTGTGAAATGTCTTCTGAGGGCAATTAGCTTAAGATTTTGTAACACCCTCGGTGTTACACTACAAATCATTTGCTAAAACATGTCATGAGCATCATGTTTATGTGTTAATGCATGTAATAAAGAGTGTAGATCAATTTCCGTAACTCAAAACGATCAACGGAAGTGTGAAATGAAAGTTAATTCCATAGTCATGTTATATCACTTAGGGTTTACAACTAATTTTTATTAAGAAACAATGCTATAGAACATGTATATGATACTTGAATAAAGTTTGAAGTATAAACTTTGTAGATGATGATGAAATACCTGCGGTCGAAAAATGATATCACTAGCTAACATTTCTAATAGCTTGGGAATCGAATTTGAAGCAAATCCCACACAAGACTTGGTCAAATTCTTAAGTCGGAAAATAGATTGACAAAGCTATGTTTGGTAATTTTTGCTGAGAAATTGGGTTAAGGAGTGGTGTGGTATTATAGTTTGTTTTGGTAACTTATTCTATCTTCTAAGGCATAGCAAAGGTGGTTTGGCGATTGGATCAACGGTTTAGATTTTTTGAACGCTTTAAAAACCATGCACAACATGTTCTCTGTCTGTTTCCTCGTGAGGGCGCGATCACTGTGTCTCTAGGACGCGGCGTCGTCGCCTCGGGTGCCCCACGCACGAGCACCCTACCGCGCTCGGTCGGCCACCGTGGGTGGGTCGGCCTAGCCGCACGGTGCTGCTGCCACGCGGGCCCGGTGCCCTCACCACCGTGCCTCCCTGACGCGTGGGCATCCCATCCAGCTATCGCGTTGCTGCTCTGCTACTACGCTGCCGTCGCGTCCGCCTCTGCTGCCTCGCATCCCGATGCTTCTGCTGCTGTCGTGTTGCTCCTGTACATGTGCTGCATCACGTTGCCTCTCATTGGCCCAGTTGGGTGCCATTCGCAAGTGGCCATGTGTGCCACCGTCGCTTTGCCATTTATATCACTGCGGCCGCACGGGCCACGCCGGTCGGGCGTGCATGCCCATCGTCTTGCATCGACGCGTGGGACTCCCGATTCTGTCACTCACATCCCGCCTGGGCACACAGCCGCCGTCCATGTTCCCCTGTCTTTTCCCCTACTGCCGCCGCTGTGCCGCCATAATACATGGACTCGTGTGGTGCCTTGTTTATACCAGAATTTGGTAAGCTTACTCTGAAAACAAAAGGGAGTGTCTGATGACATAAAAAAGAAGAAAATCTCTGATAATGACCGTGATTTGAAGGCCGATAGAATATATATGGTGGAATTGTTGATACTTGTCCGCAGCAAAAGAACAGACAGTTGGCGTCACCTATGCCTATCAGAGTTCTGATATGCCTATACTATCGTATCTGTTACATACATGTATACGTGATGCATTATTGGGCAACCGGCAAGGCAAATAGGAAAGGATGAGAGCCCAAGTACTATACGAGCTATCAGAGGAAAGTAAATAAAGAAAAGAGTCACATACATGCATGTGGAGTTGGATGTGGATGCTAGCAAGATTAAAGCAAAGAAGATATGCATGCACACATAACACCAGACTTGCATGTTCAGCTATCAAAAGTGCTCATGGACGTACAACTAGTTAACATATTGGCCACGTTTATTCCTATTTGCTCCAGTTGATATATAGATATAGGAAGCAAGAAGCGAATAGGAAGGGGAGAAAGTTCGGTTTCAATACTTGAGGAAGGAAATACTTTAATATTGTTTGGCCGGGCTACACAAAGAAATTAAATATATCTTTGGATGGATACATGACGTAAAGCTTCATACTAGGAAGATGGGGCCAACATGTATAAACGCAGATGATTAGAATAATGAAAGCAAGTTGCCGCACCAGAAGGAGTCTAGGTTGATCACGTATTTGGATTGGTCTTTTTCATGGACGGATCGGAGAAAGCTTCGTCAGCAAGGACTCTACTTAAGAGAAATTAGAGTCTATGTATTTTAATATTTCCTTTTATTTAGATATTATTGTTAGGCAAGTTACGTGGAAGCTTATCAGGGGTTCGTTAGTCTAGGATATAAATATGTACCCCTTGGCTATTGTAAGGGACACACAATCAATCAAATACAAGTTACTTATTTTTTTTGGCTTCGGCCACCCCTTAGGAGTAGAAGTAGAGTAGATCTCAGCGAGTTCTTCAGCAAGTAGGGCTGCATCGGTCCAGCCGACCTCTGGCTTGTCTGTAAGTACCATCATGACTTATACTTCTATCCGTACTGCTACAACGATCCGGTCGACCTCCACTGTGACTTTGGTATAAGCTAGTTATTGACTCTTGTTTAGTTCAAGGCTGCATCGATCCGGTCGACCTCCATTGCTCGAACTAGATTAAGGTCAAGTTATCAGCTCTATCTAAGGGTGGCATCCTTCAGATAGATTCATTAAGTTATCGATATTGCTTATTGCTTTCATTAATTATTTAATTACAACAGCATCACTTTGCCCGATTGAGATTGATTTAGATCGGTCTTATATCCTATTTAACCCATCGTTTATTAATCTAAACTGATCTAATCTGCACCTTAAATGATGAGTTATGTTTTATCGGTTGTTTTATGTCAATCTTGATAGTACATAATGTGTGGTTTAGGCATGTCTGGTCTTGAATAGATCTATTGGCTAACGAAGACCGTTCCATGGCTCGTTATCATGGCCTGTGTGATTCTGCCTCACACCCCACTGTTAGCACCGTAGAGTGGAGATCGTTATTTGATAGATCTATTCCTGATAGGACATGACATTAATTGTGCGCTATGCCTGAATCGGCTGTTTTAGCCGATATCGAGTGTTTTCACATATGCAGTTCAAGTCACGAGGCTGTTGAAGTAAAGATAGTTTGAAAGATGTGTTAGCCCCATGATCTTATTATTGTATTATGACCTGCATAATTCTGCCTCATGCCCCACTGATATTAGTAATAAGTTAGGGTCATCGAATTTATTGCTGTTTCTATGGCCTACATGATTCTGCCTCATGCCCCACTGGTCATAGCGATAGATGAGATCTAATATGTTCATAGATTTATCTCTATTAAATGGTTAAATGATGATGGGCTAAATTTTCATATAAAAAAGGGATTCGATTACTTGCAGTCATTGGCTTAGCATAAACTGATTAGTGTTGACATCCTATTGCCAATGACTAATATTTGTCTAAATAACGATATTCATCCTGAATGATAACCGATTTTTCTTCCATAACTCTATGAGCTTTAACTGATTTATTCTTATGAGTATGCTAGAATCGGCTATTTAGTCGATCTCCTTCCATATTGGCTCTTAGAGCTGCACATTCGGGAGGAGTGCGCAGGATCGATTGTAGGGTCAAATTGACTAGCACGTCTCGGGAGGAGTGCGCAGGATCGATAATCCCTGCATTGAAGCTAGGCGGATCTCCAGCTCGATCAAGCGGACCCTTCTGGCTTGCTCGTGTGCCTCGGTATGGGATGAAATTTCATGCTGACATGCCTCTCATTAACTCCGCATGCTTGCACCTATGCTCTCTTGTCCTATCACCGCCTGAGCCACCCACAGTCTTAATGAGGGCCGACCAGGCACCAATTTGGCGTTTCTGCCCCGGCGAGCCATTAAGGCCACGCTTGGCCATGGGCGCGGATAGCTCACTTGCCATTTGCCCACTGTCCAATTTGCTGTACCACTACTTTCACCTAGCTCCCTCCTTCACCCCACGCACCTCAGCCCAGTCACTATTGGCTCGCCTTCATCGTTGACGCGACCGTGTCACCGTGGTGCACCGCCACCAAGCTCGACCTCATGTGGCTGGCTTCCCTCAGTTGCCCTCTGCCCTAACCATCACTTTGGGCAGACTTGCAGTACGTCATTAATGCTTAGGCACCACTTCTACCAGCCCTAATCATCGGGGTGGCTGCGCCACCATCGTGGGCGGTCGTGCGCGATGGCAGCTTGCTCAGGTTCACCCCGTGGCTCCGTATCACCGTGATTGGGTTAGCGTTAGGGTCGTAGGTGCTTCGGGCAGACTCATAGTACATCATTAGTGCTTAGCCACCACCTCTACCAGCCTGTTAGTGCTGTAGCTCGACGTGGTGGCTACGTCACCATTGTGGGCGGTCGTGCGTGGTTGTAGCTCACTCCGATTCACCCTATGGCTCCATATGGTCGTGATTGGGTTAGCGTTAGGGTCGTAGGTGGTTTCGGCTCATTGGTGGGGTCAGCGTGGGTCTTAGGTGGGCGACGCACCGCCTTGTGCCATCGCCGCCGCACCAACGCATGCAGGGATGGCCGAGGACCTAGCCATTGTAAAGAAGAGTTGTTGTGTGGGCTGTTTTGCTTAAGTGCCGACTATAGGAATAGGCCGCATAGTAGTCGTGTGAATAGCAGATAGAGTGGGGGCATTTTCGCATAAGTACCAGCGCGCGCGGGCTTCCCCACCGTGGGCCGTCTTCGCGCGTGTGTGGGCCACGCCGCTCGTTAGTGGGCCGCGCGGGTTGAATTCATTTTTCATTTTTCTAGAAAATAGAAATAGTTTTATATTTTACATTCTAAGTTGAACTTTGGAAATTGACATCAATTCATATAAGTATCCAAAAATTGTGAAATAAATTCTATTGAGTTCCTAAAAATGTTGTCTCTCTGATAGTGTGATTAGTTTGTACATGTCTATGTTGATGCTAAGGTCTATTAAATCATTTGAATGTGTTTAATGTTATTTAGATTAATAATTGTAAGAATTTTTGTGGCAATTTGGTAATATCTTTGGCCATGAAATTTTTATAGTAGGTTCATTAGATTATTATGTGTTCACTGTAATTTTTGTAGCCTTAGAATAGGTTGAGAAATATGGTAGCTAGTACTCCTTGTTTTTGTATATATATTAAATCGGTAATAAAATTAAGGATGCCTTTAGTTGATAAGATAAGGCTTGAAAGGTTTCATACCTATCGAGTGGGAATAATAGGTAAATTAGCGTCTTAGTCATTAGAGTTAGCTTAGTAGCTTGGTAGATGTATTCTTATTTTAAGAGTTGTTGTTGCCGTATTACTTAGTATTGCATCATCATTTCAAGCATTTAGATAAGGAATTGGTGGAGTTCGTGACCATGGGTGAGCCAGAGTATGAGGAGATAATTGAGGAGTATGAGGAGGAGATCCTCGTCTAGGAGGGAGCTCTGGAGCCACCAGCTACTGACTTTGCTGACACCATGCCTGCCCAAGGCAAGCCCCGGTGCATAACCCTTATTTTGAATAATCACTAGATATATATATATATATATATATATATATATATATATATATATATATATATATATATATATATGTGATGTGCATTTAGGTTACAGGCATTTTATGGAAACTGCATGCATATATAACCACCTATGAGTCCTACTAGCATAGGTCGAGTAGCTGATATGCTTTGGATTTTTGGTAGCGTGAGTAACATGTCGTTACTCACAATAGGTGATTATTATTATCACTCTTATAATAAAAAGGTGAAAGGAAAAATGGAGATTGGATAGGGATATGGTATGGGTATTGGTGGGTGTAAGAGGTTGTGTCCCACAGCGAACGAGGCATAGCTTGGATACACTATTTTCCCTATCCATGTCGATTAAGGACCGACCGTTGCATTGGATTCTAGTCAGGTCACAGACTTATTATCCTGAGCACATACTTGTTCATGGGAGCAGGGAAGGCTCATTGCTCTCTTGTCATGGGTTCCGACTCTGTCTGGACCGACTAATGGAGGCGGGGATGGTGGAGGTCTAAGCACCACACTGAGTCTAGGACTTAGGTGTGGGGGCTTGGAATCCAAGTTTGGATGGGGACCTAGACCCTTTGATAGGAGAGTGATGGGTTGGTCCTGCTTGTGCCTCGAGTACAAGCAGGGTGTGTGTTTCGGGGTACCCAGCTGGGCACATTGATTCATGAATCGTCAAATAATCTGATACGACTTGTCTACAATCTAGCACCATAGTAAGAACTGAAAGATGAAAGATGGTGAAATGGAGCTGTTTGCTTAACTCTTGCTTGAAAGTAGAACATGTGCTTACCTAAAATGGTTAAATAATGAACTAATCATGACTACTAATAAGAAACATACATAAGGATTCACTACTAGTATTGCTTTCCGCAAAAAGGAAACCCAGGAAACCATAAAGCTTATCATATCCTTTGGAGTCTGGAAATTATTCCCACTAGTTGGGTAAGTCTTGCGAGTACATTGTGTACTCAAGGTTTATTTACCCTTGTTGCAGGTGTAGCTTGAGGAGTAGTTGTTGTGTGAAGGATTCTTCTGGTGGGCACAGATGGTTCCTTGTATATTATTGACAGACGTTTATTGTAATTCCGTTGTTTAAATTCTGCACTCTGAACTTGGTACTGTAATAATGTATTTCTAAGAACCCTGGTTGTATGAAATGGACTAAGTACTGTAAACTCATTTTCATTATTAGATCCTAGAGGAAAAATATGGATTATTTGAGTTCTCTCTTAGGGTGTGCTCAACAGAATCTACCCGATGTAGCTTGATTTCAGGGTACTTAGTGTCTGGTGGAAGACGAGCGCCTCTGAGGGTGTGTCATTTTGGGCGGGTCTGCCATAGGTGGTATCGGAGCCAATAATGAGTCTATGAGTTTCATAACTCCTTTTAAAACCTAAAATTTGACCAACAAAAGTTTTACGAAAAGTTGGATGCGATGAAATTATTTAAATAAGTATAAGCCCTAGCAATATGGTCTATCTAGGATTGCGGCACTAGTTTTATCTAATTAGTTTTTTGTAGGTACACTAACTTATGCTGCGTAAGGATCGTTTAGCAAAGCGGAAAGTGAGTGTGCGATGTGCCAAAAATTTTGCGAATGCCGCTATATTCTGGCTTGAGTTCATGAGTAGGCTGATGCATGCATCATGAAATAGAATCTTTTCTAAACTAAACTTCCCCCTACATGCATAATTTAGATTAGTGAATTGATAGAATAACCTAAAAGAATACTTTAATAAAAGTCTTATCATTTCTCTTAATCTCTTGTTCTTGATCTGGAGGGTTGTCCCTAATGGTTGGTTCCTATCTGTTTATAGATGAACCTGAGGTCTGGTCGCGGGAGTAACAGCACTGGGGCAGACCCGGGTGATAACGGTCGCGGTGTGGGCATTGGCAACAACAATGGGGAGAGCCATGAAGCCCCGCTTCTATCTCCTCCTCCTCTGCCACTGCCGCCTCCGATGACTCATGCGAAGATGATGGCAGAGATGTTGATAGCTCGTCATGAGTCAGCCTATGCCATGGAGCTATTAGCATAGGATATCGGTGGCTTCGCCCGTGGAGGCAATGGCGGGAACATGGGTGATGCCTACAGTCTTGAGGGACCCTGTTCTTACCAAGATTTCTTGAAGATGCACCCACCCATGTTCACATCGACTGCTGAGCCTCTAGATACAGAGCATTAGCTTCGTATTCTAGAGCAGAAGTTTTTGCTACTCACTATAACTGAGGAGCAGAAGGTGTGCTTTGTAGTGCTGTAGCTATTGGGTTCTGCCAGTGCATGGTGTGACACGTTCAATGCCATGCAGCCAGTGGATCACTGTGTGACTTGGCAGGAGTTTACTACTGCTTTTAGAGAGTATTACATTCCAGCTGGTGTTCTAAATAGGAAGTTGATGGAGTTTCTAGACCTGAGGCAAAGGAGCATGTCTATGATGGACTATGTAAACAAGTTCAACCATCTGTCATGGTATGCTGGGACTCACATTGATACTGAGGAGAAGAAGAGGGACCCTTTCTATCACAGCCTCTCTCGCAGTCTGTAGAAGGAGCTATACATAGGGAACTACCAAACTTTTAGTGCTATGATGAATGCTGCTATTGCCATGGAGGGACTTCAGTGTGACTCTCAGGCTGAGTGGAAGCACAAGCAGGTGATTATTGGGTCTTCCAGTCACCTCCAGGCTCAGAAGGTATAGGTTATCAGGCGGGTGCCTTATCAGTCTTTAGGTGGGCAGTCATTCTGCTAGCCTCAGCAGACCTACCAGGCACCTCCCATTTAGTACTGTGCACCTACTCAGTAGGTGCAACAACAACAGCCCTAAGGATAGTAGGTTCCACCTCTCAAGGGTAGGGGAACAAGCCTAGTGCTTGTTTCAAGTGTGGCAAGGAAGGTCACTATGCTTGAGAGTGTCCGTAGAACTAGCCTGCATAGTCTGCTCTGCCCTCACCCAACTCTCGTCTAATCAAGCAGATGGTCATCAAGAAGAAGGTGCCCGTAAGCCGCTCTAGGCAAGTCAACTTCACTGAAGCTGAGGAAATCTTGCAGAATGAACCGGTGATGGTTGGTATGTTTACCATCGATTCCCACCCAACAAATGTATTGTTTGATTCTAGTGCATCACATTCATTCATGAGCATGGGGTTTGCACAAAGGCACAATATATCTCTTATGGCTATACCTATTGCATATAGAATCAATACTCTAGTTGTGTAGTTGTGCATTAATACTCGGATAGACATAGTTGGATTAGTGCTAGCCACTCACACTTACTGCCTCCAGTTCATGGTGCTGCCCGGGCAGGGCATAGATGCAATTCTAGGCCTGAACTGGTTACAAGTATATGGGGTAGTCTTGGATCTTAAGCAGAGAGTGGTTGAGTTACAACTTCCTTCTTTCGAGGATAGGATGTCTCTTCTTATGCCATCAGATCCAGCCTTACCAGTTGTTGCTCATGTTGAAGCTTCTCCTGATCTTGCCTCTATTCCCTTGGTCTATGAGTTTCCAGATGTCTTTCCTAAAGATCTACCTGGGTTGCCCCAGATAGAAATGTGGAGTTTTCCATTGAGTCAGAACCTAGCACTGCTCCTATTTCTTAGCGTCCCTATCGCATGGCTCCTAAAGAATTAGCAGAAATGAAGAAGCAGTTAGAGGAATTATTAGAGAAGGGATTTATCCATCCTAGTTCTTCACCATGGGGTTGTCCAACCATTTTTGTGAAGAAGAAGGATGACACTCTTCGGATGTGTGTGGATTACCACCCTCTCAATGCGGTAACCATTAAGAACAAGTATCCTTTACCTCGTATTGATACTTTGTTCGATGAGTTGGCTGGTGCCAAAGTATTTTCAAAGATTGATCTTCGTTCTGGGTATCATCAAATTAAGATCTGGCCACAAGATATACCAAAGACAACTTTCTCTACTAGGTATGGGTTATATGAATACCTAGTCATGTCTTTTGGTCTCACCAATGCTCCTGCATTCTTCATGTATCTTATGAATTCAGTCTTTATGCCGGAGTTGAATAAGTTTGTAGTGTGTTCATTGATGATATTTTGATATATTCCAAGAACAAGGAAGAGCATGCCAAACATCTTCGGATAGTGCTAACTCAATTAAGGGAACACAAGTTGTATGCCAAATTCAGCAAGTGCGAGTTTTGGTTAGATCGAGTGCAGTTTTTAGGACATGTTCTGACACCTGAAGGTATATCTTTGGACCCAGGCAAGGTGCATGATGTGTTAAATTGGAAGTCTCTAAAGTCAGTGCATTAGATCCGTTAGTTCCTGGGTCTTGCTGGTTATTATCGGCGCTTCATTCCTGACTTCTCCAAAATAGCTCAGCCGATGACCAAGTTGCTCTAGAAAGATGTCAAGTTTGTATGGAGTCCGGCTTGTGAAGAAACTTTCCAAGCTCTGAAGAAATTTCTTACCACTGCTCCTATTCTTGCCTAACCAAATATTGGTAGGCCATTTGATGTGTATTGTGATGCCTCAAGGATTGGACTGGGATGCATGCTTATGCAGGATGGGTGGGTGATAGCTTATGGTTCATGCTAGTTAAAAAAGCACGAGGTGAATTGTCCCACCCATGATTTAGAGCTAGCTGCTGTGGTGCACGCTCTAAAAATTTGGAGGCATTATTTGCTGGGAAATAAAGTATACATTTTTATGGATCACAGGAGCCTCAAATATATTTTCACTCAGTCTGAGCTAAACATGAGGTAACGGAGATGGTTGGAGCTAATCAAGGATTATAATTTGGAGGTTCATTACCATCCTGGAAAGGCTAACGTGGTAGCCGATGCTCTGAGCCGAAAGTCGTATCAAGTCAAGAAGCAACCTTGTCTCTCAACCATGCTGAGGTGCTAGCCCATATTGCTCTAGTCTTAGATTTACTTGATCAAATTATTATAGAGCAAAGGCATGATGTTTCAGAAATCCCGCATATCAAGAAGTTAATTGCCAAAGGGCGCGGTCCTCATTTTGGTATTGATGATCAAGGTGTAGTGAGGTTCAAGAACAAATTGGTTGTTCCATCAAGTGAGGAGCTTAGAAGAAAGATTTTGGATGAAGCTCATCATTCCAAGTTGTCCATCCATCCAGGAAGTAACAAGATGTACCATGATTTGTGCCACTTGTATTGGTGGTCCAATATGAAGCAGGATATCACCAAGTATGTCGCGGAGTGTGATACTTGTGGTAGAGTTAAGGCAGATCATATGCGTACACCAGGATTTTTGCAGCCCTTGCTTATCCCTGTTTGGAAATGGGAAGATATTTCCATGGATTTTATTATGGGTTTACCCCGCACGTTCAAGGGCTATAACTCTATTTGGGTCATTCTGGATCGCCTTACCAAATCCACTCATTTTCTCCTGGTGGATACCAGATATTCAGCCAAGAAGTATGCCAAGTTGTATTTTGACCGGATTGTGACCCTGCATGGAGTTCCTCTTACCATCATCTCTGATAGAGGGCTAGTCTTTATCTCTCATTTTGGGGAGCAACTCTAGGAATGTCATGGTACTAGTCTCCTCAGAAGTTTAGCTTATCATCCGCAAACTGATGGTTAGGCAGAAAGGTTAAATCAGGTACTTGAGGATATGTTGAGAGCTTGTGTCATTTCTTTTCCTAAAAAGTGGGATGAATGCTTGAACTTAGCTGAGTTTTCTTACAACAATAGCTATTAGGAAAGCATTTGTATGGCACCCTTTGAAGCTTTCTATGGATGGAAATGTAGAACACCACTTAACTGGGTTGAAGTAGGTGACCATGGAAATTTTGGGCCTAATTTTATCAAAGAAGCTCGAGAACAAGTCAGTATTATTTTGAGCCATTTGAAGGCAGCTCAAAGTCATCAGAAAACTTATGCAGACAAGCGAAGAAGGCCCTTGCAATTTGAAGTTGGTGATCATGTGTATCTCAAGGATCTCCCATGAGAGGTGTACATCGATTCGGTGTTCGTGGGAAGCTAGCCCCTCGCTATGTTGGACCTTACAAGGTTTTGGCCCAGTGTGGTTCTGCTGCCTATCGTCTCCAACTTCCAGACATTTTGTCAGTAGTACACTATGTCTTCCATGTTTTCTAGTTAAAGAAATGTTTGTAGGTCCCTAATGAAGCTATGGAAATTGAAGGACTTCCCCTCCAGCCTAACTTGTTGTATATTGAGCATTCTGTCAAGATCTTGGACGAAAAAGAAAGAGTGACTAGAAATAGTGTGGTGAAGTTGTACAAAGTTAAGTGGAAAAATCACTCGGAGGACGAAGCAACATGGGAGCAAGAAGGCTATATCTTGAAGCATTGTCCCCACCTTCTTTCTAGTTAACCGAGGTAATTGTTTAAATTGAAATGTATTTCTTATCTCTTTTCCCACACTAGATACATGAAATCTCAGGACGAGATTTTGTTTATGGAGGGTAGATTTGTAACACCTTTGGTGTTACACTGTAAATCATTTGCTAAAACATGTCATGAGCATTATGTTTATGTGTTAATGCGTGTAATAAAGAGTGTAGATCAATTTCCGTAACTGAAAACGATCAACGGAGTGCAAAACGAAAGTTAATTCCATAGTCATGTTATATCACTTAGGGTTTAAAACCAATTTTTATTAAGCAACAATGCTATCGAACATGTATGTGATACTTGAATAAAGTTTGAAGTACACACTTTGTAGATGATGATGAAATACCTACGGTTGAAAAATGATATCACTAGCTAACATTTCTAATAGCTTGGAAATCGAATTTGAAGCAAATCCAACACAAGACTTGGTCAATTTCTTAAGTCTGAAAATAGATTGACCAAACTATGTTTGGTAATTTTTACTGACAAATTGTGTTAAGGAGTGGTGTGGTATTATAGTTTGTTTTGGTAACTTATTATATCCTCTAAGGCAGAGCAAAGGTGGTTTGGGGATTGGATTAACGGTTTAGATTTTTCGAACGCTTTAAAAACCATGCACAACACGTTCTCTGCCTGTTTCCTCGCGTGGGCGCAGTCACCGTGTCTTTAGGACGTGGCGTCATTGCCTCGGGTGCCCCACGCACGAGCACCCTGCCGCACCGGTCAGCCACCGTGGGCAGGTCGGCCTGGCCACATGGTGCTGCTGCCACGCGGGCCAGGTGCCCTGGTCGCCGTGCCTCCCTGATGCGTTGGCGTCCCATCCCGCTGTGGCACTGCTGCTTTGCTACTGCTTTGCTACTGCGCTGCCATCATGTCCACCTCTACCGCCTCGTGTCATGATGCTACCACTGCCATCATGTCGCTCTTGTACGCGTGCTGCATCGCGTTGCCTCTCCCAGGCCTAGTTGGGTGCCGTCTGCACGTGGCCGTGCGCGCCACCGTCGCTTTGCCATTTATGGCACTGCGGACACGCGGGCCACGTCAGTCAGGTGCGCATGCTCGTCGTCTTGTGCTGGCACATGGGACTCCTGGTCCCGCTGCTCGCGCCCTGCCTGGGCGCACAGCCGTGCCGATGTCGCCGCCCGCGTTCCCCTGTCTTTTCCCCTACCATCACCCCTATGCCGTGACAATACCTAGACGCGTGTGGCGCCTCTCATTAATTCCACATGCCTGCACTTGCACTCTCTTGTCCTCTCACCGCCTGAGCCACTCACAATCTTAATGATGGCTGGCCAGGCGCCAATTTGGTGTTTCTGCCCCGGTGAACTGTTAAGGCCACGCTTGGTCGTGGGCGCGGACAGCTCGCTTGCCATTCGCTCACTGTCCAATTCATTGTACCCCTACTATCACCTAGCTCCTTCCTTTGCCCCAGCACCTCAGCCTAGTTGCTATTGGCTTGCCTTCATCACTAACACGACCGTGTCGCCGCAGTGCGCTGCCACCAAGCTCGGCCACACGTGGCCGGCTTCCCCCAATTGTCCTCTGCCATAACCATCACTTCGAGGTAGACTCGCAGTATGTCATGAGTGCTTAGCCACCACCTCTACTGGCCTATTAGTGATGTAGCTCATCGGGATGGCTACGCCACCATCGTGGGCGGTCGTGCGCGGTGGCAGCTCACTCCAGTTCACCCTGTGGCTCTGTATCACCACAATTGGGTTAGCGTTAGGGTCGTAGGTGGTTTCAGCTTGTTGGTGGGGTCGGTGCGGGTCTCAGGTGGCTGGCGCACTGCCTTGTGTCATCGCCGCTACGCTGACACATGCATGGACGACCGAGGACCTAGCCATTATAGAGATGAGTTGTTGCGAGGGCTGTTTTGCTTAAGTGCCGACTATAGGAATAGGTCGCATAGTAGTCGCGTGAATAGCAGATAGAGTGGGGGCATTTTCGCAAAAGTACCAGCGCACGCGGGCTTCCCCACCATGGGCTGTCTTCACGCGTGTGTGGGTCGCGCGGGTTGAATTCGTTTTTCATTTTTCTAGAAAATAGAAATAGTTTTATATTTTACATTCTAAGTTGAACTTTGGAAATTGATATCAGTTCATATAAATATCCAAAAATTGTGAAATAAATTCTGTTAAGTCCCTAAAAATGTTGTCTATTTGATACTATGGTTAGTTTGTACATGTATATGTTGATGCTAAGGTGTATTAAATCATTTGAAAGTGTTTAATTTTATTTAGATTAATAATTGTAGGAATTTTTGTGGCAATTTGGTAATATCTTTGGCCATGAAATTTTTATAGTAGGTTCATTAAATTATTATGTGCTCACTATAATTTTTGTAGCCTTAGAATAGGTTGAGAAATATGGTAGCTAGTACTCCTTGTTTTAGTATATATATTAAATCGGTAATAAAAATAAGGATGCCTTTAGTTGCTAAGATAAGGCTTGAAAGGTTTCATACCTGTTGAGTGGGAATAATAGGTAACTTAGCGTCTTAGTCATTAGAGTTAGCTTAGTAGCTTGGTAGATGTATTCTTATTTTAAGAGTTGTTGTTGCCGTATTACTGAGTGTTGCATCATCATTTCTTGCATGTAGGTAATGAGTTGGTAGAGTTCATGACCATGGGTGAGCTAGAGTATGAGGAGATAATCGAGGAGTATGAGGAGGAGATCCTTGTCTAGGAGGGAGCCCTAGAGCCACCAGCTACTGACTTTGCTGACACCAAGCCTGCCCCAAGGCAAGCCCCGGTGCATAATCCTTATTTTGAATAATCACTGGATATATATATGTGATGTGCATTTACGTTACAGACATTTTATGGAAACTACATGCATATATAACCACCTATGAGTCCTACTAGCATAGGTCGAGTAGCTGCTATGCTTAGGATTTTCGGTAGCATGAGTAACCTACCATTACTCACAATAGGTGATTATTATTATCACTCTTATGATAAAAAGGTGGAAGGAAAAATGGAGACCGGACAGGGATATGGTATGGGTATTGGTGTAAGAGGTTGTGTCCCATGGCCAATGGGGCATAGCTTGGTTACACTATTTTCCCTATCCGTGTCGATTAAGGACCAGTCATTGCATTGGATTCTAGTCAGGTCACAGACTTATTATCATGAGCACATATTTGTTTATGGGAGTAGGGAAGGCTCGTTGCTCTCTTGTCATGGGTTCTGGCTCTTTTCGGACCAACTAATTGGAGGTGGGGATGGTGGAGGTCTAAGCACCACACTAAGTCCGAGACTCGGGTGTGGGAGTATGGAGTCCATGTTTGGACGGGGACCTAGACCCCTTGACAGGAGAGTGATGGGTTGGTCCTGCTCTGGGGTACAAGCAGGGCATGTGTTTCAGGGTACCTAGCTAGGCATGTTGATTCATGGATCGCTGGGTAATCTGGTATGACTTGTCTACAATCTAGCACCGTAGTAAGAACTAGAAGATGAAAGATAGTGAAATGGATCTGTTTGCTTAACTCTTGCTTGAAAGTAGAATAGGTGCTTACCTAGAATGGTTAGACAATGAACTAATCATGACTGTTAGTAAGAAACATACATAATGATTCACTACTAGTATTGCTTTCCGCAAAAAGGAAACCCAACAAACCATAAAGCATATCATATCCTTTGGAGTCAGGAAATTATTCCCCCTAATCGGGTAAGTCTTGCAAGTACATTGTGTACTCAGGGTTTATTTACCCTTGTTGTAGGTGCAGCTTGAGGAGTAGCTATTGTGTGAAGGATTCTTCTTATGGGCATAGACAGATCATTGTATATTATCGATAGACGTTTATTGTAATTCCGCTGTTTAAATTCCACGCTCTGAACTTGGTACTATAATAATATATTTCTAAGAACCCTGGTTGTATGAAATGGACTAAGTACTGTAAACTCGTTCTCATTATTGGATCATGGAGGGAAAATGTGGATTATTCGAGTTCTCCCTTGGGGTGTGCTCGATGGAATCCACCCGATGTAGCTTGCTTTTAGGGTGCTTAATGTCTGGTGGAAGACGAGCGCCTCCGAGGGTGTGTCATTTCAGATGGTTCTGCCACAACTTTTGGCTAAGGAGGCCTATACTTAGGCGTTGGTGGATGAAACTGAGGCTAGGCTGCCACTAGAGCTCTAGACTAAGATGACCCTAAGGCACCTGCCTCAATAGCTCTCTTATGACCCTTTGCTACTGCATGTAAATTATTCTAGTTCTCTTAGGTTAGGGCATCACTAACAAACTCATTATATGTAGCACATCTCGAGTTGGCCATAGTTTTCATCAGTTTGGTGCCAAGGCCTCTCTTGAAGCTCTCTATTTTCTTTTGCTCTATGATGACAAACTCTGGGGCATATCTAGATAGATTGTTGAAGGCATGAATATACTCGGGAAGGGTTTTGGTCCCTTGAGTAAGTCTCATGAACTCGGTGACTTTCATGCGCATTAGCCCTAGGGGAATGTGATGTCCCCTAAAGGCTAACTTGATCTATTTCTAGGTGACATATGCATTTGTAGGTAGAGAAGACAGGAAATGGGTCCACCATATCCCTGTCGGTCCCTGTAGTTGATGGGACGCATATTTGGCCTTCAGATGCTCAGTAACCCTCAACAAATAGAACTTTTGCTCTATCGTGTTAAGCCACTCATTCACTTGGATCGGTTCTTCAGCCTTTTTGAAGATAGGAGGCTTGGTGTCCTGGAAGTCCTTGAATGAACTATGCTAATTTGGTTTTAGCCCTTGATATTGCTAGTGGGCGAGAGCAGTGTTCTATGCAATGAGGCGCAGTGTATCCTCCATTTCTCTCTGATTACCTAGAAATTGCGTGAAGAACTCATTCGCAGAAGGTGACGGTGGTGGTGGTAAGTCACCATCATTGCCACCATGGCTGGTGCCTGCCCCAGCATGAGTGTGAGTCATCTGCAAAATTGCAACCATAAGTGATTATTGGTTGATGTCAGGAGATTGCAGATGAATTATGTAATCATGCCAAACTAAAATTACTGGAGAGAATCTTAAATTCATACAATAAAACAGAGGCATAATAATTCATTCTCGCAACATAACATAACCAATTTGATCACTTATCGTACTCGCAATGCGTTAACATGCATGTCATATTTCACCATGTAAGGGTCCATGACGCCTAAGAGGGGGGTGAATTAGGCAACATAAAATTCTAACTCTTGACTATGGCCTCTTTTTCTAACCCTAGCAAAACCTATACAAAAGATAAACTATCTAAATGTGCAACTACGGTTATGCTAGTGTATTGCTATCTCTACCGCAAAAGGAGTAATGTAATCAATGTAAATGCGGAAGCTAAAGAGCAAGGTAGAGATATGCAAACTCCCATCGATGACTCCAGTATTTTTACCGAGGTATTGAGAAGCGCACATGCTTCCTCCTAGTCCTCGTTGGAGCCCCTCGCAAGGGCCGAGCTCCCGATTGGGTAACTCTATGGATAGCCTTAGGCCTTCTCCATGCACAAGTGGGTCTTCGATGTGCCTTCCGGCAAGCCTCTCCCAGATGCTCCCTGCTATTATCACTATTAAGCTTTCAGCTGAAACGCCACGGGCCTTGTTCCCTATGGTACACGGTGGCGGCCACACCACAAATGCGGTTGGTGTGATCTCGCAAGACTACAAGCCCCTCCATTGTACAACAATGGTGTGCGCAAGCACCGAGTGGTAAGAGGTATGCAGACCTCACTAAACACTAGGCCTAAACCTAGAGCAAGCGCATAATCGGTGGTCTAATCAACCTAAGCACTTCGCAAAGCACCTATGCTAATCACCTGATGAAACACTAAGCACTATCCATATGGAGATCACTAAAATGATGTATCAACACTCTTGGTATGTTTCCTCTACTCCACACTTATCATTTGGCTGGTTGGGGGTGTATTTATAAGCCGGACCGAGAAAGTAGCCGTTGGGGATGAAATCCTGCTTTTCTGTTATTGACCAAACGCTGAGGTCATCCTAATCGGACGCGTCCAGTCGTCTCCACCATTAGAGCCACGATCAACTGATTAGACGCTGCCAGCATCCGGTCACATGCCGCCAGACGCGTCCGGTCGCAATTTTGCCGCTCTGGAACCTCTCTATACTCGATCGGACGCTGTTGTCCTACGTTCACTCAATTTTGTTGTTTAGCGTCCGGTCGCTGCTGCTGCCGAGCCTCTTGATCGGAGCGACCGGTCACTGTGCTACCAGCGTCCAGTCACCTCTGTGAGCTCATTTCTTTGTGATCTTGTGTCTGGCTTGGTTCCTATCTTCGTGCTTGGACTTTGCTTGATATCTTGGATCTTCTCTTATGCTTCTAAGGTCTTGTTTAAGGTGTTGATCATCGGATCATCACGTCGCCCTCATCCAAGTCATGTCTTGCACCCTATTGAACTATAAAATAATCACTTGGAAATTCATTAGTCCAATTTGGTTGTGTTGGTCATCAAACTCCAAAATCCAAAGTAAATGGGCCTAAGGTCCATTTTCCTTACACACCAGTAAAACAGAATTGGAATTTCATCAAAGTTCAACCCATCACGGATTAACATGCAAATTACCAATGTTACACCGAAGTTATGTCATGAGTACTGAAGTTCAAACTATAAGTCTGTTACATAAATAGCAAGGATACAACTAGCGCTTCAAACTAGTCACTAAATGACTTTACTCTTCAGTGAGCTTGCTGTCGAGGTCAGAGATAGCATCATCCTCATCCTCTAGATCCACTTCTTCCTCCCAACCGTCATCTTCAACAAACATCTCAGGATCTTCTTCCTCATCAAGGAGCGGGTGCAGTTGGTTGTTAAGATAATGCACCTCATGTTGAAGATCAACCACCATGTTCTGGGTATGTGCAAGCTGCTGGCGCAAGTCCCTTTCAACTCTATCCTACTACGTGGCTAAGGCTTCAGCATTGTTTCATGCTGCTTCTACCAGGGTCGCATGGTTGTTTGTTTGGATCCACTGGCACGTAGCTATGAGCGCCTAGGCACAAGCAGTCTCCAGCTACTCCCATAGTCCTATTAGCATTGCCTGATCATCAGCTCTTGCTACTTGGGTAGCAGCTCTCTACTGATCGACCTGTTCCATCTGAGTGTGGAGATTTCCCAATGCTACATAAGCTTGATTAGTGTCCCAACGAGCCTCCCTTGCTGCCTTTTTATGCTTGTGAACATGCTTCCTCAGCTTACGATGTGCAGCTTCGGCTCTCATGAGCCTATCCATACAAGTGGTATAGGACTCTTGCCAGAAGTCCTGGGTATCCTGATGAGTATAGAACATCTTCATCATAGCAAACATTGCACTCATAGCGGGACTAGAACTATCTACTTGCTCATCCTAGTCTCAGATCAATGTATTGCGGTTGCGCTATGCCCAAACTATTGTGGATGGATCCACCCGAGGAAAAGTATCAGCGGATCTATCGATAAGCTCACCCTTGTGTTGCTGACATATCTGGCTCAACACCTCAAAAAGCAACTACCTGGGTACCTTCCCAAGGAGTTTTTCCTTTAGATTCTGTCTTCCATTCCTGCCATAGGGGTGCTTGGGTACGAGCTGGTATGGTTAGCTGCACCTCGTACCCTGGTTGTCCCTCCTAGTACACCTCACTCTAGGAATAGCGAGGCGGTTCAGTATATCCCGCATAATGTAGGACCCTTCAAAGTAGGGCAGGGGTACCAAACATTTCCAGGAAAGTCTCACTCCCAGTTGATGTTGCCATCTGTTCCAACAAAATGATGCAACTCTCATGAGAATAATGTTATAATAGAAAAGAGTTACTTAACCGAATAGAAACTTATAAGGGGAGGAATAATGCAAGTGTGTAATGAATGATTGATCATGATGCATGTACGTTTCATACGTCCTCACAAACTTATAAAAATTAAACTTCTAACGACATACATGGTGGCATACATGCGTTCTCTCATATATAACATAGCTAGTCAGGCTACACATTTCACTGTTAGTGTACCTGCACAAGAATTTCATTTTAGCCCAACCCCATAAGTATATATGCAGAAATAAAAATCTGGGCTCTAGGTTGCGAGCTAAATACTTCCATATATATACCCATATATATACTTCTGTATCAAAGCTACCCAAAAGTAAATGCGTCCCATATATACATATAAATATGCATATACAGTCATATCAAAGCTAACCCATAATTAAATACCTCTGTATATGTATGAGACATGTATATACTTTAGTATCAAAGCTAACTCTCACCATTAGACCGCACGCTCACATCCTGTGGTCATGCCACTATGATGATGGGTGGCATCTTACCTTGGGCGTAGAGGCATTTGATCCATATATTACCACTCAAGTGAATGGCATCCATACAATAGCACGCCGTATGGACGACGAAAATAAAAACCCCTAAGTTAGTACTTAATTAGCCACCTAAAATCCTTAACTGGGCATGAGGAAAGTGATCACTGGCACACTTTAGATTCAAACTTTAGGTTTAGGTTTAAACACCTATATATATATATATCAGTTGCTAAAAACTGGTTTTGGAAACAAAAACCTTTGTTTTAAATATATATGTGGCAATTAATGTTGAATCTTGCTCTGATACCAGCTATAGTAGAATCATCCAATTTATAAGAGCACAAGTACAATAGCAGCCCGCAAGTGGTCGCACTGTCATACTCGAGCCCATATAAACCCGGTAGTCCATCGAGTACCACGAAGGGTCTCAATTCAACCAACATACAACCAAGATCGTACATAATTAAACATACATGTCATATATTACATTAAGTTCACAAATACAGTTCCATACATCAAAGTATGATTAAAAGCTATTACAAACCATGTTCAAATAAAGTAGTAGCAGAAGCAAATAAAGTTCGAAACCAACATCTCACATCATTGTTCAAAATACTGTGTTAGCTTAGGATCACAAGCACAAAAGCATAATAGAGGGATTAATGAGAGATGCCTTGCCTAGGGCCCTACTCATCTAAAGTGGGACAGAAGCAGTTCTTATAGTAGCCTTGATACATCGTACTATCTGCAACAATGGGAAATAAACCCTGAGTACAAGAAGGTACTCAGCTAGACTTACCCGTCATAAACCAAAAATAAAGTGACACCAAGGATCATGCAAGGCTTTATAAGTGGAGCTAGTTTGACAATATTTTGCATAAAAAGCTTACCAATTCAAGTATATAGTTATAATTTGGTCATCAAGTTAATTATAGCTATTCATCTCTAGATTAGCAACTAACCTATGCCAAACATGTGATATATCATTTAGTAGCATAACAATAATAACCATAGCCGGTGTAGTAATTCCATGTTCTTCATAACCATCATTCCATAATTCAGTTACTATGATGTTGGAGCTAGCCAAGTTTCTCACTGTCCGGGAGAGACAGTGATTCGAATCGATTTCAACCAGCTGGGAATTATTCCTAACACAAATCCAGATATACCTGTGCCAAGGTAGTCTTAGGTCACCTTTAGTACAACTCAGGTCAACATTTTGTGGGTTCGATCAGCGCCGCACAATCAGGGCCGACCAGCTGCCAGGATGATCAGGACTACCCCGCCCTTGGGCACATGTCTAGCTCCCCGCACATCCTTACTACCATCCAAAGTACGCACTCTTACAGAATGGGGCTCAGCCTGAGTTGACCTACTCAGCTTCATGGTAGGAATGAGTTATTCGGCCAGCTAAGTGAGAGGCATGCATTCAATCTCGACAAAAGTTTCAACAATGGTACGATCCTTGATCGGCATAGACGAAATTACATGAGTCAACCTATGCATAGACTCCATCCGGCCTCCAATTACATTACCCCATGGTTCTTTTCCATGATACCAAATATAGCCAACCATGCTTCGGTATCCACCTATATCTCACATGTGACAGGAAATCACCCGACTTCTACTGGTCTAAGCATGGCTAAGCATATATTCAATCTTGGACCTACACAGGGTTAAAGGTATATATATCTAGACAAGGTAGTTCTATACATCAAATGTTTCCAATCAACTCTTATCACCTAATGCATCAAACATAAAAGGACTCAAGTGATATTTTGAAAAACATGGGAGACTTAGAATGCTCTAGAGCTTGCCTTTGATAAAAGAAGCTGGCCTGTGGTTTGGGCACCCGGGTAAGTCTTCAAGAGTTTGCTCCTCTCCTTCTGGACCTATGGCCTAAGGTGCCTCCTATTGTTCCTCCAGCTCTTCATCAAATTCTAATAGAGTTACCCCCTCAGATGATCCTATATGTATGAGTAGGAAATAAGATATCATGGATGCATATATAATGACATGTATAACATGATATGATGTGATGAATGCATCCTCATAAGTGTTATCAGTAGCATTGCATCAAAGTGATAACAAGTTACATTTTCTTTTACTGAGTAGGTGCATATCTCTTCTCTAGTAACTTAAACAAACACTTACGTAAACCATTTCCTGGACTACAAGACAACAGCCACTTCTTTTGACCATAATTGGAGTTATACACATTAAAATAATATGGTTATGGATATTCTAGAAATCTTATGAAATTTCCTACAACTTTATTTTAATCATCTTAATGTGATTCAGCAGTGATCTAGGTCAAACAATTCAATCTTTCAGATCTATCTAGAGGACAAGTATTTCTGATAGCAGAGTTCTAACAGCTATAATTCTTAAATCATAAGGCCTAAGACTATGAAAATTTAACACAAGGTAGATAAGTAAGTTATCTATAACTTTGTTATTAACCATCTTTACAGAAAAGATAATTATCATCATGCAATCATCACCATAACAGAAACTACACATGCAGTCATCTAGTTGAATTATAAAGCAATAATGAACTAGTTGCCTATAAACAAATACTTTTAAGCCTCACTAATAGTATCAACAGATTATATGCATCACACACACCACAAAAAACATCATGGTTAAGCCTAACTAATTTATTTATATCCATTTATTAATATTTCCTTAGATAATATGGTGATTTACAGAGTAAATATTTCCATTGCTTAATAAATTCCGAGAAAATTATAGTAGGCTACACATGAACCTAATAGCCTACTGTACAAATTTCATGCCACTAGGACAAGTATAGCTACCTCTAAAAAAATGACAAGTTACATATACTTATTTGAGCAAAAATAGTTTAGCATAGTGAAAAGTGTCAAGCAACAGATTTAATATTTTTCTTACTTTCCACCTAGCATGAGAATATTGTGTAAAAAATTGTATGATTATATGTTATGTATTTTTACTCCAATTAATTTCACTAGAATCTAGCAATTAATTAAGATTAAATAGGAAGACCATATTACAAGTATGTTTACTATAGGTTTTAAATTTTTCCTAGCTAGAGCATGTCAACTTAAGACCAACAAAATTGGAATCACAATTGTATCACTTTCCTAGCTCAAGTTATGTTTACAAGATATAAACTACTTTAAAAGCACTTATCTTGCTCAATTTAATTCTTCGAGAAAAATACCCTAAGCACTAGATTTCATATTTTTATCAAATAGTACACTTCAAGATGAATCTAATAAAATTTGGTTCACACCATTTGGATACTCCTAGCTCCATATATGAATTTTTGAAGTTTGTATTCAAATAAGTGAAATTAATTCAAAAACCAACTAAACCCTAAATGCTATGTACACCCGGTCTACTACACCCACGTTGGCTGACAGCGGGGGCCTGTAGGTCAACCTGGCCCCATGCGCTAGTGAGACCAAGGCAAAGGCAGCGATTGACCGGCAAAAAGCTCGCCGACGGTAGTGTCACCCCTGACATGTTCCCCAACCCATTTCGCATCTATAGGTGCCCTTGGTTGGCTCAGAGGCTCACCGGAGCTAGCTTGACGGTGGCCATGGTGGGCGGTAGCACTAAGCTTTGGTGGGCTCGTCGTCTTCGGAGACAGCAAGCCAAGGTGAGCACTGTTGTGGCTTTAGGGCTACCTATTGAAGACCTAGGGTTAGGTGAGGGTGACGGTGGAGCGGTAGTGAAGCTTGGCCGCGTGGATGGCATTGTGGTGGCGAGTAGCCATGTTCCATCGCCGATGACCTAGCGTTGGCTCGACGGCTAGTGACATGAGTTAGATGTGACCCTAGGCTAACCCTAATGAGAGAAAAGCATCAGTGAGATGGCTTGGTGGAGAACGGCCACGGCGAGCGTGAACTCGGCGGTGCTCCGGTGATGTCCATGGCGACGGCGACGTGAACTATGACCTCACTTGAGCTCGGTTGGTGGTAAGGGTGAGTCAGCTGGGTGGAGCTGGGTGTAGCAGAGCTATGGGTGTGAGGAATCAAACAATGGCATGGCGGTGGTGGCGTGCAAGCTTGGTGGAGCTCGGCGGCGATGATGGCGACGCTGCGGTTTCGCTCGGGCGCGGCGAGAGCGAAAGCGAGGCGAGGTAGAGAGAATGAGCATGAGTGAGAGAGCGAGCGCGATGTGGCTTCTACTTTTGCCTACTCTGGCCTGACTAGTGGGGTGATCGCTGGTAGACGACCACCATGTGGCAGACGTGGCCTGGCGTAGTCAGCCACAACACCGGCTGATTCAAATCGGCTAAGTGTCGATTCAGTCGGTCTGATAGCGCTACTTTGAGCTCCTAAATCTCCTAATCTATGGTGATTTAGTAAAAACTTCTTTAATAGAAATTGTAGAGCTATGTGAGTACTATGACTTTGCTTTAATGATCATGGTCTAATTTGAACTGGTTTTCAAACTACATTGCTCCAAAGTGTGCTACTGGAAACTTGTGAGCTCTATTTGACCATGTTAGACACTGAATTAGCTCATGACCCTTAAATAAAGTTTGTTACCCATGATGTGAACTACAACTTTTATATAGGTCACATAGCCATGAAAACATTCTAAGTTATTGTTCAACTTTGGTCAAACTAGCATCATGTAAAAGGCATTTCAAAATAAACCAACACTTAGAAGCAAAATTGGCTCAAGTCATGAATATAAACATTATTCCAAATATCATTCTAGATGTGTCTAAGTTATTTTGGTGATCTCACAACCATCTCATGCATTGGTCACATATGATCACAAGCATAATTAAGTATATGAGCAACATCACATATGATAAAGAGAAGGTAAATGAAATGAAACTTCATATGCTCATGCTCATGAATGCTTGGATGATGCTTGTGCTCATGAAATGCAAATGCCACATAGGTAAGGAGTGTAACACCCTAGGTGTTAGTCACGAGTTAAGCAGCAAAATTGCACTTAAGTAGGATTTGTCAAGCAATGATCATGATCTCTAGTTCATAATCTTGAAAGTGGTGATGGTAGTGTTGAGGTCAAACCTATGAAAATGAGCCCCAACTTAAACTTAGACAATACACTTTGCTTACATGTGAACCCTTGTTAAGATTATGCATGAGGAATGTTAAACATGCTTATTTCATGTACATTACATCCACATACATCCATAATGAACTTTGGAAAAGTTTTATGAAATTTGGAATCAAGAAGTCACATGAAATGACAAGTTATGTCCTTTCTTGAATTGCTCCATCAAGTGAATGGAAACATGGGACATCGGTCCAACCTTGCACCCTTGCTCAAACAACTCTAATTAAACTCATGAACAAAAGTTATGAAGGGTCTATGTTGAGCAAATGTCTAGAAAATGCTTCAATGGATCAAAAAGGATAATTTAAGCTTTATCATGATGCTATTTTGACCAAGATGAAACCTTGATTTTGGGACTAGATATGAAGTTTGACCTTAAATAAATGTTGAAGTTTAAGTGGAGTGCTACACACTTTATTTTTTGACTAAGACCTGATTCAACTTATAAGTGGCTCAAACAGTGGCCTCAATTTTGAATGCAGTGCTATTTTGGTTTCACCATAATTTTTCTAAGACCCTAAACAGCAGAATTAAGTTGACATGTTCCTAGCAATTTCCCGTTCAAATTCATATCACAACTCAACCGGATTCCTTAATACAAGTTGAACTACACTTTGTGGATGAAACAACAGAACAAGTCTCACTAGATTTGGAGCTCGCTTGGACCTTCAAAATCAATTCCCAAAACTACTCATTCATGATATTCGTGGACTTTGATTGATTATCTGAACTCCGAATTTTAGTTTCATATACACTACTTTGGGAATTTATATCTTGCAAAGCAAGAGTTAGACCTTGATATTTAAAGCAAAGTTGAGGTCTAAGTTGTGTTCTACAAACTTTGTTTTTGGAGCAAGAGCCAAATCAGATTGGAAATAAGTCAAACATGGGTCTCAAGTTAGAATATGTTGCTGTTTTCTTTCTCTAAAATATTCCAAGTCCAAGATTTCAGTGGCGATGATGATTGGCATTGCGTGTTCTCGAGTTTTCGGTAAGCAACTGGACTTGATCCCAAAATAAAAGTTGTACTATATGGGTTGGAGAAGAGAATATAAAAAGTTGGACTAAGTTTGACTCCGTTTAGGTCTTCAATCTTGGGTTTACTTAATCGCTATCAACACACTAACACTATCACTTTGGGGCTTAATTAGATACTAACCTAATGCCCTAATGGCCAGTTACCATTAAGGAAAGTTGGAGAGGACTCAAAGAGAAACAACTTTGATTCAAGCATCCAGGACCAAATATGCACGGAAGATGCAGAATTTGATCCCAAAGTTGGACACTTCGTTGCTCGCCACATGGTTAGGGAAATGTCCATGTATCCTCCATGCGCTGGCTATGCCCCCCCATGGCCGATGCATGCCTCTTGCCCCTCCACATGCCCGATGTCCCTCTGCCGGCTATCCCATTCGCGCTCGCCTCTCTCCACTCCCTCTGGCTCACTCTTTGCTCTCCCTCGACTCTGCTAGAGCGCGAATGCCGAGGTCCACCATGGCCACTGTGGAAGCTCCATGTCCACCACTCATTCCTTCACTGCCGCTCATCGCGTAGCCTACCATCACCATCGAACCCTCCTTGACCCTTCCTAAACCCTACCGCACCACGACTCCCCCTTTCCCAGTCCTGTCTACCACCAGCTGGCTCCACCGACAGAGCAACCATGAGCAGCGCCGCCGGTATGCATAACCCAGCCTCTATGAGCCACCTCCAGCGAAGTCGCTTCCACCCATGGATGTGTGTGGGCCTAGGGCTGCTACGCCGCCCTTTCATCGCCGTCGGTAGGCCTCCGGTCGGCCGGCCTCGACATCCACCTCTGCTCGGCTTGATTTGAAGAAGAAGAGGGACCGCGCGCGGAAATAGAAGGTTTTCTAGGGGTTAAGTGAAGAACATGTGACTCACATGAATAGTATAGGTTGTTCTATGGATAAATTAAGGAAATCTGTAGGGACCCCAGTGCAAAAGTGTTGTGCCTTTTCTTTTTCCTTATATCATATAATCGGCTAAATTTGAAAATTCATAGTAATTCATAAAAAATCATCAAATAGCAAATCAATATGTTTTGGAATCCTTGTGAGTAGATCTACGTAGCAGAGTCAAAGTATGACATGATTTAGTGGAAAGTTTTTGCTGTAAAAATCCCTCTATGAAAATTTGGGTTTTGTAGGAATAAATTCTTATCTAATGTTGTGTTGCTCCAATTGCTATGAAATTTTTATGGTAGGCCATTGATCTCATATGTATGTTGTGGTAACACTTTTAGGTTTATTGGTGCATGTGTGACTGAGTTATTGATTTAACTTGATTAGTGCCTGATAAATGGTTTTAAATAAGTTATAATTTTTAAGAAGGTGTAAAAATGGAAAATGTTGTTCCACTACCTTTATATGATGTGGTACTACCATAATAACATATAATATGGCCAGACATTTGCAAAAACTATTGAATTTCATATTTATCTTGTTTTTACATGTTTATTGATAATTAAGATTTGTCTTTTTCATAGTAATTAAATTATAAAACCTGAGCATGTGAAATTTGTACATTAGTCATGTTTTGTTATCATATATCTCTCATAAAAATTTGAGATCAAAATGAGATGTTTACAATTTCACCTATAATTAATATATAGGTTTTTATATATGGAAAAGCTAATGAAAGTTTGTTAGCAGATACTTGTGTTTATGCCAAGTAATACTTATAATAATTGATGCTAGGTAATGTAATTGCTTGGTTATGGTTAGGTGTTTCATGGAGCTGCATACATAGCAACAAAATGTTAATTGTTAACAACATAAATGGTAAATGCATATAGTTGTATCTCTGTTGTTATGGCTGCATGTACAGTTCTGTGGTGGTGATATTTTCATGATGCAAATGATATTTTATGTAGATATATTGAATACAAAAGTTGTATATAATTTCCTTATATTGCTTGTCCTAAAATTTCATGATTTTAGGTCTGCTGGTTTAGGAGTTATAGATTTTACAATTTTGCTGTCAGCTTTTGCATGTCCTCTAAATAGATCTGGATGATTGTATTGTTTGACTTATTTAAGCATGGAATTATGCCTTGGTGATAATAGGAGATTTCAATTAATTTTTATAGGCTTTCCAAATTGTTAAACATCACACCTTTTGGTGGCCTAAATCTCTAGATATGGCTGTCACAAGTTTAATGTCAGAATTTATCCAAATCTATACAGAGATGCCTTCATTGTGTTGTTTGGCCTTGTTGGCTGTGAAATCATCTTCAGATGATAATAAGAAAGTTATAGATAACTTAATAAGATTTCCATAAAGTTAAGGATCATGTTTGTTGGATGATTAGAACTCCAGTTATTCATTTCTAAAGTTCATGTTAGTTTTCTATCCTAGTTTGTGTAGATCTGCTTGTTAGTGCTTTTCAACCTTGTTAACTTTTGAATCAACTCTAGGCATAAATATCAAAGTTGTAGACAATTTCCTATGCTTTCCAAAAAGTTTATAATCACCTTTGTTTGATGCTTATAACTCCAGTTATGGTTGAAACAAGTGCCTTATGTGTTGCTGTCCAGATTCTGGGCATGTGCTAAGTTGATTGCCTTAGCTTGCTCTTGTTTTGGCTAAACGTGTTAGTTAGTTCTTGATTTATAAATACTTGATGTGACTGAACTTGAGTTGACTAGCATGCCATGCTTGATGTGCTTTCCATCTCTATGTTATACTTGATGTAAATAACTTGCTCTCTAGGTGCTCATGTCATGTGGTGTAACATGGAGCTTGTTTTGAATACTTTTACATGATACATCCCATGTTACCATTCTTCGTATTCATGCACTTGCATCTAATTTAGGTACGCTAGATGAACCATGTGGGGAACCGAAGGATGTGATGTTGGTGGATAAGTTCCGAAGATGGTATGTTGGTGGATGGATCTAGAAGAAGGAAGGACCTTGAGAATTCATACCTGAACTAGAAATGCTCACCCAAGCAAGTGTCATCTAACAAACACTGACCTTGTGTTGGATTCTAGGCAAGCCCTAGAGCATTTTAAGTCTCCTACCCTCTCTTTTTATAAATGCACATGATTATAACTTTTGTATGATACATTAGGTGATAGGAGTTGAATGAAACCGTTGGTGCATAATTCCTACCTTGTCCACTATAGATAATACCTGAACCCTTACTAGTATGAGTTAGACGTTCTATGCTTAGCCATGCTTAGACCAGTAGAAGTGGGTGATTTCCTATCACCTGCAATATAGGTGGATACCTGGTCACGGTTGGCTATATTTGCTATCGTGGAAAATAACCATCTGGTGATTGAGAGGCAGCATGGCATGGAGGTCTTGCGTGTAGGATTTTATCCCGTTTGTGTCGGCTAAGGACCGCATTGTTGTGGGCCCTCATGTCATTTTGAACATAGCCTCTCACTTAGCTGGTCGAATAACTCATTTCGACCGCAAAGCCGAGTAGCTCAACTCGGGCCAGGCCTCGTTCTGTCAAAGTGCGCACATTGGAGGTAGTAAGGATGTCCGGGCAGCCGAATGTGAGTCCAAGGGCAAGCCGGGCCTGAACGTCCTGGTAGCTGGTTAGTCCCTAAGTGTGCGACGCTGATCGAACTCGCAACATGTGCACCTGAGTTATATCAAAGGTGACCTAAGGCTACCTTGGCGTAGGTATGCCTGGGTTTGTGTTAGGAATACTACCCAGCTAGCTGTAATCGATTCGAATCGCTGTCTCTCCTAGATAGTGAGAAACTTGACTGAGCCCCCTCATCATAGTAACACTGGATGGAATATGATGGTTTTGATGATTATATGATAAACCGGATATGGTTACTATTGTGATGCTTATTAATCAAGTGATTGCTCTAGAATAGGTGCAAAGTTAGTCCTAATAAGCTTCACTAAACTTGATGCTAAAACTTGACTAAATGACTAAAAATAAGGACTCATGATAGTAATGCTCTTTTGCAAAGTTATGCTATCCAACCAGCTCCACGAAATAAGCCTTGCATATCCTTGAGAGTCTTATTATTTCTCTCACGTCGGGTAAGTCTAGCTAAGTACATTTGAGTACTCAGGGTTTATCCCACCATGTTGTAGGTGAAGTTCTCAGCCTGCTGAAGATGGTGGCTAACCGCCGGTGGGCTCGGCGACTCTATATAGTGTTATCATCTATATGCTTTTGTTAGAGGATGTCACTTATGCTAGCAATGTATTTGAAACTTATATTATTGTGATCATTTGAAAGCTAGGTTGTCTTCACTAATTGGTTTTGAAACCCAAACTTGTACTATTATTGTGAACTCATTTGTAATACTATTTCCACTGCAACTCCATGTATGTGATGTGTATTTGCTTAATCTATTACGGTCTTGGTTGTGATGTGGATTTACCGAGGTCCTTCATGACATTCGGTTGACTACCGGGTTTATATAAGTGAAAGTATGTGCACGTCAATGTGTTAAATGGGGACAGTCATACTTCATATTGTATAAATTGGGCAGTTTTATCACAGGGAGAAAGCTAGAGCATACTTGTGATACATATATTGTAAAGTCAAACAATGGATCCAAAGAGAGTTGTGTCATACAATTAAATCAAGATGTGCATGTGTGTGGAATATGGTGGATATAAATATGGTGGCTAGCCTAATTCTACTATGCTCCTTGAAAACATATCTCTCATTTGGAACTTGAAAACATTTGCTAGAGAGTAGGGCCTATCTTATTCATCATTGATTCATTTTTTCAGGCGGGCATCTATGTACCCATTGTTTTAATATCTCGGACACTTGTCTATTTTTTCTCAATTCTTCTTTTCTCTTTTTTTATGAATAACTTTTGCATAGCCCCATGCCTCTTTTCTGTAACAAAACTTTTGAGAGATAACAACAAGAACTTGGAGCATTTATTTGATGGAAAATCTATTTTGGCATTTTCTCCCAGTGTAGGAGTAAAACATTTTTGGGTGGATCTAGATGGAATGCATATTTTTACACCTACCCCAAGTGTAGGAGTAGTGCATATGTAGGTGGTGTGTACATGATCTTGATTTTAAAAGCATGAAAAAACTCTCATAAGGTATCAACAAAGCTTGACCAAACACAATGCAATGCAAGCATCATGAATGAGTGGAAGTTTTCCTAGTCTAGATATCATATTTGGCTCTAGTAGGAATTCAAGCTTTGTCATATAGGATCTCATCATGTTACATTTTTATGTTTTTTTAAAAGATAAATTATCAATATTCAAGTGTCACTTGGAACAAGATAAATAGTAGCTCAGACCTTGTCATATCATATCCGTCAATTACCTAGATTTAGATCAAGCATATGTTACCCATGAGTTTCAAGTTCAGAGCAAATTCTCATGTCATATCAATTTCATCTAAAACTTGGGAGAATTCAAGGCTCAAAACTAGGTACTTGAAAGGAATTATAATAGAGCAACTATTCATCATTTCCATCATGTGAGATCATCTTCAAGTTTTTTTGCTCACACTACAATAAAATATATATAAGTATTTTTTTTATTATGCATTTTTTATAGAAAACTTGAAAAATAAACTAAAGAAAATAATAAAATGCTAGGAAGAGAAAACTTACCTTTGGTGGATGGGGGCCCCTCCCACAAGCTAGGTATTGCTATGGTCTCTCATAAAGGCGGGTCGATGTGGAGACCCTGGAACAAGTATCGCCAATGCTCGTTTTCCTGCTCCTGGTGTTGCTGGATGGCGGTGAGGTGTTTTTTGGCCTCCGCTTGCCACTGAGTGTGTTGGTGAAGTTGGTTCTCGATGTTATGCTAGTTCTCTACGATGGTGGTGAGCCTATTGTCGAGGTAGGGGCGCTCGATCAGCTGCTCATGATAGCCCATAGGCTGGTCATAGTAGCCATAGGCAGAGAAGGACATATGTCTTTCCTGATGGCCACTGGAGACCTTCTCATATGGTTGTTGCTGGTAGTAGTCAAAGTTGCCATCCTACCATTGCGCACTTGAGCCCTAATGCCAGGAGCTCTCAGTGTGCTAAGGAGCGGGCTGCTCCTAACCAGCATGCTCGAGCTAGTGAATATGGGAAAATTCCCACCTAGCAAGCTTGGGCTGGTACATGAGGGAAGATCCTGGCTGGTTCTAGTCCACATAGCTGGTGAAGGTAGGTCCTTTGGGAATGGAATCGTTACCATGGTATCAAGGCAGCGGGTTGCGTGTGAGTCTCGCAAAGGCGCTTTAGCGAGGCGCTGCTTCGTTTTTCTTCAAATCAAAGACAAAAGACTGCATCACATACAAACCAAGGGTTTGGTCTGGTAACAGAATTTTGTTTGTATAGTCCATATACATCATGACAAGTTTCTCATTTTTACCCTTTTTAACATGTGAGCTTGGTTAACATATTCATAATTGATAAGGCAACGGGGAATGTCATTGATGTAAGCAACAGAAGCATTTTCTAATGGACCCAAATTTTTAGCTATGTGGGTGACCAAATAAGTACACCCAACATCACCCTTAAGATCAAGAATTTCTTTCCATTATTTCATCATAAACTGGATGGTGAAACCTTTCTTCTTTTGACCATAGCATAGAGTAGTTTAAGTTCATCATTCCTAACGGTGTGAAAGTCATTCCTAGGAAAAAGAGAAAAACCTAGCCATTTATGCATGAATCACAAAGTAGGGTGATGAATTTCATTGGTACGGGGACGGTAACAAGTAAGTTCTGTAGATATTTCCCTCCAAAATTTCATTCTATCAAAGTCTTGTATAGCAGTGTCCACATCAATCACACATTGTGCATGAAATCCTAGAAGTTCACTAAATTGTTTCCATGGGATAGAAAAATCTTTTTCAAAAAGTCTAAATGATACTTCTGAATAAGTGGATTTCAAGGTGCATAAAAATTCAGCAGTCAAAAGCTTAGACCCTAGCTCATTAATTTCCCAAACATCCTCCCATCCTACAGCCTTAAAAATGAGTTCAAATTCAGTGTTCATACTGGTGGCTTGCAGTAGGGCTGGATCATAGGCGGGGGTAAGGACAAACCTTTGGGTCTTTAGCTTCTTTTAGATGTCCTTCTTCATACCATCCCAGAGCTTGAGTTGCTTCTCTTCCAAGAGAATGTTTCTCTTCGCGGGGGCTGAATGGGACGATGCTCCGGTAGCAGGAGATGGAGGATCAACCTCCATGTTGGTGCTTGCCAGGGACGACGAACTTCATATTGAGCGGAACGACACCGCACGCTTGAGCTTTCCGATGATCTTGCTCATTTTCCTGCAAAATAGACAAAAGGTAACACAACTCATGGAATAGGATAAGGAAAATAAAAATGTTAGCGGTTAGCCATCCAAAAGTCAGTCGTCTAGAGGGTTAGTCATCCAAGATTGCCTAAAGAATTTTTCTAATCAATATTTTGGCATGACTTCCACCCTAATTCTTTTTAATTTCCTCTCTTAATTTGGACAACACTACCACCCTTAAACCCTCTCTTTCTTGCTCAAATTTTAGCAGCACCTCTCTCTCTCTCTCTTACTCAAAATTTTAGCAGCACTTTCAACTTTCTCTTACTCCAAATCTACTTCTACCAAGAGAATTTTCAACTACGAAATTGAGAAATCAAATTTTGAACTTGAGGCTAGTTTTGCAATGGAGATTGATGAGTGAAGCAGTCAGGAGGGTGGCTATTTATAGATGGGAGAGCAGCAGACTGGCATGGTGGCCAAATGGCCTCATCCTCCTCCAGATATTTCTTTGCTTCGTGGTTAAGAGAGTTGAGTGCTCCTTTCGGTGGAAGTGGATCCTGGATAGTGCAGGGTGAAGGAGAGTGGAAACGTTGGAGATATGGAGGTGTTAATGGAGGTTGAGTGGAGATCGAGGTGATGGGTAGTGGTTAAGTGGGTCCCATGTGTCTCCCGTATTTCTACCATATACACACACATATAAATGCAAAAAATATATTTTATGATACTATGAAATATAAGAAGATGAATGATGGTATTTTTAAATTTTTACGCCTCCATGGTAAATATTTCTCATGGGTTTTTACGCTCCGTACAAATTATTCACATGGGTCTTGAATTTTTATAATGCCATGATGAGTATTTTTATTTTATTTTTCTAATGCAGGTGTTAAAAAGTAAATATGCCAAAGAAAAATATTATGCAAAAAATAATTATAGATAACTACGGAGTTACCTTCCGATGAGGGTTTGGTATTTTAAGTCCACCGAACCAGACTTCTCCATTTGGGTTTATTCTTCAGGTGCGTCAGTAGGTCCCGGAGATGGAGACCCTGGTACTTTCTTGTCACACCATTCCAAATTGGAGCATTGTTCTGGTCTTGGCTTGAAGGCGAATCGCTCTTCCTTGCCATTGATATAGAATTTGATTTCTCCGGCTCCGACATCAATGTGCACATTTGTAGTACTCAGGAAGGGTCTCCCAAGTATGAGAGGTGTCTCCCAAGTATGAGAGGTGTCTTCATGTCCTCCTGCATATCAAGTACTACAAAATCAATAGGAACAAAGAAGTTTCATATTTTTACCGGGGTATTCTCAGCGATTCTTGTAGGGTCGCGGACCGATTGGTCGGCTAGTTATAAACACATCGATGTTGGTGTAAGTGTTGAGTAGTTGAGCTTATCAAAGATCTTCTTGGGCATGACACTAACGCTTGCTCCTAGATCGCATAATGCATTCTCAAAGTTCTAGCTTATGATCGAACAATCGATAGTGGGACACCTTGGATCCTTCTTCTTGACAGGTGATGTATTTAGGATGATCGCACTACACTCCTCTATCAACTTGATTACTTCTATGGTGGGTAGTGGTCTTTTGTTGTTGAGGATGTCTCTGAGGTACTTCGCATAGGTGGGAACCTGTATGGCATCTAGTAGAGGAATATTGATATATAATTTTTGAATTACCTCTACAAACTTACCAAATTGCTCATCCATTTTGGCTTTTCAATTTCTACGTGGAAACGGTAGGAACATAGTGTCATAAAAATCTTGTTGTAATTCTCGCTCTTGAGATACAACTTCTTTAACTTCATCATTTCTCTTCTCCTCTTCCTGCATTACCACTTGTGTTTTACCTGTCCTTGTCAAATAAAGCGGATCATGAGTAGACTTGACACCTCTTGTGGTTATAGCGTTGACCTTTTCAAGGTTAGTAGCAAAAGGCAGAGTAGCGGTCAACTAGGCCATTTGGGATTCTATCTTTTTATTATAGCTAAGTTAGTCTTTTATGGTAGAAGAAAAACTCTCCATTTTAGTATTTATATTTTCTAGGACCTTATCATTAAAAGCAAGCTTTATAGAAATATTATCATTAATCCTAGCTTGTTCTAAGATTAAGTCGCTTAAGGATGGTTGCTTGGAATTAAAAGAATTATAATTGTTACCTGGGTACTTACCTTGGTAAGTTGACCGTTGTTGTTGATTTCATCCTTGTCTCTATTGTTGTGAACCTAAATTGTTGCCAATGATGTTTACATCCTCTTGATAGTTAGTGAATTCAACCCCCAAATATTCTCCACATGTGTTTTGAGCATTGAAAACATCTTGAATGGCCTGACGATCTCTCTTGTAATTGGCTCGTTGTTCGAGCCAATTCAATAGTACATCCATTTTGGTTGACAGTGCACACACCTCTTCTGGTACTTCTTCTCTCTTATTGCATGATTGGATGTTGTATGATGAACATCCTTGGTTAGAGGCTATCTTCTCCATAAGAGTTTTAGCTTTTGCAAGGGTAAGTGACATAAATGATCCTCCAGTAGTGGCATTGAGTTGTTCATGAGATTTCTAAGCTAATCCATGGTAGAAACTTTGAATGAGCAACCAATCTTCCATTCCATGCTGAGGACAATCTAAAATATATTCTTTGAAATGTTCCCATGCTTCTAGAATGGTCTCTCCCTTCTACTATTGAAAGTTGGAAATCTTTCCTTTTAAGGCATTGGTCTTGCCCACTGGAAAAAACTTTTCTAGGAAGGCCTTTGAACACTTTGCCCATGTATTGATGTTGTCTTTGTTGGTGTAGAACCATCGCTTCGCTCTTCCCAATAGTGAGAATGGGAACAAGCGAAGTAGTATGGTGTCTTGAGCAACATCCTTGATGATGACTGTGCTACTAATTTCTACGAAATTCTAAAGATGAGCACTAGCATCTTCATGCGCCTTTCCACTGAATGGGGTAGCTTGCGCCATGTTGATGAGGCTTCTATTGAGCTCGAACTCAAGGTTGTTGGTTTTGAGCGTTGGTCCAATGTGAATGTTCTCGGTGCTCGAAGCAGAGAACTCACATAGAGTTTTGTCAGCCATAGCTCAAAAACTGGTGTTGAGCTTCCTGTTGATTAGGTTGATTCTGATTGGAAGTTGTCGGTGAATCACAACCAATTCTGCAATACCCTGTATAGAATATGAATAGTGACAAACAAGGGTAAACCTACTAAAGCAAGGTTGTTATGGTTTTATCAATAAGTATTTATTTGATCAATTCTGTATGGCCATGTGCCCCTCCCTAGCAACGGTGCCAGAAATGCTTATTGACATTTCTTAGTATCACTCTTTACTAAGTTGTCATCCCTAGTATAATGCCATAAATGTGTGGTTAGTAATTATTAATGACACTTGTAAACTCAGAGAAAATTATATATGTTAAAGTAAAGTATCCGCAAGCGCACAGATAATATACCATTATAGCATTTCACCTAGGAGTATACGGAGTATTATTATTTATATTTTATCCACAGGGAGGAGCTATGAGACTGTTGGCAAAGAGATATTGACAAATATATATACTTATGATAAAACTACTCTCATGCTATGGTAGGGGTAAGTTAAATGATAAATAAATGATAAGTATGAAGCATTGATAACAATTCTAGAGATAGAAATAGAGGCTCATAAAATATAGTATGGCTAGGCAGGAGATTCGGTAAGAGCAAAAGATTCCTAAGTCATTTTTTATTTACTAAGTCTTTTGTACACCCAAGTATATACACTCTCATCTATAGCATAATTAACTTTGGATCTATGCATAAGGAGCATTACTAAGGAAGATCGAGAACAGAGCTTGTCTCCCTTCGCAACCATGTTCAACTTGCTCTACAAACGGGGAGTGGACTACAAAGGACTCAACAGGAGTGTCACATCCACGATCTACCACATGACCTAGAGTGCAAAATGCATCCACAGGTAAATAATATCTAAGCACCATGCTTACATAATGTCGACCACTTAACCCACGCGCGTCTTGGGCTAAGCACTTTACGAACATATGCATAACTCATTATCAATCACAACTATATCAAGTATATAACTAGAGAAAACTTGGAACATAATAAATACAACATAATATTTAAGTAGCACAAAGTCATAAATAAAGAGATACAATGGCTATACCAGTCTCTAGATGGTAGATCCAGAATCCTAAGCAATAGCCCACACTCTACTTGAACCTTGCTAGCTAGCCTATACTAGAAACTTGAAGAATTGGAGCTCTATTCTCTTCTCTCTAGAAACCCTAATTCCTGGTCTGGTCTTGACTTATGGCAGCATGCTCTAGAGGGGGGCAGGGGCTGGTTATATAGGCTGGAGCATCAATCCTAAGCCCTCGGATCAAACTGACTTGAATAAACGGCGTAGATGCAATCCTTAAGGCAGTGGAGAACCGACATAACAACGGGGGGCTAATAGGTGGGACCAGAGGGCCGACCAGCCCCACCTATCATCCTCTGCAGGTCTACTTCGGTGGTGTGGCTTATGGTGTCCTCTAGAACCTTCTAGAGTAGTTTTCGCTATGGATAAGCACAATTTTATTTGACGTTTTGGTCCTCCTTGATGGTTTTCTGAATAACTCCTGTAGAAAATACAGATTCACCAAAACTCATGGAAATTGTTGGTGATCATAGTTATGCCCTTATACATGTTTTATTGATGGTTTATGATGGATGGTAACTACCATCAACAACAATACATCAGAAACTACGTTGCATAAATCATAACCATGAGAGAGTCATACATAATTCTACTACCATACTTTATCCTACAAAAAACACACCACTTCCACCTAATCCTAGTTCAAAAGGTAGGATACAGATTGACAAATGTGAAACCAAATATGCCATCAGAAAGGGAAGTAATATGTTCATACCATTATTTCTTCAACCGTTGGAATAGGCCTTGTCCCATCAGCCTTTTGATATGTAGCCCTCCAAACTTGCATAGCAGTAGGCTATTCACTAGTTTTTTGGTCTCGCTGCATTAAAATAAAAAAACATATATTCACTAATTCAGAACGATGTGTAGTAGAAAAAAAATCTCAATAGCTTTTTTTCTCACCAGATCGTAAGCGATTTGAGCAATTGATCTAGTTCCTACTTTGAACCCCATCTCTTGCTTTCCTCTATTGATAGAGTTTTGGTTGCTCCTTTTCTATTTTACAAATTGCAAAAATGTATCATTAACAATTATGTAACACTATAATTTAGGATATGAGTTGTGTCGGTGCAGAAAGTGACCAACACGTAAATATTTGTAGTTTTGCCGTACATTGTGATCGGATGTGGCCTAGCACTCAATGACATAGGGTTTATACTGGTTCAGGCAATGTGCCCTATGTCTAGTTTGAGTCGGTCGGTGACTTTATTCCTGAGCCTAGGTGCTCAAAGTTTGCTGTGGGGTTACAAATGAGAGGGAGAAATATGAGGGGTGCAAGAGGCTCGGTCAGACTCTGGGCCAAAGGGCCGAGAGACGGGAGCTCCTATGTGCGGTCAGTATTTGAGCGTGTGCTCTTATTGGAGTTATCGTCTGTGTATCTGTCACATTGATCCTCTATATTGGGAGAGAGCGCATCCCCTTTTATAGATGAAGGGGATGGTCTTACAAGTGAGAGAGGGAGAGTTTACATATGCTATTAAGTCTTGTTGCCCACGCCATCGGGTACAATGATGATTGTAGGGGATCATAACACTATTAATGTCAGAGGCATGTTGGAGGTTCCGTCGCCTTCTTCTGGTATGGCAGATGTTGGCGCCTACCATACTGTTGGTGGCTAGAGGCATGTGGGGGGTTCTACCGTGTTCACCTGGTATGGGAGTTGAGGGCACCCACAATGCCTGGGTGATTCGGGTAGAATCGCCTGGGGGGTTTTGTCAACAGGCGTGAGTGTGTGCACCTTGGTGGGCATAGCCTCTTTTCTAGTTTCTGACCCATCATTTCTAGGAGCATGATCCCAGGCGTTTTGGTCATGGCTGAGGGACTGGGCAAGATGGAGTTCATCAACCAGGGTGTCAGGCATAGCCAAGGGATCAGGCGAGATGGACTCGCGGACCTAGGCATCAGGCGTAGCCGAGGCAGGAGAGGGATCAGGCAAGATGGACTCACGGATCTAGGCATCGGGCATAGCCGAGGGATCAGGTGAGATGGACTCACGGACCCAAGCATTGGGCATAGCCAAGGCAGGCATGGGATCAGGTGAGACGGAGTCACGGATTTAGGTGTCGGGTGTAGCCGAGGCAGGTGAGCGATCTGGCGAGATAGACTCGTGGATCCAGGCATCGGGCGCAGCCAAGGGATTGGGTGAGATGAACTCGTGGACCTAGGCATTGGGCATAGCCGAGGCAGGTGAGGGATCGAGCAAGACGAACTCATGGATCTAGGTGTCAGGCGCAGCCAAGGTAGGCAAGATAGACTCATAGATCTAGGTGTCGGGCGTAGCCGAGGGATCGGGCGAGATGGACTCACGGACCTAGACATTGGGCGTAGCCGAGGGATCGAGCGAGATGGACTCATAGAACTAGGCATCGGGTGTAGCCGAGGCAGGCGAGGGATCTAGTGAGGCGGACTCATGGATCCAAGTGTCGAGCGTAGCCAAGGGATGGGGCGAGACGGACTCATGGGCTCAGGCATCGGGCATAGCCGAGGTAGGCGAGGGATCGGGTGAGATGGAGTCATGGATCCAAGCATCGAGCATAGCCGAGGCAGGCGAGGGATCAGGCAAGATAGACTCATGGATCCAGGTATTGGGCATAGCCAAGGGATCGAGCGAGATGGACTCATGGACCCAGGCGTCGGGCGCAGCCGAGGCAGGTGAGGGATCGGGCGAGATGGACTCACGGATCTAGGCGTCGGGCACAGCTAAGGGATTGGGTGAGATGGACTCATGGACCTAGGCATTGGGCATAGCCAAGGCAGGCATGGGATCAGGTGAGATGGAGTTGTGGATTTAGGCATCGAGCATAGCCGAGGCAGGCGAGCGATCTGGCGAGACAGACTCGTGGATCTAGGCATCGGGCGTAGCCAAGGGATTGGGCGAGACGGACTCATGGACCTAGGCATCGGGCATAGCCTAGGCAGGCGAGGGATCGAGCAAGATGGACTCATGGATGTAGGTGTCAGGCACAGCCGAGGCAGGCAAGGGATCGGGCAAGACAGACTCATAGATCCAGGTGTCAGGCGTAGCCGAGGGATCGGGCAAGACGGACTCACGGACCTAGACATTGGGCGTAGCCGAGGGATCAAGCGAGATGGACTCATAGAACTAGGCATCAGGCGTAGCCGAGGCAGGCGAGGGATCTGGTGAGGTGGACTCACGGATCCAAGTGTCGGGCGTAGCCAAGGGATGGGGCGAGACAGACTCATGGGCCTAGGCATCGGGCATAGCTGAGGCTAGCAAGGGATCGGGTGAGATGGAGTCATGGATCCAAGCATCGAGCATAGCCGAGGCAGGCAAGGGATCAGGCGAGATAGACTCATGGATCCATGTGTCGGGCATAGCCAAGGGATCGAGCGAGATGGACTCATGGACCCAGGCGTCGGGCGCAGCCGAGGCAGGTGAGGGATCGGGCGAGATGGACTCATGGATCCAGGTGTCGGACACAGCCGAGGGATCAAGCGAGATGGACTTGAGGACCTAGGCATCGAGCACAGCTGAGTCAGGCGAGGGATCGAGTGAGATGGAGTCATGGATCTAGGCATTGGGTGTAGCTGAGGTAGGTGAGGGATCGGGCGAGACAGACTCACAAATCTAGGTGTCAGGCATAGCCAAGGGATCAGGCGAGATGGACTCATGGACCTAGGCATCAGGCATAGCCAAGGCAAGCGAGGGATTAGGCGAGACGGACTCATGGATCCAAGCGCAGGGCATAGCCGAGGGATCAGGCGAGACAGACTTATGGACCCAGGCATCGGGTGTAGCCGAGGCAGGTGAGGGATCGGGTGAGATGGAGTCATGGATCTAGGTGTCAGGCATAGCCAAGGCAGGCGAGGGATCGAGTGAGATGAACTCATGGATCCAAGCATTGGGCATAGCTGAGGCAGGCAAGATAGAGTCATGGTCTAGGCGTAGCCAAGGTCGTGCTGAGGTGTTGGGCATCCTAAGCCCCTGAGCCTCATTGGGCTCGAAAGGGGTTGGTTGAGTTTTGTCTATTACCCCATCCATAGTTTCCGCAATTAGAGGGGCTGAGCTAACGTTGCTTGCCTCGATGGCTCGAGTGAAATCCAAGTCTGTCGTTCATGATGGGGTTGGCATAGCCCTCATGTGGCATTCCACTACTCCTTAACCTATGTCCCAGTAGATGCCTAGGTCATTCCAGAGACTGACCCAAGTGGCCCGCTAGCCTCCCCTCGATGGAGATTTTATGGGCATGGCACGAGGTTAGGATCGAACAAGAAGGTTGAGATGACCCTATCTACTTCGAGGCATACTAGGCAAGGGCCGCTTGGGGCTCATCTGTGTTTTCTCCCCTAGCTTTGTTTGACGTAGGGCGGCCTCGAACCCTTTGTGGGCTGGCATTCGAAACTCGGTCGGTTGTTGCTCATGTTGAATGAGGCAACTGCCGCTTCGTGATGCAACATGCAGCGTTGTGTTGCATTTAACTACATATGCGATGCTTTGAAAGTACGAGATGAATGAATGCGTGCATGGATGAATGTGTGAATGTGTGTATGAATGTATGAATTACAATAGATGAATGAATGATCATATAAAAAATAGTTGGGTTTGGTAATGTTACCCTGATGACTCGAGTGACGGGGTTTGAGGAGCTCCTATCAGATATGTCTGATCGGGATCCGTGCTCATCGTTCATGATGGAGTTGGCTTGACCCATATGAGGCATCCCTCTGCTCCTTACCTATCTCTCGGTGTTCACCTGGGCCATCTGATCGACTCAAGAAGCCCATTGGTCTCTCCTGGGTGGAGATCCCATTGTTGGGCCCTTCCAAGTCTTGCCTAGGAAGGCGGAGGGCCGCCTGCACGTAGTTGCGCCTTGTTTCTCATGTCCGGTGTACGGTAGTGGTGGGCCATACCCAGGCCACGTCCTGTCTGACCAGGCACCGTCTTGTCGGGCAGGGTGTGTCCCATCGGTCAAGGCATGTCCCATCGTATCCCATTCGCATTGAATGGGGGAAGAGAGAGGTTTTTTAGCCCCAATCCTTCACCTTTCCTCAACTGTTGTGCCTCCTCTTTAAATAGGGGAAGGGAGAGGGCTTTTCGCCACAATCCTTCGCCTTTCTCCAACTGCTGCCTTTCCTCCATCTTCCTTCTCGCCAAGAGTGCTTGTGTGCTGCGGCAGTTCCTTAGTGAGAGGGAGGGTAAGTGAGGGGGAGAACTCATAGATACGTTCATGAATCCGGAGTGCAAAGTCGAGCTAGAGGCCATCCAAAGTGGTGTTGACTGCCTTCGCTAAGAAGGGGATGCTTCCACCGAAGGAAATGGAGCACTAGATCCTGCGCAGGCTCCTTAATGAGTGGGGTCTGGAGCTGCAGCACCTCAATCCAACTAGGGTGCTATACGTCACCGGCTTCATCACCATCTGTGAGGCCTTCCTCGGGATGGAGCCTGTCACACCCCAAAAATTCCATTTTGGGTTGTGAATAGTTTTCACTGAATAAAATTAATGCTTTTATCATTTTTTTAAGTTTCCAAGATTTAATTAGGGTTTTTGCAATTTCTAAAGTGAAAAATGTTGATTTTAAATAACTTTTATAAAATAATGTGAAGGGCATTGCATTCATGCCGGTTGCATTTGGCCTTTATGAGTGCAACTGGTTTTGAAATATGATAGAGCGACGTTTCTTTCTCTCCAAGAATTTTCTAACCTTTTCTAGAATTAAATTCCTTTTTCCTTGGGCTTAATATTTTCCTTGATCTTTGCAACAATCTTTCCATGAGCTCAAACAACTTTAGTTGAGTTCCTCGTCCTTCAATCTATCTCCAGGATTTTCTCAGGGATTTTTTGGAGCTTCTAGCTATTTTTCGTGTCTTAAATAGCAATTCAGGATTTTCTTGAATTATTTTAATTCACGAAATTAAAATAATCCCAAAAACCCTAATTTTTCCACCGACCCAAACCCTACCTATAAATACATGCCGGTGTTCTCCTCGACGCCCTCATTCCAAAAGTACAATCGGTTTTGCGAGCCGCCAATCCGTTTGCCCTACATCTATCGTCGAAGTTGCGACAGCTAACTTTTCTGACGAGGTTTGGTGAGCTTTTCCGGCCATCTTCGGCGTCCCCTACGAATTCCGAGACCACCCAAAGGTAGATCTCATCGTTCTCTACATCGTGGTATATCCTATTGCGCGAATCCATTACCGTTTGACCCATTTCATATCTCATCTTCCTTCTTCGGCGAGATCGTCCATGGCCGGCTCCTTTTCTCTCTATTCCCGGGCGTCACTGGTCATGGGCGCTTCTCTCCCTCGGTTTCCAGCCGTCTAGGCCCCCTAGGCCCGCACCCCGCCCCCAGCTAGCCGGCTCTCCCTGGCTGGGTGAGCACCCTCCCTGCCCCTATAGTCGTGCTTGCTACACGCCACCAGCGACCCTATGTCGCTTGGCCTACCGCACCCGCAGCTCGTCGCTGCGCCGCTGGCCAGCCAGCAGAGCCCTAGTCGACCGCCCAGCTTCCCCCATGGCTCCTCCCTGGCTAGCCGCCCCGTCCCCCCTCGGCCCTGCCTTTCCCCTGCCATGCTGATCCAACTCAGTGAGGAAGAAGAAGGACCCCTTCGCGATTATTTATTTTCTGAAATCGTAGATAGGTCCCTAGTTTATTTAATTTCCGTCCTTTTCATCTATTATTCGCTCATATCTAATCCAAATTCAATTCTTTCAGTTTCATCTTTCCAATATGTATTCCCATCATTGTTTAATCCTGCCAGTACTAATTATTTTATTTATTTTAGCGCTTATCAAGTGAAATACTTGAAATGCCCATCCTCGTGATAATCTTCCGGAGTCCATATCTTTTTGGTCCGATCTCTATTTTCAGTGGTTTTTGCGCTCACGTGATCGTAGAAACAAGACCTACATGTGAGTATCCTTTTCATAAGTTGTTTATCATGTTTGGTGTACTGCTTTTGTTTATTTGTATATGTTTGTTTGTATGTTTATGCGCCCGAAGTTTGGCACTATAGAAGAGAAATTATTGGTGGATCCCGAAGACCTGGAGTTCGAATTATTATGCGTTTCTAAGCCTAAGGCAAGTGTCCTTGACCATCTTGCTCCTACATTTGTTTTACTTTGAGTTAGTGTAGTTAGACCATTAGTTGCATGTTGAGTCATAATTTGAATCCTATGTTAGGGTTTACTAGAACCTGATGTTATCATCCTTGTAACCTGGGTTGGTTGGGTAGTTGTCTTGCTTAGCTTGTAGTCTTGGGTTGGAAAGGTTATCATTTAATATTGATTAATGATTTATGTAACTTAGGTTGGTAATGTTTATAGCAACATGGTGAATAGGAATCCAACAGGATGGTTGGTTTTGGTGGTGGTGTGTGCCAGATTTTGGGTAAATGTTTTCTGGTGGATTGTTGGAATTCGTGGAATGGATTGTGCTCATTCCTGCTTGGATTATAAGGACCAATTCATGGACAAGTAACCTGGCTTAATAGTGCAACCTCGAGGGCTATATGGCTCTGGCCCTGGCCAAGTAATTAGTTTCCTCCGAGTTATGCTACATCGGGTTGGCTTGTGTGGCACAAGAGGGGGCTTCTATAGTGGTGTTGGTACCCACTATTAGCGGTTAGAAACCTTAGTGAAGGTCTAAAATAGACTTGGAGGGACTTTGTAAAGGCCTTGTAGTGTGACCCCGCTGAGCACCTACGTTGTGTGAAGCGTGATGGGGAAACATGACTCGTGGTGAAAGTGTGCAACCTCTGTAGAGTGTAAAACTGATATATCAACCGTGCTCACTGTCAAAAGTGGTCTGGACTTCTTCTTGATTAGATGGCTCTGGTTCAGTTGGGAGGCTTGGATGGAATCCAAGTGTTGGTTTGCTTAGATGGGATCCAGGTGTGGTGCTCGGATGGGATTCGAGTGTTGGTTGCAGTGGTTCTCTGAGGTGAAGGAAGATCTCACCTAGTTAAATAGGTGCTTAAGGTTTAAGGTAATAGGTGTGTTGCTTAAGGGCTTGTGTTAAACCTTGTTAGCCTTTCCTTGTGTTGTCTCGCATGTCATACTTTCCTACACTTGCGGAGTACATTTTGATGTGCTCACCCTTCTCTTTGTCCCCTTTGCTACCCCACCCAGCGGTTCAGACTAGAAGATGGAGTTTCTAGAAGATGGTGTTTCCTAAAGACGGTGTCGATGCTAGGCTAGTGTACCCCTGGTCAACTGCCTAAAGGGATGGAGACCCTACTCTGCTGGAACTCTGATGTAATTTTATGTTTAGACCCTCTGGTCATTTTTTATATATGTAATCGCTTTTGTAATAAACATTGCAATGTATCATTTTGTCGTCGCATGTATGAATAAACAGATCCTAGCATACATGTGATGTGCATTCGATTTTGTTTTATGAAATCGGGTGTGACAAGCCGCTCGTGGATTTTTTCCGATGGATCTTCATCGAGCAAGCTTTGTCGAAGGGGAAGCCACCCAAGACCGCGACAGTGGGGTGTTTCGCACTATTGCTGCTCTAGTCGGCCAGTTCATAAAGTTTGATGAGGTGTTAGAGACATCCTCTAGCTATGGTGGCCATACTTCGGTAGGCAGCATCCCTATTTAGGAGCTACTCCTTTTGTATGGGAAAGTCCGGAGCTCCATGCTCCTCTGCTGAGCATCTATGGGTGCGACACCCTTGAGGTGCCCATTGCGCTCGCCGAAGTTAGGGGAGCGGAACCAGGCAGGGCCCTTGCAAGTCTCCAAGTTGTGGGTGATGGAGGCTCGCCATGCGAGCATGGCTAAAGGCGTGCATCAAGAAGACGTCACCCAGCCTGTGGATGGAGTGGAGGTTGGGTCGGAAGCTCCATCTAAGCCGAGCGTTGCCCTGTCGGAGGGCGAACAACCTTTATCTTCATCAGTCGTGTCATCAGCCGATGCCGCTGGGCAGCCATAGTAGAAGTAGCCAGCAGATGTAATAGTTTAAGTTCATGGGGGAGCCCCTATGTGAATAGTTCATATTCATGAATACATCCATTTTGTTTTGTGATGAATCACTTTGTTTGGGGAAGCTTGTCCCATCCGTTCCTTATTTTTACCTTAGCATAATTTTGTTCTTTATTCTTTCTTTTTTGCACCTGCCTATTCATCCCGTAAGCTGCAACCATAAGAGCCTAGGCATGGCCCACGAGGCTCAGCTGCTTGTAACTATAGGTAAAGGCGGGGTGTGATCGGTCAGAATATTTAAAGCAAAGTTACGTAGGGTAATTAAAGGAATGTACTACCCTTTCATTCGGGTAGAGAGGTATTTACCATATGATAGTAAACAAAAAGAGGTTGTATCGTACCCTCATGGAGCCCCGAGCGACCTGGGCTAAAAGTGTTCGGGCTAGGGTGCTTTGCAGGAGCGAACATTGAATGAAAGAAAACGGTAAAGACCAAATTTTAGGGGAAGAAATGACATAACTGTTTGATGTTCCAAGTATTGGTGAGAACATCGCCGTTGTTGTCCTTCAGTCTATAGGCGCCCAGTCAGATCACTTTGGTCACCGTATAGGGTCCTTCCCATGGTGGAGAGAGTTTGTGCTTCTCCTTGGTCGATTGGGTCCTTCAAAGCACGACGTCTTCGACCTCAAGGATCCTTCCTCTGATTTTCCTCTTGTGGTACCTACGGAGAGTCTGCTGGTAGAGAGTGACATGGATGACGGTCATCTCATGGGCCTCCTCGAGTAGGACGACTATGTCTTATTGAGCCTCCGTGGCTCGATCATGGTCAAAGGCCTTCACTCTTGGGGCGTTGTGGTCGATGTTGGAGGGCAACACTACTTCAGCTCCGTAGGCCAGGAAGAAGGGTGTGAACCCTGTGGATCAGTTTGGGGTCATTCTTAGGCTCTAGAGGATTGTAGGGACCTCTGCAACCCATTGCCCGGTGTACTTGTTTAGTCAGTCAAAGATGCGCGGCTTGAGTCCTTGGAGGACCATGCCATTGGCTCGCTCGACCTGACCGTTAGTACGTGGATGTCTGACCGAGGCCTAGTTGATCTTGATGTCATATCCATCACTGAAGTCTAGGAACTTCTTCTCGGTGAAGTTAGTTCCATGGTCAGTGATGATACAATTTGGAACGCTAAACCAGTAGATGAAGTCGAGGAAGAATTTGACCGCCTCTTCTAAGCGGATATTGATGATGGGCTTGGCCTTGATCCACTTGGTGAACTTGTCGACCACTATGAATAGGTGAGTGAAGCCGCCCAGGCCCTTTTTGAGGGGTCCTACCATGTCGAGGCCCCAGACCATGAATGGCCAGGTGATGGGGATGGTTTGAAGCTCCTATGCCGGCAAATGTGTTTGTCAAGCGTAGAACTGGCATCCTTCACACATATGGATGACCTCCTCTGTATCTCGTAGCACGGTGAGCCAGTAAAAACCTTGGCAAAAGGCTTTTCTGACCAACAACTTTGGGGCCACGTGATGTTGGTAGATTCGGGCATGGACCACAAGGAGGAGTTGCTTGCCTTGGTCGGTAGGGACGCACTTCATGAGTACTCCCGATGGACTCCATTTGTAGAGTACATTTTCGATCATGATGAATGTCTCGGTGCATCAAGCGATGCATCATGCTTCAGTCCTTTTGGGTGGGAGGACCTCCTCGAGGAGGTACGCGAGTAGCGGCGCTCACAAGTTGGCTTGATCGAGCCCCAGCACAGCGACATCAGTGGGCGATGTCGTCACGGAGGCACTAGGGTCGGAGCCCCTGAGCGCTAATTTGGCATTGGGGTTAGAGCCCCAAGCATCGGGTTCGCATCGGGGTGTGTCTAGATCGGACCTTCCAGGATGTGGGTGGATGGCTCGTGGAGGTCGTTGATGAAGACCCTGCTCGGAGATGGATCCTTCCTGGCAGCCAATTTTGCGAGGAAATCGACAGCGTCGTTGTCCTTTCAGAGGATGTGGTGTAGGTCGATCACCTGGAATTTGTCCTCAAGCTTGCGCACCTCTTGGCAGTATGCCACCATGAGGGGGCTTTTGCAGGAGGACTCCTTCATGACCTAGTCGATGACCAGCTCTGAATCACCATGAACATAGAGTCACGTAGCGCTAAGCTCGATGGCAATGCATAGTCCGTTGATGAGGGCCTCATACTCTGCGACGTTGTTTGAGGCTGAAAAGTGGAGGTAGATGGCGTAGCAGAGCCTACTCCCATCTGGGGAGATCAGAACCACTCTAGCCCTCGAGCCAAGCGCCATGATGGACTCATCGAAGTACATCGTTTAGTACTCGTGGGTGACGTCTGGGGTCAGTAGTTGGACCTCCGTCCATTCGGCGACAAAGTCCACGAGAGCCTGAGACTTGATAGTGGTATAGGGGATATACCTGATGTCGTGGCCCATGAGTTCGAGTGCCCACTTAGAGATCAGTCCCATGGCATCACAGTTGGGGATGATGTCTCTGAGTGGGTATGAAGTGACGACTGCGACTTCATGGTCGGTGAAGTAGTGTAGGAGCTTCTAGGTCACCATCAGCACAACGTATACGAGTTTTTGCACATGGGGGTACCGGACCTTGGGGTTAGTAAGTACCTCCCCGACAAAGTATACGGGTCGTTGGACCTTAAGGTGGTGTCCCATTCCTCCCTTTCGATGACTAGGGCAGCGCTCACCACATGGTTGCTCACATTGACGTAGAGGAGGGATTCTCCCCATTCTAGAGCGATAAGGATTGGGGCCGACATCAGGGATGTTTTGAGGCTCTCCAAATCCTGTTGTGCTTCCTCAGTCCAAATGAATGTGTTTGTCCTTTTGAGTAGCTTGTAGAGAGGCATCCCTCGCTTGCCGAGCCGGGAGATGAATCGGCTCAGGGTGGCCAGACAATCGGTGAGCCTTTGTATGCCCTTGACATTGTGTATAGGGCCCATGCTAGAAATGGCTACAATTTTTTTGGGGTTGGCCTCGATACCACATTCGGACACAATGTATCCAAGCAGCTTCCCCTTTGGAACCCCGAAAACACATTTTTTGGGATTCAATTTGATCTTGAACCTTCGGAGGTTCATAAATGTTGTGGCCAAGTTTGCGATCAGGTCATAAGCTTGAGCCGTTTTGACCACTATGTCATCAACATAGATGGCGACTGTCGGTTTCAGCCGCTCGGTTTGATCAGGCTTATCGAGAGGGTCCATTTGGTCGGTGAAGCATTACAAAATGCACCTTTGATAGGTGGTGCCAGCGTTCTTTAGACTAAAAGGCATGGTTACGTAGCAGTATGAACCATATAGGGTGATGAACAAGGTTGCAAGTTGATCAAACTCTTTCATCGCAATCTGGTACTAGCCTGAGTTGGCATCCAGAAAGGAGAGGATCTCGCATCCTGAGGTGGAGTCAACTATCTGGTCTATGCGCGGCAAAGGAAAGTGATCCTTTGGACATGCTTTGTTGAGGCTAGTATAATCAATGCACATTCTCTATTTCTCGGTCTTCTTTTTAACAAGAATAGGATTGGCAAGTCAGATGGAGGGGAATACCTCTCTAATGAATCTGACTGCTAGTAGTTTGGCGACCTCCTCGCCTATGGCCCTGTGCCTCACGTCGTCAAAGCGGTGCAGGTGTTGCTTGGCAGGCTTCGAGCCTAGGACAAGGCATAGTGCATGCTCGGTGACCTCCCACTGTATGCCTAGCATGTTAGATAGTTTCCATGCAAAGACATCGCGATTGGCGCATAGAAAGTCGATGAGCTCGCATTCCTATTTGGCCAAGAGCTAGGTCCCGATCTGCACTGTCTTGTTTGGATTAGTGGGGTCAATCCTCTCTGCCTTAGTTTCCTCAAGTGGGCGGAAGGACGTCAAGGAGGTTGGCTTGTTGCAGTCCAGGACTGCTGGGGTCAATGACTCCCCAAGCTATGGGAGCTCGAATGAGTTGACGACCATAGTGGTGGGCTCAAAATGCTCGCGGTCGCAACATGAAGGCATGCGAGAAGGTGCTACCCACAATGATGATGCCATTCGGTCCTAGCATCTTCAACTTCAGGTAGGTGTAGTTGGGGACCGCCATGAACTTGGCATAGCATGGGAGCCCCAAGATGGCATGGTAAGACCCTGGGAAGTCCACCACCTCAAAGGTGAGCAACTCCGAGCGAAAGTTGGCTCGGTCACCAAACATGATGGGTAGGTCGATCTGCACGAGCGGGTATGCCTGTGCTCCTGGGATCACACCGTGGAAGGGAGAGCACACCGGTCGGAGCTCCAACCAAGGGATGCGCATGGCATCGAGGGTGACGACATAAAGGATGTTGAGGCCGCTGCCTCCATCCATCAGCACTTTGGTGAGGCGCTTCTTGCGGATGATGGGGTCGACGACGAGCAGGTAGCATCCCGGTCTAGCGATGTGGGATGGATGGTACCTCTGATCAAAAGTGATTGGAGATTCCAACCAGCGAAGGAAGGAGGGGATGGCCATTTCGGTGACGCACGCCTCTTGGTAGCACACTTTATGCTGGCGCTTGGAGTAGACGGCATTAGGTCACCCAAAGATCATGATGCATTCCTCGCGGTCAGGGAAACCATCCCTATTCTTGCCCACCATGCCTCCTTTCTTGGCTGATGCCTCCTTGCCTTTTCCTTCTTTCAGCCTGCTGGCCTATCCCAAGAAATGCTTGAGGAGCCCACAGTCCTTGTAGAGGTGCTAGATGGGGTAAGCATGGTTGGTGCATGGACTATCCATGAGCTTATTGAAGTGGTCAGATAGGCCCTGCTAGGGTTGCTTGCCCACGCGATCAGCTGCGACGACCAACGTGGTGTTGGCCGATCGGCGCCGATCCTTCTTGTTCTTCTTGGCCCTCTACATTGAGGGGCCCTCATCTTGGTTCTCGTGCTTGGCCTTGCCCTTGTCCTGGCCTCTGTTGAATATAGCTCTAACCACCTCCTCGCCGGAGGCATGGTTCATGGCGATGTTGAGTAGGTCGCGGGTGGTACGAGCCTTTAGGCAGCCAAGCTTGTGGATCAAGGACTCGCAGGTTGTCCCGAAGAGGAATGTAGTGATGATGTCTACGTCGATGACATCAAGAAGGGAGTTGCACCTCTTCGAGAACCTACGGATGTAATCCCATAGGGGCTCGTTGGGCTCCTATTGGTAGCCCTTGAGGTCCTAGGAGTTCCTAGGACAGACATACGTCCTCTGGAAGTTCCTGACGAAGATCCTCTTGAGGTACGCCCAGTTTTTGATGCTGTCGTGCGGGAGGAACTCGAGCCATGCTCGAACATGTTCCCCCACGTAGATGGGGAGGTACTGAATGATGAAGTGATCATCATCCACTCCCCCGGCTTGGTAGGCGAGCCGGAAGTCTTCGAGCCATATACCGGGATTTGTCTCCTCGGTATATTTGGTGATGTTGGTCGGTGGTCGGAAGCGCTATGGGAACAGCACTCTCTGGATGCGTCGGCCAAAGGCCCATGGTCCTGAGCCATCCGAGCTAGGACTCCGCTCATTGGGTTGGTGACCATGCTTAGGGTGCATTTCACCGGTCGCCTCGATGGTTCGGCCAGAGCCTGTGTCATCTGCTCTCACCACCACCCGATGGACGACATCATCATGCTGGGCCCGATGCCAGTTGCTGATGATGTTGTGAACGTCTTGGTTTGGACTGAGGTGTTCACGCATAGGCGGTTGGTGTGGAGCAAGTGCCGGGTCAGGCTATGGCACAGCTACGCCCTCATGTTCCATGCCCAGCGGATGGAGCGATGCATCTAGTGCATCCCTGCTCCCTAGGTGGGGAGAGAGGCCGCGAGTCGGTGATGCGACATGGAGCTTTCTGCCTATTGAACGGCGGTGGTCTCCACTAGTGTCTAGAGGTTTTGGTGGATCGCCTATTCCTAGGGGTTGTCCGGCTCGGGGAGGCCGCGCAGAAGCATCGCTACGGTGGCGATGTTCTGGCCAGCCTAAGCGAACTATGTGGGATCATCGCCCCCATCCATGATGTTGGACTGGACCTGGTGGGCATGACCTTGGGCATTGCTCACTGAGTTACGGGCATAGGGCGCATCATGGTGTGCCGAGCGCACTGGCGCAGGTGGCGGCTAGTTCTGCCGCCTTTGTCGTAGCTCCTCACCATGCGCCTGGGCACACACGAGGGCATCTGTGCAAGGGTTCAGAGGGGTGTGGGTCTATAGAGACTCTGCCACCATCGATGGCTATCCTGGAGCATCTGCCATAGCGCACTTGTGGGACAAAGGGTGGCTAGGTGCCGTGACATCGCCGATGCTGGAGTCGTCGCTCTCAACATCGTCATCCATGAGCTCGTGAAAAGAGATAGGAGCGTAGCTCGCCATCCCCACGAATTCAGATGTGAGAGGGGGTGGTGCTAGCATCCTTTGGAGCCCTGGGCATACGCGTCCATGGGGGATGCGAGGCCATAGGGGAATCGGTCACTTGGCGGTCACGGCAAGGGCAATGGCAGGGTCCCACTAGAAAATTGGTGGAAAATAGTAAAAAGCGAGTAAAGAACAGTACATACATTACTCACAGTGGGCTTTGAGTAGAGTGTATGCTTGGAACGAAGCATAGGCGCTATTGAAGTCATCGGGTGTCCTAGAGCCGATGGAGGACGCGCCTCCTCTGAGAGGCGCCAGAACAAGTGCCTTCTCGCGGAGGTGCAGCACGCGCGACCCGATTGGTGGCAAAGTCTAGGCTTCTGAAGAGGAAGGCCTGGGACGGCTCGAAGATGGGAGGATCCCACATCCCAATAGGTGGGAGTGTGGGAAACTCTAGTGAGCTGAAGCAAGTCGTATCGCTTGAGCCTGCCATGGCAAAGGTGGCAGAAAGGTTGGCCATCCGATGACCAAAAAGCATGAACGTACGGTGTCTTCGCCAAGGACGGCGCCAACTGTCGGTGCAGAAAGTGACCAACATGTAAATATTTGTAGTTTTGCCATACGTTGTGATCGGATGTGGCCTAGCACTCAATGACATAGGGTTTATACTAGTTTAGGCAACATGCCCTATGTCCAGTTTAAGTTGGCCAGTGACTTTATTCCTGAGCCCAGGTGCTCGAAGTTTGCTGTGGGGTTACAAATGAGAGGGAGAAAGATGGGGGTTGCAACAGGCCCTGTCAGACTCTGGGCCGAAGGGCCAAGAGAGACAGGAGCTCTTACATGTGCTATGTATTTGAGCGTGTGCTCTTGTTGGAGTTGTTGTCTATGCATCTATCAGATTGATCCTCTATATTGGGAGAGAGAGCGTCCCCTTTTATAGATGAAGGGGATGGCCTTACAAGTGAGAGAGGGAGAGTTTATGTATGCTAGTAAGTCTTGTTGCCCATGCCATCGAGTACAATGATGATTGTAGGCGCCCATAACATTGTTAATGTCAGAGGCATGTGGGAGGTTCCGTCGTCTTCTTCTGGTATGGCAGATGTCGACGCCTACCATACTATTGGTGTCTAAAGGCATGTGGGGAGTTTTACCATGTTCGCCTGGTATGGGAGTTGAGGGAGCCCACAACACTATAGGGCAAACACCAGCGCCCACAACACTACTGGGGCTCTAACATGCCTGGAAGATGGCAGGGCACCCTTATGACATGCCCTGTCGGTACTGTGCTGCAGGTGTATAGTGTATGTCCTTGGTATTGTAGTTGACTTGAGCGCCCTGCCTTACTTGCTTTGCTTGTTTCCTAGGTCCCCACCAAGCGGGCGTCCCCGGTCGGTTGGTCCTAGTTGGCTCTGCCTGCGCCAGTCGGAAAAAAGCTATAAGCAAAGGTTTGGTGCATCCCCGGTCGGAGACGCGGGTCAGAGTTGGAAGCGGCGTTTGGCCAAGCCTTCCGGTCGGAGAAGCGGGCTGGAGTCAGAAGCGGGCACCGTTCCTCCTTGGCCAGGCCTTTCGGTCAGAGAGGCGGGCTGGAGTCGGAAGCGGGCGTCGTTCCTCCTTGGCCAGGCCTTCCGGTCAGAGATTGAATCACCCTTATGGCCAGTAGCTAGGTATTTGGGCTGGCCCAGGAGTTGTGAGTTGGAAGCTGGGAAGCAGGTCTATGAGGGACCCCGGGTTTATGAACCCGACAAGTTGTATGTACCTAAAAATCATCATCCGTCCACAAATTCCTTACCAAACATTGCCAACCTTCTGGTGACACATGTTGTGGCCTTGGATTGTTGTTTCGGTAAGCTTGAAGTAGACAGTAACGCCAATTATTATATTGACTCTCTACTTGTCTCATGGCACAATCTTTATCTGCTTTCTGAAAGCTCTGGAAACTTTTGTTGTACAGCAAAGATATATTGTAATAAGCAGACACTGAATGCAATGATAACCTATACATGCCAAATATATTCATTTCATATGAAAAGTAGGTAACCTTTAGTTTTCTCCAAATAGATGTAGTAGTACCAGGATGAAACTTATCCATGTCCCTCCACTTCTTCACTTGGAGTGGTACAGTTCTTACAAGAACTGTTATCTCACTTTTAAATAAACTAGCATGTTCTCCAAACACTTTTGCAAATTCTTTAGGGAACTTTATATCAATATGCTTTCATTTTGCTCTCCTCTTGCGAAGTTGATTGTTAATTGTAACTTTTCTTCCACTCTTAGCAGGGCCTAGTTAATTTAGGGAAAAGAACAATGGTAATTAAATGTAATGTATAGTGTCAATAATCAAATTTTAGATTAGTATAACAGGTTGTGACATGCTAAATGTAGCACTTGTTATTATGTCCTATAATGAAATAAATGTAGATCAGCATAACAGAGCCTAGCTAAATCAGCAAAATAAACAATGGTGTAAAGAAGCAGGTTTTAGATTAGCAAAATACCTTCAGTGTTGTATGTTGCAGCATTTATTTGATTATTTTCATCCATGGCCACATCTAAATCCAATTGATCATGCATTGTCAATTCAAGAGCGACGTGTATGTAATCTTATTGTTATTTCACCTATAGAAACAAAATAGTCATTTTGTAAATTTTACATAACTAAACACAATAGAAATGGCTTTCTTTTATTGTACCATCAGCACACAACCAATGCTAGTGAAAATAATTGCAAGTAACTATATTTTTTTACATCGGCAAGAACACAAACCCCATGTGTTTTTTCATAGTAGCTCTAGTTCAGATCTATGAACAGATAGTGGTGCATTCAATTAAACAAGAAGTCAAGAACTTGCATGTTCTCGTGGAGATTATTAATGGAAATGCTATTAGTACTAATATGTCGAGTTATTGATAACTAGAAGACACACCATATGAACTTAACAAAAGATCATGTAAGTTTTCTTATACACTAGAAGCAATATAGAAACATTGTCTGACCAACATGCGGCTGCAGAAAATTGTAGCTTTCCTAATTTCCTTTGATGCAACATGCTACAATACATCAGATTTTTTACGAAGAGAAATATTTGGTGGTGCTGAATATATAAAACAAACCTATACCAGAGGTCAATTGGTCCCTTCGATCTTTGGATAAAGCAGAGCCAAGTTCATCAAATTTTGTATCCATTTCAGTAATTGTTCGTCGAGGCACCCATGGAGGCACTTGTGGAGCCATTTTCCCTGCGAAACAGCAATGGAATTCATGGAGAAACATAGCCATCAAATTAATGGATGTTTTACCAAAAGAAACAATATTAAGAAAAAATAATTTGAGACATACAATGGTTGCAAACAATATGTCAAAAAGATAATTTGAGAAATATAAAGTTGGACTGGGCTGCAGGCATGGATGTCGTTGGTTGGTGTCGAAATATGGCATGGATGTGATACATATTCATAGATCGAAAATCAGGATATCAATATGGAATTGGAGGTATGTCACACCTGAAGACGCGCCGTGAAGAAGAAGGCCAACGGGTGAAAGACATTAGCGTCAAGAGATGGCATAGTTATCATTTACACTTTCTATGTAATTGAACTTTTGTCATGTGGACCTAGGAGGTCAGCATCCATAATGGCACATAAGTGCCCGACTCTGTGCTGCATCCAGCAACAACTCTCGATTCAGTAAAATTGTGTCGCCAAGGCAGAGGGCTTGCCCTGCCGGCGTCCTCATTCTGTACTTCTTCTCATGCTCAGGTCGACGGTGACTAGCCGACGGCCAAGGGTGTAACAAGTGGTATCGGAGATGACCTATCCTCGGTGTGGGTGATGAGTGTGACGCTCTTCCTCATCGCCCGCTACCCGGCACTCCAACGACTTTAGCGGCGGATCCAGGGGTCCGATGCACCACCACAACCATCATCGCAACCTTCCGCTCCTTCTCAGGTGTCATCTCAATTTCATCACTTTGATCTATAGCTCGTAATTCCAGTGGGCAGGTCAATCTCCATCCACATCCTTGAGGTGTTCGATGCGAGGTCCTAGAGTTCCCTCCTTTGGGTTGAGCTAGGTTAGTGATGGCTTCGGCGTATCATACCTTGATATCCACCATCTACACAATTCTATCGTCCCAAATCACCTCCACCAAACCCTAATCCTTCATCCGATTTCACCCACATACTTCAACTATGGCTCGACAAATGACTGGGGGACTACTTTGGCAATCGTGAGTTCGGCGGCGTTAACCGCAATGAGCAACCTCAATTTTGCTCTTTCTTCTACATATGGCAAAATTAGGTGAACGAGGGTTGTGAGGCACTAGTCCTTGTGTTAAATTCCATCGTTGTTTCGCTGAATTGTGTGTGTTGGCATTGGCGGGGGAGTGTCCGTGAACTTGGTTTGCGAGACTCTATTTTCATGCAAAATCCCTCGGTTTCGCCTCACTCCCAGGCAGTGGAGCAGGTGACAAGCAACATTTGGGGTAGGGCAACCTAAACTAGTTGTTTGATTCACCTTACTGGTTTGGATTCTATCCATCAGTCATCATGGCTCCACTTAAACCCTCAAAGTAGACTCAGTCTATTGGACACCATGTCCAAGAGTGCTGACGAAGAGAAGCAGTTCATGGACCAAGTCATGGAGCACTTCGATCTGTTGTTCATCAGAGTAAATGATATCAGTGAGGTTCAATAGGAGATGAAAGCCCAGATGGATATTAGAGGAGCAGCCATGGATAACTACTCTGTTGAACAACACCTGATAGCTCAGCAAGTCAGAGCCAATGGGGCAGTAGTGGCACAACTGACCATGAGACAATTCGATAATGAAGTTGTATATGATGATGATGAAGTCCCCTTAGTGTTTGATGAGAAAGAATTATTTCATAATGTTTTTTCCAAGGATAAAGGAGCTGTTAAACCAAAAACTTCCAAGACTAGGAGACCACCACCAAAAATGGAAAGAAAAGACACATTGCCTAGCTAGGCCATGCCAAAGATGCAATTCCCCAAATTTGATGGTACAGATCCCAAGATATGGAAAGATAACTACAAGAGTTACTTTGAGCTATACCAGCTACCAGAGGGAATGTGGATTACTGTAGAGGTCTGCACTAAGAGGAACAAGCCTCAAGCTAATGCTCTCATCATTAATGATCTAGATAGAGAGTTGTCAGATGAGGTTCTGAATGCAATGGCAGCAGAAGATGTTCTCCAAGAAGAATTTGGCCAGTTATCTCTCAATGCAATATCCAGTGCTGACAACAGCAATTGCATCAAGTTGAAAACAAGAGTAAAGGATAAAGTCATGCTCATTCTAATTGACAGTGGTAGTTCCCACAATTTTATTAGCTCTCATTTTGTGAACTTGGCTCAGCTGCCCACTTGTGGTAGAACCACTCAAAATAACACGCTTACGAAGGTGCTTGTCTTCCGCTAGACACTAAACACCCCGAAAGCGAGCTACAGCGGACGGTATCCGTCGGGCACACCCCAAGGGAGAACCTGAAAGATCCACATTTTTCCCAAGGATCCAATAATGAGAACGAGTTACAATACTTGTCCATTTCATACATCAGAGTTTCTTAAAAATTACATTATTACAATACCAAATGTCAGAGTGTGAAAGGATAAACAGCAGAATTTAAAATAAGCATCTAACGATAAGAATGAGGATCCATCTGAGCCCACTAGAAGAATCCTCCACACAATGGTACTTCTCAAGCATCACCTGCAATAGGGGGTAAATAAACCTTGAGTACATAATGTACTCGCAAGACTTATTCGACTAGTGGGAATAATTTTAAGACTCCAAGGAATATGAGAAACTTTATGGTTTGCTTGTTTTCTTTTTGCAGAAAGCAATACTAATAGTGAGTCCTTATTTATGTTATTATTATCAACTGTATTAAGTTATTATCTATCCCATCTATATAAGAACCTATTCTACTTTCAAGCAAGAGTTAAGCAATCAGTTCCATTTCATCATCTTTCATCTTTTAGTTCTTACTACGGTGCTAAACCATAGACAAGCCATACCAGATCGGCCGGCGATTCATGAATCAATGCCCCTAGCTGGGTTCCCCGAAAACACATGCCCCCCTTGTACCCTAGGCACAAGCAAGACTAACCCATCACCCTCCTATCCTAGGTGTCCAGGTCCCCATCCAAACTTGGAATCCAATCCCCCACTCCTGAGTCCCGGACTCAGTGCGATGCAAGGACCTCCACCATCCCCACCTCTAATCAGTCGGTCTGGAAAGAGCCAGATCCATGACAAGAGAGCAACGAGTCTTCCCTGCGCCCATACCCAAGTATGTGATTGGGATAATAAGTCTATGACTTGCCTAGAGCCATATGCAATGACCGATCCTTAATTGATACAAACAGGGAAAAAGTGTAACCGAGCTATGCCCTATTGGCTGCAGGACATAACCCTTTACACCCACTAGTACCCAAATCATATCCCTGCCCGGTCACCATTTTCCTTTCTATCATTTTATCATGAGTGGTCATATTTATCACCTATTTGCGAGTAACGGCAGGTTACTCACACTACCGATATCCTGAGCATAGCAACTACTCGACCTATACAAGTAGGACTCGTGGGTAGATATATTTATGCATGTAGTTTTCATAAAATGCCTGTAACTTAAATGCACATCATATATATATTTAGTGATCATAAAATAGGGGTTATGCACCGGGGCTTGCCTTGGGCAGGCGACGGGTCAGCAAAGTCAGCACCAAAAGACTCCGAGGCTCCCTCCTGCACGAGGATATCCTCCTCATACTCCTCAATGACCTCTTCGTAATCTTGTTCGTCCATGGGCACGAACTCTACCAACTCGTGATCTACATGCATGAAATGATGATACAACACTTAGTAATACGACACAGCAGCTCCTAAAATAAAATACATCTATCAAGCTACTAAGTGAGTCCTATCAACTAAGGTGCTAAGTTACCTATTGTTACCATTAACAAGTATGAAGCATGCCATATATTATCTTAGCAACTAACGCATTCCTACTCCTAATACCGATTTATTTTATATATGATAAAATGAGGGGTACTAGCTACTCTATTTATCAACTTATTCTAGGGCTACAAAAATTATAGTGAGTACATAATAATCTAATGGTCTTACTATAAAAAATTTATGGCTAAAGCTATCATCAATTTACCACAAAATTTCCTACAAATATTAATCTATGTAATACTAAGCACTCTAATTTGAATTTATGAACCTACCATTATCACAGCTAATTGTACTCTAACTACACTAACAGATAGATGACATTTTTGTGACTCTCATGAACTTGGTTTCACTATTTTTGGACATCTACAAGATTTACTACAATTTATCAAAGTTTAGCCCAAAACTAAATTGAATAAGCATTTATTAATTCGCTGGAAAATAGAAAACCAAACTTCAAAACACGGCCCACTGCTCGCGACACGGCCCACGTCCGTGCGACACATGCATGCTCGCGCTCCACCGACATGGCCCACGTGGGGGCATGGCCCAGCCGAGCGACGCCGGCCCACGCGTGATGACCGTTTTGCGAAAACGCCCCTCACCTACCGACAAACCACCCTGAGACCCACGACACTATTTCTATAGACAGCTACTTCGCAGACAAGCCCTCGGAATAATCCATCTTCGCAATGGCAACACCCTCGGCCACCCGCGCACGCACCCGTGGCGCTGGCGGCGAGCGGTTACGCCAGCCAGACTAGCACCTCCCCACCCCCAAACTTGAGCCGATGCTCACCTAGGTGTAAACCCAAAGCAATGGGCGGCAAAGTGGCGAATGGAGTTGCTATCCTAAGCTCCCTCCATGATGGCGGACTCCTCCCTGCGGCGGCAACCACGTTCCCGTGAGCTAATGCACAGACAACGTAAATGAGCTCTAGAATGGGCATCAACGACTCACCTAGAACCAACCAGACATGGCGGATTGACTGGAGGCAGACTGAGCCGAGCGGGCCGCATGCGCACGGACGGTGCGGTGGCGCACAACGGTGGCAAGGCGGCATCAGGGATGGCTAGGAGGCGGTAGCGATTAGGCAAAGGTGCGCAAGGGAATGAGTGGGTGGAGGTGAAGCTGGTAGTGTAACTAATTGAACTTGAGCAACACTGAAAATAGAGACTTTGCCGACGACGCGGGCCATGGCGGTCTTAACGACCTAGCGAGAGGAAAACTCCAAATTGGAGCACGACGTGGCAAGGCTCACAGCGCAATGGGGTCGGGTGGCTAGTGGACTACGCAACGGAGCCATGGACCAAGCTAATTGGATTGAGGTGGCTCCACCAGGGCAAATTTGAAAACGCGGGTCCGTCGGCCATGGCAACAGCGAAGATAGGGGAGGACAGGCGAGACTTGGCTCATTGTTGTCGTGGTGTGACATGACTGTCAATTGGTGTACAAACAAGTACGACTATAGGACGATGGGGAATCATCCAAACGCACTTAGGACGGTGGGCCGCACGGCCATAAATCGCAACCGACGACGGCGGATCCATCCTGCGCCGTAGTGGCATGGCGCTGGTCAGCGCAAGCGTCGCATCGAGGCAAATGCGCTGGCAATACAGATGGGGCAAGGTCATGCACGACAAGATGATGTGTGGATAGGGCCAATCATGGCCACGCTCTCATGGCACCGCACCGACGAGCGCGAGTTGGCAGGGCGGCAGGCGAACGCGATGGCGTGGCAGAGCGCGCGCAAGCGACCTCGCACAAGCAACCATGGCCAGCAACAGCGCAGTGGCATGATGCACGGGGTCAGCGACATGGTGAAATGGCACCAGTGTCTGAGCCAGGCAACAGGCCCGTGACGACAGCGGTGCTGGCTGAGCAACCAGGATGCCGATGTGGCATGCGCGTGCGTGGCAACAGCGGTGCGGGTGTGCGAGCACGTGCATGAGCGCGATAGCATATGTGTGTGCACTAGGGGTAGGCCAGTGCCATGCGCCAAGCTGAATGGAACCTGGTGACCACGGCCAAACGCTGCACTCGGCCGGGAAAAGTGCCCTGCATGCTTTTTAAAAGCTGCTCAAAACTCCAACTCGATGATCTAGTTGCTACACCCACTATTTTACGTTCAAGATGGTGTGTCAAGCTACTAAAACAAACCCTCAAACCATGCCACTACTTAACCCGATCTTCCTATAAACATTGTTGAACTTAGCTTCGTCGACCCATTTTCAGACTTACAAAAAGTGACTAAGTTTCAATCGGTTTTGAGTCAACTTCGATTTCCAGGCTACCAAATAAGCTAGCTAGCGAATGCCACTCTCGACCATGAGTATTTCATCGCCACCTACGAAGTTTGTACTACAAACTTTATTAAAGTTTTGTCTATGTGTTCTATAGCATTTTCTTTCACTAAAAATTCGTCTAAAACTCTAAGCGATAAAACACGACATGAAATATAAGATTCATTTCGCGTTTCCGATAAACGTTTCAAGTCACAGTAATTTATTTACACATTATATTTCATACACTATCATATAAACATGATGCATATGCAATGTTTTAGCAAAAATTGTATAGTATAACACCAAAGGTGTTACACTATTGTGCCCACCAAAGCTAGAAAAGTCAAATTAGCAAATGGGGAGTGGCTAGTGATAGATCAGACAGTCTCTCAACTTCAGTGGTACTGTCAGGGGCATACTATGTCAACAGATATGGTGGTAATGGACATGCATTATGATGCCATTTTGGGTTTTGACTAGCTACAGGCACATAGTCCTATGCAATGTGACTAGGAACATAAAACCTTGAAGTTCACTAAAGGAGGGAAATAGATAAAGCTTCAGGGCTTGCAACAAGACCCTCCCTTGCAGCTGTCAGCCATTTTAGCAACTAAGGTATGTAACTCCACAAAAGGGAATGATGTGTGGGCATTTGTAGGTAGATTATGTTATAGACACTCTATACATTCCACCCAAAGAGTCCCCTAAAACACCACCCCCGTTCTAACACATCCTGGCAACTTACAAAGATGTGTTCTCTGATCCTAAAACCTTACCCCCACAAAGAACTTATGACCATGCAGTTCCCCTTCTACATGGTTCCCTACCCATCAATTCCAAACCATACCACTACTCACCACAACATATAACTGAGATAGAAAGACAGGTCCAAGAGCTATTGCAGGCAGGACTCATAGCACACAGTCATAGTCCATTTGCATCACTAGTCTTGTTAGTGAAGAAAAAAGATGGCTCCTAGAGGTTTTGTGTGGACTATAGGAAGCTGAATGACATTACTATCAAGAATAGGTTTCATATGCCTATTATAGAGGAGATTCTTGATGAATTGGCTGGAGCACAATTTTTCACAAAGCTGGATATGAGGGTAGGGTACCACCAAGTGAGAATGCACCCAGCAGATGAAGACAAGACTACATTCAAAACACACCAAGGGCACTATCAATTCAAAGTCATGCCCTTTGGGCTTACCAATGCTCATGCCACTTTCCAATGTATCATGAATCATATCTTACAACCCTTCCTCAGGAAATTTGTTCTTGTCTTTTTGGATGATATCCTCATATATAGTGCAACAATAGAGGATCACATTGATCACCTCAAGCAAGTGCTAGATCAGCTAAGAAAGCATCAGTTCTTCCTCAAAGAGAGTAAATGCTCTTTTGCCCAAACAAGCTTGGAATACCTGGGGCATATCATATCTGCTCAAGGGGTGTCCATAGACTCCAACAAAATCTCTGCAATATTACATTGGCCAGTGCCCACCAATTTCACAGAGCTCAGAGCGTTTCTAGGACTCACATGGTACTATAGAAGATTTGTCAAAGGGTATGGTGTCATGAATATACCCCTCACTAGTTTGCTAACACTCAAGTAGTTTACCTGGACACCAGCAGCACAAGAAGAATTTGATAATATCAAGGTGGCCATGACACAGACACCTATGTTGGCTTTACCAAATTTTAAAGATACCTTCACTATAGAAACAGATGCATCGGATGATATTGGGGTTGTTCTTATGCAAAGAGGTCAACCTATGGCTTACCTCAGCAAATCACTAGATAAGAATATACTATCAATTTATGAGAAAGAGTTCTTAGCTCTCATCATGGTTGTGGAAAGGTGGAGACACTATTTAAAAAGGCAAGAATTTCTGATAGTCACTGACCACAAATCCCTTGCTTACCTCAATGAACAAAACCTCCATTCAGAGATGCAAAGGAAGGCAATGACTCGGTTGATGGGCCTACAATTTAAGATCATATATAGAAAAGGTAAAGAGAATGTTGTTGTAGATGCTTTATCTAGGGTTGGTCACTTGATGGCATTACAAGCAGTATCATCGGTACAGCTAGCCTAGATCTAGGAGGTTCTGAACTCATACACAACAGACTCTAAAGCTCAGTAGCTCCTAAGAAGTTTGGCAATTACAAGTCTAGATTCCCAAGGCTATAGCTTGAACAAAGGACTGATATGGCACCAAGATAAGGTATGAATTGGCCAAAACTCAGCTTTACAAACAAAGATCATTGTTGCATGCCACTCTAGTGCCTTAGGAGGCCATTCAGGTGTAGCTGCAACATACTTCAGGTTGAAGAAACACTTTGCATGGAAGAGAATGAAACAAGATGTGGAATCATTTGTGAAACAATGTACAAGCTGTCAGCAATCTAAACATGACAATACTCACCCAATGGGTCTCCTGCAACCTCTTCCTATTCCAAAGGGAGTTTGGCAAGACCTTTCCATGGATTTTATAGAAGGCTTACCCAAATCTAAAGGGTTCAGTGTCATACTGGTGGTGGTCGACAGACTCACCAAATTTGCACATTTTATCCCAATGAAACACCCATACACTGCCAATTCTATTGCATAGCTCTTCCTAGACAATGTGGTTAAACTTCATGGTTTACCTAGTACAATTGTTTTTGATAGGGATACCAACTTCCTCAGTAAATTTTGGAAGGAGTTGTTCAAGCTGTACAGAGTCAATCTTCGTCTGACTACTGCATATCACCCACAGAGTTATGGTCCAACTAAGAGAGTAAACCAGTGTGTTGAAATGTATCTCAGATGTGCTGTGTAGGATTCCCCAAAAACTTGGAAATCTTGGCTCTCCTTGGCTGAACTTTGGTACAATTCCTCCTTTCACAAATCATTGGGTTCTTCTCCTTTCAAAGCTCTCTATGGGTATGAGCCCAATGTGGGCGACGTTCCATCAGTGCCATCTGCTACATCTACATCAGTTGCAGAGATCATTGAGAACAGAGAATTGCACCTTCAAGCACTGAAGCACAACTTGGCTCAGGCACAAAACAGGATGAAGATGTTTGTAGATTAGAAAAGGAAGGATTTTTAGTTTGTTGTCAGTGACACAATACTGCTCATGCTCCAGCCTTATACATAATCGTCAGTGGCCAACAGACCATTTTCCAAGCTCGCCAAGAAGTATTTTGGCCCTTATAAAGTGCTCGAAAGGATTGGCAATGTTGCTTACAGGTTGGAATTACCAGAGGGAACTCTCATTCACAATGGTTTTCACATTTCCCAACTAAAACCTTTTATTGCAGATTACTCTCCAGTGTATGACTCACTGCCAGTGACCACTGATTTGGAAGCCACTGAAACAGCACCCCTGGCTATCTTGGATCGCCGTTTAGTCAAGAAAGGTAACACAACAGTTCCTCAGGTTAAGGTCACATGGACTGGGCTTCCATCCTCGACAACGACCTGGGAAGATTACAATGTACTCAAGCAACGCTTCCCGACGGCTCTAGCTTCGGGACAAGCTGCAACTCAAGGGGGGAGGTGTCGCGCCTTAAGACGCTCCGTGAAGAAGAAGGCCGACGGCTGGAAGATGTTAGCGTCAAGAGATGGCGTAGTTATCATTTACGTTTTCTATGTAATTAAACTTCTATCATGTGGGCCCAGGTGGTCAGCGTCTATAATGGCACATAAGTGCCCGACTCTGTGCCGCATCCGGTGGCAACTCTCGATATAGTAAAACTGTGTTGCCAAGGCAGAGTGCTTGCCCTACCGGTGTCCTCGTTCCATACTTCTTCTCGTGCTCACATCGATGGTGACTAGCCGGCGGCCAAGGGTGTGACAAGGTATCACATCTTCTTGTGGTGAAGAGATGTGGTGGCGGCGACGATGGCAGCGGTGGTCACTTTGATGGTATTTTCAAAAAAATAAGGTTCTTTGAATGCCATATAACTAATTTTCATCCAAATAAAAATACATAGGTGTGAGGCAAAGAACTCCATGGACCTTGGCTGCAAAAGCTGGAAAGAGTGTACTAAATGGTCCTTGAGCTCCTCATAGCGTTATAACATAGCCAAGGACTGTAGCCAGTGTATCCTCGAAACCTTGGGGGAGCTAGAAATTATACATAGAGGGGGTGAGTCAAAGATATTCAATATGGGTGTGTTTGGTTAGCCAATTAAGCCTTGTTAGCTCAGGCCCAACTTCAACAATACAAGATGCACCTATTTGGTTGCATGACCTAGCTTAGTTAGTATAAGAAATGTTACGTTTGGTTGGTTGCTTTGCCTTATAGCGGGAGGTGAGGTGAGCGGATAAAAGGGCTAGCTCGGGCCTGCTTCAAAAATGGCCGCCCACCTCGTTCCCGGCTGGCTTGACTAATAGGTGGTCGGTGGGCTTCAGCAGGCCTGTCTAACGAGCCCAACCGGACGATCAAACAGGTCAAAAATTGTTAACTGGAGCCTGCATATATAGGAGTTGGGGACCCAACCAAACACACCATATTTGTGAATTGAGACTCATCTGTTTAGGTTCTTATGGTGGAACTTGGTCAGCCGTGTTAGTTACGATGTAGTTACTCCTATTTTCTGAATTTATTCTAGTGTGGTGATTAATTTGGACAAATGTGCGTGTATGCATGTAAGCATCTGTCACCTGTGTTATTATCATGTATCTACCTTTTTATACGTAGTTTTGTAAGAACAATATCATTAAAGAAGTCATGATTAAAGTATGAGTATATAAACCGGTGGCTTCAGCAGGCCTGGCTAACGAGCCCAGCTGGGTGAAAAATGGCTAACTAGAGCTTGCATAGGAGTTGAGGACCCGACCAAACACGCCGTATATGTGAATTGAGACTCATCTGTTTAGGTTCTTGTGGTATAACCTGGCTAGCCGTGTTAGTCACGACATAGTTGCTCCTATTTTTCTGAATTTATTCCAGTGTAGTGATTAATTTGGATTAGTGTGCGTGTATGCATGTAAGCATCTGCCACCCATGTTATTATCATGTATCTACCTTTTTATATGTAGTAGTTTTGTAAGAACAATATCATTAAACAAGTCAGGATTAAAGTATGAATATATAACAAATAAAGTGTTAAACTAATAATTAAATATAAAAATCATAAACAAATGATTATTTAAATCATAGATTAAATATTTATAAAAAAATAATATAGAATATCAAAGTTTTCTACTGATAAGAATCAACATTCGAACCATATAAGTTTTGTTTTGGCAATTATTTTGTTTGCAAATAACTCACTCATATTCAATCACTAATAAAGCAAATTATGGTGCGTTAAATCTTTGTAAAATACAAAATCGGGTCCTTAACAAGTAACCAAGACTGCCTGCCGTATTCATCGGCATTAATGTTCACCACAAAAATAGAAAGAAAAAGAAAATAGAGCAAAAATCTCCTACGTTTTTGGACCCAGATCAGTTAGCCCACGAATCAGCTCGCGCCTCTTCTTCCCGCTCGCATCACGCGGCGTCGCTCCCACCTACCTCTCACATCTCGCATTCACCGTCGCCGGCGCAGCGGCACAGCCTACTCACCCCCCACGGCCCACGCCTACCGGCTGCCGCCATCGCCCTCGCGAGGCCGAGGCTCGATCCTCGGCTGCCGGCCCCAGCCCACCGTAGCGCCGTCGCCGCTCCTAGGCTTTCGTGCGGTGCCTGCGCCTGCTGGAGCCCTGCGTCACCGAGCAGAGTAGCCGAGCAGAGAAAGAGTGAACTCTGAACTGTGAAGGTTTTTCTTCTCTATACTTCAAGTAATCTGTGTAGCCCTACGTGTTTGTTCTTGAAGCAGCCAGATGCATGACCTCTGTGTAGCTCGATTGTTCCATCCTGATTGTCATTGCCATATCCATAGAACACCCATAGGCCTGTACCTATTATGCATACCAAATACCAATAGCCCATTGAATATTTCCTAGGTCTTTTGTTCTGTATACACAACCTATATTTATCTGTCATTTTTATAAGTTTTTCAATAACTTGACAAACTGTAGTTTTGTAAACAATTCATTCCTCGATGATAGGATGGTTGTGGACAAAAGTTGGATGGACATATCCAATAGGAGGCTTCCCCGATACAACGACGGAGCTAAAAAATATATTGAGTTTGCTTTTTCTGGCTGTAGTGCAGACAAGCTCCTCCGATGTCCTTGTAGAATCTGCAAAAACAATTACTTTGCTGATCAGATATCTATAATGGAGCATCTTATGCTGAATGGAATATGGAAATAGTACAGAGTATGGGATCATCATGGAGAGAGTGTGTCAGATTCAGAAGACAGTGACGACGATATGGAAGATCATGATGAATATGGTCTGCATGAGATGGTGAATGATTTTGGAAATGCTGTGAATGCCAACTTGGGATCATTTGATGGTTCATCACCTGGCTTGCAGGATGACATGACCACATCTACAGGTCCTACTAAAGAAGCTAGCAAATTTTATAGACTTCTTGAAGAGCCAGACCATGAGCTGTACCCAGAATACAGTACCTTCTCTACACTATCATTCATTGTGCAAATGATGAACATCAAGTACCTATATGATTTGAGTGGAAATGCAATGGATGCTCTATTTACTCTGTTTTGGAAGGTACTTCCTACCAAGAATAAGGCTCCAAAGTCATTCAACGATGCTAAGAAAGTCATGTTAGATTTGGGATTGGATTACAAGCGCATAGACGCATGCCCAAATGATTGCATTCTGTACAGAGGTGATTATGCTAAAGCTGAGTCATGTCCAGTGTGCAAGCTTTCTAGGTGGAAAAGTGATGACTAGAACAATGCATCCAAATCACAAAGGCCAAGAGTTTGAAAGGTTACACAGAAGGTGCTGCGCTATTTCCCACTGATACCAAGATTGAAAAGGATGTACATGTGTTCCAAAACTGCAACTAATATGTGTTGGCACAAAGAGGAGCTAGTTGATGATGGATATATGAGACACCCGGCAGATTCAAAGGAATGGAAGGATTTTGACAAAAATTTCCCATCATTTGCATCAGATGCGGGCAGTGTTAGGCTTGGGCTTGCTAGTGACGGATTCAATCCGTTTGGACATATGAGCACATCATACAGCATATGGCCCGTTGTTATTGTGATGTATAACCTACCTCCTTGGATGTGCATGAAAGATCCTTATATGATATAACTTTAATGCTCATTCCTGGCCCTAAAGCACCTAACAACGACATTGATGTATATCTACAGCCATTAATTGATGAGATGATTGAGTTGTGGGGTGGGGTGGAGGCCTATGATGCTTCGACAAAGCGTAAATTCACACTAAAAGCTGCATTGCTCTAGACAATTAATGATTTTTCTGCTTGAGGGAATTTATCAGGAATGTCCACAAAGGGAAAATATGCATGTCCGTCCTGTCATACTGACACTTGCTACCAATGGCTAGCTAATGGAAGAAAAGGTTGCTACATGGGACACAGGAGATTCCTACCAGCAAGACATAGTTGGAGGAACAATACTACTTCTTTTAATGGCCAAAGGGAAAGGAGATGTGCTCCGAAACCATTATCAGGCGCTGAAGTTCTTTCACAATATGAAAAGTTTACTCAGGTACACATACAAAAAATATTTAAGTCTATGCAGCTTTCCTTTTGTAAATAAATATGATACAAGTTATGATATTTTGATGTAATTTCAAAGGTGTAACATTGCTATCATTATGCTGCCATTTAGGTTATATTTGGGGAATCTGGCAAGAAAAGGAAATGCTCCAGCACAGTGTATGGTGTTTGGAAGAAAAAGAGCATATTTTTTCAACTCCCTTATTGGAGTAATTGACACTAAGACATAACCTAGATATCATGCACATTGAAAAAAAATGTTGGTGAAAGTTTGGCGGGTACCTTGCTTGGACAGGAGGGGAAGACAAAGGATAACATTAATTCTTGATTCGATATGGAAATCATGGGAATACAACCAGAACTTCATGCGATTCCCACAGATGATGGAAAATATTTATTTCACAATGCACCTTATACACTTTTTGGACCTAAAAGGAAGGCATTTTGTGAGTTCTTGACAAAAATCAAAGTCCCAAATGGTTATTCTGCAAAGGTATCTAATTATGTAGATGCAATAAATGTTAAAATATGAAGGGTGGGCCTGGTTCAAGCGGTAGAGTCTTACCGCCTGTGATCGGACGGTCCTAGGTTCGAGTTGCGGTCTCCTCGCATTGCACAGGCGAGGGTAAGGCTTGCCACTGACACCCTTCCCCAGACCCCGCATATAGTGGGAGCTCTCTGCACTGAGTACGCCCTTTTTAATAAATGTTAAAATATTAGGGATGAAGTGCCATGATTACCATGTGTTTCTGCATAGATACCTTCCACTATCTATTCGCGGCATGCATCCAGCTGATATTTGTCTTCCAATAATTGAGCTATGCAACTTTTTTTGAGAAATTTGCTCAAAAGTGTTAGATGTGGAGATCCTTAAAAGGCTTGATTCTTCGATTGCTATTACTCTTTGCAAATTAGAAAAGATATTTCCTCCATCCATGTTTGATGTAATGATGCATCTACCAATCCATTTAGCTCAACAAGCAATGTCCTGTGCAATATCGATGGATGTATCCCATCGAGAGATTCTTGTGCAGACTAAAGTCATTTGTAAAAAACAAAGCTCGTCTAGAGGGAGCAATTGCTGAGGCTGTAGTGTTACAGGAATGTGTGACTCTTTGTTCTATGTACTTGCATGGAATTGAGACAAGAATCAACAGGCCAAGCCGTAATGATGACAGTGATGATAACAATAGCAACACACAGCTCTAGATTTTTGCTAAAATTGGAAGACGGCTTATTGGGAATAGATATTGTGAGATGGAGATGAATGAATTAAATAAAGCACAAGTGTACGTTCTAAAGTACTGTGAAGAGGCTTCTCCATATACAGGGTAAGCCACTCCTAAGATGTTCATTGAACTATGGACCTCCAATTTTGTAATATCTATTCTCCTATGTCATAGCATTCACAAGGAATATTTAAGGACACTATGTAGACAAGCGGCATGAGAAAGAGTTCTTTCAGTGGTTCAAGAACCATGTAAGTATAAGGATGTATTCATTACATTATTTCTTTAGGGTAGCTTAATTAACTACTGTGTTTCATGTAGATATCAGCTATGTATTCCAAAGGAGATCCTTCTGTTTCCGATGAACTATTTGATCTAGCAAGAGGACCCGATACTAGAGTGACACATTTCTCAAGTTATATGGTCAATGGATGGAGATTTAACACAAGGGACAGAGACGCCTTATTTCGAGCACAAAACAGTGGAGTATATGTCAAGGGCGATGAAGGAACTAGAAACAAAGATTACTTTGGTGTCTTGACAGATATTGTGGAGCTTTTATATGGGACTCATAAAGTTGTTCTTTTTAAATGTGAATGGTGGGATGTACATACAACAAGGGGAGTTAAAGAAGATAAGTATGGGTTCATAATGATAAATACTACTGGCAGGCTGTCAACAGATGAGTCATATGTTTTGGCTACACAAGCAGAGCAAGCATATTATGTGAATGATACTCAAGATCCAAAATGGTATGTCATGGTAAAGACTAAACCTCGTGATTATTTTGACACTCCTCCCACTGACGAAGAAGATGCTAGTACTAAATCAAGTAAATCCAGTCCTGAAGCTTGCGAAGAAAATGAAGTAATAACTGTGCCGAATCCAAATACAATAGAAGATGATGACACAAGTATATTGGACACACCTCAAGTTGAAGCGGCGATACTCCATTACGAGGGTGACGTTGAAGATGAAGATGAGCAACAAGAATCTGAAAGTGATGACAGCGAAGGTGGTGAGTACATGGATTTAGAAGACGAAGACAGTGAATCGGAAGAAGAAATAGATGATGACTAGTTATTAATTTGTAATCGAGCTCAGAGTTCCATATGTCCTGATTCTTGGTCTATTTTCAGTACACAGAATAATGCCAGCAATCTCATATTTGCATAGTAACAGACCAAAGCATGCATGTAACTCTATATGAATAATTAGCCTGACATGATTCAGCCAAGGCATCTATAGATTCATTCATTAATCTCAAAAAACTAGAAATTGATAGGCACACATGACAACTTCTTTTCATATAGAATCCCTAATCAAACTGAGGTAACAAAAGTTCAAAAATACAGTATAATTAGAAATAATTGAAGGACCAGCCTGTGTTCATCCTACTACCTTGAAGTCACCTGCAGCTCCCCTTCAGGCTTGCTCTTGTTCTGCACGCCTGCACTGCTGAAACTGCAGGCTGCTCGTATGCTCCAGAGAGGGGTTGAGTCAGGCTGCGGGGGCAGCACGGCAGCAGAGCAGGCCGAGCAGGGCCGGGGTGGCCGGCGACGGCGCGCTGCAGGCCGCAGCAGAGCCGGGGAGCGCTGGGGCGGGGACGCGGAGTCGCCGGGGCACAGGCTCGCCGGTGAGCGGCCGCGCGAGGAGGGTCGGGCTGCGGGGGCCTGGCTGCCGCGACTACTCCACTCGTGCACCTCTCCGCCTAGATGTGCTCCGCCTTCGCCGAGACGTCGAATCGCCGGTCAACCACTCGTCGCCGGGCACAGAGGAAGGAAGGGCCGAAGGGGATGGATAATACTCATACGAATGGATAAGAGGCAGCAAATCGTACTATGATTAAACTAAGAGTCTTCTTTAGTCGTAACTATGATTTGCCATAGTATTTTCTCACTAATTGTGTGTCCTGTGGTGATAATTTTTTCACTAATAAATAGCATATTAGTGAGGTAAATATTTTATTTGCCACAGATATCTTGTTAAATAGGCCACTAAAGATGTTTTATGTGGCGAATTAATATTTTGTCACTTATAACCTACACAAGAGTGGCGAAAACTAGTTTTTTTCACATATAGTATGGTAAGTAGTGGCAAATTTAAATTTCGCCACAATATTTTCTCACTAATTGTGTGTCCTGTGACGATAATTTATTTTGCCACTAATAAATGTCATATCAGTGATGTAAATATTTTTTGCCACAAATATCTTGTTAAATAGTGGCCAAACAACGTTTCACCACCCCGTTTGCCACTAAAGATGTTTTCTATGGCGAATTAGTATTTTGTCACTAATAACCAACATAATAGTGATGAAAACTAGTTTTGTCACAAATAGTATGGACATTAGTAGCAAAGACAAATTTCGCCACATTATTTTATCACTAATGCTCTGGCTTCCTGTAGTGGATGCGGTCTTACTCAAGGTACTCTTTATTTATTTCTTGTACGATGGGACTTCCTCAAGATGCTAATTTGTAGATACTTGTTGAGTACTTGTACATATTTCATACTTACATCAGTAGTACATATATAGTATTTGATTCAATAGTGACCAGTGAATAATAGAAGAATTTGAGTGTATATCTGTATATATGTATGTTGCAGTGGGTTTTACATTGCTGGGGCGACGATAACTGCGTCAAGGTGCTGCGAAAGTGCAAGGAAGCTATCCCTGCAGGAGGAGGGGCTGGAGGAAAGGTGATAATCATTGACGCTGTGATGGGAGCTGGTCCTGCATCTGCATCCAACAAGGAGACACAGGTCTTGTACGATGTCCACATGATGCACATTGACGGGGTCGAACGGGACGAGCGTGGGTGGGAAAAGATCATCCTGGAAGCTGGATTCCGTGCCTACAAACTTGTTTCATTGGTTGGAATTCACTCAGTTATCGAGGTTTATCCGTGAATGACATGCATCCGTGAACAGGCTGCCATTGTCATGGCCATTTTCATGTTGTGTGCTCTGAATAATTATCATGAACCAACATAATAGTGAGAGAGAAACATTGTTCTGGCTGAAAAAAACAAGCTGAAAAAGACAAATTATAAGATAAGCGAACAGAGCCTTAATGTGTTTCATAGAGTTGTGGGGCATGATTAGTAGGCCATCCAGAGCAAGACCTAACAATAATGAACTATGCATATGGCAACTTTTATTTTAAATATACTAAACTCTTGTGTGTTCTATACCATCATATATATATGGGCACGCTTATTCCCATCACATTGGCAATGTGTATAAATGGCATGTGCAGGCTCGCTAGATGCAAACTTCTGGACTAGACCGTATCCTATCCGTGTATTATTGGCCCATATGTAGCAAATCCCAATAAGAGCCTGTTCGTTTAGTCCCAAAACCAAAGGAATTGAGAGGGGTTACATTCTCTGCGAGCCAAAATCCTCCTCAACTCTCTTCAATCTTGGATTTTGATAACAAACAAACAAACAAGGCCTAAATTAGAGCAACATTTAGTGAAAAATAATGATGATTTAACTTTGTCACAAAGTGATTCTCATGTTGTTCCTTGTGACAAAGAATTATTGTGTGATAGTGCTATGATTATTCATGTGCCAGAACTTGTGAAGGAACTTGATTCTTTTGTTTTGGAGCCAAATACTTGTGCTAAACATAAAAAATTTCTTCCCATTGCTACTAAAAATGATCAAATAAAGTTGTTGTCTTCTCTAACTACTTTGAGTTATATTGATTTTGATACTATATGTGATCTAAGTAATTTGGAGGAGAAATTTGTATGTGCTTGAAAGCATCTAGGCCCCTAGTTGGATTTCGGTGATTAATGTCAATACAAAGATTACTATGACTAACGTGTGTTTTGCAGAGACAAGTAAGTTAGGTCATGGTAATGGAGATCGATTGGGCAATCGAGGTTGTCATGCCCCTACGATGGAAATCGTTTCGGTTTTCAAAGGATGGACGACAAGGTTAAGGATGACTAGTTCTAAGTGTCGATTGGAGTTGGAGAGACACTTAGAGTAGTTTAGGACTTTGTTTTTCCTTTGGCCGTACTATGAAGGGGGGTATGAACGGGTAGCTTGACCTAGTTGAGTCTAGTGAGTTAGGTGTGGTGCACACTTGTTAAAACTAGCTCTAGGTAGCTCCTATGAATGCCTAAGATCCTTTGGAGCAAACTTCATTCACATATGTTCGGGTGTTGGAAGTGAATGGAGGGTCAAATACTGACCGGACGCTGGCTCCGGTGCGACCGGACGCTGGCCGCAGGGTCCGGTCAGTTCATTTGACCGAGAAGATCAAGTCAGGTGTGACCGGACGCTGGTAGGTCATGTGACCGGACGCTGAGGGCCAGCGTCCGGTCAACTCCAGTAAGGGTCTAGACTTGGAAAAGTGTGACCGGACGCGTCCGGTCAGTGTGACCGGACCCTGAGTATCCAGCGTCCGGTCGTTTACAGTAAGCATCCAAGAGCGACCGGACGCGTCCGGTCGGTACTGACCGGACCCTGACAGCGTCCGGTCATCACTTGAATGCTGGTTCGCGGGTTGAACTGACCGGAGCATCCGGTCATCACGACCGGAGCGTCCGGTCATCCCGCAGAAGCTCATAACGGTTAGTTTTTCAGGCTGGCTTATAAATAGAAGCTCCACTCGTGAGTGGAGCATCCTTTGCTCATTCCAACAGCTGAGAAACACGTTTGTGAGTGCCAAGAAGAGCAAGATCCTAGTGAGGTGTTTGTGATTTGAGAATCCAAGAGAGTAGCCTCACTAGCAAATCAAGAGTAGCAAAGTGTGCATCCATCTTCTCATTAGGCTTCGCGTGGTCAAGTGAGAGTTCGTGCTTGTTACTCTTGGTGATCGCCATCACCTAGACGGCTTGGTGGTGATTGGGAGTTTGGTGTTCATCCGACGGAGCTTGTGGGTGACCCAACTCAAGTTGTGAGCGGTTTTGGGTGATTCGCCGCGACGGAGTGTCGAAGAATCAACCCGTAGAGAGCACTTGATCCTTGCGCGGATCAAGGGGGAGCTACACCCTTGCGCGGGTGCTCCAACGAGGACTAGTGGGGAGTGGCGACTCTCCGATACCTCGGCAAAACATCGCCGCGTTCCTTTCTCTCTCTACTTACTTTGAGCACTTACTTTGAGTATTTACTTTGAGCAATTCAATACTTGTTTTACATCCATAGAATTGTTTGCTAGAGTAAGTTTGGAACATAGGTTGAGAGGTTGTTGTGCATTAGTTTGATATAAACACTTTTCTAGGCACAAGGGGTTAATTGGGCTATCCATAGGATTTGATTATTGCAAGAGAATTTAGAATTAGCCCAATTCACCCCCCCCTCTTGGGCATCTTGATCCTTTCAATTGGTATCAGAGCCTCGTGCTCACGTTTTTAAGCTTAATCGCTTAGAGCAAGATGTCTCACGGGGATGGACCTCCTCCTATCTTTGAGGGAGATGATTTTCCATATTGGAAAATCCGCATGGAGGCATACTTAGAAGCTCTAGATGTTGGAATTCTTAGAGCCGCCTCTCAAGGGTTCCCCGCACCTAGGAATGCCGCACAACTTCAAGGCGATGAAGTGAATTATGAGAAATGGAATGCAAAGGCTCGCAACACCATTTTTAGAGGCCTTTGCAAAGAGGTGTTCAATCGTGTAAGGAACCACAAAGACGCCCATGCTCTATGGTCGGACGTTTGTGCGCTCCATGAGGGAACCAAGAGTGAGCGTGAGGAACGCTATCATCTTGTGATTAAAAAGCTAAATTCTTTTGAGATGTTTCCCAAAGAAAGTGCTAATGAGATGTATTCTCGATTAAATGTTCTTGTAGAGGAAGTCAATGGGCTTGGACTTACTCAAATGTCACCATCCGATGTTGTGAGAAAGATCTTGAGTGTCCTCCCCATTGATAAATATGGGCACATTGTGACCGTGCTACATCAAGGTGATCTTTCCACCGCTACACCGACACAAATCTTGGGAAAGATCAATGCGCATGAGATGTACATGCACATCACACCACAAGATGGCTCATCCTCTACAAAGAAGAAAGAGAAGGACCTAGCATTCAAAACTAGCCAAGACAAGGGCAAAGCAAGACTTGAGTATGAGAGCTCAAGTGATGAAGATGATGAAGAAAGCCTTGCCCTCATGGTGAAGAAGACCACCAAGATGCTAAAAAGGCTAAACAAGAGTGGCATCAAGTTTGATGGCAAGAAGAAGAAGTTCTTCACTAGCTCAAGAAGAAAGCCAATCTCCGAGATGGATTGCTACAATTGTGGCAAACTTGGTCACTTAGCTCATCAATGCACAAAGCCCAAGAAAGACAAGTTCAAGAACAAGGGCAAGAAAGATGATTCAAGTGATGAAGATGAAAAGAAAAAGAACAAGCCATACAAGAAGAGAGATGGCAAAAAGAGGGACTTCTACAAGAAGAAGAAGAGTGGCAAGGCCTACATTGTCGGTGATTGGCTCACGGACATTGATTCATCAAGTGGATCATCCGATGATGATAGTGACGATGAAAAGGTGGCCGCCATTGCTATTGATCTTGCATCTTCACCGCCACCATCGCCATCATCCTCTACACACCTATGCCTTATGGCCAAAGGTGAACGCAAGGTAACTAAGAGTGATGATAGTAGTGATGATGAACATGCTAGTGATGATGATAGTGATAGCGATAATGATGACTCACCCACTTATGATGATCTTGTCAAAATACTTAGAAAATATACTAAGATCATTAGAAAGAGTAGAGCTACAAATGAAAAACTTGATGCTAAAAATGATTCACTTTTAGCTAAGTGTGATACATTAGAAAAGGCTAATGATGAGCTCAAAGAAACAAATGATTCTATATCATCCAAACTCAAGGAGCTCAAATCTTCTAAGAAAGAGCTTAAAGATAAAAATGATAAACTTGAGTGGGTGCACAATGAGCTTGTCACTAGTCACCATAAGCTAAAAGATGAATATACAACTCTAAAGATCAATTATGATGCCCTTATTATTGCACAAGAATTCTTACCAAATGAGCCACATGATGCTACTAACCATGTTGTTAAGATTGATATAGCTACCTCATGTGATGATTTAATTGATGAAAGCATTGAGCATGGATCTAGTAGCAAGGGCAAGCAAGTGGTTGAGTGCAATAACTATGATGAGTATGTCAAGCTCAAGAGTAACAATGAGAAGCTCATGAAAGATCTTGAAGAAATGAAAAGTCACAACACCATTGTGCTAGAAACTCTTGATCATGACAAAGAGGTGATCCTTGAAAATGAGAAGTTAAAAGAAGAAGTGAAGAAACTCAAGGAGGAGAAGAACAATGATCTTCTCAAGGAAGAGAACAAGAAGCTTAAGATGGAGAAAGAGCATCTCAAGGTGGGATTGAGCAAGTTTGCTAGAGGCAAGCATCTCCAAAGTGAGCTACTCATGAATACCATCATGAAGATGGATAGAAGTGGCATTGGATATATGGCAAGTGTAGAGAAGAAGAAGGCTCAAGCACAACACCAACAATCAAAGCCAAAGCCAAAGCCAAAGAGATGTTTTGAATGTGGACAAGAAGGCCACTTTGCTCATGAGTGTCAAACTCCACCGCCACAACCCTTGCCCAAGCATGCTAGACCCTTTGCTTTCAATGCTCACTACATGCTTAGAAAAGATTCGAGTGGAAAGATGAAAGTCATGTTCTTGGGTCCCCCCAACAAGAGTAGGCCTAAGAAAATTTGGGTGGCTAAGTCACTTGTTGAGAAGGTGAAGGGCCCTCAACAAGCTTGGATCCCTAAAGCTTGAATCTCTTGTGTGTAGGTGAACTACAAGACCGGTGGAAGTCATTGGGTTATTGATAGTGGTTGCACTCAACATATGACCGGTGACCCTCGTATGTTCACCTCACTAGATGAAGAGGTAGATGGACAAGAGAAAATAACATTTGGAGATAATTCAAAGGGCAAGGTTAAAGGATTGGACAAAGTGGCAATATCAAATGATCATTCCATCTCCAATGTACTCTATGTTGCTTCATTGAGCTTCAACTTGCTATCCGTTGGGCAATTGTGTGATCTTGGCTTTCAATGCTTATTCACCGAGAAGGAGGTGGTTGTGTCCAAGGTAGATGACAATCAAGTGATATTCAATGGATTTAGATACAACAACTTATATCTAGTTGACTTCACCTCTGAAGATGCAAACTTGAAGACTTGCCTATTCACCAAAACAACATTTGGGTGGCTATGGCATAGAAGACTTGCTCATGTTGGGATGAGTTCACTCAAGAAGCTTATGAAGAATGATTTGGTGAGAGGGTTGAAGGATGTGAAGTTTGAGAAGGACAAGCTTTGTAGTGCATGTCAAGCCGGCAAGCAAGTTGCAAACACTCATCCAACCAAAGCTTTCATGTCAACCACAAGAGTGCTAGAACTCCTACACATGGATTTATTTGGACCAACAACATACAAGAGTTTGGGAGGAAATCTCTATTGTCTTGTGATTGTGGATGACTATTCAAGATATACATGGGTGTTCTTCCTTCATGACAAATCCGAAGTTGCATCTTGTTTCAAGAAGTTTGCCAAGAGAGCTCAAAATGAATTTGAAGTGAAGCTCAAGAAGATAAGAAGTGATAATGGCAAAGAGTTTGACAACACAAATATAGAAGCTTATTGTGATGAAGTTGGAATCAAACATGAAGTCTCCGCAACCTATACTCCTCAACAAAATGGTGTAGTTGAGAGGAAGAACTGGACTTTGATAACTCTTGCAAGGACAATGCTAGATGAGTACAACACCCCCGAAGCTCTATGGGCGGAAGCAATCAACACCGCATGTTATGCATCCAATCGCCTATTTCTTCAAAAGTTCCTTGTCAAGACTCCATATGAGTTGCTCAATGGGAAGAAGCCGGACGTCTCCTTCTTTAGGGTGTTTGGTTGCAAGTGCTACATCTACAAGAAGCGGCAACACCTAGGGAAGTTTCAAAGGCGTTGTGATATAGGTTTTCTTGTTGGTTACTCATTGAAGTCCAAAGCATATAGAGTATTTAATCATGCCACCGGCTTGGTTGAAGAAACATATGATGTGGAATTTGATAAATCTAACGGCTCCCAAGGAGCACATGAGAATCTTGATGATATAGGTGATGAACCATTGAGGGAGGCTATGAAGAATATTCCGGTGGGAGACATCAAGCCAAAAGATGATGAAGATGATGTACAAGTCATTAACCAACCTTCTTCATCAAATGTACCACAAGATGGTGAAAAAGTTGGGAGAGTAGAAAATGAAGATACTCATATCTCCCATGAGCAAATGGTGGTACAAGCACAAGATGTTGATGCTCCACAACCTCCTTCTCAAGTGGTCAATAGAAGAAATACACCTCTCCTACAAGATCATCCACAAGATCTCATCATAGGGAGTCCAATAAAGGGGGTGATGACTCGATCTCAAAAGCTTACTTCATTTATTGCTCATCACTCTTTTGTCTCTTGCTATGAGCCTACCAAGGTAGAAGATGCTCTAAAAGATCCGGATTGGATCAATGCCATGCATGAAGAGTTGAACAACTTCACTCGCAATGAAGTTTGGAATCTTGAAGAGCGACCAAAAGATGCAAGAGTCATTGGAACAAAGTGGGTGTTCCGCAACAAACAAGATGATCAAGGTGTTGTTGTGAGGAACAAGGCAAGACTAGTGGCAAAGGGGTTCTCTCAAGTTGAAGGTTTAGATTTTGGAGAAACCTTTGCACCGGTTGCAAGACTAGAAGTCATCCGTATCCTTCTTGCATATGCATCACATCATGAAATGAAACTATATCAAATGGATGTGAAAAGTGCATTCTTAAATGGCTTTATTAATGAACTAGTCTATGTTGATCAACCTCCCGGGTTTGAAGACCCTAGATATCCTAATCATGTTTATAGGTTGTCCAAGGCACTATATGGGCTTAAGCAAGCCCCAAGAGCTTGGTATGAGCGCCTTCGGGACTTCCTTATTGAGAAGGGCTTCACCATTGGGAAGGTCGACACCACACTATTTACCAAGAAGCTTGATGGGCATATCTTCATTTGTTAAGTGTATGTTGATGATATCATCTTTGGATCATCAAATGAAGACTCATGCAAAGAATTTGGTGAATTGATGTCTAAGGAGTTCGAGATGTCAATGATTGGTGAGATTACATTCTTTCTTGGTTTTCAAGTCAAGCAAATGAAAGAAGGCATCTTCATCTCTCAAGAGAAATATACAAAAGATCTTCTCAAGAGATTCAAGATGGATGAATGTAAGCCAATCAAGACCCCAATGCCTACCAATGGACATCTCGACCTAGATGAGGGAGGTAACTCAGTTGATCAAACTCTCTACCGTTCCATGATTGGTAGCTTGTTATATTTAACCGCATCTAGGCCCGACATTATGTTTAGTGTGTGTATGTGTGCTAGATTTCAAGCTAGTCCTAAGGAAACTCATTTAATTGCCGTAAAAAGAATCCTTAGGTATCTTAAGCACACACCAAGCATTGGCCTTTGGTATCCCAAAGGAGCTTTATTTGAATTAATTGGCTATTCCGATTCGGACTACGCCGGATGCAAAGTTGATAGAAAGAGCACATCCGGAGGGTGCCATTTGCTTGGTAGATCACTTGTGTCTTGGTCCTCCAAGAAACAAAATAGTGTGGCTTTGTCCACCGCCGAAGCGGAATACATTGCCGTGGGTGCTTGTTGTGCACAAATATTATACATGAAACAAACTTTACTAGACTATGGAGTAGTTCTAGAGAAAGTACCTCTTTTGTGCGACAATGAAAGTGCGGTAAAACTTGCAAATAATCCGGTTCAACATTCTCGCACCAAGCATATAGATATCCGCCATCACTTTCTAAGAGATCATGTAGCCAAAAATGATATATCACTAGAGGGTGTAAGATCCGAAGATCAATTAGCGGATATCTTTACTAAACCGTTAGATGAAGCTACATTTTGTAGATTGCGGAACGAGCTCAATGTACTTGATTTTAGCAACTTCACTAAAAATTGAGCTTGTGTTGTCCCTTGCATTCATTGTAATATACAACATGTTTAATTTGTGGCAATGCATATAGGGCTTGTCTAACATGGTTAAGATAACCGCCGAAAAGCGTGTGAAGAAGCTTAACCTTGGGTCAAACTTGACAAGCAACTAGATTTACTTACAAGTATTACATATGCATGAATGTTGTTTTGTCGTTTTGTTCCATTTGCCCTCTTGTTACCTATTTTCTTAAAAAGAATTATAGCCTAAGGCAAAATATTTTGAAAAATATGAGGGTTTGAGAGAGGTCACTCACATCAGTCCCAATTGGTGTTTATTTGGATCTTATTCAAGTTGGGACTTGATTGGGAACAGGTAGCGCGAAGGAATGTTGAAGGATTGCTGTAAAAGGTGCACCGGACGCTGCTGTCCAGCGTCCGGTCAGTTCACAGGAGGTGAACTACTGATGAAGGAGTGACCGGATGCTGCGTCTGTGCGTCCGGTCAGGAAGGGGTCTGCGTCCGGTCGATCGAAGGAAGGACAAGCAGTACTGACCGGACCCTGCCTGCATCCGGTCATGGACCACCGGACGCGTCCGGTCGCGATTTCAGAGGATTCGGACCTCTCTGGAATCGACCGGACGCTGGGTGGTAGCGTCCGGTCGCTACCACCGGAGCGTCCGGTCAGTAGATCTCGCGCATCTTAAGGACTCTTTTCCCGTTTCCTTTTCTGTCACGTGTAGGGGGATTACTTAACTGACTGCAACCCCTGTCTCTCATCAACCCTAGCCCGAGCCGCCGCCGCATCGCCACCGTGACCCGCGCCCAAGTCGTCGCTGTACTGTTGCGCCGCCGCCTCCTCGCGCCTCACCTCGCGCCCGCGCCTCCGTACCCCTGTCCAGCCACGCCGCCGCAGCCTCCCGTGCCCGCAGCCGAGCCTCGCGCCCCGGCCTAGCGCGCCACCAAACCTCGCGGCTCATCCCTCGCGCCACCGCCTGCTCAGCTCCTCGCCGGCCTTCTCGCGCCCAAGCTCATCGATCCACCGTTGCCAGGCTGCTCGTCTTGCCCTATCCTCCCATTGTTTGGTAAGGCAAATCTTGTGGTTCAATCGTGATCTCCAATTGTGACCTAGATCAAATTCTAACTACATTGATTCCCCATTGCATTCAGGGCGTTTGACCTATCCCTAACCGGTTCCGAGATCCCCCACGTGACGTCTTATCTATTCTCGGTTCGCTGATCGTCAGGTAGAAAGCCATTCGATTCAATTTCGCATCTACATTGCTTTCTCTGCTAGGTTTTCGCATCTATTAGACATATGGTATTTATTTGTATTTCCATCTATTCTATCGTGCAGCGAGTCGGTTCCGTTGTGTTTCGTCTGGCAGTTGGCAGTAAACTCGGAGCCAAGCTCGCGAGTAAGGATCGAGGCCAAGCCTCGAAAGCAGCAGTTTGACAGTTGATCTTCATCAGCAACAGTTCACCATCTTGTCAGTTCAGATGGCTCGCACCAAGAATGTTGGTGGTGGCCCAGGTGAAGATGATCGGAGGCCCCCGCCTCGTCAGCCAGCCGGATCCAAGGGCAAATCAACCAAGCAAGTAACATCCAAGAAGCGAAAGTACCCCGACGCAGAGACAGCCAGAGCAGCAGCTGTTGCAGAGGCCGCAGAGCGTGCCGAGAGAGGTGGCACCCGCAGCGGAATTGTCATTGCAGATCAGCCAGTTTCACCCGCAGTCAGAGCTGCGATTGAGGAGGTTGAGCGTCGTCATGGTAGTCCAGCTAGGACTGCCACGTTTGCAGGACAACGGGTTGCCATTGAGGAGGGTCTGTCAGCATAGTAGCAGCCTCCACCAGCAGAGCCTCAGCTAGCCCAGGAGACTCAGGAGAGTCAGGAGACCGAGCCGGCACCTCAGCTACGCCGCTCGAGTCGTACCAGTGCTGTAGTTCCACCGAGGCCAGCTACACGGCGCAGGGGTTCACGCCCTCTGCCCAGACCACAGGGTCCACCTCCAGTGGTTCACCTCGACTTGAGGGCCGCTACAGCCAGGCAGGTTCAGCAGCTGCGGTTTGTTGAGTTTGAAGTTTGGTTCCCTCCGAGGAGGGATGAGAGAGCAGCTGAGGGGTTCTACACGCCACTGCAGGAGGATTTCTACAATGCATATCTAAACAGTGGGGCAGTGTTCAGATCACAGAGGGTCTGTTCGATAGAGTCCATAGTGGCAGTAGCCGGAGAGGGCATTCGGCAATACTTGTCATATTTGCCAGGACTATCAGATCTGATTGGACGGACAGGGATATATGTACCTTCTTGGGTTCGTTAGTTTTATGCCTCGCTCTACATCGATCCTCATCACAGATTCATTCACTTTGCCTTCAACGGCAAAGACTATAGAGTGACGAGTAGCAGGGCCAGAGAGATACTGAGACTACAGGAGCAGCCTGTAAGGATGCATGAGGTTTGCTATGGACATCAGGAGCCTCCCAGGCGTCCTCATGGAGGGTTGGTGCCCCCTACAGACTTAGTGCGCCATTGTTTCAAGGAGCCGTTTGGTGAGGGGTCGAGCAGGAACCCCAGTGACTTGACTCCTACAGCGAGGATACTAGAGGCCATCATCAGGAGGACATTGCTTCCCAGGTTGGGATACAGGGAGGGCCTGACTCGCTTACAGCTCTGGCTTCTCAATGCCATCATGTAGATGACAGTGTTTGACATCTGGGACCTCCTTCTTTCAGAGATGGAGGATACTATAGCTGAGGGATTCAAGGGTCGCAGACAGCTTCCCTATGCTCACTGGATCACGTTCCTCATCCGCAGAGTTGTGATTGATAAGCCCCCTGGCATGATGGATGAGTATACAGGTGCCACTACAGAGTTCCCAGCTTATAACCTGTCACAGAGGATCAGACACGCCACTCCTCAGGCACCCAGTCAGCCTAGCCGTCGCCCCGATGTGCCAGAGTCTATAGCTCAGCAGGACGAGATCATCAGAGGGATTGCAGCCACTGAGGAGGCGGAGCTAGAGGCACAGCAGGAGGTGAGTGAGTACAGTGACAGCTCCGACGACGACTACCAGCCTATACCTCAGATGCCTCCACGTAGACACGATGCAGAGGCCGGTAGCTCCAGTTCTGCTCCACCTGCTCCACAGACAGACCTCGCTCTCATTGCTATTCTTGAGCGGATGCAGCAGGATCAGACACGACAGGCACAGGAGACAGCTACAAACTTCGCTCAGTTTCAGGCTCGTCAGGACGAGTTTCAGCGGCAGCAGCAGCTCCTTCAGCACCAGCAGTTACTTATGCAGCAGCAGCTCATGGGATTCATGCAGCATGTAGTGACAGCCATTGGGATTCCACTGCCACAGACTTCGCCCCAGCTTGCACAGCCTCCTACCACTTCGACGACTCCAGCAGTACAGCCCATCGGGCTTCAGAGTCAGGGACAGCCTCCAGCTCAGTTTACTTCACCTCCTGTACAGGTGTCCCAGTGGTTAGCTTCACCTGGTGTAGCCCCGCAGTTCACTCCTTATCACACGGGTTTCTCACCAGAGCAGACTTCCTCACTATTCGTGCCTGAGTCGTCAGTCTCCAGGAGTCTTGGAGCATCATTCAGCGAGTTGACCGGCATGCCTACTCCGCCTCACATGCATACTGCCGGTCCGTCTACAGCAGCTCCAGCTATCATGACTACTCAGAGGCTCCCCTCGTCTATCGCCTCGTCAGATCCTACGACAGACATACTTGTAGCTTCACAGGCAGCACCAACCCCAGCTCAGACCCAGACCGCTTCAGCGACACTTCCTGCTTCAGAGGGTCAGTCAGTTCAGAGCTCAGGGTCAGATGATGATGGCGCCCAGTTCCACCTTGCTCCACGTACTTCAGCGCCCGACTCGTCCGCTGCAGCCCCGCCGACCGACCCTTAGGTTTTGGTGTTTGACGCCAAAGGGGGAGAGGGTTTGAGTATGTAGACTTAGGGGGAGCGAGTTTTAGGGGGAGCTAGTTATCTAGTATTAGCTTATTATATACATTTGGAGTTTTATTTGTGTGATACACTATTTCTCATGCATTCGGTTGTTTTCTTTCATGCATACTATTATATATACATGTGATAGTGCTATCTACTTGATTGTGATATTTGACATGTGTGATTTCTACTTTGCTTTATCTACATGTCATATCACTTGTGGAATGCTCATTTGCTTTTGCTTCCACGTTTTTACTTCAAAGTAAATGAGCCTTTGTTATTTGTACTCATGCTTAATTCATATCCTTTGAGTACATTGTGTTGGCTTGGGTCATATAAGCTTGACTAACTCTTTTGTTCTTATTGACAAAAGCTTATATGAACCGAGCCCGTCAAAAACCTCACTCCATAACATACTCGAGGTGGTATTGTCATCAATCACCAAAAAGGGGGAGATTGAAAGCATCTAGGCCCCTAGTTGGATTTCGGTGATTAATGTCAATACAAAGATTACTATGACTAACGTGTGTTTTGCAGAGACAAGTAAGTTAGGTCATGGTAATGGAGATCGATTGGGCAATCGAGGTTGTCATGCCCCTACGATGGAAATCGTTTCGGTTTTCAAAGGATGGACGACAAGGTTAAGGATGACTAGTTCTAAGTGTCGATTGGAGTTGGAGAGACACTTAGAGTAGTTTAGGACTTTGTTTTTCCTTTGGCCGTACTATGAAGGGGGGTATGAACGGGTAGCTTGACCTAGTTGAGTCTAGTGAGTTAGGTGTGGTGCACACTTGTTAAAACTAGCTCTAGGTAGCTCCTATGAATGCCTAAGATCCTTTGGAGCAAACTTCATTCACATATGTTCGGGTGTTGGAAGTGAATGGAGGGTCAAATACTGACCGGACGCTGGCTCCGGTGCGACCGAACGCTGGCCGCAGGGTCCGGTCAGTTCATTTGACTGAGAAGATCAAGTCAGGTGTGACCGGACGCTGGTAGGTCATGTGACCGGACGCTGAGGGCCAGCGTCCGGTCAACTCCAGTAAGGGTCTAGACTTGGAAAAGTGTGACCGAACGCGTCCGGTCAGTGTGACCGGACCCTGAGTATCCAGCATCCGGTCGTTTACAGTAAGCATCCAAGAGCGACCAGACGCGTCCGGTTGGTACTGACCGGACCCTGACAGCGTCCGGTCATCACTTGAATGCTGGTTCACGAGTTGAACTGACCGGAGCGTCCGGTCATCACGACCGGAGCGTCCGGTCATCCCGCAGAAGCTCATAACGGTTAGTTTTTCAGGCTGGCTTATAAATAGAAGCTCCACTCGTGAGTGGAGCATCCTTTGCTCATTCCAACAGCTGAGAAACACGTTTGTGAGTGCCAAGAAGAGCAAGATCCTAGTGAGGTGTTTGTGATTTGAGAATCCAAGAGAGTAGCCTCACTAGCAAATCAAGAGTAGCAAAGTGTGCATCCATCTTCTCATTAGGCTTCACGTGGTCAAGTGAGAGTTCGTGCTTGTTACTCTTGGTGATCGCCATCACCTAGACGGCTTGGTGGTGATTGGGAGTTTGGTGTTCATCCGGCGGAGCTTGTGGGTGACCCAACTCAAGTTGTGAGCGGTTTTGGGTGATTCGCCACGACGGAGTGTCGAAGAATCAACCCGTAGAGAGCACTTGATCCTTGCGCGGATCAAGGGGGAGCTACACCCTTGCGCGGGTGCTCCAACGAGGACTAGTGGGGAGTGGCGACTCTCCGATACCTCGGCAAAACATCGCCGCGTTCCTTTCTCTCTCTACTTACTTTGAGCACTTACTTTGAGTATTTACTTTGAGCAATTCAATACTTGTTTTACATCCATAGAATTGTTTGCTAGAGTAAGTTTGGAACATAGGTTGAGAGGTTGTTGTGCATTAGTTTGATATAAACACTTTTCTAGGCACAAGGGGTTAATTGGGCTATCCATAGGATTTGATTATTGCAAGAGAATTTAGAATTAGCCCAATTCACCCCCCCTCTTGGGCATCTTGATCCTTTCAGTGCTGAATTGCCACAATTGTCTAGGCATACATACCACTTTTTATTTGCGAATATAATTGTAAAAGAGGGTACATGGTTCATGGAATTTATATTTGTTCAAATCTCTGTAATTTCTTTTTTTCTGTGCAACAATATGATTAACTAGAGGGCAGCGGTAGAACTAATTTTGTCATATCGAGTTCCTCTAGTTTTGTTTTAGACAAACATGATAAGTCACAAGAAGGGGAGAACTATTGAAAATTACCTACAACAGGTCCTCCAACTAAGGGATTCCATCACAACATCCTCGGGTTAATCCTTTTACGCGAAGCAAGGATGAAACCGTAAGTGGGCTAGTGGTAGGTGTGGTTCACTCAGCGTGTAGAGTGTATCTGAGCCATTTGGACTCTAGGGCGTTACAAATGGTATCAAAGCCGACCTTCATTGCCATGGTTGCGTGCAGGTCAAGGGCACAGACATGGGCTCATTGCATGTGTAGGCCCTATGGGGTGCACAACATGGCCATGTGCCGACACTGGACGCACGGTCGCGTGTGCTAAAAGGGAACATTCTAGGTCATCGTTTGCTCAATTTGTGGGTGTGTTGGGACAATGAGGATATTGGGCCCTGTGAAGAGGGTGTGTATGTGACACCCGGTCCAGTTTAGAATTTGGCCCATGTGCTTGTTAATTAGATATTGTGGGGGTTTAGTCCCACCTTGGTTATTAAAGATTGGTTGACCAACATATAAGGCTTCTAGAGTCCATCACATACAAGAAGCAAGGACGAAAGCATAAATAGACTTGTGGTAGGTGTGGTTCACTCAGCGTGTAGAGTGGATCTGAGCCGTTGGGACTCTAGGGTGTTACACGCTAGACATGAGCCCGGCCGCGCATGGGCCACTATGAGGCATGGCTACACTGTGGTCATGAGCTAGACCATGCCTGAATGTACGCCACCATGAGCCTGGCCGCTCTTGGCCGCCCCTCCCGAACAGCACCCACGCGCACCCAAGTAGGCCCGAGGAGGAAGAAGACATGAAAACAGCGAAACAGACTATGCCACGTGGTGGCTATCTCAAGGGCAAATCTGTCCATTTCAACCAAAATGCCCTTGCATGGATTTGGAGTTACTGTGTACCTAAGTGGTTCCTTGGTTGATCCACAATGGATCTCTGATCCACTAATAGATCTACTCCATGGTGAATTCCAAATCTAGATTCACTTTTTAATGGTGAAGCTATCCCAAACAGGCCCTTACTTTCCTTCAGCTATGCAGAATCTTAGATGATGTTGATAGAGCCAGTTTAGATAGGCGGTAGTGACACTTTATCGTGTGGGAGGCTAGAGAAAAAATCTATGGTAAATGCACAGGAGTTCATGTGGACTGGGAAGTAGTAGTTAGAGCATCTCCAAGAGATCCCAATAAAGCCTCCCAATCTAGGATTTTTGGCAAGAATGGAAAAACCCATCTCCAAAAGTTCCCAATCCCACCTCTCAATCTTTTGACACTTGGAAAAATCACCAAATGCGTGAATATTTCCGCATATCCCCTCCACGGAGATGCAAGCACCCATATCCTTCGGCCAATCTAAAGGTGGAAGGGCGAGAAAAGAATAAAGAGTAGGGAAGGGTTCCTGATGCAAATGTACAAGAGAAAAAGAATATATAAAAGTGGTTAGGAGAATTTTGAAATTGTATAGAATGCCTAATGTAAAATTGTCTTCTATATTTTTGGAGAATTATTAGAAAATGTTGGAGATGATCTTATTTATTCCTCCTAATACATTTTGGTCATGGAGTCGTACGTTGAAAAGACCTTGATGCAGCCTAGAGGGGGTGAATAGGGCTGTTTAAAATAAACTCAAGCAGAAGTTAAATTCCAAGTGCAACACACTGCCGCACCAATGTGCAGCACTGCCTCACTAAAATGCAGCACTGCTGCACCTGCAGACAAGCTTGAACTATAATTCAAAATCTACCAAAGGGAAAATAGATCGGTGGAATTATTGAGGTTCCTGAGGTAGAGTAGAGCCTAGATCACCCATTGGATGTTGTCGATGAAGCTCAGGCAAGTAGATCGGGACCAAACCCTAGAATCATCATACAAACAAATAGAGAACAATACCAAAGCAAAAACATGAGTGACACAATGATTTATCCCATGGTTTAGCTCGCCACCAAGGCTTGCCTATGTCCACGTTGTTGACGAAGCCACAAGGCTTTGGGTCTCTTCCAACCGTATCCTCTTCTCAAGTTCAACAACGATGTTGAGCTTGAGGTTTCCACTAAGATCTCTGGTTAATACAAACTTTCTCGTGACTCACCACAAGCACGGGAGCTCATCGGGCAATGCCTAGCCATCTAGGAGGCTTCACCTCCAAGAGTAATAAATGCACAACAAATGCTTGACGAAGCCCAACAAGTGCTCAAGTGTTGCTTGCTCTCTTTTGCTCTCTAACTCTTAATCACACACTTTACTCACTCTCACAAAAAGAGGGGTTAGAGAGAGCTCACAAATGGCTTGGAATGGGTTGGGAGTGAAATGAGAGCCAGCAGCCTCACTAGGAGGCGTGGGATGGGTATTTATACCCACCCCACAAAAACTAGCCGTTAGAAGTCAAAAACTAGCTGTTATGACCTATATACGTGTGACACTACCAGACCTACTCGCAGCACTGTCGTGATGTAGCACTACTATGAAAATTCATGGCACTTTTGTAGTCCTTAGAAAACAACACAGGTCACCTCACAAAAAACGCCATATCTTTTTACTTCGAACTCCATTTTTAGTGATCTTGGACTTTTTGAAAACCTTGTTTTGAGGGCTATCCATCCCAATGAAGAACAAGCCCCAAGATCAATAAGTGAAAGTGTTGTTCTAATGTGTTTCTCTCATGTTAGCACTTGGGTTCGATTAGTTTGAGCACTTGAGACTTGTCTATATATGGTTCGTATTGCATCCCCTTTGATAGTACGACATACCTTACTCAAGATCACGAGAATATAAACATTTCAATCACTTGAGTCTTCAATTTCTTCATATACCATTTCTTCTCAATATCACTTCATAAGGCGTTGCAATCAACTTTGTATCCTCTCTTTGAGCAAACACACCTTGAGTATGTGACTTGAACCCCATTTCCACACATATAAGTTCAATCCATGGCTTCAAGTCACTTCCACTAATGATTTGATCCTCAACACAATATGACTCCTCATAACTCGATTAGTTCCTTGACTCAATGCAAGTACTCTCTTCTTCACCATAGCCATGGTACTTCGGTCCTCAAGCCATCGCTTGCCCTTCACCTTCGCTTAGTCCCTTGAAGCCATTTCCTTGATATCTTCACCCTATCGAGCCATACTCAAGTCATATCATATTAAGCATCTATTGAAAAACTATTTCTTCAATATTGTGATCCTTGCTTGAATATCTTCTAGATATGAATGTTGAGATCAATCAAGCTTTAGTTTGATTCACATAGAGACATATATAAATCAACATTAATATGGTCAAGCCAATTCACGATTCCTTATATCCTCTTCATTTTGTCTTGACACTCCTAAACTCATTTCAATATATATCTTCATACTTCTAGCTTCATCAAAGCTAATTCACTAGCAAACTCTTCTTGCTCATGAAAAGCAAGCCATTATTGAGACCAATCCAAAATCATCAACTCATGTCTCTTGTCATTGCCAAATATGCTTGCTTTCTCATGATACTATGATATCCCACAACATTGAAGTCATTTCATCAACTCCATTTGCATTGTTGTCTTTTTATTGAACTATGTTCTTTCCATGATCTTCCAACACATCAATACATAATTTTGGCTTTGATTTGAACATTATGTGAAATATCATCATGTTTGCCTTCTTGTTGAACCTATATACTCTTCTCATTCCATAATCCACAAGTGTATGCAATAAACTCAATTCCCTATTCAATGCATAGCAAACTTGTTAGACCTTTAATGGTGTTGTCATTCAATTCACCAAAATACACCAAAGGGCTAGATACACTTACATACGTTCAGATGGCTATACTTGATAGACTCAAAAAGAAAATTAAAAAAAGAGATATCTATGTCCAATAGCATCATCTTTAAAAATTTGACGGGAAAACCATGTGCCATCAATATCACCTAATCACCCTATGTACGTGTTGAATAGTACTCCCTCCATTCAAAATAATAAGTCATTCCAACTTTCTTAGAGAGTCAAAGAATCACAAGTTGGACCAAAATTACGGAGAAAATTATAAAGATTTATGACATCAAATAGGTATACTATAAAAATATAATTAATGAAGAATCTAATAATACTTATTTAGTATCTTAATTGTTATTACTTTATTATATAAATTTGGTCAAACTTGATATGCTTTGACTCTCTGAGAAAGCTATTGGAATGACTTATAATTTGGGATGTAGTAGCTCATAAGGAGAAAGTTGGAATGACTTATAATTTGGGATGGACTCAAGCAAGAAGTGGCTCGCCTCACCAAGGACTTGACTCAAGTGCAAGGCAATACAGAGAAAACCCAACCTCATCGAGATAACACTGTCAAGGGAGTGAGGGACAAGCTGTGGCTTGTTATGTGTGCCACAAGGAAGACCACAAGTCATATGAGTTCCAAGTGAAGAATTGGGGAGGAGCAAAGAAGAAAGAGAAAAATAAAAGGCAAACAAGCAATCTCTCCAACACCTACACCAACAAGGTGGACAAGAAGGTCTCCACACCTTATCTCTTGAAGAAGAAGAAAAATGACGACAAGGTGGTGGCCATCAAGGTGAACAAGCAAGCCAACAATGGGGTTAAACGCTTTTGGGTGCCAAAGGAGATCATTTTCAACATGAAGATCACCAAGAAGGTTTGGATCCCGAAGGGAAAGCGAGAAGTCCAATGGACTTCAGGGAATTTGGAGACTTGGCAAAGTATGGGTGCATCATGATGGACAAGGTAATTACCAAGTGGGTTAGTGAATATTATGGTCACAAATTCCCCTTCCCATGTTAGGTAACTAGATTTAAATTCTTGAAATTTCAATTAGCATCTAGTTTCCTTTCATGCCTAGGTTCGCATTTGCACGTTTAATCTTTTGTCATGCATACACTAGGTATACCATATGGTAGAGTTGCTCGGTATCAATCTTACCCTTGGAGCATACCTACATGGTTTTAATTGTTTAGGAGCATGGCACATAGCTCGTTTTACAAGTGTGTACCTAATATGTGCCAAAGTCCAAATTGTAGATAACTTTCCCTGAATGGCATCTTTCAAAGTGACATTTTGATTTTAAAAATCAATGTGCATGTATCTTATAAGTATTCTATGCTTGTATGCACAAATTTAGGGGGAGGTTATTCTGCAAATTGGATGCTTTGAGACTAACACCCTTTTCAAGCTTATCATATGTGTAGTAGTCTCATTGCAAGGAAAATGGAGTCCCAAGAGATAAGCATCATGTTTTCAAAATCCACTACCCATTACGAGTGGCGATAATCCGATTGGTTTCTGCATGTGGTATTCCTAAACCGATATCATAATGCTGATTTTATTTTGGTATCTATATGCTTTCTCCATGCATTATATAGATTAAACTCCCTTGTGCACTAATTTACCAATTATGCATATGCTTTTCCTATCCACCATATGTATGCATATATTTAAGGGGAGCTTAGTCTATGTAATTTGAGAGTCAAGTTTTGTGATCAATTCCACTCCACATATAAAGGATCACAAAATTTGACCATCCCTTGTGCTACTAATGTCTTCCTTTTCGGTGTTTGATTCCAAAGGGGGAGAAATTATAGAACCAAAAGCAATCCCAATACATAGATCAAAGGGGAGAACTCTTTTTGGAAATGGTCTGAGAAAATGAGGATAGTGGATTATGGAGTTAGGGGGAGGCTTAAGTCCATAATGCCACTTGGGGACATTTGCAAGGGTAAGATAAGTTTACAAAGATTCATACAAGTGTTATCTTTTAGCATCAAATAAACTTGGCCCCTTTGCATTGCATCCTAACAAGTAGATAGATTTTTATTTCTGTATTTATTATTATTTGCTTACTTTGGTCGTGTTGTCATCAGGCACTAAAAAGGGGAAGATTGTAAGGAAAAATGGATCTTGGCCCATTGAGTTTAGATTTTGGTGTTTCATGATCAACATAACCAAGTTAGACTAACAATGTTTGCTGGTATTTGTGGATATAGTTCAAAGGATGCAAAGTGGACTTGGACATAGATGATGTGATGATCTGAATGATCAACACCTCAAGCAATACCTTAGAAGATGTGTTGAAGACCTACAAAGATCAAGCAAAGTCCAAGACACAATAAGTAGAAGCCCAGACTCGAAGACACAAACAAAGTTGAAGCAGCTCAAGCCAAGACAAAGAGATGGATGAATGGGAATTTTCTCATGATCTTGGATCTGCTCAAATTGACATGACACCAGCTCAAAGCTGTAGATCTTTTTGTTAGCTTTCCAAAAAGTCAAAGATCATCAAAATCGAAGCTCGGAGCTAAAAGTTATGCCCAAAATACGAAAGCCTAACATGCTAAAAATGCAGCAGCGGGCACGTTCGATGTTGAGCGTCCGATGACCATAGGAGCATCTGATGCTCACAAAATAAGCCCTGAAGTGTATAGTGGCAGCGTCGAGTCCGGTGCTAAGCGTCTGATGCCCATAGGAACACCTGATGCTCACAGAAAAGAAGTGTAACAGCTAATTTCCCAACGGTTGGATGTGTCCGATGCTAGCACTGTAGCGTCTGATGCTCTACAGAAAGCGGCAAATTGGTCTCCAATGGCTCTATTTGCAATGGAGGCTATAAATATGAGTTGCAACTGGCCAAATAAGGTGTGAGGGAGTAAGGAAAGGATAGGAAGGGTGTTGCTACACCACATTTGTGCTCTCCACATGCATAGGGCTTAAAGATCACTTCGTGATTATTGTAGGTGCTTTATGAAGTGCTTAGGTTAGTTAGACCATGCACATATGCACTTGCTCTAGACTTAGGTCTAGTTGCTAAGTGAGGTTTGCATACCTCTAAACCAAAGGTGCTTATGTGCACTGTGCTTGTACTTGGCAGAGCTTGTAGTCTTGCAAGACGTACCACACCAATTGTGCTTATGGTGTGGCCTCCATTGTGTACCAAAGGAAACAAGGCCCACGATATTTCAGCCAAAAGCTTGATAGTGAAGACGATGGGGAGTGGTCTAGGAGAGGCTTGCCGAAAGACACACCGGAGACCCACTTGCTTGCGGGAAAGGCCCGAGGCTATCCATGGAGTTACCTGACTAGGAGTTTGGCCCTTGTGAGGGATTCTTTGTGAGGGCTCCAACGAGGAATAGGGGGAAGCTTGAGCGCTTCTCTATACATCGGTAAAAATACCAGAGTCGATGATGGGAGTTTGCATCTCTATCGCTCTCTTACCTTCCGCATTTATATTATGTACCTTGGTTGTGTGCTTACTTTCCTAGCTTAGTTTGATTGGCTATTTGATAGGATTGGAACCTAGGGTGCATAACTCTTTTGCGGTAGAGATAGCAACATACCTAGCAAAAACTTAGTTGCACATTTAGATAGATTACTTTCTTGCATAGGAGTTGACTAGGTGGAATTAGAGGTCATAGTTAGAAGTAGATTTTTAAGTTGCCTAATTCACCCCCTCCCCTCTTAGGCGTCACGGTCATTACACATACAACATTACAGTGAAATTTACCAAACAAGATGTTTTTGAAACCGGATAACTCAGTTTTCTCAGTTTGATCCCTACAAGGGATAGATCTCACCATTACATGGGGATGAATGACTAGTGTTGGTATTTATTAACTTGTCACTTGTTTAAGTAGCCACCTAATGTTGTTGACATTTCTTAATATCACTTTTGCTAAGTTGTCATCCCTAGCTATGATGCCAGAATTGTTTGTTGGTACTACCTAGTGCCACTTCTAGAATGACACTAAGAAGTACTTTAGTATTTTATGTGACTAGAAAGAATATATATATATATATATATATATATATATATATATATATATATATATATATATATATATATATATATATATATGAAAGGGATCTACAAGCGCACAGATAATATACCATTATAGCACTTCATCCGAGAGTATTCCATGTATCATTATTTATATTTTTACCACAGGGAAGGATGGGCATATAGAATATATTGATAACTTATACATATGATGGAGAGATAAACCTAAGTAATGATAAATGATAACTGAGCATTGATCACTCAGAGTACTCCTTTCTATGGCATTACCATGGCTAAGTAGATATTAGAGAAATAATTCCTAAGTCATTCTTAATTACAAGTCAAAGCATACTATGATTAGTGCAATTACACATAGTAGTCATTGCTAAGATCAACTTTATATCTACACATAAGGGATATTACTAAGGAAGATCAAGAACAAAGCATGACTTCCTTCGTAACTAGATCCCACTTGACCTATATTCGGGGAGTGGACTACAAAGGACTCAACAGGAGTGTCACACCCATGATCTACCACATGGCCTAGAATATAGGGTGCATCCGCAGGTAAATAACGTATAAGCACCATGTTTACACAATATCGACCACTCACCCCTTGCACTTTGGAGCGAGCGCTATACGAACTTATGCTTGAACATGATGATAATCTAACTATACTAAGTATATAATCAAAGTAGACGATGAACATGATAACTAGGAACTTGAATAATATTAAGAACAATATCAAATCAATTGTAGCAAACATATGAATAATGAAATATACAAAGGAGGATACAAGGAGCTATACCAAGCCACGCTCTTGACAAGATTAAGAATCCAAGCGAAGCTTGCCTCCCTTTAGATCTAATCTAGCTAGCTATGCCCTAGAATATGGTGGAGCTCTGAGGATGATCATGGTTTCTGACTTCTTGAATGACTTGATCAGGGTTATTGATGCTAGGAGGGTGGCAGAGGCTAGTATATATAGGGAGAAGCATCAATCCTAAGCCCTCAGATCAAACTGACTTGAAAGAATAGCGTAGATGCAAACCCTAAGGCGGTGGAGAACCAATGTAGCAAAATAAAGGCTGATAGGTGGGCCCAGGGGCCGGCTAACCTACCAGCCCCACTTGGTGGCCACCTCCTCTCTGCTTTGGTGGTTCACCCTCTGGTGTCCTCTAGAACCTTTTGGAGTTGTTCTTGTCGTGGATAAGCGTGATTAATTCTGACGTTTGGGTCCACCTTGATGGTTTTCTGGATAAACCCTGCTGAAAACACAAATTCACCAAAACTCATGGAATTTGTTAGTTTATACCCTAAACCTTTGTTGGTGATTATTTTATGCCCTTATACAAGTTATATTGATAGTTTATAATAGTTGTTAACTGCCGTCAACAACTAGGTTTACAAGTGAATAAGCAGAAGACATACATCATGCTAATGTGATGAAGAATAACTAGTTTACAATTCACGAAGGATCACATGTCAGAACGTAGATGTCGGTAGTAAGTCCTAGGTCAGCTAGCAGGTCTCACACCATATAAGGTCATGGAGATAAGTGATCAATAACAATATGGGGTCTAGAAGAGATTACAGAAAAAGTAGGTAAAAATAAAGTAGATCGATTTGATTTAATTTGGTGTATTCAATTTTCCTATGCAAGAACATCTCTGGCTTCATCCCCACAAGCGAGGAATCAGACCAAAATCATTATAGGACACAAATACTTAAAATAAAAGTACCATACGCCAAATGAACTTGGTTCGTAAGCGTAAAGACATAAATCTAGTGTGTTCAATTTTCATTGACCCTTTATATATAAGGTAAGGAGGTTTTGCATCGTTGGATCTCCAAAATCACACCTAAGCCATGTTACAAATTGATTCCACGTAACTTGGGGCTTGCAATATGATAATGATACAATTAAGACATTCGTCCATACGGATGCTTCGCTCTGCTCACTCCCGCACACGCCGGTCACCCAACAACCCTCTCTATTATCCGCTCATCCATTTCTAAAAAATCACTCCCGCATGCCTCGCTCTGCTCCACCACCACACGCGGCGCGTGGCTGCCCTCTCCCAGTCTCGGCGCACTAGTCTTGCCAAGCGGGGCACATAGCCGCCTATGAGTCATGGCGCTTGGCTGTCGGCCCTTCTAGGCGTGGCGTGTGGCCATTGCCTCCCTGCCGTGCTACGTAGCTACCAAGCCATGGCCTACAAGCGTCGCTGGGCTGCTGCCTCTGGCGAACTCCACATGCCGACAAATTCCCCATTCTCCCAAGCAACAAGGAGATGTTGTGATGTGTTGAAAACGCATGTTTCAAGTGTTTTAGATGTTTCAGAGGTATGTTGCAAGTGTTTTAGATGGATGTTGCATATGTTGCAATGGTTGTACCATATGTTGCAAAGGTCTGCTCCCAATGTTTCACCTGTGTTTTTGGACATATTGTTGCAAATGTGTTTTCCTAGATGTTGTATACGTTTTGCAAATATGTTGCAAGTGTTGCATTTCGATATTACGTATCCTTGCAATGGTTTTCAAGTGCTTTTCAGGTGTTTCGTAAGTGTTTTAAAAGCATATTTCAAGTGTTTCATCTATCTTCTTAATTTTGTATGTTGCAAGTGTTGCATCTGGATGTTTCAAAAGTAGATCGGGCGAGTGCAGCGGATCTCCATCTGGTTGGTGTGGATCAGTTTTTCGGCGGTGTTTCTCACCTCCATGGCAGTTAGTGGCGGTAGGCATACCACGCCCCTATCGCGGTGGTCATCGACGGCTTGAGGTAGCTCTCGGACGGTGCCTCCGAGTGGCGTGGGCCCCACGTGGGTGCATGAAATGGCGTGAGAAGCGGACTGTAGACACGGGCGTCCAGACGCCTCGTCCGTCTGGATGTTCGGGCACTAGCAGTAATAATAATTGGGGCCCATTTGTAGCCTCTAGTGGTTTTCTTGTAAATACAAACCTCACCAGGCGAATAATGAAAACATTCCTTCCTACCTTCCCTATAAAAGGGGTAGAGGCACCTTTGGCCAATCATTGTTTGGCTCTCTCCCTTGTTCTCTCCTTTGCTCTCTCATTTTTGTTGGCTACACCAACAGTCCTTCAGATTGTTTTCATAGTTGAAGTCAAAAACCAACCACAATGCATGGTAATGGCCCTTACATCTTCTCAATATGATCTTTCCGCTCGAGATACTCTATTTAGAGAAGCTAAATTTCTTCTAGACACTTAGTTCATTTCTTTTGATGTAAATTATGTTCCACGTTCTTACAGTGTCTGTGCACATGAGTTAGCTTACTATGGTTTGTTATGGGACCCGGATCAATCCTATGTTTGGGTTGATCCCATCTCATAGTTTGTAATTTCTTTAGCGGTTTGTGATCTTCATCATCCACCTGAAACGTACTAAAGCTACAAGTCTTTGTTTTTAAAAAAACCAACCACAAGTTTGGCCCCTCTTTGAATGACGCTCCAAGAAGTCTTGCTAGGGCAAGTGTACCCTATAGGGGGCAGATATATACCTCAGAAGTGCCTCCTTCCTCTCTAGGATATGCAATTTGTCATACGATTTTATCAGAAGCTCCAGTATACACAGCAATAAGATACTGAGTAGAAACAATTAATGCTAATGTAGCTGCAATATTGTATAGTAAAAAAAGATAGCTCACCTTTCTATTTCTATCTTTTCCTTCGTAAATGGAGTTCCCATGTTATGGCATGAGTCCTTTTGTTGAAAGCGGATGTGGCTAATGACAATTCCTTTAGGGTAAAAAGCTTGAGACCCAACTGTTCTACAGTGCATGACACCCCACCCCGATTTTGTGTTGAAGAATTGAGATAAAAAGATCCAGAACTTTAAACAAGGCTGAAGTACACACATAAAAACAGAGATGAAATGTGAAAGTAAAGTCTGAAAAATAAAATTGCATTATACAATTACAAAAGTTTATAGATTAATCGGTGAGTTCATCTTATTGTATCAATGCTACAAGTTTACTCAGCTTTTAGGAACCCTGAGTTTATGTAAGTTTTAGCAAATATATATCGAAAAAAAAGAATAAAGGCTCCATGGGCAATGGGATAAAAGTCCAAAAACAAAATGACTCCATATGGTCCGATATTGTGTAAATATAAGAGTTGAACTTAAAAGACGGTGAAAATATCCTCTCAAAGATATCTTCCTTCTCATAAATCAATAATGTAAAACTTGGACGATAGCATACAAAAATAACACAAAATCCAAAAAAACTATGTGAGAGAGGGGCACAATAGTTATATATCGTCACTTTAAAAAGTTCATATCACAAATACTAATTATAACTTATTATTGATAATGACATTGCATTCGTCACATATAACTGATTGTTGGCACATAATTGTCTACCATCAATTAACAGAAACAAACTGATACATGGGAACTTCTATCAAGTAAGCTTTTACTTCCTTTAGATATATATTGGTCCGTTTCAATCTAGGTTACCAGTTTCACAATGGTGAACTGCCATTTGATTCAATGTTCCCATATATAAAAAAGTTGTAGGTACCAGCAAACAATATACAGGATAGCAGTTCAAATGATAACTTAACATACACATAGTTAACATGATAACTAAAAGAACATGTAGACAAAGAACAACAAACAAATAAAATGCTGATGAGAGAGACAACATTTTACTTGTGCTTCCAGTAAACACGGTTCAGTTAATTTAAAAAATTCAAAATTACAACCCTACTCGGAAAGAACCAAGTATAACACAAGATGTCTCAGGAGAGCAAAACATGGACTAGAATGGCAATATGGTATTCTAAAGAATCAAATTTGACTCCAAATCATTAACTATTTTATCCATCGATGATATAGACACATGAAAAAACAAAGTGTTTGAAGAGTTGCAGGTTGTAGGCTTGTAGCATGTCCTATCATCCAATAGAATTACAATAGGCAAGCAAACAAATCAAACTACAAAAGTACATTAAATTGCTTAACTAACCTAACAAAATTCAGAGCTCATTGTGTCTTCACATGAAACCTTTTGTACAATAGGGGTTGTCGTGGGTTCGTAATTGCGGTGAGCATAGTAATGAGCGTTGTTCGTTGGAAGTTAATGTGTGGGTCTCTGGTGGCTTGGACACTCAAAAACATTAGAGGGACACGGCGATCTATCCTAGCTCGGGCTTCTGAGCCCTACGTCCAGCAATATAGTATTCTTTGTGTTAATATGTGCGGTCAGTAAGAAACCATCAATAATTTTTTTGCATGTTTTCTATTTAGTCCCGTAATTCATATATATAATGGATTATTCTAAAATATAAGTAGTCTCATAGTTTTATTAAACAAGTTACACAAATGTACGCATGTTTGGAATGGTCGATTTTTTTTCTATTCCTACGTTTTCCTGTGAAAGTGAACCGATCCATGTGAATTTTCTATATCGTTGTTGTAAAATTCATGTGTTCTAAATAGGCCCATAGTCTCCAATTAGACTGCCTAAAAACCATGATTTTAATTCATCCCAATTCAAGATATCCAAATCGTGCTTGCTAGCACTCGGGCATTCGGACAGACGGGCATCCGCATGCCTACGCCTACCGTCTGTTTCTCGCGTCGTTTCACGCGTCCACGTGGGGCCTGCACCGTCCCGAACATCAGCACCATTGAGAAGATGGGGAGGGGGTGACGGATGCCCAGCCAGTGATGGGAGAAGGAGGAGACACCAAGGCAAGGTAGCAAAAAGCGAGGACAGAGATGCAACGTCCTATCACTTTTGAAACAACCAGATGCAACACTTGCAACATAATTCTGAAGGCAGATAAAATACTTGAAACATGCATCTGAAACACTTGCAAAAACACCTAAAAATACTTGAAAACCATTGTAAAACATACGCAACATTGAAAGGTCCTTGTGTGGTTTTGGTAATTGAGTGACAACCTAGGTGGACTAATTATGTTTATGTGAGATACATAGGTGATTAGTCCACAGTTATATATGTGTGAGCAACATATGCCATGAAGGTGAAAATGGCGTGGAGATGTTACAAAGCTCACACATGTGATGATGAAGGAGCTCATTGCACATGAGACATGACATTGAGTCATGTGATCAAGGTGGAGAAGATCAAGACATAACTTGGCTTGATGGACCGGTTGCAAGCGTGAAGGGCAAGTTGAAGGCTTTGGAGCGATGGACCGCGTGGCGGTGAAGCTTAAGCAAGACTTGGTGCTGATGGACGAAGGCAATGGTGAAAAGCAAGTGAAGTCAAGATCGATGAACCAATATGATCATGTGATGATATGAAGTGGATCATATCATTGTTGATTGTGTTGGTGCATGTGTTGCATCGACATTGGAGGAGATGGAATGGAATGCGCAAGGCAAAGGTATAACCTAGGGCATTTCATTTCACCGGTCATAGGTGTGTAGAGAAGTTTATGACCGGGTTTAGGATAGATGGCCGTACTATTAAGAGGGGCAAACTTGTTTGCATATCGGTCATCTAGTGCCACTCGAGTGATCTAACTTTGCATCGTTGCTAGGATTGAGTGGAGTGGCAAGTTGAGTGGCTAATCCTTTGGAAAATGATTGTGAAAATACTAACACACATACACATGGTGGTGTACACTTGGTGGTGTTGGCACATTTATAAAGGATATGAAGTTGGAGTTGACGTGGATCAACTCGGTGATGGAACAAAGGCGAGAAAGGTTCAAAACTCCACCGGCGCCCTGTACAAACAGATGCCTCCACGTAGACACGATGCAGAGGCCGGTAGCTCCAGTTCTGCTCCACCTGCTCCACAGACAGACCTCGCTCTCATTGCTATTCTTGAGCGGATGCAGCAGGATCAGACACGACAGGCACAGGAGACAGCTACAAACTTCGCTCAGTTTCAGGCTCGTCAGGACGAGTTTCAGCGGCAGCAGCAGCTCCTTCAGCACCAGCAGTTACTTATGCAGCAGCAGCTCATGGGATTCATGCAGCATGTAGTGACAGCCATTGGGATTCCACTGCCACAGACTTCGCCCCAGCTTGCACAGCCTCCTACCACTTCGACGACTCCAGCAGTACAGCCCATCGGGCTTCAGAGTCAGGGACAGCCTCCAGCTCAGTTTACTTCACCTCCTGTACAGGTGTCCCAGTGGTTAGCTTCACCTGGTGTAGCCCCGCAGTTCACTCCTTATCACACGGGTTTCTCACCAGAGCAGACTTCCTCACTATTCGTGCCTGAGTCGTCAGTCTCCAGGAGTCTTGGAGCATCATTCAGCGAGTTGACCGGCATGCCTACTCCGCCTCACATGCATACTGCCGGTCCGTCTACAGCAGCTCCAGCTATCATGACTACTCAGAGGCTCCCCTCGTCTATCGCCTCGTCAGATCCTACGACAGACATACTTGTAGCTTCACAGGCAGCACCAACCCCAGCTCAGACCCAGACCGCTTCAGCGACACTTCCTGCTTCAGAGGGTCAGTCAGTTCAGAGCTCAGGGTCAGATGATGATGGCGCCCAGTTCCACCTTGCTCCACGTACTTCAGCGCCCGACTCGTCCGCTGCAGCCCCGCCGACCGACCCTTAGGTTTTGGTGTTTGACGCCAAAGGGGGAGAGGGTTTGAGTATGTAGACTTAGGGGGAGCGAGTTTTAGGGGGAGCTAGTTATCTAGTATTAGCTTATTATATACATTTGGAGTTTTATTTGTGTGATACACTATTTCTCATGCATTCGGTTGTTTTCTTTCATGCATACTATTATATATACATGTGATAGTGCTATCTACTTGATTGTGATATTTGACATGTGTGATTTCTACTTTGCTTTATCTACATGTCATATCACTTGTGGAATGCTCATTTGCTTTTGCTTCCACGTTTTTACTTCAAAGTAAATGAGCCTTTGTTATTTGTACTCATGCTTAATTCATATCCTTTGAGTACATTGTGTTGGCTTGGGTCATATAAGCTTGACTAACTCTTTTGTTCTTATTGACAAAAGCTTATATGAACCGAGCCCGTCAAAAACCTCACTCCATAACATACTCGAGGTGGTATTGTCATCAATCACCAAAAAGGGGGAGATTGAAAGCATCTAGGCCCCTAGTTGGATTTCGGTGATTAATGTCAATACAAAGATTACTATGACTAACGTGTGTTTTGCAGAGACAAGTAAGTTAGGTCATGGTAATGGAGATCGATTGGGCAATCGAGGTTGTCATGCCCCTACGATGGAAATCGTTTCGGTTTTCAAAGGATGGACGACAAGGTTAAGGATGACTAGTTCTAAGTGTCGATTGGAGTTGGAGAGACACTTAGAGTAGTTTAGGACTTTGTTTTTCCTTTGGCCGTACTATGAAGGGGGGTATGAACGGGTAGCTTGACCTAGTTGAGTCTAGTGAGTTAGGTGTGGTGCACACTTGTTAAAACTAGCTCTAGGTAGCTCCTATGAATGCCTAAGATCCTTTGGAGCAAACTTCATTCACATATGTTCGGGTGTTGGAAGTGAATGGAGGGTCAAATACTGACCGGACGCTGGCTCCGGTGCGACCGAACGCTGGCCGCAGGGTCCGGTCAGTTCATTTGACTGAGAAGATCAAGTCAGGTGTGACCGGACGCTGGTAGGTCATGTGACCGGACGCTGAGGGCCAGCGTCCGGTCAACTCCAGTAAGGGTCTAGACTTGGAAAAGTGTGACCGAACGCGTCCGGTCAGTGTGACCGGACCCTGAGTATCCAGCATCCGGTCGTTTACAGTAAGCATCCAAGAGCGACCAGACGCGTCCGGTTGGTACTGACCGGACCCTGACAGCGTCCGGTCATCACTTGAATGCTGGTTCACGAGTTGAACTGACCGGAGCGTCCGGTCATCACGACCGGAGCGTCCGGTCATCCCGCAGAAGCTCATAACGGTTAGTTTTTCAGGCTGGCTTATAAATAGAAGCTCCACTCGTGAGTGGAGCATCCTTTGCTCATTCCAACAGCTGAGAAACACGTTTGTGAGTGCCAAGAAGAGCAAGATCCTAGTGAGGTGTTTGTGATTTGAGAATCCAAGAGAGTAGCCTCACTAGCAAATCAAGAGTAGCAAAGTGTGCATCCATCTTCTCATTAGGCTTCACGTGGTCAAGTGAGAGTTCGTGCTTGTTACTCTTGGTGATCGCCATCACCTAGACGGCTTGGTGGTGATTGGGAGTTTGGTGTTCATCCGGCGGAGCTTGTGGGTGACCCAACTCAAGTTGTGAGCGGTTTTGGGTGATTCGCCACGACGGAGTGTCGAAGAATCAACCCGTAGAGAGCACTTGATCCTTGCGCGGATCAAGGGGGAGCTACACCCTTGCGCGGGTGCTCCAACGAGGACTAGTGGGGAGTGGCGACTCTCCGATACCTCGGCAAAACATCGCCGCGTTCCTTTCTCTCTCTACTTACTTTGAGCACTTACTTTGAGTATTTACTTTGAGCAATTCAATACTTGTTTTACATCCATAGAATTGTTTGCTAGAGTAAGTTTGGAACATAGGTTGAGAGGTTGTTGTGCATTAGTTTGATATAAACACTTTTCTAGGCACAAGGGGTTAATTGGGCTATCCATAGGATTTGATTATTGCAAGAGAATTTAGAATTAGCCCAATTCACCCCCCCTCTTGGGCATCTTGATCCTTTCAGTGCTGAATTGCCACAATTGTCTAGGCATACATACCACTTTTTATTTGCGAATATAATTGTAAAAGAGGGTACATGGTTCATGGAATTTATATTTGTTCAAATCTCTGTAATTTCTTTTTTTCTGTGCAACAATATGATTAACTAGAGGGCAGCGGTAGAACTAATTTTGTCATATCGAGTTCCTCTAGTTTTGTTTTAGACAAACATGATAAGTCACAAGAAGGGGAGAACTATTGAAAATTACCTACAACAGGTCCTCCAACTAAGGGATTCCATCACAACATCCTCGGGTTAATCCTTTTACGCGAAGCAAGGATGAAACCGTAAGTGGGCTAGTGGTAGGTGTGGTTCACTCAGCGTGTAGAGTGTATCTGAGCCATTTGGACTCTAGGGCGTTACAAATGGTATCAAAGCCGACCTTCATTGCCATGGTTGCGTGCAGGTCAAGGGCACAGACATGGGCTCATTGCATGTGTAGGCCCTATGGGGTGCACAACATGGCCATGTGCCGACACTGGACGCACGGTCGCGTGTGCTAAAAGGGAACATTCTAGGTCATCGTTTGCTCAATTTGTGGGTGTGTTGGGACAATGAGGATATTGGGCCCTGTGAAGAGGGTGTGTATGTGACACCCGGTCCAGTTTAGAATTTGGCCCATGTGCTTGTTAATTAGATATTGTGGGGGTTTAGTCCCACCTTGGTTATTAAAGATTGGTTGACCAACATATAAGGCTTCTAGAGTCCATCACATACAAGAAGCAAGGACGAAAGCATAAATAGACTTGTGGTAGGTGTGGTTCACTCAGCGTGTAGAGTGGATCTGAGCCGTTGGGACTCTAGGGTGTTACACGCTAGACATGAGCCCGGCCGCGCATGGGCCACTATGAGGCATGGCTACACTGTGGTCATGAGCTAGACCATGCCTGAATGTACGCCACCATGAGCCTGGCCGCTCTTGGCCGCCCCTCCCGAACAGCACCCACGCGCACCCAAGTAGGCCCGAGGAGGAAGAAGACATGAAAACAGCGAAACAGACTATGCCACGTGGTGGCTATCTCAAGGGCAAATCTGTCCATTTCAACCAAAATGCCCTTGCATGGATTTGGAGTTACTGTGTACCTAAGTGGTTCCTTGGTTGATCCACAATGGATCTCTGATCCACTAATAGATCTACTCCATGGTGAATTCCAAATCTAGATTCACTTTTTAATGGTGAAGCTATCCCAAACAGGCCCTTACTTTCCTTCAGCTATGCAGAATCTTAGATGATGTTGATAGAGCCAGTTTAGATAGGCGGTAGTGACACTTTATCGTGTGGGAGGCTAGAGAAAAAATCTATGGTAAATGCACAGGAGTTCATGTGGACTGGGAAGTAGTAGTTAGAGCATCTCCAAGAGATCCCAATAAAGCCTCCCAATCTAGGATTTTTGGCAAGAATGGAAAAACCCATCTCCAAAAGTTCCCAATCCCACCTCTCAATCTTTTGACACTTGGAAAAATCACCAAATGCGTGAATATTTCCGCATATCCCCTCCACGGAGATGCAAGCACCCATATCCTTCGGCCAATCTAAAGGTGGAAGGGCGAGAAAAGAATAAAGAGTAGGGAAGGGTTCCTGATGCAAATGTACAAGAGAAAAAGAATATATAAAAGTGGTTAGGAGAATTTTGAAATTGTATAGAATGCCTAATGTAAAATTGTCTTCTATATTTTTGGAGAATTATTAGAAAATGTTGGAGATGATCTTATTTATTCCTCCTAATACATTTTGGTCATGGAGTCGTACGTTGAAAAGACCTTGATGCAGCCTAGAGGGGGTGAATAGGGCTGTTTAAAATAAACTCAAGCAGAAGTTAAATTCCAAGTGCAACACACTGCCGCACCAATGTGCAGCACTGCCTCACTAAAATGCAGCACTGCTGCACCTGCAGACAAGCTTGAACTATAATTCAAAATCTACCAAAGGGAAAATAGATCGGTGGAATTATTGAGGTTCCTGAGGTAGAGTAGAGCCTAGATCACCCATTGGATGTTGTCGATGAAGCTCAGGCAAGTAGATCGGGACCAAACCCTAGAATCATCATACAAACAAATAGAGAACAATACCAAAGCAAAAACATGAGTGACACAATGATTTATCCCATGGTTTAGCTCGCCACCAAGGCTTGCCTATGTCCACGTTGTTGACGAAGCCACAAGGCTTTGGGTCTCTTCCAACCGTATCCTCTTCTCAAGTTCAACAACGATGTTGAGCTTGAGGTTTCCACTAAGATCTCTGGTTAATACAAACTTTCTCGTGACTCACCACAAGCACGGGAGCTCATCGGGCAATGCCTAGCCATCTAGGAGGCTTCACCTCCAAGAGTAATAAATGCACAACAAATGCTTGACGAAGCCCAACAAGTGCTCAAGTGTTGCTTGCTCTCTTTTGCTCTCTAACTCTTAATCACACACTTTACTCACTCTCACAAAAAGAGGGGTTAGAGAGAGCTCACAAATGGCTTGGAATGGGTTGGGAGTGAAATGAGAGCCAGCAGCCTCACTAGGAGGCGTGGGATGGGTATTTATACCCACCCCACAAAAACTAGCCGTTAGAAGTCAAAAACTAGCTGTTATGACCTATATACGTGTGACACTACCAGACCTACTCGCAGCACTGTCGTGATGTAGCACTACTATGAAAATTCATGGCACTTTTGTAGTCCTTAGAAAACAACACAGGTCACCTCACAAAAAACGCCATATCTTTTTACTTCGAACTCCATTTTTAGTGATCTTGGACTTTTTGAAAACCTTGTTTTGAGGGCTATCCATCCCAATGAAGAACAAGCCCCAAGATCAATAAGTGAAAGTGTTGTTCTAATGTGTTTCTCTCATGTTAGCACTTGGGTTCGATTAGTTTGAGCACTTGAGACTTGTCTATATATGGTTCGTATTGCATCCCCTTTGATAGTACGACATACCTTACTCAAGATCACGAGAATATAAACATTTCAATCACTTGAGTCTTCAATTTCTTCATATACCATTTCTTCTCAATATCACTTCATAAGGCGTTGCAATCAACTTTGTATCCTCTCTTTGAGCAAACACACCTTGAGTATGTGACTTGAACCCCATTTCCACACATATAAGTTCAATCCATGGCTTCAAGTCACTTCCACTAATGATTTGATCCTCAACACAATATGACTCCTCATAACTCGATTAGTTCCTTGACTCAATGCAAGTACTCTCTTCTTCACCATAGCCATGGTACTTCGGTCCTCAAGCCATCGCTTGCCCTTCACCTTCGCTTAGTCCCTTGAAGCCATTTCCTTGATATCTTCACCCTATCGAGCCATACTCAAGTCATATCATATTAAGCATCTATTGAAAAACTATTTCTTCAATATTGTGATCCTTGCTTGAATATCTTCTAGATATGAATGTTGAGATCAATCAAGCTTTAGTTTGATTCACATAGAGACATATATAAATCAACATTAATATGGTCAAGCCAATTCACGATTCCTTATATCCTCTTCATTTTGTCTTGACACTCCTAAACTCATTTCAATATATATCTTCATACTTCTAGCTTCATCAAAGCTAATTCACTAGCAAACTCTTCTTGCTCATGAAAAGCAAGCCATTATTGAGACCAATCCAAAATCATCAACTCATGTCTCTTGTCATTGCCAAATATGCTTGCTTTCTCATGATACTATGATATCCCACAACATTGAAGTCATTTCATCAACTCCATTTGCATTGTTGTCTTTTTATTGAACTATGTTCTTTCCATGATCTTCCAACACATCAATACATAATTTTGGCTTTGATTTGAACATTATGTGAAATATCATCATGTTTGCCTTCTTGTTGAACCTATATACTCTTCTCATTCCATAATCCACAAGTGTATGCAATAAACTCAATTCCCTATTCAATGCATAGCAAACTTGTTAGACCTTTAATGGTGTTGTCATTCAATTCACCAAAATACACCAAAGGGCTAGATACACTTACATACGTTCAGATGGCTATACTTGATAGACTCAAAAAGAAAATTAAAAAAAGAGATATCTATGTCCAATAGCATCATCTTTAAAAATTTGACGGGAAAACCATGTGCCATCAATATCACCTAATCACCCTATGTACGTGTTGAATAGTACTCCCTCCATTCAAAATAATAAGTCATTCCAACTTTCTTAGAGAGTCAAAGAATCACAAGTTGGACCAAAATTACGGAGAAAATTATAAAGATTTATGACATCAAATAGGTATACTATAAAAATATAATTAATGAAGAATCTAATAATACTTATTTAGTATCTTAATTGTTATTACTTTATTATATAAATTTGGTCAAACTTGATATGCTTTGACTCTCTGAGAAAGCTATTGGAATGACTTATAATTTGGGATGTAGTAGCTCATAAGGAGAAAGTTGGAATGACTTATAATTTGGGATGGACTCAAGCAAGAAGTGGCTCGCCTCACCAAGGACTTGACTCAAGTGCAAGGCAATACAGAGAAAACCCAACCTCATCGAGATAACACTGTCAAGGGAGTGAGGGACAAGCTGTGGCTTGTTATGTGTGCCACAAGGAAGACCACAAGTCATATGAGTTCCAAGTGAAGAATTGGGGAGGAGCAAAGAAGAAAGAGAAAAATAAAAGGCAAACAAGCAATCTCTCCAACACCTACACCAACAAGGTGGACAAGAAGGTCTCCACACCTTATCTCTTGAAGAAGAAGAAAAATGACGACAAGGTGGTGGCCATCAAGGTGAACAAGCAAGCCAACAATGGGGTTAAACGCTTTTGGGTGCCAAAGGAGATCATTTTCAACATGAAGATCACCAAGAAGGTTTGGATCCCGAAGGGAAAGCGAGAAGTCCAATGGACTTCAGGGAATTTGGAGACTTGGCAAAGTATGGGTGCATCATGATGGACAAGGTAATTACCAAGTGGGTTAGTGAATATTATGGTCACAAATTCCCCTTCCCATGTTAGGTAACTAGATTTAAATTCTTGAAATTTCAATTAGCATCTAGTTTCCTTTCATGCCTAGGTTCGCATTTGCACGTTTAATCTTTTGTCATGCATACACTAGGTATACCATATGGTAGAGTTGCTCGGTATCAATCTTACCCTTGGAGCATACCTACATGGTTTTAATTGTTTAGGAGCATGGCACATAGCTCGTTTTACAAGTGTGTACCTAATATGTGCCAAAGTCCAAATTGTAGATAACTTTCCCTGAATGGCATCTTTCAAAGTGACATTTTGATTTTAAAAATCAATGTGCATGTATCTTATAAGTATTCTATGCTTGTATGCACAAATTTAGGGGGAGGTTATTCTGCAAATTGGATGCTTTGAGACTAACACCCTTTTCAAGCTTATCATATGTGTAGTAGTCTCATTGCAAGGAAAATGGAGTCCCAAGAGATAAGCATCATGTTTTCAAAATCCACTACCCATTACGAGTGGCGATAATCCGATTGGTTTCTGCATGTGGTATTCCTAAACCGATATCATAATGCTGATTTTATTTTGGTATCTATATGCTTTCTCCATGCATTATATAGATTAAACTCCCTTGTGCACTAATTTACCAATTATGCATATGCTTTTCCTATCCACCATATGTATGCATATATTTAAGGGGAGCTTAGTCTATGTAATTTGAGAGTCAAGTTTTGTGATCAATTCCACTCCACATATAAAGGATCACAAAATTTGACCATCCCTTGTGCTACTAATGTCTTCCTTTTCGGTGTTTGATTCCAAAGGGGGAGAAATTATAGAACCAAAAGCAATCCCAATACATAGATCAAAGGGGAGAACTCTTTTTGGAAATGGTCTGAGAAAATGAGGATAGTGGATTATGGAGTTAGGGGGAGGCTTAAGTCCATAATGCCACTTGGGGACATTTGCAAGGGTAAGATAAGTTTACAAAGATTCATACAAGTGTTATCTTTTAGCATCAAATAAACTTGGCCCCTTTGCATTGCATCCTAACAAGTAGATAGATTTTTATTTCTGTATTTATTATTATTTGCTTACTTTGGTCGTGTTGTCATCAGGCACTAAAAAGGGGAAGATTGTAAGGAAAAATGGATCTTGGCCCATTGAGTTTAGATTTTGGTGTTTCATGATCAACATAACCAAGTTAGACTAACAATGTTTGCTGGTATTTGTGGATATAGTTCAAAGGATGCAAAGTGGACTTGGACATAGATGATGTGATGATCTGAATGATCAACACCTCAAGCAATACCTTAGAAGATGTGTTGAAGACCTACAAAGATCAAGCAAAGTCCAAGACACAATAAGTAGAAGCCCAGACTCGAAGACACAAACAAAGTTGAAGCAGCTCAAGCCAAGACAAAGAGATGGATGAATGGGAATTTTCTCATGATCTTGGATCTGCTCAAATTGACATGACACCAGCTCAAAGCTGTAGATCTTTTTGTTAGCTTTCCAAAAAGTCAAAGATCATCAAAATCGAAGCTCGGAGCTAAAAGTTATGCCCAAAATACGAAAGCCTAACATGCTAAAAATGCAGCAGCGGGCACGTTCGATGTTGAGCGTCCGATGACCATAGGAGCATCTGATGCTCACAAAATAAGCCCTGAAGTGTATAGTGGCAGCGTCGAGTCCGGTGCTAAGCGTCTGATGCCCATAGGAACACCTGATGCTCACAGAAAAGAAGTGTAACAGCTAATTTCCCAACGGTTGGATGTGTCCGATGCTAGCACTGTAGCGTCTGATGCTCTACAGAAAGCGGCAAATTGGTCTCCAATGGCTCTATTTGCAATGGAGGCTATAAATATGAGTTGCAACTGGCCAAATAAGGTGTGAGGGAGTAAGGAAAGGATAGGAAGGGTGTTGCTACACCACATTTGTGCTCTCCACATGCATAGGGCTTAAAGATCACTTCGTGATTATTGTAGGTGCTTTATGAAGTGCTTAGGTTAGTTAGACCATGCACATATGCACTTGCTCTAGACTTAGGTCTAGTTGCTAAGTGAGGTTTGCATACCTCTAAACCAAAGGTGCTTATGTGCACTGTGCTTGTACTTGGCAGAGCTTGTAGTCTTGCAAGACGTACCACACCAATTGTGCTTATGGTGTGGCCTCCATTGTGTACCAAAGGAAACAAGGCCCACGATATTTCAGCCAAAAGCTTGATAGTGAAGACGATGGGGAGTGGTCTAGGAGAGGCTTGCCGAAAGACACACCGGAGACCCACTTGCTTGCGGGAAAGGCCCGAGGCTATCCATGGAGTTACCTGACTAGGAGTTTGGCCCTTGTGAGGGATTCTTTGTGAGGGCTCCAACGAGGAATAGGGGGAAGCTTGAGCGCTTCTCTATACATCGGTAAAAATACCAGAGTCGATGATGGGAGTTTGCATCTCTATCGCTCTCTTACCTTCCGCATTTATATTATGTACCTTGGTTGTGTGCTTACTTTCCTAGCTTAGTTTGATTGGCTATTTGATAGGATTGGAACCTAGGGTGCATAACTCTTTTGCGGTAGAGATAGCAACATACCTAGCAAAAACTTAGTTGCACATTTAGATAGATTACTTTCTTGCATAGGAGTTGACTAGGTGGAATTAGAGGTCATAGTTAGAAGTAGATTTTTAAGTTGCCTAATTCACCCCCTCCCCTCTTAGGCGTCACGGTCATTACACATACAACATTACAGTGAAATTTACCAAACAAGATGTTTTTGAAACCGGATAACTCAGTTTTCTCAGTTTGATCCCTACAAGGGATAGATCTCACCATTACATGGGGATGAATGACTAGTGTTGGTATTTATTAACTTGTCACTTGTTTAAGTAGCCACCTAATGTTGTTGACATTTCTTAATATCACTTTTGCTAAGTTGTCATCCCTAGCTATGATGCCAGAATTGTTTGTTGGTACTACCTAGTGCCACTTCTAGAATGACACTAAGAAGTACTTTAGTATTTTATGTGACTAGAAAGAATATATATATATATATATATATATATATATATATATATATATATATATATATATATATATATATATATATATATGAAAGGGATCTACAAGCGCACAGATAATATACCATTATAGCACTTCATCCGAGAGTATTCCATGTATCATTATTTATATTTTTACCACAGGGAAGGATGGGCATATAGAATATATTGATAACTTATACATATGATGGAGAGATAAACCTAAGTAATGATAAATGATAACTGAGCATTGATCACTCAGAGTACTCCTTTCTATGGCATTACCATGGCTAAGTAGATATTAGAGAAATAATTCCTAAGTCATTCTTAATTACAAGTCAAAGCATACTATGATTAGTGCAATTACACATAGTAGTCATTGCTAAGATCAACTTTATATCTACACATAAGGGATATTACTAAGGAAGATCAAGAACAAAGCATGACTTCCTTCGTAACTAGATCCCACTTGACCTATATTCGGGGAGTGGACTACAAAGGACTCAACAGGAGTGTCACACCCATGATCTACCACATGGCCTAGAATATAGGGTGCATCCGCAGGTAAATAACGTATAAGCACCATGTTTACACAATATCGACCACTCACCCCTTGCACTTTGGAGCGAGCGCTATACGAACTTATGCTTGAACATGATGATAATCTAACTATACTAAGTATATAATCAAAGTAGACGATGAACATGATAACTAGGAACTTGAATAATATTAAGAACAATATCAAATCAATTGTAGCAAACATATGAATAATGAAATATACAAAGGAGGATACAAGGAGCTATACCAAGCCACGCTCTTGACAAGATTAAGAATCCAAGCGAAGCTTGCCTCCCTTTAGATCTAATCTAGCTAGCTATGCCCTAGAATATGGTGGAGCTCTGAGGATGATCATGGTTTCTGACTTCTTGAATGACTTGATCAGGGTTATTGATGCTAGGAGGGTGGCAGAGGCTAGTATATATAGGGAGAAGCATCAATCCTAAGCCCTCAGATCAAACTGACTTGAAAGAATAGCGTAGATGCAAACCCTAAGGCGGTGGAGAACCAATGTAGCAAAATAAAGGCTGATAGGTGGGCCCAGGGGCCGGCTAACCTACCAGCCCCACTTGGTGGCCACCTCCTCTCTGCTTTGGTGGTTCACCCTCTGGTGTCCTCTAGAACCTTTTGGAGTTGTTCTTGTCGTGGATAAGCGTGATTAATTCTGACGTTTGGGTCCACCTTGATGGTTTTCTGGATAAACCCTGCTGAAAACACAAATTCACCAAAACTCATGGAATTTGTTAGTTTATACCCTAAACCTTTGTTGGTGATTATTTTATGCCCTTATACAAGTTATATTGATAGTTTATAATAGTTGTTAACTGCCGTCAACAACTAGGTTTACAAGTGAATAAGCAGAAGACATACATCATGCTAATGTGATGAAGAATAACTAGTTTACAATTCACGAAGGATCACATGTCAGAACGTAGATGTCGGTAGTAAGTCCTAGGTCAGCTAGCAGGTCTCACACCATATAAGGTCATGGAGATAAGTGATCAATAACAATATGGGGTCTAGAAGAGATTACAGAAAAAGTAGGTAAAAATAAAGTAGATCGATTTGATTTAATTTGGTGTATTCAATTTTCCTATGCAAGAACATCTCTGGCTTCATCCCCACAAGCGAGGAATCAGACCAAAATCATTATAGGACACAAATACTTAAAATAAAAGTACCATACGCCAAATGAACTTGGTTCGTAAGCGTAAAGACATAAATCTAGTGTGTTCAATTTTCATTGACCCTTTATATATAAGGTAAGGAGGTTTTGCATCGTTGGATCTCCAAAATCACACCTAAGCCATGTTACAAATTGATTCCACGTAACTTGGGGCTTGCAATATGATAATGATACAATTAAGACATTCGTCCATACGGATGCTTCGCTCTGCTCACTCCCGCACACGCCGGTCACCCAACAACCCTCTCTATTATCCGCTCATCCATTTCTAAAAAATCACTCCCGCATGCCTCGCTCTGCTCCACCACCACACGCGGCGCGTGGCTGCCCTCTCCCAGTCTCGGCGCACTAGTCTTGCCAAGCGGGGCACATAGCCGCCTATGAGTCATGGCGCTTGGCTGTCGGCCCTTCTAGGCGTGGCGTGTGGCCATTGCCTCCCTGCCGTGCTACGTAGCTACCAAGCCATGGCCTACAAGCGTCGCTGGGCTGCTGCCTCTGGCGAACTCCACATGCCGACAAATTCCCCATTCTCCCAAGCAACAAGGAGATGTTGTGATGTGTTGAAAACGCATGTTTCAAGTGTTTTAGATGTTTCAGAGGTATGTTGCAAGTGTTTTAGATGGATGTTGCATATGTTGCAATGGTTGTACCATATGTTGCAAAGGTCTGCTCCCAATGTTTCACCTGTGTTTTTGGACATATTGTTGCAAATGTGTTTTCCTAGATGTTGTATACGTTTTGCAAATATGTTGCAAGTGTTGCATTTCGATATTACGTATCCTTGCAATGGTTTTCAAGTGCTTTTCAGGTGTTTCGTAAGTGTTTTAAAAGCATATTTCAAGTGTTTCATCTATCTTCTTAATTTTGTATGTTGCAAGTGTTGCATCTGGATGTTTCAAAAGTAGATCGGGCGAGTGCAGCGGATCTCCATCTGGTTGGTGTGGATCAGTTTTTCGGCGGTGTTTCTCACCTCCATGGCAGTTAGTGGCGGTAGGCATACCACGCCCCTATCGCGGTGGTCATCGACGGCTTGAGGTAGCTCTCGGACGGTGCCTCCGAGTGGCGTGGGCCCCACGTGGGTGCATGAAATGGCGTGAGAAGCGGACTGTAGACACGGGCGTCCAGACGCCTCGTCCGTCTGGATGTTCGGGCACTAGCAGTAATAATAATTGGGGCCCATTTGTAGCCTCTAGTGGTTTTCTTGTAAATACAAACCTCACCAGGCGAATAATGAAAACATTCCTTCCTACCTTCCCTATAAAAGGGGTAGAGGCACCTTTGGCCAATCATTGTTTGGCTCTCTCCCTTGTTCTCTCCTTTGCTCTCTCATTTTTGTTGGCTACACCAACAGTCCTTCAGATTGTTTTCATAGTTGAAGTCAAAAACCAACCACAATGCATGGTAATGGCCCTTACATCTTCTCAATATGATCTTTCCGCTCGAGATACTCTATTTAGAGAAGCTAAATTTCTTCTAGACACTTAGTTCATTTCTTTTGATGTAAATTATGTTCCACGTTCTTACAGTGTCTGTGCACATGAGTTAGCTTACTATGGTTTGTTATGGGACCCGGATCAATCCTATGTTTGGGTTGATCCCATCTCATAGTTTGTAATTTCTTTAGCGGTTTGTGATCTTCATCATCCACCTGAAACGTACTAAAGCTACAAGTCTTTGTTTTTAAAAAAACCAACCACAAGTTTGGCCCCTCTTTGAATGACGCTCCAAGAAGTCTTGCTAGGGCAAGTGTACCCTATAGGGGGCAGATATATACCTCAGAAGTGCCTCCTTCCTCTCTAGGATATGCAATTTGTCATACGATTTTATCAGAAGCTCCAGTATACACAGCAATAAGATACTGAGTAGAAACAATTAATGCTAATGTAGCTGCAATATTGTATAGTAAAAAAAGATAGCTCACCTTTCTATTTCTATCTTTTCCTTCGTAAATGGAGTTCCCATGTTATGGCATGAGTCCTTTTGTTGAAAGCGGATGTGGCTAATGACAATTCCTTTAGGGTAAAAAGCTTGAGACCCAACTGTTCTACAGTGCATGACACCCCACCCCGATTTTGTGTTGAAGAATTGAGATAAAAAGATCCAGAACTTTAAACAAGGCTGAAGTACACACATAAAAACAGAGATGAAATGTGAAAGTAAAGTCTGAAAAATAAAATTGCATTATACAATTACAAAAGTTTATAGATTAATCGGTGAGTTCATCTTATTGTATCAATGCTACAAGTTTACTCAGCTTTTAGGAACCCTGAGTTTATGTAAGTTTTAGCAAATATATATCGAAAAAAAAGAATAAAGGCTCCATGGGCAATGGGATAAAAGTCCAAAAACAAAATGACTCCATATGGTCCGATATTGTGTAAATATAAGAGTTGAACTTAAAAGACGGTGAAAATATCCTCTCAAAGATATCTTCCTTCTCATAAATCAATAATGTAAAACTTGGACGATAGCATACAAAAATAACACAAAATCCAAAAAAACTATGTGAGAGAGGGGCACAATAGTTATATATCGTCACTTTAAAAAGTTCATATCACAAATACTAATTATAACTTATTATTGATAATGACATTGCATTCGTCACATATAACTGATTGTTGGCACATAATTGTCTACCATCAATTAACAGAAACAAACTGATACATGGGAACTTCTATCAAGTAAGCTTTTACTTCCTTTAGATATATATTGGTCCGTTTCAATCTAGGTTACCAGTTTCACAATGGTGAACTGCCATTTGATTCAATGTTCCCATATATAAAAAAGTTGTAGGTACCAGCAAACAATATACAGGATAGCAGTTCAAATGATAACTTAACATACACATAGTTAACATGATAACTAAAAGAACATGTAGACAAAGAACAACAAACAAATAAAATGCTGATGAGAGAGACAACATTTTACTTGTGCTTCCAGTAAACACGGTTCAGTTAATTTAAAAAATTCAAAATTACAACCCTACTCGGAAAGAACCAAGTATAACACAAGATGTCTCAGGAGAGCAAAACATGGACTAGAATGGCAATATGGTATTCTAAAGAATCAAATTTGACTCCAAATCATTAACTATTTTATCCATCGATGATATAGACACATGAAAAAACAAAGTGTTTGAAGAGTTGCAGGTTGTAGGCTTGTAGCATGTCCTATCATCCAATAGAATTACAATAGGCAAGCAAACAAATCAAACTACAAAAGTACATTAAATTGCTTAACTAACCTAACAAAATTCAGAGCTCATTGTGTCTTCACATGAAACCTTTTGTACAATAGGGGTTGTCGTGGGTTCGTAATTGCGGTGAGCATAGTAATGAGCGTTGTTCGTTGGAAGTTAATGTGTGGGTCTCTGGTGGCTTGGACACTCAAAAACATTAGAGGGACACGGCGATCTATCCTAGCTCGGGCTTCTGAGCCCTACGTCCAGCAATATAGTATTCTTTGTGTTAATATGTGCGGTCAGTAAGAAACCATCAATAATTTTTTTGCATGTTTTCTATTTAGTCCCGTAATTCATATATATAATGGATTATTCTAAAATATAAGTAGTCTCATAGTTTTATTAAACAAGTTACACAAATGTACGCATGTTTGGAATGGTCGATTTTTTTTCTATTCCTACGTTTTCCTGTGAAAGTGAACCGATCCATGTGAATTTTCTATATCGTTGTTGTAAAATTCATGTGTTCTAAATAGGCCCATAGTCTCCAATTAGACTGCCTAAAAACCATGATTTTAATTCATCCCAATTCAAGATATCCAAATCGTGCTTGCTAGCACTCGGGCATTCGGACAGACGGGCATCCGCATGCCTACGCCTACCGTCTGTTTCTCGCGTCGTTTCACGCGTCCACGTGGGGCCTGCACCGTCCCGAACATCAGCACCATTGAGAAGATGGGGAGGGGGTGACGGATGCCCAGCCAGTGATGGGAGAAGGAGGAGACACCAAGGCAAGGTAGCAAAAAGCGAGGACAGAGATGCAACGTCCTATCACTTTTGAAACAACCAGATGCAACACTTGCAACATAATTCTGAAGGCAGATAAAATACTTGAAACATGCATCTGAAACACTTGCAAAAACACCTAAAAATACTTGAAAACCATTGTAAAACATACGCAACATTGAAAGGTCCTTGTGTGGTTTTGGTAATTGAGTGACAACCTAGGTGGACTAATTATGTTTATGTGAGATACATAGGTGATTAGTCCACAGTTATATATGTGTGAGCAACATATGCCATGAAGGTGAAAATGGCGTGGAGATGTTACAAAGCTCACACATGTGATGATGAAGGAGCTCATTGCACATGAGACATGACATTGAGTCATGTGATCAAGGTGGAGAAGATCAAGACATAACTTGGCTTGATGGACCGGTTGCAAGCGTGAAGGGCAAGTTGAAGGCTTTGGAGCGATGGACCGCGTGGCGGTGAAGCTTAAGCAAGACTTGGTGCTGATGGACGAAGGCAATGGTGAAAAGCAAGTGAAGTCAAGATCGATGAACCAATATGATCATGTGATGATATGAAGTGGATCATATCATTGTTGATTGTGTTGGTGCATGTGTTGCATCGACATTGGAGGAGATGGAATGGAATGCGCAAGGCAAAGGTATAACCTAGGGCATTTCATTTCACCGGTCATAGGTGTGTAGAGAAGTTTATGACCGGGTTTAGGATAGATGGCCGTACTATTAAGAGGGGCAAACTTGTTTGCATATCGGTCATCTAGTGCCACTCGAGTGATCTAACTTTGCATCGTTGCTAGGATTGAGTGGAGTGGCAAGTTGAGTGGCTAATCCTTTGGAAAATGATTGTGAAAATACTAACACACATACACATGGTGGTGTACACTTGGTGGTGTTGGCACATTTATAAAGGATATGAAGTTGGAGTTGACGTGGATCAACTCGGTGATGGAACAAAGGCGAGAAAGGTTCAAAACTCCACCGGCGCCCTGTACAAAAAAGACAGGGTTTCATAGAACTGATCGGACGCTGGCCTCGGTAGGATCGGCGCGTCCGGTCAGTGGCAGTAGTGAGCGCGCGGACTCGGTCTCATGACCGAACGCTGGCGTGAAGAGTGACCGGACGCTCAGGGTCTGTCTTTGGTCAGTGCTGACATAAGGTGACATAGGTGGCGCTGGAGTTAGGCGCGTGTGCACAGAACTGATCGGACGTTGGTCTATGTCCGGTCATGGTGGACCGGACGTGTCCGGTAGCAAACCAGAGGCTCGGGGAGCTCTCTAGAAATGACCGAACTCAAGCGCAGTAGCGTCCGGTCATTCACTGTGCAGCGTCCGGTCACAACTTAACCGTTAAGATCGGGCGGCTCTGGTTGAACGCAGAGCGACACGTGGACGGCGTAGAGCGACCGAACGCTGGCAGGGTGCGTCCGATCGATTTGACCGGAGCATCTGGTCATCCCGAAATTTGCCCAGTGAAGGGGTAACGGCTAGTTTAGCCCATGGGGTTATAAATAGAAGGTGGTCTCGGCCATGGCTTGTGCTGAGCACCTCGGGAGACTTTGTGTCCATGCTTGAGAGTGCTTGGGAGCCCTCCATCTCACATATGCTTGATAGTGATCATCCGATTATGTGAGAGAGCGATTCTAGTGTGATTGTATCGTGAGGTTGCATCGAGTGGCACTAGGTGACCGAGTTGTAAGCCGGTGGTGCTTGTTACTCTTGGAGGTTGCCACCTCCTAGACGGCTTGGTGGTGGTCTTCGTCGAAGCCCGCAAGAAGTTTGTGTGGTGCTCCGGAGAAGAGCTTTGTGAGGGGTATTGTGCTCACCCCGCGGGAGCCACAAAGAGCAACTCTAGTTGAGCGTGTCATTGAGCTACCCTTATCTTCGGGGTAGGTTCTTGCGGTGCCCGACGTGCGGGCTTGGCGGGTGATGCCAATTAGCCACCGAACCACCAAGTGAGCGGTCGACACAACGGGGACGTAGCGTGTTGGCAAGCACGTGAACCTCGGGAGAAAATCACCGTGTCAACCTTGTTCTTCCCGTTGGTTTGCAATCCCATTACACAAGCTTGTGATTACTTTTATATACATTGTGCTTGTGTAGTTGCTCTTGTAATTAGTTAGCTTGTGTAGCTCACTAGTTATCTTCTTGCTTGTGTAGCATAAAAGTAGCTCCCTTGCGTGGCTAATTTGGTTTGTGTAACCTTGTTAGTCATATTGCATAGTTTGTGTAGCTAAGTATTTGCGCTCTCTAATTTGGTATTGGTTGTCTTGTTATTGAGCATTGCTAGTGAGCTTAGTTGGCTTTGTGCTTTTGCTTACTAGCATGTGTAGGAGCTCCCTCATTGCTTGAAGTACTAGTGGCATATGTTTGTGTGACCTTGCTCCTAGAATTGGTTAGGTGAGCTCTAGCTAGCCTAGCACCTTTGTTGATTAATTAGGATCTTAACGAGGTGCTAGAGAACATAGATAGGGGTGTAGTCTTGGCTATACCGATAGTTTTAATTCCACACTTATTCGGTTAGCCGGCGTGATTAAGTTTTAGTAACGACTATTCACCCTCCTCTAGTCGCCATCTCGACCTTACAAACATCCACATAAAACACTTGCAACATATGTGTGAAATATATACGACATCCAAATAAACACACTTGCAACATACGTCTAGAAAAACATATGAAACATTGAGAACACAAGTTTGCAACATACGTGTACAACCATTACAACATATGCACCATCCCGATCTACTTTTTGCAACATCCGTATCAAACACTTGCAACATACCACAAAAACATCTTAAACACTTGAAACATACGCTTGCAACACGTGTTTTCACCCTATCGTTCTTCCGGACGACGCAGAGCAGAGCAGGGAACGCCCGATTTTGGCTAGCCGGGGGGCGAGGATGGTGGCATGGCCTGACAGCGGCCTGCTGCGCCTGCGGCTGGCTTGGGCCCAGCCAGCGACAACCCCCTCTTTTGGCCGCCTGGCCACACATAGTGGCTGGAAGGAGCCGCCGATCTCGCGCGAGGTTGGAGAGGATGCCCGCGAGGAGCGACAGGGACTGTGGCGCGGCGGCAAGGTATGGGGACAGGGAGCGGCGTGTGCGGCAGTGGCCTGTCAGGGTGGGCGACGGGGATTATGTGTGGGACGGGTTGAGGAGCGGGTGTAGGAAGCATTACACATGCTCTCATACAAGTAGGCAACTGCTGCGTTTCCCGTCCGTAGGAAGGAGAAAAGCTGACATTCAGGCCCGTATGTAAGAAAGAGGGAGGGAATAAGTGGGGTAGCCGGTTGGGCTGCTGGCCATAGCCTAGACAGAGGGAGGCGTTACAAAGCTATACAGCGCCGGCCTGACCCTTCGCCCTTTGCCCTGCAGGCCGCCGACCTGCCCCTTTTGTTCTTCCTAGCCCTGGATAATGAGCCGGCTCGGCTCGTTTGGGCTCGGCTCGTTCTGGCTCGTTAAGATAATGAGCTAGCTCGGCTCGGCTCGTTATCCTAACGAGCCAGAAAGCTAGCTCGGCTCGGCTCGTTAAAAGCTCGAGCTGGCTCGTTAAGCTCGCGAGCCAGGTATAAAAAATACACAAAATATAATATTTGCATTTATCTAAAGTTTGAGAATAATAATAATACAAAAGAAATGCATCTAGACTAGTTACCAGTCAATTTATAGGGTCTAGACCAGTTACCAGTCAATTGTAAAGTGCAAGACATGAAGTAATACAAAAACTAATACAAGTTTTGATACTTTTTTTCCTGGAAGCTTGGCTCGTTTAGCTCACGAGCGGCTCGCGAGCTGGCTCGAGTTGGCTCGTTATAGCTAACGAGCTAAAATCTTGGCTCGGCTCGGCTTGTTATCATAACGAGTCGAGCCGAGCCGAGTCGAGCCAGCCGCGAGGCCGAGCGAGCTAACGAGCTTCGAGATTTTCGTCCAGCCTTAGTTCGCCCCCCCCCCCCCCCCCCCCCCCCCCCCCCCCTCGTGTCCCGTTCCGCCCCTCGAGTGCGCTCTCTGTGTCTACTCTGGTGGCGACGACTGGGGGTCGGGGGACCGCCGTACGCCAGGTGCCCAGGTCCCCATCTTCGGGCCCTTCGCCAGTTCGCCGGCGACGAGCATCCACCAGGTACCCCCACCCCTCCTCTTCCGTTCATGCTGTGCGGAACCGAGCGCCCAAACCCTAACGTATAAGCTATTTGTATTCCGATCTGATCTGACCTATTTACAAGTGTGTAGTATGCATGTATTATGCCTGCAAAACTTCGATCTCTTTTTCCCCCCTGTAGCTAGGTTGTTCTCTCAGCATATATAGCAGTAGAAATTCCTGCATTTTTTAGAAATCCGGAAGCTTGTCTGGTTGGTTCAGTTTTTCTTCTTCCTGCCTTTTTGATCGTTCAAGGTGTTGCACCAACTGTTCTACTCATTGCTTTTGTTGGTTCACACCAACCAAATTCATTGCTGTTGTTGGTTCTCACCAACCAATGTAGTTGCTGCTGCTATCAATACTTCACTGTTAATTGTTAGGGGGTGCAATGTCATGCCCTTACTCCCTTGCATGCTAAGTACATACTAGTAAGGGAATTGTGTGCTCTATTTTATCTGTTTGATTTGATTGTAACTTGGCCTTTTTGAAAATCCGACTCCTTCCACAATTTACAATAAACTTGTAATCATGTACACTGGTTTGAAGCGATTGTGTCACATAGTAATAATAGTTTCAGCATTTTGGGAACCACATGTCATGCCACTTTTCTGTTTCCTCTTTTTTTTAACAGTTTTATATTATTCCATTTGCTGCAACCAAGATAACGTTTGTTATTTGTAGTTCTGGATCCAGATGTTAGTTGCAGAGGTGCTCAGAGCTGGAGCGTACATCTCTAGGTTTTCTCGACATGCATGCAAAGTATACACTACTAGTGAAATGTATTGTATTGCGGTAGCATTTTGCATCTAAAGGCTTTTGAGTTCTGACAAAATGCAGTTTCTTGCCTCAACAGAGGTTGCGGACTGTACTTTGTTGAACAAGTTGCAGTAGAAACTACATGCTTGTTCTATAGAAACTTTCAGACTTGTGAGGGTTCTGTTATGTACCGCTTCTTTTCTAAAGAAAAATAGTTGACTTTTAGAAAACATAATGCATACAGTTTCTTTTATTGAACTCTTAGAAGTACTTGAGAGTTTAATTTATCTGCCTACAGTTGGTTGTATTGAACACTGGGAAATCCTGGGCCTTTGTTGTTCAATTATGATTATATTTCTGTATACTTTATTTTTTTAATGGTTAATCAAATTGCTGGCTTAGCTAATGCTCCCTCAAATTCAGGTTGCAAGATTTTCCAGCACTGCTTGCTCACCCATTTCTCAATTTAGAAAACCTCAATTTCTGTACCTGAGCACCAAATCAAGACCATACCACTTTAGTCATTCCCGACTGATGGCAATGGCTGCAGCTCCGGCCAATGGTGATTCACAGAGTGGTCCTCAGAGGAACTATCAGGTTGTTGTTGCTGCCACTCGTGACATGGGCATTGGGAAGGATGGGGTCTTGCCATGGAAGCTTCTTGGTGATCTTAAATTCTTCAAAGAGCTTACACTAACTACATCTGATCCTGCCAAGAAGAATGCAGTTATAATGGGAAGGAAAACATGGGAGAGCATTCCTGTTAAGTCAAGGCCATTGCCTGGTCGTTTGAATGTCATACTTACTCGATCTGGTAGTTTTGATTTTGCAACAGTAGAGAATGTTGTTATATGTGGAAGTATGAAGTCTGCCTTAGAACTGCTAGCATCAACTCCATACTGCTTATCAATTGAGAAAGTTTTTGTTGTAGGAGGTGGGCAGGTACTGAGGTGAGTAATTTACCTTTTGGAACAGCATATTTACATGTATTCTGTTGCTGCATGTAACTGTGTTGCAATGCTATTCACCCTTCTGCAATATTTTTATGTAGAGAATATCTTAATGGACCTGCATGTGAGGCTATCCATCTAACTGACATTCAGTCGAGCATTGAGTGTGACACTTTCATCCCTCCAGTTGACTTCTCAGTGTTCCAGCCATGGTATTCATCTTTCCCAGTGGTAGAGAGCAACATTAGGCATTCTTTTGTGACTTTTGTTCGTGTTAGAAAGTCAGTGGCAGAAACTCATGAGTCAAATGGCAAGGATTCAACTGAGGTTGATACCAAGAATGACAAATTCGAAATAGAGAATTTCTCTTTTCTCCCCAAGATGGTATATGACCGCCATGAGGAGTATCAATACCTCAATCTTGTTGAAGATATTATAAGGTCTGGTGCTCAGAAAAATGACAGGACAGGAACTGGAACATTGTCAAAATTTGGGTGTCAGGTATTTCTCCTTAACTTTGAATATTCAATTTGATCAACCAGGAAAACTAATTTGTCATTCATTTTCTTATTAGATGCGGTTCAACTTAAGGAAAAATTTTCCTCTGCTGACAACAAAGGTATGCAAACATATATGTTGTAATTTTCAGATTTAACAGTGAGTCAAAATTTGCATTAGGAATGTGCTGCAAATTGTTTAGTTTTTTTATGATATGTGAGAAGAAACAAAGGCAAATCAGTGTTTACAAAGTTGTATGTCTTTAATGCTTTGTGCTTGTTAATTTTCAAATGCATGTTTATTAAATTTGTACTGTCCTTTCATTTTCTTTTATTACAGTATTTGCAATCAAGTTGATGCTGGTTTAATTTTCTTCTATTATTATGACCCCCATACTCTCTTTTCTGAATTCTCAGTTTTTGTTGAATCATCTACTATAGTTTAGTTATTATTTATCTGAGATAGCTATACACTTATTGATATGTTATTAAGATAGACATATTGTGCGAGACCATGAGTACATTTTATCCTACAGTTCATTGTATTAATAGAGCTCTTGTGTGCTACATTTATTGTTATCTAGACACAGATATGTAGATCCAGTGCAACATTCTTTTCAAACATTCTACCACTCTGTAACTCTTTTTTTATGCATACCTGCTTACCTGTAAAACATTCCCCTCAACATGCGAATAGAGAGCCTTAAGGCCACCATCTGTTAAACATCAAGAGTCCAATCCAAAGTTCAAAAGAAAGTTTGAAGCACTATGTTACTATATATTTAGCTACCATTTCTTGACTAATGCAATAACATGTGCTCTTTAACAGAGGGTATTTTGGCGTGGTGTTGTCGAAGAACTCCTTTGGTTCATCAGTGGCTCAACAAATGCAAAGGTGCACAGGATTAAAATGGGTCTAGTGCTGTCTTTAGCCAATGTTTTGATTTATTGTAGGTATTTGCCTTAATCTGTATTCACAACTCACATGCCATGATGCTTAAAGACCATGCTGTTTTGATACCTGCTGTGAGGGGTCTTTAACCATGCTGTGTATTCACAACTCACATGCCTTAATCTTATCTATTGGACTTGAAACAGATTGCCCTCATTTTCTTTGAGGGGTTAGTTCCAACAATACTTGTACCAAGGTCATGTATCATTTCTGTTTGGTTCATATGTCAACCTTATTAGGGTTTTTTGGGGGGCAGAAAGCCACTATTACTATTTACTTAGGTCCTTTTCAAATGTCAGAATTCTTTGTGTGTGTGCGTGTGGTCGCATGCACATGCGGTGCAGTGTTTTGTTTGGGGATTCTCTTCCCTATGTACTCTCTTTTCTTCCTTAGGGCTCGTTCGTTTAGGGTGGTTCTGGGCAGGAATAGATCCTGGTTGAGAGCAGTGTATATAAATTAGATAAGTGTTCCTGGCCAGAACAATTCCTGACCTCAGAACCCTAGGAACCGAACAGGCCCTTAATGAAATGATGTGCAGCTCTGCTGAGTGTTCGAGAAAAAAGAAATGACAGAATTCTTCACCAAATCTTGAGTGGATTAAACTATTTCTTGAAAGGTCCTGTTTTCTAAACACGCCCTTCAATTTGTAGGTTTTGCAAGAGAAGGGTATTCATATCTGGGATGGCAATGCTTCAAGAGAGTATCTTGACAGGTATCTATTGGATATAAGCTGCAAATAAATTATATCTCCGTTCTTGATATCTAATCCACCTGGCCATCTTTTCTAGTGTTGGCTTGGCACACAGGGAGGAAGGTGATCTAGGTCCAGTTTATGGATTTCAATGGCGTCACTTTGGTGCTGAGTAAGCTTGCATACCTCTCCTTCCCTCCTCTCCTCGTACAGTTTCTTTTCTCGTGTTCATGTTTTTTGATAAAGTTGACATATTTGACAGATACACTGACATGCATGCTGACTATACTGGAAAAGGTTTTGATCAGCTAATGGATGTGATTGACAAGATCAAGAATAATCCTGACGACCGCCGGATAATTTTGTCAGCGTGGAATCCTTCAGATCTTAAGAAGATGGCTCTTCCTCCTTGCCACATGTTTGCACAAGTTAGTATAATTTGTCAGCTTGATTTAAGTTTAGAGTTAACTATTGGCCTGTTTTGACTTTTCCATGATGGGCACCCTTGTACTAATCCATTGTAAGTTGAAAATTAGTTTTTTTTTTACTTTTAAATTACAGAAGATTGGTGAACAGAAATTTGTTCCTTGATAATTATGTTTTTAACATTGCTTGCATCTTATTTTTGATAATTTTGTCAACTAACAACATTTGCATTCAACCTCACCTTCCAGTTTTACGTCGAAAACGGGGACCTATCCTGTCAGATGTATCAACGCTCTGCAGACATGGGGCTTGGTGTTCCATTCAACATCGCATCATATTCTCTTCTGACATACATGATCGCTCAAGTTTGTGGTAGGTTCTTAATGCCTTACTGTAATATTTCCACTTAGTGCAATGTTTATTGTGCACCTTAATACAAACCTTATTGGATGTACTGTATATCAGTGTTCTAGTTTAGACTAGTTTCATTTGGAACCATTTATTCCGCACTTTGATTTTTCTTTTTTAGGTGTAGCAACAAATCTTCCATGTTTGTCATACCACACACACAAGTCTTGGGGCTATATTCTAGATATTTTTGTAACAACTTGTGAATAATTTGTTGGATTTGTGATGCCATCTTGTATGTTGTCCCTTTGTTTCTTTTGATGTTTCTTGTATCTAACTGATAGAAGCTAGTAGTCTGTTTTTCAACTCTAACCCTTTATGTCTTAACATTAACCCTTTGTGTCTTAATCTTGCAAGATCTTTCTCTTGGAGATTTTGTCCATGTTATAGGGGATGCTCATGTCTATAGAACTCATGTTCGAGCTCTGGAGGAGCAAATTCAGAAGATGCCTAAACCATTTCCAGTGAGCCACTCCTAATAGAACTATTTTATCAAAAATATGAAATCTGCATATATAAACTAATGCTTCGATGTTTCTTTTTGTTTACTTTCTGTGACCATGCATCTTCTAAGTTCTATGTGGGGCCTTATGTGCAGATTTTGAAGATAAATCCTTCAAAAAAGAATATAGATTCTTTCATGGCATCAGACTTCAAGCTGGTTGGCTATGATCCTCACCAGAAGATAGAGATGAAAATGGCAGTGTAATGGTAATATATTTTCTATCATTTCTCCTGGTGGATTGTCCTTATCTTTGGTCATTACAAGTTTTACTTGCTCGCTGGCACAAAACAGAGATCTAGTGCTGGCTGTTAGTATGCATTTTGCTGAGATTAACCTTATCTGTCAATCACAATGATACTGCTCTTTTTGTCCCTGATATCATCAGTTTTGTGCTGGGACCATGCACTGGTCTTTTCATCGATATGCCACTGCAGAGTCTTGAACTAAATGCATATAGCCGGAGGCTCCCACATGAGTGGGGTCTGGGGAAGGGAAAAACCAAGGCAAGCCTTCCACCCGCAAATCTGCGGAGAGGCTGCTTCGAACCTGCGACCTGGTGACTCAGTGAGACAGATCTCACCACTGCACCAGGCCTACCCTTTGAACTAAATGCATATAGGCTCTAATTTTTTTTTTAGTTGCTTCACGTTTTGCTCTATTAATTTTTACAGGTGGCTTAGCTGGAGCCCCAGCCTTTGGACTCGGTGGGTGAAATCAGTCGGACTGGTACTACATAAAAATTAACTGGACATCGCACTGCTTGTTTTTGGTGATGGTGCTGAATGTTCTGTGGGAGACGTTTCTCCCCTTATTAGTCGTGATTGTGTACTCTGGTTGCTAAGTGAACTTTACAAAACCGGCTCCCTTTTATCTGGAGCGAGTTGATGACTCGATTGCGAGTGAGATGATCTGGGCATACCCTGTTGCAAGGGCCTACTGGTGTGTGCCCCTGTGAGGCTGTGACGTTTGCACCACTGCCACGTGAGAATCATGTAACCGAAATTGCTGTGTACCTGGTAGAGCTCCGTACTGTTTGGTATCCGGTTGCCTTATTTGCGTGCCCTGATTATTTCAGTTTCCAGTTTGGGCGCAACATAACGGCTTTCTGGTAGGTTTTTAAGAGTCCAATCTGCTGCATTTTTCTTGTGCTGTGCTGCTGGGGTGTAGAAAGTACAGAGCTGTGCATGACGAAGACGGGTTCAAGTGCTTCACTTGCAGCGACGGTGTTCGATTTGGAGCCGTGCGGTGCAGGTGCAGCTCGTCAGCATTAGTAATCCTGCAACTGTGCAGTCAGTTGAGCTCGAAGATGCTGAAAGAGTAGGATGATGCGGCCCTAGCAAGTTTGTAGAGCTGACCTCGCTGTTTCACTGGTTTTCTTTTTCTTGATGAGTCAAGTTTGATCAGGCTTGGATTCCTGGTTCCTCTCGGCGGGAGCCACGAGCCTTTACATCGCTCCTAGCACTTCCCGTGGAGATTCGGAGCCTGTATAGCAATAAGCAAATCAAAGTTGGGTTCCTTGTCTTCTCCACATGTGCAGCGAATCAAAGTTGAGTTCTTGCCCAGTTGGTTGGGCAAAAGTCGTTTCGTCGTAAACGATCGTGGATTATTTACTGCTGGCTGATTTAGCTGATTTAGTGTGAGAGAAATACTGTTCTAGTTTATAATCCACGATCGTATACGAGCAAGCGTGACTTTTGCCGGGCCAACTTTGATTTGCTGATTGCTATATAAGGAGTGGTACAGTACGTCAGCAAGAACTCTTGATTCCAATTGAGGGCGGCACGTTGTTGCTACTGCAGTCCGACTTAACAAGAAGTCACTGTTCTATTTTTTTTCATCAAAAGATCCGTCATCGGCTTGTTTTTATAAGTGGAGAAGGAGAGTATAAAACGTATGAGCAGCACAGATTTTATAAGGCTTCTAGAGTTGTTCTTGACTGGAATGCTTGTCACCTTTGAAAATAATAGTCTAATTTACACTTAAAAAATAAAGACAACAGCTCAACTTGGATGAAAGAGATTTATCAATCTAAAGATTTGATGTGGCCTGTTCTATTGGTGCATAGGTGATCATTTTCCTGAGGCGCTTGTTTCCTACATAACACAAATTCGTGATTAACAAAAAAAAATGTGGAAAGTGACAGAAAATTTTGATAAAGTTTAATCAACAAAACTTCTCAGTCCACTAACTTAATACCTAGCACAGTTGTAGATGGATCAAAAGGAATCTATTCTTGAGAAATGAGTGGAAGGGGAGGGACGGGGAAAGAGTCAAGGGCAAGATGGTCCTTTAACTGGGTGTGGTGTGTTGTGGACAAAAACAATGGAGTCTTTTACTTGTATGCCATTAAAAAAGATGGTCTAATCGTCTATGTCCCTAAAAAGTTCGATCTATCGTCAGTGTCCAAGCTCGAAAAACTTTTCTCTCTCACGACATTCTGTCTATTTGCAGTACTAACGGTGTGAAATGTGGGTGGCAAAGGACTTGAATGCCCCTGGAACTTTTGTTTCTCATGTGCCACTGCCTGCTGAGCGGCAACCTGATGGCTTTTGGCGCCAACAAGGTTGGCCTTGGCGCCAACTTGCCCTGCTCTATATATAGCCACCCCTTCCCTTCCATTCCCACTCACCTCTCTGTCCACTCAATCCCTCTCCTCTCCATGGCCATGTCTGAAGGTTCAAGCTCTTATGAGAGGCGGCTCACTAGGCGCGTTTTTTGCCCCAACTGTAGAGTGCTGGCCAATCGCTTCACCGCGAGGACAGAGAAGAACACCAGTCGTGTCTTCCACAAGTGTCCCTACTTCTCGGTTTATCTCTCTTCTTTGTTCATGCTATGCTCTTGTTCTTCTAATCTGTACTAGTGGTTCTAATAAGAGCGCTCTTCTAATAATCTGGTGCCCAGGCTGGTGGGTGCCAATTCTGGAGGTGGGAGGATGAGATGGATGTCACTCCATCACAGGCTGGCTATGCTACTCCTTTGCCTATACAGGCAATGGATCCAGTGGCTATGCAGGCAGTGGCAGCAGCACCTACAACAGCTTTAGCTCAAGTGGCCAACATGAATGAAGCTTTCCAGGCTGCTGGCAGAGGTGGAGTTCAAGACAGGGCAGATGGGGTTATGCAGCAACTTAAATGGATTGAGAAGCTGGTCTATCTTGCAATATTTCTTGCCATGTATGCAATAATGAAGAAGTAGGGGTGTGTGTGTTTGCCATTGTATGTTTATGCATGTATGGATGAACAATCAATGAATGAAGGTTGCAATGGCATTTTAGACCACAACAATGCTTAACCATGAACCAAAATGACATCAACAACATCAAATTAGTCCAAACTGGATGAAACTAGCATTAACTTGTCCAAACATTACATAACATCACAGGAAATCATCACCAACATTGTTCAGTTCAGTTCATTTCACCAACATTACATCACAGGAAATCATCACATCACAAACATTGTCTTAGGTTTTCAACAAAGCAAAAACCTATGCTTTAACCAAGTTTTCCAACAAGTTTTCATCCCACAAAAAGACAAGTTTTCATCACCAACATGTTCTCAGGTTTACCAAGCAAAAGGCCATTGATGAGTCACCTGTGCTTTAACCAAGCTGTAGGTTCTTCTTGCCTCTGGTATTTGTAGCTGGGCTAGAAGGGTCAGCTGCAACCCAGCATACATCCTTCCTTGGTGTAAGCTTCTTCTTGACAGCAATTTTCTTCCTTGGAGGACTGGCAAACTGGACAAACTCCTACTCCTTCAGTGGTGCCATCACTGTGGCACTGCCTGTTGCTTTAGTGCTGGTAGGGTTAGGGGCTAGAAACACAGTTTGAAGAGGAACAGGTTCATTGGATCCAGTTCCAGATCTTCATGAAGTAAACAAACAGTCACAAAGTAGTACCAATGAAATGAAAAAGATGCATACAACCATACCTACCAGTTGAAGCTGATGCACTTGTAGATGAGGCCTTGCTTTTCTTGACACTTGATGCAGATGAAGTCTTCCTCTTCCTTTTCTAGGGTACTGCATTATCCACAGCCTCATTTGGTGGGTAAACCATCCCAACAGATTGTCTAGTAACAACAATGCTTGTCTCTGTGTTGGCTAAAGCTGCTTTCTTCTGCCTCTTCTTTGGGAGACCCCTATAGGCAACATAAAGCAAAAGTTAGCCAATATTACAATGTGATGAAAGAGCTTGATGAAACAAGTCATGATGTTTACCTTTGCTGTTCCATTGCAGCTATGTCTGCTGGATCACCATTTTTGCAGGTGTACCAGTGGTGCCCTAACTGATGACATATAGGGCACTCATGCCTCTTTATCTTCTTCCTGCTACCTCATAGTGCTCCTTTGTGCTTGTTCTTGCTTCTTCCAGATGTGGACTTCAATAGAGGAGGGTGCATAAAAAATCCATGTGTGGCTTTGGGCCACATGGACTTGTCTGGAATGGATGGGATCACACCTCCATATGCAGCTCTGAACTTCTCAACTAAGTAGCAGTCATCTACATAGTCCTCTAGCTTTGCTCCTAGAATTGAGGTGATGTAGGCTGAAAGGATCAAGATGCCCAAGAGGAGGGGGTGAATTGGCCTAATTCTAAATTCTCTTGCAATAATCAAATCCTACGGATAGCCCAATTAACCCCTTATGCCTAGAAGAGTGTTTCTATCAAATTAACGCACAAAAGACTTGCAACCTATGTTTCAAACTTACTCTAGCATAGCAATTCTATGAATGTAAAGACAAGTATTGAATTGCTCAAAGTAAATACTTAAAGTAAATGCTCAAAGTAAATGGAGAGAGGAACGCGGCGATGTTTTGTCGAGGTATCGAAGAGTCGTCACTCTCCACTAGTTCTTGTTAGAGCACCCGCGCAAGGGTGTAGCTCCCCCTTGATCCGCGCAAGGATCAAGTGCTCTCTACGGGTTGATTCTTCGACACTCCGTCGCGATGAATCACCCAAAGCCGCTCACAACTTGAGTTGGGTCACCCACAAGCTCCATCGGGTGATCACCAAGCTCCCAATCACCACCAAGCTGTCTTGGTGATGGCGATCACCAAGAGTAACAAGCACGAACTCTCACTTGACCACGCAAAGCCTAATGAGAAGATGGATGCACACTTGTCTACTCTTGATTCACTAATGAGGTTTCACTCTTGGATTCTCAAATCACAAACACCTCACTAGGACCTTGCTCTTCTTGGCACTCACAAACGTGTTTCTCAGCTGTTGGAATGAGCAAAAGTATCTCCACACACGAGTGGAGCTTCTATTTATAAGGCAGCCTAAAAAACAAACAATTATGAGCTTCTGCGGGATGACCGGACGCTCCGATCATTTTGACCGGACGCTCCGGTCAGTTCAACCCGCGCAACAGTTTTCAAGTGATGACCGGACACTATCAGGGTCCGGTCAGTAATGACCGGACGCGTTCGGTCGCTCTTGGATGCTTACTGTACTCAACCGGACGATAGATACTCAGGGTCCGGTCAGCACTGACCAGACGCGTCCGGTCATACTTTCTCAAGTCTGGACCCTTACTGGAGTCGACCGGACGCTGGCCCTCAGCGTCCGGTCACATTGACCTTCCAACGTCCGGTCACACCAGACTTGTTCTCCTCGGTCAAATGAACTGACTGGACCCTGCGGCCAGCGTCCGGTCGCACCGGAGCCAGCGTCCGGTAAGTATTTGACCCTCCATTCACTTCCAACTCTCGATCATTTGTGAATGAAGTTTGCTCCAAAGGATCTTAGGCATTCATAGGAGCTACCTAGAGCTAGTTTTAATAAGTATGCACCACACCTAACTCACTAGACTCAACTAGGTCAAGCTACCCGTCTATACCCCCCTTAATAGTACGGCCAAAGGAAAAACAAAGTCCTAAACTACTCTAAGTGTCTTTCCAACTCCAATCGACACTTAGAACTAGTCATCCTTAACCTTGTCGACCATCCTTTGAAAACCGAAACGATTTCCATCGTAGTGGCATGACAACTTTGATTGCCCAATCGATCTCCATTACCATGACCTAACTTTATTTGCCTCTGCAAAACACACGTTAGTTATAGTAATCTTGTATTGTCATTAATCACCGAAATCCAACTAGGGGCCTAGATGCTTTCAATCTCCCCCTTTTTGGTGATTGATGACAATACTACCTCAAGTATGTTAGTGAGTGAGGTTTTTGACAGGCTTGGTTCATATAAGCTTTTGTCGATAAGAACAAAAGAGTTAGGCAAGCTTATATGACCCAAGCCAACTCAATGTACTCAAAGGATGTGAATTAAGCATGAGTACGACTAACATAGCTCATTTGCATCGGAGTATAAACACGGAAGCAAAGGCAAATGAGCATGACACAATTGATATGACATTTAAATCATGCATAGTAGAAAGCACACATGTCATATATCACAATCACATAGATAGCACAATCACATAGATAGAATAATATGCGTGAAAGTAAACACACGAATGCAAAAGTAATAGTGTATCACACAAATAAAACTCCAAATGTATATAATAAGCTAATACTATATAACTAGCTCCCCCTAAATGACGCTCCCCCTGAGTCTACATACTCGAACCCTCTCTCCCTTTGGCGTCAAACACCAAAACCTAGGGGTCGGTCGGTGGGGCTGCAGCGAATGAGTCGAGCACTGAAGAACGTGGGGCAAGCTAGAACTGGGCACCATCATCATCTGACCCTGAGCTCTGAACTGACTGACCCTCTGTGGCAGGAAGTGTCGCTGAAGCGGTCTGGGTCTGAGCTGGGGCTGGTGCTACCTATGAAGCTGCTAGTATGTCTGTTGTAGGATCTGACTAGGCGACAGACGAGGGGAGCCTCTGAGTAGTCACTGCAACTAGAGCTGCTGTAGACGGACCAGTGGTATGCATATGAGGCGGAGTAGGCATGCCGGTCAACTCGTTGAAGGATGCTCCAAGACTCCTAGAGACTGACATGTTAGGCACGAATAGCGAGGAAGACTGCTCTGGTGTGAAGCCCGTCTGAAGTGGAGTGAACTGTGGGGCTACCACGGTGTCGATGTTTTACCACCGATAGCCTGCCATGGGGGTACCCAAGGCAGTATGTTCGAGCTTTAGCGTATGCAGAACTCGATGGTGAACGCAAGAGACAAACGACTTATCCTGGTTCGGACCCTCGATCGTTGATCGAGTAACAGTCCTACATCCAGCCGACGTTAGACTCTACGTTGGATTGATTATGAAGTATCATACAATTATTGTTCTATTGTCCTCTTTCCCAGAAGCCCTGCCCTCCTTTATATAGTCAGGAAGCCAGAGTCCTAGTCGGTTTACAATGAGAGTTCCTAGTAGGATTACTGAATAGTACTACTACTAAGATTACATGGGAAGAATCCTAGTTAGACTAGATCTTCTCTCTCTCTTGCGGGGTATCCTATGGGTCCCGCATCGACAAGCCCCCGAGCACTTCATGGTTGAGCTCTAAAAGTCTCGTTTTGCTCCTTCAGGTCTTGTTGAGTAGGAACAAACATCATCCGAGTGCTTTCTGGAGTGAAACCTTGTATCGCTTCTTGGGATCTTCGAGTGGTGAGTGCTTTTCTGAAGAAAAAGTACATCCATCTGGTTGTTACCTTGGCTTTGAGTATTCTGGGGCCAAGGATCCTTCATGCATGGTCCCAGCTCTTGAGCTGACCGATGAGGAGGTACTCGAGCGTCTTCAGAAGATGCTGAAAGGAGTGAGCGTTGTTCCGCCTGCTATCTCTGAGTTCTCTACCAACAACCTACCCCCAGCTGTGAGTTGTTTACCTCTTTGTTTGGGTACTTTATGTACTCTTGCTGCACCCATTTTTGCTTAGCTTTTCCTTGTCTTGCTATTTTATCCTTTTTCGTAGGAGCTTGGGCGGAACTTTGTTGACCCGATCCCTCTTGATGTTCTCCCTGCCATGCGGAGACTGGGGATAAACTTGCTGGAACTTCTATAACTAGTAAGTTCCCAACCTCCACAGCGCTTCCTGGAGTTTTTTCCGGATTTGTTGATGTATATGAAGAATATGTTCCTCGTCTAGTCCCTCACGGTCCTCGTAGTGTCCCGAAGAGGGGGCGAACGGATGGGTCTTCATCTGGCCTGCCTGTCTCCAAGAAGTCTCGTAAACCAAGTAGTCCCTCAGGTACTCCAGTTGTTGCTAGCATGCTCTTAGGTGAGCATATTTAATACTCTTTGTTCCTTTGTTTTTCTGTTTTTCTCTTGAACCGAGTACTTTTTATTCTTTTTTCAGCAGGTGCTCTGGTTTCCTTGGTTGAGGGAGAGGAGGATGATGAAGTACCCCTCATCATGCAGCGATGAGTTGTTTTCATATTCCTGTTGCATTGAATTTCTCTTCTTTGTCTTGATTTTTAGTCTTGAACTTTTTGAAGTAACCGGACGTCGGGTATGAGTTCTTCTGAGGCTCCCGCGCCGACTTCTTCTGAAGCTCCGGTGTCGAGTTCTTTGGTAGCCTCGGTACCGAGCTCTACTGCTCCTCCAGTGCAGAGTTCTTGCACAGCTCCAGCCTCGGCTTCTTCCATGGCTCCGGTATCTGCTATCCCGCTCCTGTCGTCGGGTGGCGGGGACGTTTTCGCCGTCGTGGTCCCCCCTGCGAGGCCTTCTTTTGGCTTCACGAAGAAGAAAGTGGCTGGGTGAGTAGATTCTAGCTTCATCCTTTTGCTTCTGTCTTCCTTCTTCTGGTTCTCATCGGTGATTTCTTTTATCAATTTTTAGTCTTTCGTCTTCTCTCGTTTCTTCATCGACTTCTTCTCAGCCTTCCGCCGTGCCATTGAGTTCCGAGCCTTAGGACTCGCAACATACTATTGGTGAAGTTGTTGCGGGGGCTTCGGAGCTACCTGGAGAAGTTGCGGACTTGGCTGCCTCGGAGGTGACTGTGGCCATCGCGTTGGGTCCTTCTGAGGGATTGGCTTCGGCTTCCCGGGAGGTTGCTTTGGTCGTTCCTTCTTCACCCTAGCTGGCCTCTCCTTCCCCTTCTCTTGCTTCCGGCGGTCCCTCTTTTACCGATGATGTGGTGCAACAGTTCGATGCCACCCATCGGCTATCGGAGCTGACCGCAGCCTAGGGGAGCTTGGCGTCCTCAACGATTTCTTTCGGGGAGAAGCTTCACGTAAGTTTTTCTGAGATTCTTTCTTAGGCCATTTGTTTTGCCTTTGTCCTTACGCCTTATTTTTCTCTTTCTTTAATTGTTTAGACTTTCTCTCGTGACCATACTAGCTTCTTCTTTTCGTCTGAAACCAAGAAGAAGTTGTCCTCTGAGGTAAGTTCTCTGAAGACTGACCTTGACCTCCTCTAGGCCGAGTTGGAGACTGAGCGTAAGTCGCATCAAAAAGAGGAAAAGGCTCTCCGTGCCCGGGTGGTAGAGGTAGAGAAACAGAGAGACACTATTGCCCAGGAGTTGGAGAAACAGAAAGATGCTGCTATCCGGGAGGCTTCAAAGAACTCAGAGGCCATGAAGAGCTTGGAAGCCGTGAAGAAAGAATGTAAAGGTATTCCGGGTTCTCTTTGTTTCTTTCAGTATTCAAACCTTTCCCTCCTGCTGACTTGTTATTTGGTGTCTTGTCCAGCTCTCCGAGTTGAAGGAAAAAAGCTCTCGGAGGGCATTGATGAAATGGAGACTCTTGTTCGTACAAGTCATAACAAGGCTGAGGAGGTAATTACTCATGCTGAAGAAGAACTTACACTTGCTAAGTTGATCAGGCGTGGAGCTGATAAAGATCTTGTGCAGGCCCAAAAACTATTGAAGACTTGTCTGGGAAGCTGGCGACGGCTACTGAAAATTGGAACATTTTGTGGAAATCCTTTCATTCAGTAGCTGATGTTCTTCGGACTCCAGCGGATGACGGGCAATCTTGGGCTCAGTTCATTCCTCGGATTCTGACTCGTTTCCAAGAGTTCGTGAAGAAGTGCGCTCAAGTATGTACCAAGAATGTGCTGGCCCAGGTCCGGGTCCTTGCTCTAGAGGCGCCTCTGTCCAAGATAGCAGAGGAAGCTAATAGCCAAGAATACCTTGATGCCATTGAGAGGATGGAGCCTAAGGTCGAAGATTTAGCCAGTAGGGTTGTAGACAGTCTTAATATTGATATTTCCCTTCCTGATGACAATGCCTGATCCAATTGACCAGCCTCTTGTAATATTACACTCCTCTTCAAATGAAGATTCTTTATTTTCGTTGATGTATTCTTTGCCCAGGTGTGGTCGGAGTTACTTGACTTGCTGAGTACTTTGTCCCGTTTTCGTCTCTGCTCTGTAAACAACTCTGTGCGTTATCCTGACGAAATCCCTCGATTTGTCGAGTACTTTTCTTTTCTTCCTCTTTTGTGATCCATCGAGTGCTTTGTCCACGCTATGACTTGTTAGATGTAGATCTTTGTGTTGACAACCTTTCGTCTACACTATATAAAACGACTCGGCCTAGAATGTTGCCTTGACAAACTTCAGCATCCGAGTGCTTTCTTGAGTGGCGCTTATGCTTTTCTGAGGAAAAAGTATTCCTATCTGGATGTAGCCCCCGAGCCTCTTGCTTTTCAGAACGAAGTGCTGGAGGGTCTTTTTAAGCTTAATTTTGGTCGACTAGTTTTAGGTGTTAGCTTTTAGCTACCCTTATCGGCGGGCTCAAGCGTCTTTTCAGCTATTTTGCTCTCGGTCGGGATGCTCAGGCATGTTTTCAGCCATTTTGCTTTTTGTTTCGGGTGTTAGCTTTTAGCTACCCTCATCAGCGAGCTCAAGCGTCTTTTCAGCTATTTTGCTCTTAGCCGGGATGCTCAGGCATGTTTTCAGCCATTTTGCTTTTTGTTTCGGGTGTTAGCTTTTAACTACCCTCATCGGCGGGCTCAAGCGTCTTTTCAGCTATTTTGCTCTCGGCCGGGATGCTCAGGCATGTTTTCAGCCATTTTGCTTTTTGTTTCGGGTGTTAGCTTTTAGCTACCCTCATCGGCGGGCTCAAGCGTCTTTTCAGCTATTTTGCTCTCGGTCGGGATGCTCAGGCATGTTTTCAGCCATTTTGCTTTTTGTTTCGTGAAAACAACTCATTGAAAGTCATGACAAGACATGCTGTGGATGAATATCATTTTTATTGATCATGAATATGAACTAATACATATGTTGTCGAGGAATATTGTCCTTTGTTGATTGTGAACGTTGGTCCCTTGTGGCTTGCATATCTGTTTTTTCTTGAGTTGTTTTTACGCGTAGAATCTTCTTAGCTAGCTGATGTGCCATGTATTGTTGACTTCTCTTCCATCTTTGGTTATTAACTTGTATGTGCCTGGTCCGGTGACTTTTGTGACAATGAACGGACCTTCCCATGGACTGAGTAGCTTATGTCGTCCGTCAGTTTTTTGTATCCTTCTTAGCACTAAGTCTCCGACTTGTAATGATCGAGGATGGGTACTCTTGTTGTAATGTCATCTTAAACCTTGTAGGTATCTGGCTGATTGGAGGGTAGTGTTTACTCTGACTTCTTCTGAGCTATCGAGTTCTAATCTTCTTGTGTGTTCTGCTTCTCCTTCATTCGTATTGTTCTATCTTTGGTGATGTCTAGATCAAATCGACAGGCAGTACGGCTTCTGACCCGTAAACTAGGAAGAAGGGTGAGTAGCCTATTGCTCTGCTTATTTGAGTTCATAGCCCCCATACTACTTTGGGTAATTCTTCAATCCATTTGGACCCATAGTCCACTAGTTCTTCGTATAACCTTGGTTTTAATCCGACTAGTATGAGTCCATTAGCCCTTTCTACTTGTCCGTTGGCTTCTGGATGTGCAATAGATGCGTAGTCTATACTGAAACCATAGTCTTGTGCCCAGCTTTTGAATTCTATAGCTATGAAGGGGGAGCCTAGATCTGTGATGATTTGATTGGGCATGCCGAAGCGGTGCATAATGTCTTGGATGAACTCGACTGCTTTGGCTGCGCTGTATTTCACGAGTGGTTTGTATTCAATCCACTTGATGAACTTGTCGATTGCTACAAAGATGTACTCGAAGCCGCCTTTTGCTTTCTTCAGAGGTCCTACTTGATCCAGCCCCTAGCAGGAAAAAGGCCAAGCAGGTGGGATGCAGATAAGATTGTGAGCTGGCACATGGGCTTGTCTTGCAAACATTTGGCAACCTTTGCATTTTCTGACAAGTTCTTCTGCGTCTTTCAAAGCGGTTGGCCAGTAGAATCTGGTGCGAAATGCTTTGCCAACCAGTGTTCTTGAAGCGGCATGATTTCCACAGCAACCTAAGTGTATTTCGTCTAGGATCTCTTTGCCTTCTTCAAATGAGACACATTTTAGGAGTACTCCTGATGATGCTGCTCCTCTGTAAAGTCTATCTCCTACTAGAACGTAGTTTTTGCTTCTGCAAACAACTTGGGTGGCTTCTGCTTTATCTGCTGGCAATTTATTTTCTTTGATATAGTCGATGAAAACTTGGCTCCATGAAGTGTTGATTACCAAGATCTAAACGCCTTTAGCCTGAATTTCATGGGTTGTTTCACCGGGTTGTTTGATAGAGGGAACAGATAGCTCTTCTATGAATACGCCGGGTGGAACCTTCGCTCTGTCTGATCCGAGCTTGGCGAGGACATCTGCTGCAATATTGGAATCGTGCAGGACGTGTAGAATTTCTAATCCTTGGAAATGTTTTTCAAGTTTCCGTATTTCAGCACAGTAAGCACCCATGTTTTCTTTGGTGCAATCCCAATCTTTGTTGACTTGGTTGATGACTACTGCTGAATCACCGTATATGAGTAATCTCTTTATTCCGAGGGTAATTGCCACTCGTAGCCCGTGGATGAGGGCTTCATATTCTGCTTTGTTATTTGTAGCTTGCCATAATATCTAAAGGACGTACTTGAGTTGTTTTCCTTCTGGAGAAATGAGAAGAACGCCTGCATCGGCTCCGCCTAGTTTGAGTGACCCGTCAAAATACATCTTCCAGTGGTCAAAGATGGTATTTGATATAGGTTGTTGAATCTCTGTCCACTCGGCAACAAAATCAGCAAGGGCTTGGGATTTGATTGCCTTGCGTGGGGTAAAATCGATATTGAGAGCACCAAGCTCGACTGCCCACTTAGATATGCGCCCTGTGGCATCTTTATTGTGTAGGATGTCTCCGAGTGGAAAATCTGTCACCACGGTAATCTTGTGGCTTTCAAAATAGTGGCGAAGCTTGCGTGAGGTGATAAGTAGAGCATAGAGTAGTTTTTGTACATGCGGGTATCGGATTTTAGATTTTGATAGTACTTCGCTGATGTAGTATATGGGACGTTGCACTTTATACACACGCCCTTGTTCTTCTCTTTCTATGATTATCGCCGTGCTGATCACGGTAGAAGTCGCCGTAATATATAGCATCATATCTTCGTCTTTCTTTGGAGGTGTCAGGACAGGCGATGAGGTGAGGTATTCTTTAAGTTTTTTGAAAGCTTTGTCGGCCTCTTTTGTCCACTCGAACTTGTCTGTCTTCTTTAGTAGTTTAAAGAAAGGTAACCCCTTTTCGCCGAGTCTTGATATGAAACGGTTGAGGGCCGCCATGCATCCTGTTAGTTTCTACACATCTTTGATACTTCTAGGTGGGCCCATTTCTGTTATAGCTCGAATTTGCTTGGTGCTGGTTTCAATCCCGCGCTGACTGACCAAAAATCCAAGTAGTTGTCCTGAGGGAACTCCGAATACACATTTATTTGGGTTCAACTTCCATCTCCATCTCTTCAAGTTTTCGAAGGTTTGCTTTAAATCTTCAATCAGAGTGTCTGGGTTCTTTGTTTTCACCACTACATCATCCACGTATGCCTCCACATTTTCACCGATTTGATCCCCAAGGCAAGTTTGGATAGCTCTTTGGTATGTGGCGCCAGCATTCTTTAGTCCAAACGACATGGTCTTGTAACAGTAAACACCGAACGGAGTAATGAAAGACGTCTTGCTCTAGTCTTGTTCTTTTAATGCGATCTAGTGATACCCTGAATAGCAATCGAGAAAGGATAATAGTGCAGACCCTGCTGTTGAGTCAACTAGCTGGTCAATGCATGGTAGCCCAAATGGATCTTTTGGGCAATGTTTGTTGAGATCTGTGTAGTCGACGCACATGCGCCACTCATCCGTGTTCTTCTTCTGCACAAGGACCGGGTTTGCTAGCCAGTCTGGATGAAGGATTTCTCTAATGAATCCGGCTGCCATCAGTTTTGTGATTTCCTTTTTAATCGCTGCCTTTTTGTCGGGTGAGAATCGTCGTAGCCGTTGCTTTACAGGCTTGGAGCTTTCATTAACATCAATTCTGTGCTCAGCCAACTCTCTTGGGACACCTGGCATGTCGGCCGGCTTCTAAGCGAAGATATCTTTGTTGTCCCGAAGAAAGTTGGTGAGCATGAGTTCCTATTTTGCCGAGAGGTGAGTACTGATGGTTGCTGTCTTGGAGGTATCGCCAGTGCCCAAGTCGATTTGCTTAACGTCGGCTTCTTTTGGTGGTGTGATGATGCTGGGCTTTTTAGCCAGTATTTCTAATTCTTCTTGGCTCATCTCTGCAGCAATTGTGGCTATTTCTTTTCTTCCATTGTCGGCTTGTGCTTTGGCTGCAATTTGGATTGCCTGAACGTCGCAGTCAAAAGCACGCTTCAAATCACTTCGAAGAGAAAGGATACCGTTGGGTCCTGGCATCTTAAGCAGTAAGTACGGATAATATGGTATTGCCATGAATTTTGCCAGTGCTGGGCGTCCGAGGATTGCATGATATGACGAATCGAAGTCTGCGACCTCAAATTTGATAAACTCTGTTCGGTAGTTCGAAGGAGTTCCAAAAGTAACGGGTAAAGTAATTTGTCCGAGTGGCATGGCTGCCTTGCCTGGTACTATGCCGTAAAAAGGTGTACTTGTTGGTGTAATCATCTCGGCGAGTTGTAGTCCCATCTTCCTTAGTGTTTCTGAAAAGATGATGTTGAGTTCGGCTCCCCCGTCGATTAGTACTTTGGTGACAGTCATACCAGCAAAAGTTGGATCTAGAACCAGTGGATAATGGCCTGCGTTTTCCACGCTAGTCCATTGGTCTTCTCTGGTAAATTGGATAGGATACTGTGACCAATTGAGATATCTTGGTGTAGCCAGTTCTGCTGTCATGATAGTCCGTAGTGCTAGTTTTTCTTGATGTTTGCTTTTGCAATCTGGAGCACCTGAGAAGATCACTGCTACCGTTCCCCTGGGTTTTTGGAATCCTTTGTCCTCGTGGTTGTCTTCATCTTTTTTCTGATTGTCCTCTTTGGTGTTCTCCTTACTATCTTTTCTTGTGTATCGATCATTGAAAGTGTAGCAATTTCCGATGGTGTGCCTCCCATTAGGGTGCAATGGGCAACGTATGTTTTCAATGTCATCATATCTTCTGGGTTTGGAAAACTTCTTTGATTTGTCAGCCATTGCCACGGTATTGTCTGGTCTACGTTTTCTTTCTTGATGTCTACTATTTCGATGATTTTGCTTGTCTGGGTTGTCCTGGTTGCTTCTATCCGGGAACCTCTCTCGTGTTTTTTCTTCTACAGTAATCATCTTTTCTACTGTTCGTCTGAATTCTTCATTGTTTCTTAGATTTTCTTTGTAGAAGTCTTGAAATTGCCACCTAGCCATGATTCCATGAGAGAAAGCTTCAATTACTTCTCGTTCGGTGATGTCATGCACTTGAGCCCGTAGTTCGCCAAATCATCGATAGTAATTTCTGAGACTTTCACCTCCCTTTTGCTTGAGTCCTTTTAGTTCTGCATGAGTGATTGGGTGTGTAATGATTTCTGCGAAATTTTCACAAAAAGCTCTTTGCAAGTCCTCCCAATTTCTGATCGACCCTAGGTTCAATTTATCGAACCATTAGAGGGGCATAGTTTCGAGGGCCATGGGAAAAAACAAAGTTTTGATGTTGTCATCTCCACCGGCTAGTTCAATCGATTGCGAGTATATTCTGAGCCATTGCCTTGGTTCAGTCTTGCCATCATACTTGGAGTGATTGGATGGTTTGAATTTGTGAGGTAGTCGTATTGAAGCTAGTCTGCTTGCGAAATAGGGGAATCTATCGTGCGTCCCGGCTTCTTGGTATTCTGATTCAGCACCTCCTTCTTGCCAATTGTTGTTTTGATGGGAATAATTCTGCGAGGCTGTCTGGGTAGGCACCCTACTCCTGGTCTTTCTTGGTTGTTCAAATTGGTGGCCTTGATTATGTTCCTTCCTACTTTCTCCATTATGGCTTCCACCTGGCCCAAGTCTTTCGAAAGCGAACTTCCTTTGATTTTGATCTACTTGCCTGTGGGTTGTTGATCTAGTGGGTAGTCTTGATTGGGCTCTCTCTTCATGTGTTCTCGGGATCGTCGACCAGAGCAAGTCCTGGAGCTGTTCATACTTCTCGCCGGGATGTGAAGTTGCTCTGAGTTCTTCTAATGCTTCTCGAATCTTATCGTAAGGCGTATTTGCCGTGCGTCTTCCTTCAACTTCTTGTTGTGATTTTCTTCTGTCGTATTCAGCCAAATCTGACTCGTATCTGATCTAGGCTTCCCTGCGCTGCCTAGCACGGTGTTGGTGCCCTTGCTTCAACTTGTTTTTCCTTTCTCTAGCTTGTTTCTGACTCTTAGTTTCTCCATCGTAGCCCTAGGCAAAGGGTGATATGTTGGATTCTGATTCATCTGATGACCTAACATCGGGTGCTTCTGGGGGATTTAATGGTGATCGAGGACATCGAACCATGAGTACTTCCCGTGCGTGAGCCGTTCTGTTATTGGTGTTGGTTTTCATACTGTCGGAGTTGCTGATGACTTTAGTAGATGCCTCGATGTCGCAGATCGAGTCCCCTTCTTGGTAGGGTAGAATAGCCGTCATCGTCGTGTTGTCCAATTGGGTACTGTTATCCTCAGGAACAGAGTCCAGCCAGTGAACGATGCAGTCTTGAGATGTTATAGTTAGGACGAGACCTTCCTAAGCTCCCTTCAGCGGCATTCTTAGTACTGGATCGAGGTCTTCTCTGAGCCGTGCCTGATAAGATGTTGCCATGTTTAGGAGTCCGAGTGGAGGAAGATTCGACTTCTTGAAGGGATTCTACGCGTACTCCGAGTTGTATTCTTGATAGGTCAAGGCCGTGTTCTTAAGTCCCATCGGAAAAGAACTTGGTTTCCCGAAAGGACTCGGATAAGACTCCAACTCGAATGCGGAGCTCGAATTCGAGTCGGATGCGCAAAGCTGCGGAACCTAAGTTGAATCAGACACTATGAGCTGCGCGAATCCTCTGGAGATTTGATCTGTCGTGGTCGTCGGAATAGAATCGCCTTCATGGTGTTTCGAATCTTCGAGGAGATGACTTTGGAGCTTGCCATTGTTGTCCGCCTCGCAGATCCATGAGCCAAAGATGAAAGTGGATCCCGTTGAGAAGATCATGTTGTTGAGGTCCATCGAGCTCTCGAATGCAAATTCACCGAAAGCCCCTACCTGGCGCGCTAGCTGTCAATGTTTTGCCACCGATAGCCTGTCACAGGGGTACCCGAGGCAGTATGTTCGGGCTTCAGCATATACAGAACTTGATGGTGAACGCAAGAGACAAACGACTTATCCTGGTTCAGACCCTCGATCGTTGATCGAGTAACAGTCCTACGTCTAGCCGGCGTTAGCCTCTACGTTGGATTGATTATGAAGTGTCGTACAATTATTGTTCTGTTGTCCTCTTTCCTAGGAGCCCTGCCCTCTATTATATAGTCAGGAGGCCAGAGTCCTAGTCGGTTTACAATGAGAGTTCCTAGTAGGATTACTGAATAGTACTACTACTAAGATTACATGGGAAGAATCCTAGTTAGACTAGATCTTCTCTCTCTCTTGTGGGGTATCCTATGGGTCCCGCATCAACACACGGGTGAGGCTAACCACTGGGACACCTGTACAAGAGGTGAAGCAAACTGAGCTGGAGGCTGTCCCTGACTCTAAAGCCCACTGGGCTGTACTGCTGGAGTCGTCGAAGTGGTAGGATGCTGAGCAAGCTAGGGCGAAGGCTGTGGCTGTGGGGCCCCAATAGCTGTCACTACATGCTGCTTAAAACTCATAAGCTGCTGCTACAAGAGTATCTACTACTGATGCATCTGCTGCTACTGCTGCTGCATGGCCTACTGCTGTATCTGGAACTCGTCCTGTTGAGTCTGAAACTAGGCAAAAGTAGCAGCTGTCTCCTGTGCCTGTCTATCCTATGTCTGCTGCATCCGCTCAAGAATAGCAATGAGAGCGGGGTCTGTCTGTGGAGCAGGTGGAGCAGAACTAGAGCTACCAGCCTCTGCATCGTGTCTGCGTGGAGGCATCTAAGGAATAGGCTGGTAATCATCGTCAGAGCTGTCACTATACTCGCTCACCTCCTGCTGTGCCTCTAGCTCCTCCTCCTCAGTGGCTACAATCCCTCTAATGATCTCATCCTGCTGAGCTGCGGACTCTAGAATGTCGAGATGATGGCTAGGCTGTCTGGGTGCCTGAGGAGTGGCGTGTCTGATCCTCTGTGATAGGTTGTAAGCTGGGAACTCTATGGTGGCACCTGTATACTCATCCATCATACTAGGGGGCTTATCAAGCACTACTCTGTGGATGAGGAACGTGATCCAGTGAGCATAGGGAAGCTGCCTGCAACCCTTGAATCCCTCAGCTATTGTATCCTCCATCTCTGAAAGCAGAAGATCCCAGATATCAAATACTGTCTGCTGCATTAGGGCATTGAGAAGCTAGAGCTGTAAGCGAGTTAGGCCCTCCCTGTATCCCAACCTGGGAAGCAGTGTCCTCCTGATAATGGCCTCTAGCACTCTCATTGTAGGAGTCAAGTCACTGGGATTCCTGCTCAAGCCCTCACCAAAGGGCTCCTTGAAGCAATGTCGCACTAAATCTGTAGGGGGCACCTGCCCTCCATGAGGATGCCTGGGAGGCTCCTGCTGTCCATAACACACCTCATGCATCTTGACAGGCTGCTCCTGTAGCCTCAGTATCTCTCTAGCTCTACCACTTGTCACTCTGTAGTCTTTGCCTCTAAAAGCAAAGTGAATAAATCTGTGATGTGGATCGATGAAGAGTGAAGCATAAAACTGCCGGACCCAAGATGGTACATATATCCCTGTCCGTCCAATCAAATCTGTCAATCCTAGCAAATATGATAAGTAAGGCCGAATGTGCTCTCCGGTGGCTGCCACAATAGACTCTATCCGATAGACTCTCTGAGATCTAAACACTACCCCACTGTTGAGATAAGCATTGTAGAAATCTTCCTGCAGTGGCGTGTAGAAACCCTCAGCTGCTCTCTCATCCCTCCTCAGAGGAAACCAAACCTCAAACTCTACAAATCGTAGCTGCTGAACCTGTCTGGCAGTGGTGGCCCTCAAGTCAAGATGCACCACAGGAGGTGGACCCTATGGTCTAGGTGGAGGACGTGATCCCCTCCGCTGTGTCGGCGCCCTCAGCGAGACTGGTACACGAGTCCATCCAGAGCAGCGAAGCTGGGGTGTTGGCTCTGTCTCCTTGGCCTCCTAGGTCTGCTGTGCCTGCTCGCCCTCCTAAGTCTGCTAAACTGGCTCCTGCTCGGCTGACTGACCCTCCTCAATGGCAACCCATCGGCCCGCAAACGTGGCAGTCCCAGCTAGACTACCGTGACGACACTCAACCTCCTCAATCGTAGCTCTGACTGCTGGTGAAACTGGCTGATTTGCAATGATAACTCTACTACGGGCACTGCCTCTCTCGGCACGCTCTACGGCCTCTACAACAGCTGCTGCTCTCGCTGTCTCTACATCAGGGTACTTGCGCTTCTTGGATGTCACCTGCTTGGTTGACTTGCCCTTCGATCCGGCTGGCTGGCGAGGCGGGGGCCTCCGATCATCATCACCTGGGCCATCACCAACGTTCTTGGTGCGAGCCATCTGAACTGACAAGATGATGAACTGACGCTAATGAAGATCAATAGACAAACTGAACCTCTCGAGGCTTGGCCTCGATCCTTACTTACGAGCTTGGCTTCGAGTTGACTACCAACTGCCACAAGAACCACAACGGCACCGACACGCTGCACGATAGAATAGATGGATATACAAATAAATACAATATGTCTAATAGATGCGAAACCCTAATAGAGAAAGCAATGTAGATGCAAACTTGAATCGAATGGCTTTCTACCTGACGATCAGCGATCCGAGAAAAGATAAGATGTCGCGCGGGGAACCTCGGAACCGGCTAGGGTTAGGTCAAAAGCCCTAAATGCAATGGGGAATCAGTGCATTGTAATTTGATCTAGGTCACAATTGAACAGATCAAGATTGAAGAAGTCTTGCCTTACCAATCAAGGAGGTGGTAGGGCTAGGGCACACGGTGTGAGATGACCAGCAGGAAGATTGCAGCGGGCTCGGCTTAGGCGGCGTGGTGGCGAGAGGGCTGGGCGAGTGTGGTGGTGCGCGAGCTGCAACGGCACGGGCTATGCTGGCGTGGTGGCGCGCAGGAAGGCTCGGGCAGAGCTTGCAGTGGCGCGTCGAGGCTAGAGCACGGTGGCGTTGGCGCGGGTGAGCAGCGGCGGCAACCTGGCAGCGGCAAGGGCTAGGGCTGGATGCGGCGGCGCTGGGGTTGCGGTGGCACGGTGAGCAAAGCGGCGGTGATTTGGCGGTGGCTCGGGCTAGGGCAAAGGCGAGATGAGGGGCGAACAAGGGTACTGCGTGGTTAAATAGTTCCCCATACGCGACGGATTAGGAAACGAAGAAAAGAGTCCTAAAGCCGCGTGAGATCCACTGATCGGACGCTCCGGTGGAAGCGACCGGACGCTACCACCCAGCGTCCGGTCGATTCTAGAGAGGACCAGTTTCTCTAGAATCGGGACCGGACGTCCATGACCGGACGCAGGCAGGGTCCAGTCAGTACAACTTGTTCTTCCTTCGATCAACCGGACGCTCGATCCCCTCTTGACCGGACGCACAGACGCAGCGTCCGGTCACTCCATCGGCAACAGTTCACCTCCTGTGAACTGACCGGACGCTGGACAGCAGCGTCCGGTGCAGCGTCCGGTGCACCTTTTCCAGCAAATCTTCAAACTTCCTTCGCGCTGCCTGTTCCCAATCAAGTCCCAACTTGAATAAGATCCAAATAAACACCAATTGGGACTGATGTGAGTGACCTCTCTCAAACCCTCATATTTTTTAAAATATTTTGCCTTAGGCTATAATTCTTTTTAAGAAAATAGGCAACAAGAGGGCAAATGGAATAAAACGACAAAACAACATTCATGCATATGCAATACTTGTAAGTAAATCTAGTTGCTTGTCAAGTTTGATCCAAGGTTAAGCTTCTTCACACGCTTTTCGGCGGTTATCTTAACCATGTTAGACAAGCCCTATATGCATTGCCATAAATTAAGCATGTTGTATATTACAATGAATGCAAGGGACAACACAAGCTCAATTTTTAGTGAAGTTACTAAAATCAAGTACATTGAGCTCATTCCACAATCTACAAAATGTAGCCTCATCTAGCGGTTTAGTGAAGATATCCGCTAATTGATTTTTGGATCTTACACCTTCTAGTGATATATCATTTTTAGCCACATGATCTCTTAGAAAGTGATGGCAGATATCTATATGCTTGGTGCGAGAGTGTTGAACTGGATTATTTGCAAGTTTTACCGCACTTTCATTGTCGCACAAAAGAGATACTTTTTCTAGAACTACACCATAGTCTAGCAAAGTTTGTTTCATGTAAAGTATTTGTGCACAACAAGCACCCGCGGCAATGTATTCCGCTTCGACGGTGGACAAAGCCACACTATTTTGTTTTTTTGGAGGACCAAGACACAAGTGATCTACCAAGCAAATGGCACCCTCTGGATGTGCTCTTTCTATCAACTTTGCATCCGGCGTAATCCAAATCGGAATAGCCAATTAATTCAAATAAAGCTCCTTTGGGATACCAAAGGCCAATGCTTGGTGTGTGCTTAAAATACCTAAGGATTCTTTTTACGGCAATTAAATGTGTTTCCTTAGGACTAGCTTGAAATCTAGCACACATACACACACTAAACATGATGTCAGGCCTAGATGCGGTTAAATATAACAAGCTATCAATCATAGAACGGTAGAGAGTTTGATCAACCGGGTTACCTCCCTCATCTAGGTCGAGATGTCCATTGGTAGGCATTGGTGTCTTGATTGGCTTACATTCATCCATCTTGAATCTCTTGAGAAGATCTTTTGTGTATTTCTCTTGAGAGATGAAGATGCATTCTTTCATTTGCTTGACTTGAAAACCAAGAAAGAATGTAAGCTCACCAATCATTGACATCTCGAACTCCTTCGACATCAATTCACCAAATTCTTTGCATGAGTATTCATTTGATGATCCAAAGATGATATCATCAACATATACTTGACAAATGAAGATATGCCCATCAAGCTTCTTGGTGAATAGTGTAGTGTCGACCTTCCCAATGGTGAAGCCCATCTCAATGAGGAAGTCCCGAAGGCGCTCATACCAAGCTCTTGGGGCTTGCTTAAGCCCATATAGTGCCTTGGACAACCTATAAATATGATTAGGATATCTAGGGTCTTCAAACTCAGGAGATTGATCAACATAGACTAGTTCATTAATAAAGCCATTTAAGAATGCACTTTTCACATCCATTTGATATAGTTTCATTTCATGATGTGATGCATATGCAAGTAGGATACGAATGGCTTCTAATCTTGCAACCGGTGCAAAGGTCTCTCCAAAATCCAAGCCTTCAACTTGAGAGAACCCCTTTGCAACTAGTCTTGCCTTGTTCCTCACAACAACACCTTGATCATCTTGCTTGTTGCGGAACACCCACTTCGTTCCAATGACTCTTGCACCTTTTGGTCGCTCTTCAAGAGTCCAAACTTTATTGCGAGGGAAGTTGTTCAACCCTTCATGCATGGCATTGATCCAATCTGGATCTTTAAGAGCTTCTTCTACCTTGGTAGGCTCATAGCAAGAGACAAAAGAGTCATGAGCAATAAATGAAGTAAGTTTTTGAGATCGAGTCATTACACCTTTTGATGGACTCCCTATGATGAGATCTTGTGGATGATCTTGTAGGAGAGGTGTATTTCTTCTATTGACCACTTGAGGAGGAGGTTGTGGAGCATCAACATCTTGTGCTTATACCACCATTTGCTCATGGGAGATATGAGTATCTTCATTTTTCACTCTCCCATCTTTTTCACCATCTTGTGGTACATTTGATGAAGAAGGTTGGTTAATGACTTATACATCATCTTCATTATCTTTTGGCTTGATGTCTCCCACTGGAATATTCTTCATAGCCTCCCTCAATGGTTCATCACCTACATCATCAAGATTCTCATATGCTCCTTGGAAGCCGTTAGATTCATCAAATTCCACATCATATGTTTCTTCAACCAAGCCGGTGGCATGATTAAATACTCTATATGCTTTGGACTTCAATGAGTAACAAACAAGAAAACCAATATCACAACGTCTTTGAAACTTCCCTAGGTGTTGCCGCTTCTTGTAGATGTAGCACTTGCAACCAAACACCCTAAAGAAGGAGACGTCCGGCTTCTTCCCATTGAGCAACTCATATGGTGTCTTGACAAGGAACTTTTGAAGAAATAGGCGGTTGGATGCATAACATGCGGTGTTGATTGCTTCCGCCCATAGAGCTTCGGGGGTGTTGTACTCATCTAGCATTGTCCTTGCAAGAGTGATCAAAGTCTGGTTCTTCCTCTCAACTATACAATTTTGTTGAGGAGTATAGGTTGCGGAGACTTCATGTTTGATTCCAACTTCATCACAATAAGCTTCTATGTTTGTGTTGTCAAACTCTTTGCCATTGTCACTTCTTATCTTCTTGAGCTTCACTTCAAATTCATTTTGAGCTCTCTTGGCAAACTTCTTGAAACAAGATGCAACTTTGGATTTGTCATGAAGGAAGAACACCCATGTATACCTTGAATAGTCATCCACAATCACAAGACAATAGAGATTTCCTCCCAAACTCTTGTATGTTGTTGGTCCAAATAAATCCATGTGTAGGAGTTCTAGCACTCTTGTGATTGACATGAAAGCTTTGGTTGGATGAGTGTTTGCAACTTGCTTGCCGGCTTGACATGCACTACAAAGCTTGTCCTTTTCAAACTTCACATCCTTCAACCCTCTCACCAAATCATTTTTCATAAGCTTCTTGAGTGAGCTCATCCCAACATGAGCAAGTCTTCTATGCCATAGCCACCCAAGTGTGGTTTTGGTGAATAGGCAAGTCTTTAAGTTTGCATCTTCGGAGGTGAAGTCAACTAGATATAAGTTGTTGTATCTAAATCCATTGAATATCACTTGATTGTCATCTACCTTGGATACAACAACCTCCTTCTCGGTGAATAAGCATTGAAAACCAAGATCACATAATTGCCCAACGGATAGCAAGTTGAAGCTCAATGAAGCAACATAGAGCACATTAGAGATGGAATGATCATTTGATATTGCCACTTTGCCCAATCCTTTAACCTTGCCCTTTGAATTATCTCCAAATGTTATTTTCTCTTGTCCATCTACCTCTTCATCTAGTGAGGTGAACATACGAGGATCACCGGTCATATGTTGAGTGCAACCACTATCAATAACCCAATGACTTTCACCGGTCTTGTAGTTCACCTACACACAAGAGATTCAAGTTTTAGGGATCCAAACTTGTTGAGGGCCCTTCACCTTCTCAACAAGTGACTTAGCCACCCAAATCTTCTTAGGCCTACTCTTGTTGGGGGGTCCTAAGAACATGACTTTCATCTTTCCACTAGAATCTTTTCTAAGCATGTAGTGAGCATTGAAAGCAAAGGGTCTAGCATGCTTGGGCAAGGGTTGTGGTGGTGGAGTTTGACACTCATGAGCAAAATGGCCTTCTTGTCCACACTCAAAGCATCTCTTTGGCTTTGGCTTTGGCTTTGATTGTTGGTGTTGAGCTTGGGCCTTCATCTTCTCTACACTTGCCATATATCCAATGCCACTTCTATCCATCTTTATGACGGTATTCATGAGTAGCTCACTTTGAAGATGCTTGCCTCTAGCAAACTTGCTCAATCCCACCTTGAGATGCTCTTTCTCCATCTTGAGCTTCTTGTTCTCTTCCTTGAGAATATCATTGTTATTTTCTTCCTTGAGTTTCTTGTTTTCTTCTTTGAGCTTCTCATTCTCAAGGATCAACTCTTTGTCATGATCAAGAGTTTCGAGCACAATGGTGTTGTGACTTTTCATCTCTTCAAGATCTTTCATGAGCTTCTCATTGTCACTCTTGAGCTTGACATACTCATCATAGTCATTGCACTCAACCACTTGCTTACCTTTGCTACTAAATCCATGCTCAATGCTCTCACCAATTAAATCATCACATGAGGTAGCTATATCAATCTTAACAACATGGTTAGTAGCATCATGTGGCTCATTTGGTAAGAATTCTTGTGCAATAACAAGAGTATCATGATTAATCTTAAGAGTAGTGTATTCATCTTTTAGCTTGTTGTGACTAGTGATAAGCTCATTGTGCACCCACTCAAGTTTATCATGTTTATCTTTAAGCTCTTTCTTAGAAGATTTGAGCTCCTTGAGTTTGGATGATATAGAATCATTTGTTTCTTTGAGCTCATCATTAGCCTTTTCCAATGTATCACACTTAGCTAAGAGTGAATCATTTTTAGCATCAAGTTTTTCATTTGTAGCTCTACTCTTTCTAATGATCTTAGTGTATTTTCTTAGTATTTTGACAAGATCATCATATGTAGGTGAACCATCATCGCTATCGCTATCATCATCACTAGCTTGCTCATCATCACTACTATCATCACTCTTAGTTACCTTGCGTTCACCCTTGGCCATAAGGTATAGGTGTGTAGAGGATGATGGCGATGGTGGCGGTGAGGATGCAAGATCAATAGCAATGGCGACCACCTTCTCATTGTCACTATCATCATCGGATGATCCACTTGATGAATCAATGTCCGTGAGCCAATCACCGACAATGTAGGCCTTGTCACTCTTCTTCTTCTTGTAGAAGTCCCTCTTTTTGCCATCTCTCTTCTTGTATGGCTTGTTCTTTTTCTTCTCATCTTCATCTTCATTGCTTGAATCATCTTTCTTGCCCTTATTCTTGAATTTGTCTTTCTTGGGCTTTGTACATTGATGAGCTAGATGGCCAAGTTTGCCACAATTGTAGCAATCTATCTCGGAGATTAGCTTTCTTCTTGAGCTAGTGAAGAACTTCTTCTTCTTGCCGTCAAACTTGATGCCACTCTTGTTTAGCTTCTTTAGCATCTTGGCGGTCTTCTTCATCATGAGAGCAAGGCTTTCTTCATCATCTTCATCACTTGAGCTCTCATACTCAAGTCTTGCTTTGCCCTTATCTTGGCTAGCTTTGAATGCTAAGTCCTTCTCTTTCTTCTTTATAGAGGATGAGCCATCTTGTGGGGTGATGTGTATGTACATCTCATGAGCATTGATCTTTCCCAAGATTTGTGTCGGTGTAGCGGTGGAAAGATCACCTTGGTGTAGCACGGTCACAATATGGCCATATTTGTCAATAGGGAGGACACTCAAAATCTTTCTCACAACATCGGATGGCGACATTTGAGTAAGTCCAAGCCTATTGACTTCTTCTACAAGAACATTCAAACGTGAATACATCTTATTAGCACTTTCTTTGGGAAACATCTCAAAAAAATTTAGCTTTTTAATTACAAGATGATAGCATTCCTCATGCTCACTCTTGGTTCCCTCATGGAGCGCACAAACGTCCGACCATAGTGCATGGGCATCTTTATGGTTCCTTACACGATTGAACACATCTTTGCAAAGGCCTCTAAAGATGGTGTTGCGAGCCTTTGCATTCCATTTTTCATAGTTCACTTCATCGCCTTGAAGTTGTGCGGCATTCTTAGGTGTTGGGAACCCTTGAGAGGTGGCTCTAAGAATTCCAACGTCTAGAGCTTCTAGGTATGCCTCCATGTGAATTTTCTAATATGGAAAATCATCTCCCTCAAAGATAGGAGGAGGTCCATCCCCGTGAGACATCTTGCTCTAAGCGATTAAGCTTAAAAACATGAGCACGAGGCTCTGATACCAATTGAAAGGATCAAGATGCCCAAGAGGGGGGGTGAATTGGGCTAATTCTAAATTCTCTTGCAATAATCAAATCCTACGGATAGCCCAATTAACCCCTTGTGCCTAGAAGAGTGTTTCTATCAAATTAACGCACAAAAGACTTGCAACCTATGTTCCAAACTTACTCTAGCATAGCAATTCTATGAATGTAAAGACAAGTATTGAATTGCTCAAAGTAAATACTTAAAGTAAATGCTCAAAGTAAATGAAGAGAGGAATGCGGCGATGTTTTGCCAAGGTATCGGAGAGTCGCCACTCTCCACTAGTCCTCGTTGGAGCACCCACGCAAGGGTGTAGCTCCCCCTTGATCCGCGCAAGAATCAAGTGCTCTCTACGGGTTGATTCTTCGACACTCCGTCGTGGCGAATCACCCATTGATGTTACGATTATTGATATATCCTATTGATGTTTATAGGATCAAATGGAACTTTTAAGTAGGATCAGATACTATGCACAAGTGCATGATAATCAATTTTGGCTCAGTAGGATTGTATTCATAACACTTATGATCTATTGAACACTTAAAACATTGGTATAAAGAAACCAATAGGTGGGGCATGGTGCATCTTGCTCAGATTCTACGACCCTTATCAAGGCCCCGTTCGCTGGTCTAAAACTTGGCTGAAACTGGTTGAAAAACACTGTTCCGGCTGAATTGTTGTGAGAGAAAAACACTTTTCTGGCTGAAAAAAGCCAAACAAATCGAATATGGGGTAAGCCGAACAGAGTCCAAAATAGTTAAGGTGTGGGCACCTTGCTATTGCATTGCGTCAGAATCTATTATCTCTAGCAAAAAAGGATCTTTTTATCTAACACCTATAATGCTATATCATTGTAGGTGTTTGTCCCACGATCTTAGGCAAAGTGAAGTATGTTGATATTGATGTGTTTTTAGTAGATGAATAGAAGAGAACCATTAGTTTTATTACAACAAATATGACATCTAAAAAAAGCCTTACCTTTCTGTATCAATATTTGTTAGTGTGTCACAACCTTGTGTTTAACATGGATGCAAGATATTGGTTGCTACTAACATATGAACAAAGCTTACCTTTGATTGCACCCAAAACCTTGCTCTTCACGCCCTTTAATCATGCACATGTTAATCATAATTTTTTAAATTTCTGTTGTGGAATAGTTGGAAGTCATAGATGTTTCAACTCTCCTGCTCACTGCTCAACCAACATGTAAGAAAAGGAGAGAAAGCAAAATCTGATCTACTCTTAAAACCCTATTCATAAAGAGAACAATTTCTACAATAACCCCGAACCCCAGGGACCCCATCCAAAACCCCAGGCAATATTTCTATCCCCTACGCCTCTCTTCAGCTAAGCCTGTTCGTAGATAGTATTTGACTTATAATACTAACTAACAATATTTTTCTCTAACGCTACTCTCCTCCGTTCCCCAATCTCTCTCCTCGGCCACCTCCCATCTCCGCCCCTCCTCCATCACCTCACCGCCGCCAGCGCCCAAACCCTACCCACCGATGGCCTCCCCGGCGCCGGCGTCCACCGCGGCCGCCGCGGCCAACGCTCCTCCACCGCGCATCGGGCTCGCGGGCCTCGCCACCATGGGCCAGAACCTGGCGCTCAACATCGCCGAGAAGGGGTTCCCGATCTCCGTCTACAACCGCACCGCCGCCAAGGTGGACTCCACGCTCTCCCGCGCGCAGGACGAGGGCGCGCTGCCGGTGCTGGGCCACCGCGACCCGCGCGGGTTCGTGCTCTCGCTCGCCCGCCCGCGCACCGTCGTGCTCCTCGTCCAGGCGGGCCCCGCCGTCGACGCCACGATCCAGGCCCTCTCCCCCTACCTCGATCCCGGCGACGCCATCGTCGACGGCGGCAACGAGTGGTACCAGAACACGGAGCGGCGCATCGAGGAGGCCGCGGCGCGCGGGATCCTGTACCTCGGGATGGGCGTGTCTGGCGGCGAAGAGGGCGCACGGAACGGGCCCTCGCTCATGCCCGGCGGCCACGTCGATGCCTAGAACAACATCAGGGACATCCTCGAGAAGGCCGCGGCGCAGACGGAAGACGGGGCGTGCGTCACCTTCGTTGGGCCCGGTGGTGCCGGCAACTTCGTTAAGATGGTGCACAACGGGATCGAGTATGGCGATATGCAGCTCATCGCTGAGGCATACGATGTGCTCCGCAGAGTTGGGGGCCTGTCCAACTCGGAGATTGCCGATGTGTTTGCGGAATGGAACAAGGGCGAGCTCGAGAGCTTCTTGGTTGAGATCACCTCGGATATATTCACCGTGGCTGACCCATTGGATGGGAGCGGCGGGGCCCTGGTTGACAAGATTCTAGACAAGACTGGGATGAAGGGGACTGGGAAATGGACGGTGCAGCAGGCTGCAGAGCTTGCAGTGGCAGCACCCACAATTGCCGCATCACTGGATGGGAGGTACTTGTCAGGGTTGAAGGATGAACGGGTTGTGGCTTCTGGGGTGCTCGAGGAAGAGGGGATGCCAGCAGGGCTGTTGGAGACGATTAATGTTGATAAGAAGGTGCTGGTGGATAGGGTCAGGCAAGCGCTTTACGCCTCGAAGATTTGCAGCTATGCACAGGGCATGAATCTGCTGCGAGCCAAGAGTGTGGAGAAGGGTTGGAACCTTAACCTTGCAGAGCTTGCCAGGATTTGGAAGGGCGGATGCATTATCCGTGCGAGGTTTCTTGATAGGATCAAGAGGGCGTATGACAGAAATCCTGAGCTTGCCAATTTGATTGTTGACAGAGAGTTTGCAAGGGAGATGGTGCAGCGGCAGAATGCGTGGAGGTGGGTTGTGGCACGGGCGGTGGAGGCTGGCATTAGCACACCAGGAATGACTGCTAGCCTTTCGTACTTTGATACCTACAGATCAAGTCGATTGCCTGCAAACCTGATCCAAGCACAGAGGGATCTGTTTGGTGCACATACCTATGAGCGCATTGACCGTCAAGGTTCATTCCACACAGAATGGAACAAGCTGGCGAGGAGAAGCAATGGTGCAGCCATTTGAGGAATTGGTTGGTATTAGCAGTGCTGTTTGCTGCTCTGGGTGATTTCTCTTTGTGGGTTCTCTTTCATTTTACTATTGTTGTCTTTATGCTTCTAGATCCAAGTTGTATACTTTGAATAATGCTGTACTGTATGGTTGGCAAGTGAAGAACATTGTGTAGCTTCAGTTTTACTGTGATCTAGGTACACCCAGTTTGATACTCTTAACTTTGGTATGCAATCGCTATGATGCCTCTCAAATCCCAATGTTGTGTCTTTAAAGAGTTATCTGAAATGTGTTGAAATTGCTACTAAGAGTAGTGAGTTTTGCATCATTTATCTGAAATGTGTTGAAATTGATACTAAGAGTAGTGAGTTTTGCATCATAACCTCTCAAATCAATGGTGTCTTTGAAGAATGGTATGCCATGTGTAGAAATAAGAACTACTACAGTTGTGAGGTCGTAGTGCCCCAGTATTGAAGGTAACTCATGAGTCATATATGTCCCTTAAAAAAAGAATCTTACCTAGATGTCTGGGGATCTCTACCTATAAGCCAATGATCCTGGCCTGTTTCTTTAAGCGGCTTTTAGTGAAAAAGATATAATTCGTGCTCGTAGTTTACTGTGCCAGCTATGCTAATCAGAAATAACTTTCTGAAATATGCATAATAGTACCCACTCTTTGCCAGAAAATAAAGATGCTGCCATTTAATATTTTCATACAACTAAGCTGGTACTTGAAGTGGTCGTGTAATTTCTAAGACATCTAATTTGTGAAGTTATAAATTATAATGTCTACTCCTTAAGTTTGCAGACCGAACCTTTATTTTATTCATTTTGGTTGGTTAGTATGGATGATCAAATTAGTTTTATTTTGTGTTCTGTATAATTGGCTATAAATATATAATATTCTTATATGCATGATTACTTGTTTATTTGTGGCACACTTGTGTCAAGTACTCAAGTCAGATACATGTGCTGTTAGTGAGTTTGACATGTTTGCTAGGGCATGATCAGCGATAAAGAGCTATCTAGATCTAGATATTCTCAATTGAGTTCATGTCATGTTTGACCCGTGAAGTTATTGTCAGTTGCAGGTTTTTTTAATGACTTAAACTACTATATGACTCTGCTGCAGCTAAATGGTCAACTCTAAATGCATTGTAGCAAAATCATATCTTCTTTGCTGTAATTTGTACTTTCTTTGTTCCAAATTATAAGTCACTTTGACTTTTTTGGTACATAGATTTTTATATGTATCTAGACGTACATTATATCTAGACATGTAGCAAAATGGATGTACCAAAAAAGTCAAAGTGACTTATAATTTGGAATGGAGGGAGTAGTTGATTATGATTCTATTTCTATGCTAACAATGATTTGTTGATTTTATCGGGCTATTATACCAATCAAGTTTTAATAATTGTGAGACATATGTGGTAGGGATGCTGTGCTGTTAATAATATATGGAAATGAATTGCTAGCTCATTGCATTTTTCAAGAGCAAAGCACTTACGATATGGGGATGATGGGTGTGGTGCAACCATCTAGTGGTAGAATTTCTGGGACCATATCATTGTCTGTAAGAATTGGTACTGGCATTTATACAATTTCTTTACATATAACTGTGCAACTTTGTCAAATTGATTGAGATGCGGATGTTTGTGTTAGCATGGTTTGCTCAATGAAGGCTGTGGCAGTTACTAGTAATTTTGCTTTGTGTTAAATTCTGAAAATTAACCGTCAACCAATCATGTAAAACCTGCTTGAAGCCTTGAACCATTTCTTATGTAGATTAGTCTGTCATGGTTTTGTCACTTTAGTATTCCTCAGAATTTTCTGAGGCCCTACCATCTGTTAACTTCATGGGGCTAACTCATTTGCCATTTAATGTAGCAGAACATTTGGTATTTTTCATTTGTTATTAATAACTTAGTGTTTATCTAAATTTTCATGTGAAGGCTGTTCTTGAATAGAATAAGAGCTGATTATTATGTTTGCTTATATTCAGATGAATTTCCACAGCTTGGTCAATTTTGAGGATCAAAACTGCCCATTCTGTAAAGTGAGGTTACTCTGCTGGGCCAACGGGCCACCATTCCAGACAGGTCCAAGTTGAGCCAATGGGCCTTTAAACTCTACATTTATGAATTATGATTCAAGTTACTCTGTTTGTTGAGCTGTGCTTCAGTTATATAAATGTCATTAGATGCATTATGCAAGGAACACTGTCAGTTCATTCAGCCATAGAACTTTAATTCTGATCACAATTGAGAACCTTGTGATGATCAGCAAATGTTGTGACCAAATTCTTTTTAGTATTTAACCTTCCTGAGTGTTATCTACTGTTTCCTACAACTAATGTAGACCAACCAAGTACATTATCTATAATTTCCATATCTAACAAAAGTTTCTGATATTGGTTTTAATTTGTGGTGGTCAACTAATGTACGCCAACCAAGTGATTGTGATTCATTCTTCCTTGATCCTATATCTAGTTTTGTTGTTCATTAATGAAATAACAACAAGTGTATGTACTTGGCAACTTGCATTTCAGAGTGAACATGTGAGTGTTAACTGTCTTGCACATACAATTTCATTGATCGAACACTGTCTTGCCATAAAGTTTCATTGATCCTCCCTCCCTCCCTCTATGTGTGAAAAGATCCCTATATCTCTGCCTATGGAGTTTGTTGCTCGATAACGAATATAATCTTGATCATATTCTGGAGCTGGATTTGATTGTTCCTGTTTATCTTCCAGTTTAGCAGTTGAAAAGCTGCCATGCTATGATTATAATTGAATAACTGCATAAGTAGGTCTATGTTTTCATTGGGAATAATGTGCCCAGGTCACATCATTTTGTGTTGAATTTCCGCAGGAAGGTTAATATTTGGTTATTAGTCTCTAGTAGCTTTTTTTCGTGATGTTTAACTGTTGCTTCAATAGTTCTGCATTCTTTATAGGTATTATCACCTTTCTGCTCTCATCTATAGTTGTACTGCTACTGAAAAGATCTCCCATGCGCAGCAAACTTATACTATGCCTAATCAAATATGATGTTTTTATGAAATTCCATTGAGGTATTACATCTGCTCTGACTATTTTAGATCTGATTTTTTTTTCTCAAACACGTAGGAGAGTTGCCTATCATTATATTAAAGAAGGATAAAAGGGTAAAGAATCCCGGTTACACCAACATCCACATACCCAAAGGATCACAATATTAGATACGCGCCTTTTTATTCGCGCCTTATTATTTTGGATCTGATAAAAATGTTAAAGCTGTATATGTGCTGTGTCTTTTTCTAAAATTTGGTTGCATTTCAGGTGATAATTGAATAATTGTTAATTGATACTTTCTAGCAAATTCTGCTGCCCAAATCACGTATCGCTTCCCTCGGTAAAGTAAGTTTAATGTTTGATATAGTTAATTTACAAATAGCTTGAAATAAAAAATAATGAACTTAAATGTTAATATGTGTTTTTCTATCTTATGGCCTCCAATGATTGGTTTGTGATACACAGAAACCTGATTATACCCTGATCTATTTGAACTGAAACACAAAGCACAGATACAGTTCTGAGTATAGCCGTGAGAGTTTAATGCAGTTTATTTATATAAGCACTGCTATAAGAAAACATTTGTTGTCAACTACTGTGATTCAATCATCGAGGTGTGATAACTTTCTTTATTTTGTATGACACAGCAAATGTTGGGTGAAGTAAAAAATTGTCATCTATTGGTTGGCCTAAGATAGATATGCAAGATAGTGGTGATGGTTACATCAGACATAACAAGTCAGTCTAGGTTGCCTGCATGTTAACAGCTAACAGATGAATTCTAATCTACTCTCTCCATTCCAAATTATAAGTCATTACAACTTTTTTGGAGAGTCAAAGCATCTCAAGTTTAATCAAAATTATAGAGAGAATTACAAAAATTTATAAAATCAAATAGGTATACTATGAAAATATAATTAATAAAGAATCTAATGATGCTTATTTCGTATCATAAATATTATTATTTGTTATATAAATATAAATTTGGTCAAACTTGAGATGCTTTGGCTCTCAAAGAAAGTTGGAATGACTTATAATTTGGGATGGAGGGAGTACTAGTTATTGGTGATTTGCATTGTTTATTAACCAAAAATTATGCTTGCACAATATTGGCGTGATTCACTTCTGGATCGCAATTAGTGGAGAGGCTAGTTCCCTGCCCACTTCTGGGTATTTGCCATGTTGCCATTCCTATGCTGTAGGCTGAGACCTAGGGTCATCTGCTTGTACCGGTGCGTGTAGTGTTGGTTTCGAGGGCTGAGAAAAGTGACAGGCATATGTGCGGTAGTAATAGCAATGCATAATATTAGGTTTTCCCCATTTCGGACCAGATTTAATGCTCTCTTGATGCATAAGCTTCATTTAAAAGGCTTTTGCAATTTTTTTATTTAGGTAAGGATTTATCACTATGAATAGTAAATATGTGTGGTACTGTGGTTCTTACTGGAGCATTTAGTAGTGAAGCTGAGGGCTCCAAGACATGATTTGATGCTGGTTTGGAGCTTTGCTCTTCATTTGCCTCTAAAACTCTACTTTTGAAACATTCCGATCTGGTATAAGAACTATTTGATACTCTGCTTTTGAAACATTCCGATCTGGTATAAGAGCTATTTGAAACTCTGCTTTTACAATCTATAAGCACGGTCTTGTTATCCTTTTGCCAAAAGGAGTGCATAAATTCGTTTTATTAGTAAAAAAATTATAATACCGCTTAATTAATTTGGAAACTATTGTCTTAGAAATATGTAATATCGTTTGTTGATTTGGTCCCTCCCTAGAGCTCTGTTGTATCAGGTTGAGATCTGAGGAGATCATCAAATTTTCAGCATAGTGTTTTCTTTCTTTCTTTTTTTTTTGTTTCTTACACTTACTCTCCATCAAGAGTGATGGCTTTTTATTGACCGTGCTTTCTCTCTTTAATCAATGATGTGCGATTCTCCTGCATGGTAGATAATTTGCTTTTTCAGTATAGTAATGGCTAATCAACATTGTTGTTGGAAATACTTGAGTAGCATGTAGCTATGTTACCAAGAACCGATGTAACCATTTTTTCGGGCACATCTTTCCATATGCCTTCAAGTCTATGGTGTGTGTCTGCACATCAAAATATTATGGCTTGTTTTAGCTGTGGTAGACGTACATCAGGCTACAGGTTCATTCGGCGACCTTATACAAGCTACAGTAAAACAGGATCCGTAAACTCTTACAGTACACTGAGATAGGTTTGTGTGAAAAACTTTGAGAGTACTTACACTTACTCCGTTCAGTTACAAATATGTCACATTTGACTTTGCATGGTCTTTGAGGTAGGGTTTGGAAATCTGTTGGTGGGTTTCAATCAGTTGGTTATTATGGAAAAACTCATATTTGCTGGCTATTTCTTTCTGAGAGCTGGTTGGTGTAAGGTTATTTGTTTGAGCCGGAACAAATTGTGTATTCTTTTTCTATCAAAGACATTTTTATCTTTTTGCCGGGACTAGGATAACAACGGTGAAAAAAGGATTTCCATTGCAAGTAAGACATATACCTGACTACGAAATCTCATTATGGACGATAAATCACCATTGATTCACTTGTGGACGCAACCTAGGGTAGCAGGCAAAGAAAGCTATTGAACCCAATTTACAAGCACTCTTCAACGTTATTCACCTTGATTTTTCCCCCTTCATACTTAATCCAGATCTTTGCCAAGTATGTGCTGTCCTTGTTCTTTGCAACAGTGCCTCAGCCAAACCAAGCCAGTTACAGATGGGCATGGTCTGTATGTATGTGGATCACCAGGCAGATGTCTTTTCTGCCATCGCTACAGTTCATGAACATCGCTTGTCTTATAATCCGTACTTTTCGGCTTGTCTTTTCAGCCGGAACAGTGTTTTTCTCTCACAACAAATCAGCCGGAACAGTTTTCAACTTGTTTTTTCAGCGAAGTGAACAGGCCATAACTTCACATTTATCTTGTCTATGAGTGGATGAGTCACCACAAGATCATATCTATCTTGGCAATGATCACAGCACAATGGCCCCACCACTCGTATATAATTCTTCTTCCCCAATTGCTAGTTTGCATGTTAACATTCTTGCTATGCTCAGCTCAACCACCACAGCTACACCTACTGAAAAGACAGCAGGGCTAACTAGCTCTTTGAGAGGAAAAGGATGTCCATTGACACCTAGCGTCTCCTTTTATTGATGGTCCTGACTATGGTGGAGCTGGTTCTTTCATTTTCAGGTTCACACGTGGGAGTGGAGTGACAGGGCCCTCATGAGTCATGAACCACTTGGTGAAGGCTCCTGAGGATTGATATTTCGGTGTAAATAAAGGCAAAATACTGACAGCTGTTCACCGTCGGACTTATATTCTTGTTTATGCAGTGATTTGGAATTTTTTAGTGCAATCTATAGGTAGATCATAAAAACATTGTATTCCATGGTAGATTGATTTCTTGGTATAATTTGCTTGTTCTTTCACTGGATTCTTCTGATGTTTATTCTTACAACACGATGTGGTGGTGGAAGAGCAAACCACAGTTGCCAGACCTTTCTATTAGTGGAAGTGAATCTGATCAGGACCTTTAACATAAAGAGAATTGGAAGCCATTAGTTGATTAGGTGCGTGTGAATAAAGAGCTAGCACACATTATGAGTCCATGACCCACTTCAAGTCTAAGAGCTTTCTTTTTTATTAGGTCCATAGACCATACTGTGATTAATTTACATTTGTGCAAAAGAGAAGCGACTTTCCCCATCAGAGCAGAGAGGAATGACGGAAGAGTCATTGAGGCTTGTACTGATTTGCTGTGTTGTACGATGATTATTGACCATTGTTCCTTTTTACCTTCAAAGTGATTCGACAAGCAAGCGTGTGCATATACTTTTCTATGTTCCCCATTATCTCTAATGATTTCTGGATGTAGCATCCGATTTTAAGGACAAAATCAGATACACTCCATATGTGAGCCCAGGAAATCAAATCTCACATGTAGCTACAAATAAGGGTAATATCAACAGATAATGTTCAATATATAATATACTTAATATAAAGAATATAACCTTAGATAGTAAACAGCGAAAAGACAACTTCGATCTTCGGGTGAAGACTCTAATTTCACAGAGGCAACTGACTGGTTGATCGTAAGCCTAATTCCTTCAAATTCTAGCAATCTAGTACTCATCCAGGATTTTTTCAAAGATTTAAAAAGTAAAGCAAGCGTAAGTACATGTCGTACTCAACAAATATAACATGGAGTTCATAAGGCTCAAAAGGTTGACACTGGTTTAACTACGATTAGCTTTTAATTGTCATGATTTTAGCATAGGAGTAGCAACAAGTTTATCACAAGCCCATATAAACACATGATCAGGTAAACATGAATAATGAATAGCATAAATAGTAATTATTAGTGAGCATCTTTATCATCGGTATCATCAGTGTTCATCATCTATTCCGTAAGGGTCCAAGGCTGCTCGTGACCGTGAGCATGACTGATATACTAGTTTTACACTCTGCAGAGACTGTACACTTTCACTGTGAGTCGTGATTTACCCTTTCGTCCGAGGTAGCTAATCTCTTGACCTACTTCCAAGGAAGGTCGACAGGGTTCACTATGAAGCCTTTCAAAGGTTCGTCTAACAAGTTAGGGCCATTAGATTCACTCGGCAAGCAAATGTAGGAACACCGTTCTCGATGGCACAATGACACACAGCCTATACACAAGCGGACAGAGGCTGTCCTATATCCGATTCGTCAAGCCATTCTTACGCCAATAAAGGTAACCTCTAACAAGCTAGAAAAGGTCCTCATACTGAGTTAAAGCCAGAGCCATGTAGCCCTCACAGCCGTACTGTAAGTCCTGAATGATTACTTACAGATAAGTCCTTAGGGAGAGGAATCTAGAGCACCATAAAAATAGCCCAATGCTCTAGCCCCCTGGTTCCATGTTGCTAAAATGCATCTTTTAATATTTATTGCATATATCATTAGTCAAGTTACAAGATCATGGTTTCAGTTGAGCACTAGCATCATACTAACCAATGCTACCCCATAGGTAACAAGGAATCCAGGATATTAAATAGCCAAAAAAATTACTACGGTTGCTAAGGTAGACACATATAATATGAATTAGATGATTAAAGTTGTATAGGACAATAAGGAAAGATCACATGCTATACTTGCCTTAAAACTCACATCCTTCTTCTACTGAATTGTAACCTCCAAATGACTTCTTCTGGACCACCAACATATTTTATATCACCAACGCAAAGCTTACCGACTGGACATGATCATAAAGCACCACACAAGCATCCATACAATCATACATGAAGCAAACAATAGAACTAAATTAGAATAGTACTCCAAACATATAAAATAGTAAGTAAAAAGGTTTTAAAGATATTCTACACGTCGCTACGAACACACAGACACGAAAAACACGCTAATCGGAACTACGGTTGTAAAGAAACGACTACAGGGTTTTATATTATAAAAGAAAGAGAAGACTATAAGCTTGATTTATGTTAATTAGGAAAAACTATGTGAGTAACATTAATTTAGATTAAACAAATCATATTTATACTTAAAAATTGAGTTGAAGCTAATCATATTTTATTTTTAATATATTTTGATATCATTTATGCCAACTCAACTTTAACTTGCAAATACAAACTGACATGTGAGAACATCTAATCAAATTTGATGTGTGTTTAGACTAAACATATTATAATTTAGAAACATATCTATGTTAGCAACTAGTCATGTTAAAACTTATTTGCAAAAGAGCATTGTATATAATTATGTTGCTTTTATTTATAAAAACTAGTTGCATGCATATTAATCAAATTAATATTTAAGCATATATATAAAAGTCACTTGACATGAAAAACGACGACACTAGCATGTAGATCATGTCGATACGAATCTAATGCAATTGGAACGACTCGAAACGGACTTAAAACGAATATACGACGACGATATTACGAACCGGTGGTAATTTCATAATTACCTCGTCTTCATCCTTTGGCCCCCGTACAGCCACCACACGGCCATGGCAACAGCAGCTACGCAGGGGTGGGCTCGACTTGTTGCACGAAGGAGAGGATGGCCGGGTTGGGTAGCGCAACGGCAACGGCGAGAAAAGAAGGAGAAAAATCTAATTTACTACACAAGCGATTTTTCAAACAAGGGGCTCCCCTTACGGTAGTTTTGGTGTGCTTTGTCCAAGGGGTTGGTACATATTTATAAGGATAAAAACTCTCCACATCTACATCAACTAGTAATATGGTACTAATTGATGTTGCACCCTCCATATTTACTAATGGAACTAAATAATCATTAAAGCCCATTAGTAAATAAATGCATGGGCCTTTGAGTTTTTTTAGGATTATTGCACATGGGCTTTGAGAGTTGGTTGGAAAATGAGATATATTATTTATTTTTGGAATTAATTAATTTTATGAATAAAATAATTCAAGAAAAGTCCAGAGTTAATATTTAAGCCACGAAAAATACTCTGAGACCTCCGAAAATTTAGAAAAAAATTCCCAGAGACACTTTGAAACATGATGAACCCAAATAAAGTATTTGGATCTCATGAAAAGATTGTTGGAAACTTGGAATATAAAGATTAAGGTGAAGGAGGTAGAAATTAAATTTTAGAAAGAAGCTGAAAAATTCCTAGAGATATTCGTCTCCTAAATGTATTTAAAAAAACACATTTTACACATAGAAACACAATATGCTACCGACATGAATGCAACAAACACGTTTCTACCTTAAGATAAATTTTAATCTAATGAAAATTTATTATTTTCCCATATTTTCATGAGCATAAAAATACAAAATTAAATCATTTTAGCTCTATTTCAAGTTTTAGGGTGTTACAATTCTACCCCCTTAAGATGAATCTCGTCCTCGAGATTTGGAAGACGGTGATAAAAGAGATACAGATTCTCCGCCTTTGGGTTCTTCTCTACTTTCTCGTGTAGTTCCATGGTCTTGATAAGGATCCCACTTTACTTTGCATACCTGTTAACCTTACTCCAAGTATCTTGGCAAACTGATTCCAAGATTCTAACTGATACTCCAAACAATACTCAGGTAACTCCAATCACTAGGCCACCTTTTCTTTTAGTCCATAATATCAATTCTTTTTCTTAAAATATTCACCTTCCAACATAGATTCCTTACTTTCTTGGTCTAAAGTAGATTCTATTGTCAACTTTAAAACATTAATGACTTCAGATGCTCAGATCAAGTTGCTCAACTCTCAAACGACTATTCTTAGTCCATGGTGTCGTCCAAATCTTCTTAGCATAACTCTCTCTTGCTAAAGACATTGGCAATGACTTTTGCTTCTCCAAGTGATAGCACTTTTTCAAGTCATAAAACCTTGATTGCTTCAATCCAAACCTTCTTATCATGCTTAGGCCCCGTTTGGCAGGGCTTCACTTCACTAGTGAAGCCATTTTTTTGGCTTCAGCTCCACGAACAGTTCCACCGGTGGAGCTGAAGCGGTTTTGGTAAACCGTTTGGCAAAATGGCTTCCCTATGAGAGCATGTTTTTAGGGGCCTGGAGGAGAAGCCGGAAAAAGCCACTTTTTTTGGCTCCATCTCACCCCAAATCACTGTGAGAGCATGTTTTTAGGGGCTTCACAAGTGAAGCTATTTTACTTTACCCCGTTTGGTAGAAAATGGCTCTAAACGGCTCCTGAAGCCGGTGGAGAAGCCCTGCCAAACGGGGCCTTAGTATATCATTGGAATTTCCTAAGACTCCATAGAACCATCTATAGTTATCAGATATCTCATTCCTATGTCATCAACGCCTACTTGTCCTAGGTATGTTGAAGATTGGACTTCTAGCTAAGGATAGCTCAAATTGCAGAGCCATATTGATGAATGCATCCATTCCTCGTAGATGGTCCAATAACTTATCAACCGAGCAAAGGATACTTACTGTGGCTTATGAAACCCTTAAGTTGTATACATCCTCTGAGTATACACCTTCTAATATGTCATTCTCATATTCCTCAGGTGCAGGTTTAATACCCTCATACTCAATTCTTTCTCCTAATGATGTTATTAGAAGCACCGAACGTTGGGCATACTTAATCACTCCTTTGCGTGCAGACAACCATCCCATTCCAAGGATAACATCAATGTCCATTAATTTCAAAACAACAAGGTTTGCCTTGAAGTTCTTCCCTTTTATGTTAAGACTAACTTTTGGGCATATGCGGTTTGCCTTCTTTTCTCCTCCTAGAGAGTTAACTATCACCAGTCTCCTCATTGGAAGCATAGTTATCTTATAATCTTCCACACATTTCCTAGAGATGAATGAATGTGAAGCACTAGGGTCAACAACCCCATTGCAGTGGCTGAGCTTACTGTAATCAAACAATACACAACGTCCTGAGTGGTAATCATATCCACATTGTTCAGACTTCTAGGGATGTACTTTCACTTTAATTTATTTTCTTGCACCTACTTCTTATGGACATTCTATTCTAGCTCCTGCTGCTGTCGATTCCGGCTTTGATTACTCTCAGCAAACTTCTCAAGATACTTGTTCTCATAATGTTCAATTTTACCACAATCATAATCTTCCTCACCAGTAGAAGTATTTGTCTTTATCACAGTGATAGTGGGAGATGATAGACATGGCTCTTGCGAGCTAAAAAGCTACACTTTATCATTAGGTTGATGATACTGATCTTGATCATTACTTCTAGGCAGATTCATAGGGTGTGACTGATATTCTGGTGGTGTAACAAAATGGAGACGAGTATTTCTTAACTGGCATTGAAGGTCACGCTTTCTCTTCTTCTCTCCCATCTCTCGACGCTTGTTCTCAATTACAATTGCTTTGTCCACCAATATTTTGAAATCAGGATACACAACAGTCATCAACTATAAATAAACTCCATCATTCAATCCTTTTAAAAAGCATTTCTGCTTCTTAGCATCATTATCCACTTCTTCTTGAGCATAGCGCGACAACTGAGTGAACATGCCACAATACTCACACACAGTCATAGATCCTTGCTTAAGAGCCCATAACTCATCTGGCTTGAGTTCTACCACACCTGTGGGAATGTGGTATGACCTGAAGCTCTCGCTAAACTCCTTATAGGTGATCTGTCCAACATTGTTGGGACATCCATACTGGTAAGACTCCCACCAGTCTTGTGCTGCGCCCTGGAGTTGGCCAGATGCAAAAACACCTTCTCATGGTCATCTCACTGAGCTATGTCCAATTGTTGCTCCACAGCTCTAAGTCAGTCATCAGCTTCTAGTGGTTCGCTTGTATGAGAGAATGTCGATGGGTGTCCCTTCATAAATTCACCACGCTTGTCAATAGATGGTGCTTGATGCGGGTTGCTCAACACACTTTGAGCAATAGCCTGTAATAACCGAGTCTACGCCATCAAAGCTTGCTCTATAGATGGAGAATTGGAAGACGGTGGATTAGAATTGGCAGGATTCCTTCTAGCACCTTGTGAAGCACTTCTCCTAGTAGCAACCATCTGTGTTTCAACATGTATGAATTAGGACTCAGTCATTCATAACATTCTTAAATGTAGCTTCAAGAGATGGCAAAATTGGATTGATAGTATGAGAGACAAGACAAGACCCCACCAAAGAGATAATCGATGCTTCCAAATTAATAACTAGAACATATGAAACTTCATCTTGCAAATCCTTCAACTTGGCTATCCCCCTTAAGAAAAGATCATCTAGGGGACACAAAAAGGGTAGCTTGCACCTCCTTCTAGATGAGCTAACTAGTATCAAGACATTCTGACATCCCAATGAGACTCTTGTGTATGAGCAAGGACAAGAAATCTAAAATTCCTCGCGGGATGAAAAACAGCAGTGAAGTAAAACAGCCGTAACTCTCATTCTGTTAATTGAATGAAGTTATAGCTTATACCATTGTAAAGCTTATCGAATCCTCCACAACTTCCTTGTAGAACACTTTTCCAAATTCTGCAGTTCAAGTAGTCGAAAATAGTGCACAACAGAAACTGCTCTAGGCTTCGGACAGCACAGGTGCATTGTCTTGTGATTTTCATAATTCCATAACCAACATAGCTATCTGGATAATTCTTATGTTCGGAGAAAGATGTTGTAGTCCACTATTGTACAAAATTTTCTCATAATTTTTGGTCATCCAAGAATAGATATATAAGCCAATAAAGACAGGTTGCTCCGGAAGACAAGATAGAGAAAATAGAAGAAACCAAAACCCAACTATTTATTGCAGTGATCCTTATACCTTAGGCCTATAAACTAAATAAAATTGTGGGAACACCCAACAAGATTAATGTAATCATTACAAAGATTCAAAACAAGCATAAGCACCCATAACAATTCAACAAAGCAATAAAGGTGCACAACTCAATTGTTGACTCAACTTGCGATACTATCGTCCTTATTGTACTAGGGGTAACAATCCTAAGACTCATCTTCAGATTATGTAAGAAGATGGTGAAGGACAGTTCTAAAAGCATATCAAATCAAGGAGTGAAGATGAAAACAAAGACTTTAAAATAAGCACCAAGGTAGAGATGAATAGCAAGGGTAGAGATATAGTAGAGAAGAAAATATCAAGGTTTATAGAGTAAGGGTTTTTGTAGCAACTTCTAAACCTTAGAACGACCAGTTTTCTACTAGGCTTGCGTCCTATAGTTAGCATTGCTCTAATACCACTCTGTAGCACCCAATTTTAAGGACAAAACTAGATACACTCCATATGTGAGCCTAGGAAGTCAAATGTCACATATAGCTACAAATAAGGGTAATATCAATACACAATGCTCAATATATAATGTACTTAGTATAAAAAATATAACCTTAGATAGCAAACAGCGGAAAGATAACTCCGATCTTTGGGTGAAGACTCCAATTCCAAAGGGATAACTGACTGGTTGATCGCAAGCCTAATTTCTCAAAACTCTAGCAATCTGGTACCCATCCGGGATTTTTTCAAAGATTTAAAAAGTAAAGCAAGCGTAAGTACATGTCGTACTCAACAAATATAACATGGGTTCATGAGGCTCAAAAGGTTAACACTGGTTTAACTACGATTAGCTTTTAATTGTCACAATTTTAGCATAGAAGTAGCAACAAGTTTATCACAAGCCCATATAAACACATAATCAGGTAAACATGAATAATAAATAATATAAACAATAATCATTAGTGAGCATCTTTATCATCAGTATCATCAGTGTTCATCATCTATTACGTAAGGGTGCAAGGCCTCTCGTGACCGTGAGTACGACTAATATACCCGTTTTACACTCTGTAGAGGTGGTACACTTTCACTGTGAGTCGTGATTTACCCATTCGCCCGATATAGCTAATCTCTTGACCCACTTTCAAGGAAGGTTGATAGGGTTCACTATGAAGGCTTTCAATGGTTTGTCTAACAAGTTAGGGCCATTAGATTCACTCGGTAAATAGATATAGGAACCCCTCTTCTCGATGGCACAATGACACGTAACCTATACACAAGGGGACAGAGACTGTCATATATCTGATTCATCAAGCCATTCTTACGCCAATAAAGGTAACCTCTATCAAGCTAGAAAAGGTTATCATACTGAGCCAGAGCCATTTAGCCCTCACAGCTATATTGTAAGTCTTGGATGATCACTTATAGATAAGTCCTTAGGGAGAGAAATCTAGAGCACCATAAAAATAGCCCAATGCTCTAGCTCCCTGGTTTCATGTTGCTAAAAAATATCTTTTAGTGTTTATTGCATATACCATTAGTCAAGTTACAAGATCATGGTTCTAGTTGAGCACTAGCATCATACTAACCAATATAATACCCCATAGGTGACAAGAAATCTAGGATATTAAATTGCTAGGAAAATTACTATGGTTGCCAAGGTAGACACACGCAGTATGAATTAAATGATTAAAGCTGTATAGGACAATAAGAAAGATCCCATGCTATACTTGTCTTAAAACTCACATCCTTCTTTTACTGAATTGTAACCTCCAAAGGACTTCTTTTGGATCACCAACTTCTTTTATATCACCAACGCAAAGCTCACCGACTAGACATGATCATAAAGCACCACACAAGTATCCATACAATCACACACGAAGCAAACAATAGAACTAAATTAGAATAGTACACCAAACATAATGAACAGTAAGTAAAGGTTTTAAAGATATTCTACATGTCGCTACGAACACACAGACACGAAAAGCACGCTAATCGGTACTACGATTGTAAAAAACGAATACAGGGTTTTATATTATAAAAGAAAAGAGAAGACTATAAGCTTTGATTTATGTTAATTAGGAAAAACTATGTAGTAGCATTAATTTAGATTAAACAAATCATATTTATTCTTAAAAACTAAGTTGAAGCTAATCATATTTTATTTATAATATATTTTGATATCATTTATGCCGATTCAACTTTAACTTGCAAATACAAACTGACATGTGAGAACATCTAATCAAATTTGATATGTGTTTAGACTAAACATATTATAATTTAGAAACATATCTATGTTAGCAACTAGTCATGTTTAAACTTATTTGCAAAAGAGCATTGTATATAATTATGTTGCTTTTATTTATAAAAACTAGTTGCATGCATATTAATCAAATTAATATTTAAGTATATATATAAAAGTCACTTGACATGAAAAACGACGACGCTAGCATGTAGATCACATCGATACGAATCTAACGCAATTGGAACGAATCGAAACTGACTTAAAGCGAATATAAGACGACGATATTATGAACTGGTGGTAATTTCATAATTACCCGTCTTCATCTTTTGGCCTCCCATACAACCACCACACGGCCATGGCAACAGCAGCTACGCAGGGTGGGCTCGACTTGTTGCATGAAAAAGAGGATGGCCGGGCTGGACAGCGTGGCGGCGACGACGACGGCGAGAGAAGGAGGAGAAAAATCTAATTTACTACACGAGGGATTTCTCAAACTAGGGGTTCCCCTTACGGTAGTTTTGGTGTGCTTTGCCCAAGGGGTTGGTACATATTTATAGGGAGAAAATCTCCCCACATCTACATCAACTAACAATATGGTGCTAATTGATGTTGCACCCTCCACATTTACTAATGGACCTAAATAATCATTAAAGCACATTAGTAAATAAATATATGGACCTTTGAGATTTATTAGGATTATTGCACATGGGCTTTGAGAGTTGGTTGGAAAATTAGATATATTATTTATTTTCGGAATTAATTAATTTCATGAATAAAATAATTCTAGAAAAGTCCAGAATTGATATTTAAGCAAAAAAATACTCTGAGACCTCTGAAAATTTGGGAAAAATTCCCAGAGACACTTTGGAACATGATGAACCCAAATAAAGTATTTGAATCTCATGAAAATATTGTTGGGAACTTGGAACATAAAGATTAAGGTGAATGAGATAGGAATTAAATTCCAGAAAGAAGCTGAAAAATTCCTAGAGATAGATATTCGTCTTCAAAACGTATTTAAAAAAACACACATTTTGCACATAGAAACACAAGGTGCGACCGACATGAATGCAACAAACACGTTTCTACCTTAAGATAAATTTTAATCTAATGAAAAATTATTATTTTTCCATGTTTTTATGAGCATAAAAATACAAAATTAAATTACTTTAGCTCTATTTAAGATAAGTAAATTTTAGGGTGTTACACTGGAGCTGCATGAGCAATCAACCTCGAGTCCTCAACGTTACCGTCAGGCATTATTCACCAACAAAAAGAAGTTATAGGGGGCACCTATGTGCTTTGCCTACAGATTCTTTTATGTGAATTTCCAAGATTTTTTTTCTTTTTCTTGAATAATCCAAGATTTTTTCTAAGGGCAGTTACTGTTTTTCTAAATATCCACTTGCTTAGGACCTGCTTATTTTTTATCTACTAGCTGCAGTTTCTACAGGAAATACTTCCTTTGTAATATCTGATCTTGATTGTAATAAAGTTTCAATAACTAAGTTAGAGGATCCATTTGATGCTTTATGGCTCTTTAGTCTTGAGCACCCTTTATTCTCCTGCAAAACGCATCATGCATTATTGATTCAATATAGGTGAAACTTGTAAAATCATTCCTTCCTACTTGAGAACATTATGGTTGAGTTGAAATAGTAGACTACTAGTAGTATTTGACAAGATGCTCATGCCTTGCACTATTAGTGTCGCACAGGAACTCACAGGTCACATCTGCCTCGAAGAAGTTTCATCAGCATGAAACACAAATAGCCAATGTACGACCAGATGAATTCTGGTACTAGATGAAAAATGCTTGGCCACGTAACCTCATAGGAGGTTTGCAGAAGTAGAACAAAGAAGCATCTTGATATTTTTAACATAACTGAACTACAATCATATCCATGTTTAACTAGATCTTTTTAGCTGTCATCATAGAGATCATACCGTATGTTTCTATGTTGCTAACGCAGTGGCAAAGCTCTGGTGGTGGGAGCTGGCCGGCCGGGGTTCGAACCCTGGTTCTGCACTGCTTGCTTCGTGCAAGCAAATAATTTCCTATGCAGGTCCTGTACACTCGCGTGGCGCTACAATGGGACTACGACGTACCCGTCGTCTACGAGGCTCGTGTGGCTTCGGTGATCTTCAAAAGGACGTTTGAGGTATATAGGTTGTAGCTTCTAGGGGTGTGCGTGTGTGGTGGTGTGAGTGTGTTGTGTATAGTACAGATACTATAACTTGTACACTAGGAGTCCAGGCTCAAAAAAAAAAATCATACACAATTGATTTTCTTCGAAGAGGAAAGAAAGAGAAACCAAACTTTCTTTCAAGAAAATAATCCATATTGGTGACAAATTACTCACAGATAATGACTGTTTTTTAACCATTACACTAACTTCTTGTAAACAACACCTAGGAAGTCATGATGCAACTCGTAATGGACTAATGGTCCTGGCCAAAAACCGCATGGTGCACAATGATGGTTGCAGCAGGTTAGCAACTCAGCTATGTGATTCAAAGTTAATACATTAAGTTTGAATTATTGCACCTAATAACTAACAAAAAGGGCTCATGCAAAATTATTGTGCATAGTTGCATAGATCACTAGGTGTTGGCTGAAATCCATCAGACCATTATTGGGATGCCATCATTAAACCACTCAGGATTTCTGCTTCTTCAGAGGATATAGGTTCTGAAATCCATCAGTTGATCCCCATAATGTTTAACTGATCTTACATTTTAGATAGTCGCCAACTGTTTCTAGAAACCTAATTCTATCTATGTTGATAGGTCATGTCTAGGATGCATCGTTTAACTATTAATCAGGTTTTAGCTGATGGATAACTCTCCCGTCCGACCCGGGTTCCAAGCCTGACACCCTATTTCAAAGACATAGGGGAGTCTTCTCCTATGATCTAGTTTTTTTTTTCAACTGATGGATAATGAAGTAGGAAACCTTCATGGTCATCTGTTGTTGACGATCTAGTCCCTATATGGTTGAAGCTCTAGACTCTTCAGGAAGGCTTAATTTTTAGTTTGACCCATTTTCGCAGGCACTTGAAATATTGAAGCTCGCTACAGTAACCATGATATGCATCATTCTGTATTTTAATTTGTAGCTGCATGCTGTTTACTGGCACCTAGGTATGTGGTAACTAGTAACTAGTAAGAACACCTGGTAACAGGCTCATGTCAAAACTCCTAAAGCTGGAAAACGGGAAACAATAGGGCACAACATGATGCACCAGGCTTCAATGCTCTTTAATTTTATCACTTGTCATGGACGTACTCAACTGCTCATCCAAAACATCGGACTATTGCAGCCTTTGTCCAACTTACCCCTTTATCAGTCTCTTATACACTGACTACGTGGTTATTTCTGTGGCAGGCTGTGGCATCGGATTTGAAGCTGATCTAGGGTATCTTACATCTGTTTGTAACGGCATCTGGGCTAAAAACAAACATCCAGAAGAGTAGTATCACTCCAATTCGACGTACCCCGGATGATCTCGCACTGATCCGATCCAGCTGCATATGCCGTATGAAGTAAAGAAAATTTCCTTGTAAATTTCTCAGCTTGCCACTGCCCATTTAAGAAGTTGACAAAGGCATTAGTGAAGCCAATCGTGGATCGTATTGTTCATGGTGGCAGTGCATCCTAATGTCGAGGCATTGTTCTCAGTTGCATTGGTTACCAACTTACATAATAGAAGTAACATTCTGTTCTGGACAGCCAGGTGGCTAATCCTACACACCATCTGTTCAGTCCAGGAGGTTTCAAAGCAATGGGTCAACAAATGTACAGTCCAGGAGGCCACGGAAGGAATAGGATGCGGCAGAGTTCAGAACATTCGTGGCTTCAATACTGGAATACCTTACATTCCAGACCTCCTATCAAAGGTGGTCGTGGTCCTACAACCTGATCGAGGTACAGGTTAAGCACAGGTGGCCTGGGGAACCTGATCGAGGTACACGGCATGATCAGCTTATGTGTCCTTTGTAGGTGCTGCCATGGGAACTGATTTGGAAATCTTGGCTTGGGCATCAAAAAGTGTCAGTTCTTGTGTGACCTCGTGTGTGTTTCTAGACAGGTGTGGTATGGTGTTTATATTGTAAAACAATATGAAGAACAGTTTACAATATTTTCTCACAAAAGAATGTACACAACTTACTGGGACAAGAGGAGCTTATACTTTTGTGGTATCTCCGTTGCTCATAAGATATATTAATCTTCAGTATAGTCAAGGGAGGTTAAAGTGGTTCCTGTTAGTTTTCTGATTAAACTGGTTCCTGTTAGTTTATAATTTGGTCTAAATAGTCTGGTCTGACAAGTTGTTTTTCTAAATCGTGTGCAGAGTGAATATTATTATTTGTTGTTGTTGTTTATTTCTGACCATAGAAAAAAGTCAGTCTCCTCACATTTCCGCCTACATTATTTTCCCATATCAGCGTGCCATTAACGCATCTTTGATTTAGTCATTTCAGGTCATGAGCTCCATCGAATTTCAATTTGATTTGTGCTTGTGTGGACAGCAGCTAGACATTACAAGGACTTGCAGCACAACTGCCAGAAAGGGACTTGACGCACTGACAATCGCTCATGAGAATTTCCACGTCGCAGAGACTGCTATGACGTGAGGTACAGCATCCAAGCCTTGTTTTTTAAGACTTTCGCCTTGTTTAGTTGGACTCCAAAGTCCAAAAAGTTGCTACAGTACCTGTCACATCGAATGTTTGCGGTCCATGCATGGAGCATTAAATGTAGACGAAAATAAAAACTAATTGCACAGTTTGGTGGGAAATTGCGAGACGAACGTTTTGAGCCTAATTAGTCCATGTTTGAACATTATTTGCCAAATAAAAACGAACGTGCTACAGTAGCCCCAAAATCCAAATTCACCCAACTAAACAAGGGCTTTGTCTAGAGCTGTACTAGTGTTGATGTTGAGGCAATCACCTGGGTGGCTGCAGCTGCGCTCCTTTTCGGTTTCCGGCCTATAATCCATGAGTGAGATTTGATGAAGGATACATTGTCAAGATTGTCAAATTTCATTTCGGAACATGAACCATGCATGTCAAGCTGTCTGCTTGTGCTCCAAGTGGACTCTGGGAAATTCAGAAAAGTAGACTGCACTATGTCACTTCAAAGATCATAATGCTAATCCCTGATGAAATCAAGGGCACGAACTTAAATTCAGAGCCTATTTAGAGTGAAATTAGTCATCTTATTAAAGGGCGTACCCAGTGCAGAGAGCTCCCGCTCTGTACGGGGTCTGGGCAAGGGTGTCAGTGGCGAGCCTTACCCCTGTGCAATGCGAGGAAACCACGACTCGAACCCGGGACCTTCCGGTCGCAGGCGGTAAGACTCTACCGCTTGCACCAGGCCCGCCCTTCAAATTATTCATCTTATTATTTTTCATAAAAGTAACATTAGCATCAATTTCCAATTCTTCGAGACGACAGGTAGAAGATGCTGGTTCCTTTGTGGGCTGTGGTCCTGGCACCATGTAGACACACATCCAAGCTATGTTTGCTCTCTCTATTCAGTTTTGAGGATTGAGCTGTACCTTGGACAATCAGCCCTGTCCTTTGGAGTAATTGGTCAACTAAATATTTTTCTTGGTGAGTCTGTACTATTATCTCCTAGAGGGTGTGAGTAGGGTTTTTCTGGGGCACTTTCCTGGGTATGCAAGAAAACAAATTGAGCTGTACTCTGCTGGTTGAGTTTGTAACAAACCATTTGATGTCGATTGATTTGCTGTAATGGAGCTGGGTAACACTGTGCCTCCTGTGTTTTATGCGCCTTAAGAGTGACCGCAGTGGCCGACCCAGAAAATCTGATACCGAGATTAGAGGTAATCTGATGGGTAAGTTCAGATGATGGATGGTGTCTGCTGCAGCCGCCCCTCAAACTCAAGAAAATGATGGTGCTCAATGCTGTGTCATTTTCAGTGCTCTATTCACCTACAAATGCTACCTTTTAGATCTGTCTTTTTGTGTGTTTGCATGCGTGTGGTCATGATGATAATTGTACGCATATATGGCCATGTTTGGTTCTAAGCTCCTAAAATTTTTAGGAGCTAAAAGTTTTAGGAGCTTTTATGAGACTACCAAAACCTCTTAAAAGAGTGTTTGGTTCCGTCTCTAAAACTGACTAAAACCAATAAATGCACTAGCAAATAGACCATGCAGCCCTCCTCTTTAGGAGTTTTTAGTGGGCAGGGCAATAAAAGAGGGGTAGTGGAGGTCCAGGGGCCTGTTCGGCAGGACTGAAAAATACTGTTCCGGCTGATTGTTGTGAGAGAAAAATACTGTTCTGGCAGAACGTAAACAGTGATTTCGTGAGTGGGCTAGCCAGCCAGCCAGCCGGCAGCCAGCCAGCCGAACGAGCTCCAGGATGAACTTTAGGAGCTTTTAGGAGGGGGTGGTGCTTCTAAAGTTTTTAGTTCCTCCTAAAGTTTTTAGAAACTTTTAGGAAGAAGAGTTTGGTTCTTTAGGCAAATTATATCCAAATTTTAGCTTCTAAATTCTTAGGAGGGGTAACCAAACAGGCCCTATATGTCTGGGGCTGTGCATTGTTGCTGTTGCTCGGACTTGCTTTTGATAAATTGTCTTGTAGATTTCTCATGTTTTAATTAGGTGGATATAAATGAAAAGCCCGCAGGTGTGGGAAACGAACCATCCAAAACCGACTTCTCAACTGGAATGAACAGGTAATGATTGTGAGTATATATCTAGTAAAACTAATGCCTTCTATACCTTTGTAGCATTCGTCCTGTTCGTTTGAATTTATTAATCTGGGAGTATGGTACAATGTTTTTATCTCACAACAAAACAGCATCAGCTGGTTTATTAGTCGTAAAAACCATCAGCCGGACTCTCGGGTATCGATAATAGGGACACCCAAAGCAAGGAAGTTAGCGCCCACACTGACTTCCTTGGATGGAGCAAGACGTATTAAAAAGTCTCGTCCGACCCTAAGGACGCGGGCTCCGTCTCGCCCGACCTCGAGGCTGTAGGCTACGTCTCGCCCGACCCCAAGGCCGCGGGCTCCGTCTCGCCCGACCCCTTGGGTTCGTGCTCTGTCTCGCTCGACCCTTGGGTGCGGACTCCGTCTCGCCCGACCCCTTGGGTGCGTGCTCCGTGTCGCCCGACCCATCGGGTGCGGGTTCCGTCTCGCCTGACCCCAAGGACGTGAGCTCCGTCTTGGCCGACCCTTGGGTGCGGGCTCCGTCTCACCCGACCCTTAGGTACGGGCTCCGTCTCGCCAGACCCCAAGAACGCGGGTTCCGTCTCGTCCGACGGGGATCCATACCGTCGTCAACCACTCCAGGTTCAAGCGTATGGGCCTGGGTCAAAACTCTGACACGAGGGAAGAAACTGACACGACTCGATGTAACCCGTGGTCGTGATGGGCAATACCTGAGGATTCACATCAAGAACAGCGTCGGGTGTGCTGGTGCTGTTCTGCCTAACCCTCGTACGAACGCTGACAGGCGCGTCAGCTCACCACAACGTTCGCTGGAACGGAATGGAACGTAATGACCGGCAGATGACGCATGTGCATGGCGCTAGTGATGAACAGGGTCGCGACATGGAGCCGTCCCTGTTGACATATATAAGATCAGCAGGACCCGCATGAAGGAGAAGAAGGACCCGGTGATCCTAGAAGCCTTTCTCTCTCTCTCTCTCTCGTTCTTCTCCTCTTTCTCCTCTATAACCTGCGCTTTTCCTTCGCCTATAAAAGGGCAAGCAGGGAACCCCTACCAGGGATCTAGATCCACACGAGACCGAACCACGAGATAGAAAATGCAAGAGCACGACACGAACACACGACTGAGCAGCAATCGATCTCTTAGCACCCGTTCACTCGTTCCACTAGAGACTTGGGATCATATCCCTCTCTCGCGCATTTGTAACCTCTATTGCAAACCAAGTGCCGGTAATTCGAGCAGCAGCAAACTGGATGTAGGGACGTTCTCCCCGAATCAATATAAACCCTTGTCTCCTCCGAGCACACCATCCGAGCCAGACGCGTAGATACAAATTTACTCGTCGGTGGTCCAAAAACACTGACAGTTGGCATGCCAGGTAGGGGCCTTTTGCGCGTCTCGAAGTCCACATCAGGCCTTGAATGGCTAGTCACGACGTCAGCTGGGTCCCTGGCGCGTACGTGCACTTTGAGAACCTAGACTTCATTATTACAATGGAGGGAGAGTTGGCGTAGGCTCCCGCCGCCGTCCAACCTCTTCACTCCGCCGGCCTCAACGCGATCGCCGAGGCACTTGAGGAGTTGCAGCTGCACGCACTGAAGGCCCGCACCCCTAGGTGTGACCAGCTCCTCGGCTTTGAGTATGGGAGGCTAGAGCGCCAGCTCGGCACCTTCCTAGGACCCCGACAGTCCTGGAAGGACATGCGCCACCTCACCTTCTCATTCGCTAACATCATGACATAGCTTCCCGGAGGAGAGCCGCTCTCTCTGAAATAACTCATCTCGAGCACCCCGACAGTGCTCCCGTCCGGTCTCTACAACGCCGTAGAGACCGTTGGCCACCTTGTGGTGCAACGCACGCCCCCATCCCCTACGAACAATGAGTTTGTGGGGATGACCAAATATGTCACGGAATCTTTCCACAACCTCCTCGTAGGAGAATCGAAGTCGCCCTCTGACTCTGACTCCAGTAAGGGAGCCATCACCCCTCGTGTGAATGTTTCATGGCAGGTACCCTCGAGGGGTATGTCAAAAGCATCCACAAGGGAGAGGCTACCCTAACCTCGATGACAAGGTCGAGGGGGTGTAGGGGCCCCACCTCGCCTACGGGCAGAGCAGCTGAGGGCCCGACACCAAGAGATCAAGGAATCACGACTCTAGCTCGAGCAAGAATGCACGGAGCTCGAGCGCCATGGAGACGATGGGCGCGCATGCACCGTGGCCCATGACTGAACTGGAGTATCATCGAGGATGACGAAGCCCTCCCACACTTCACCCGGGCAAGTCAAAACATCGCTGCTGCGGTGGCCTTGCTCCGAGGGCTTCTGGAGCCCACAATGCCCGAGGATCATCGGGCCCATCGTGAGATTCACACGCCACTCGAGCGTGTGGCAGCACAGCAGGCCAAGAGCTTGCTGTCCCAATGACGTGAGCTCGATGCCAGCCAGTGCATGCCCTCAGAGCGACCTGACAAGGATGTGTTAGTCCACTAGGCATAGCAAGGCGACAGGACACGCGTCGTGGTCTTGGTGCATGAGCGTCTCAGCCTCCACCGTGATGCGCGTGACACACTCGACCCCCGTAGGCGTACCCACGATAATGCGAGGGAGGAGGCTAGTCGTGGCTACCACCCTCGTCGTGGTAGAAGCTATGATAGCAGCGAGGACCAAAGGTGGAACCCCAACCTGCCGGAACCTTAGGCCTTTGGCCAACACATCCTCAACGCCGTTTTCCCACCATGGTACCGACTACCGACCAACATCCTGAAATACTCTTTGGAAACAAACCCCAGACTGTGGCTCAAGGATTATCGGCTTGCTTGCCGAGCCAATGGAGTGGATAATGATGATTTCATTATCTGTAACCTTCCATTGTTCCTAGATGATTCAGCGCGAACGTGGTTGGAACACCTTCCGCCCAACCAAATCCAAAGTTGGGCGAACCTAAAAGAGATCTTCGTGGGAAACTTCTAGGGCACATACATGCACCCTGGGAACCCGTGGGGTCTCAAGAACTACCGACAGAAGTTTGGGGAGACTCTTCATGGGTACATCCGGCACTTCTCCCGGCAGTGCAATGAGCTATCCAACATCGTCGACATCGACATCATAGGAGCTTTCCTGTCTGGGACCACCTACGAGTCCCTGGTTCACAAGCTAAGACATAAGGGCCCGTGAACCACCAAGGAGCTCCTTGACATTGCCACCAACCATGCCTCAGGTGAGGAGGCGATCGGGGCCATTTTTGATCGCCTCAAAGGCAAGGCAAAGCGGGACGAGGATGTCGGCGAAGGCGCCTCCAACCACTCCAACAAGAAGAAGAACAAGCAGCAGCATGAGGGCCCGCTCATGGCCATTGCTGACCACAAGGGGGTCAAAAGCCCACTGAGGGTACCTCGGACCACTTCAAGAAGCTGCTCGAAGGGCCATGCCCGAACCATGCTTTCCCCATCAAGTACCTATACAAGGACTGTGTCCTCATGAAGCAGTTCATGTCCAGAGGCTCCAACAAGGGGGAGCGTAGGAAGGAACCTAAGCCAACCGTAGATGACACCGAGGGGAAGGACGGTGGCTTTCTGATGCTAGATGGCTGCCTCATGATCTTCGGAGGGTCAGCGGCCTATGACTCCAAGCGTCCCCAGAAGCTTGGGCGCTGCGAGGTCTATACGGCCGAGTCGGCCACGCCTACCTTTCTCCGATGGTCGGAGTCCACCATAACCTTTGATTGGACCGACCACCTAGAGAGCGTCCCATAGCTAAGAAGATATCCACTCGTGGTTGACCCAATCATCGACATGAGGTGACTCACCAAGGTGCTAATGGATGAAGGCAGCGGCCTCAACATCATGTACGCTGAAACCCTTGATGCCATGGGCATCGACCAAACATGCATCTAGCCAACCAGGGTGCCTTTCCACGATGTCATGCCAAGAAAGCAGGCCATGCCACTTGGGTAGATCAATCTACCCATCACCTTCGGGGATCCAACCAATTACAGGATGGAGACCCTTACCTTCGAGGTAGTCAGGTTCCATGGAACCTACCACGCCATCCTGGGACGTCCATATGACGTGAAATTCATGGTTGTCCCTAACTACACCTATCTGAAGTTGAAGATGCTAGGTCCATGCGGGTCATCACCATTAGCACCTCCTTCCAGCGTGCCTACGAGTGTGAGGTCGAGTGCTGCGAACACGTCGCGACAATTGTCATGTCCAAGGAGCTTGTGGCCATCAGGGAAGAGGCCGTCGAAGAAGCACCTGACCCCAAGCGGTCGATCGGGTCTTTTGAGCCTGTAGAAGGTGCCAAAGAGGTCCTCATAGATCCCAATGGATCCGAGGGCAAAGTGGTGCACATTGGTACCACGCTTTCCTCCAAATAGGAAAGCGCGCTCATCGACTTCCTCCATGCCAACAAAGACATCTTTGTGTGGAGACCCTTGGACATGCCAGGCACTGTGAGAGAAGTCACTGAGCACACCTTGAAGATTAGGCCAGGCTCCAAGTCGGTGAAGCAGCACCTACATCGCTTCGATGAGGAGAAATGCAGCGTGATCGGCAAAGAGATTGCGAAGCTTTTGGTGGCCGAATTCATTAAGGAAGTATACCACCCCAAGTGGTTAGCCAATCCCGTTTTTGTATGAAAAAAGAGTGGGAAATGGAGAATGTGTGTTGACTACATGGGTCTCAACAAAGCATGTCCAAAGAATCTGTTTCCTTTGCCACGCATAGACCAAGTAGTCAACTCGACCTCAGGGTGCGAAACCCTTTGCTTCCTTGATGCGTACTCCCGATACCATCAAATCACGATGAAAGAGTCCGACCAGCTCGTGACATCTTTCATCACCCCATTCGGATCATTCTGCTACGTCATAATGTTGTTTGGTCTAAAAACATGGGGGCTACGTACCAACATTGCATGCTCAAGTGTTTCGGGGATCTCATCGAGCGACCATTGAGGCCTACGTAGATGACATTGTGGTCAAATCTAAATGGGCTGACCAGGTCATAGCTGACCTAGAGAAGACCTTTGCAAAACTACGAGCAAATGGCATTAAGCTCAACCCTGAGAAGTGTGTTTTGGGGGTCCCAAGGGGTATGCTACTGGGTTTTATTGTCTTCGAGTGTGGCATCAATCCAACCTGAAGAAGATCTCAGCCATCATGAGAATGGGCCCAATTCAAAAACATAAAGGGGGTATAGTGAGTCACGGGGTGCCTCACTACGTTCAGCCGCTTTATCTCGCACCTTGGTGAACGAGGTCTCCCCGTCTATCGGCTTCTAAAGAAGGCCGATCATTTTGAATGGACGCCCGAGGCCTAGGACGCAGTTGACAAGGTCAAGTAGCTCCTGATGAAGGCCCTGATCCTGGTCCCTCCAACCAATGAGGAACCACTTCTGCTCTATATTGCGGCCACCACACAAGTGGTCAGCGCCACCCTGGTAGTAGAGCAAGAAGAAGAGGGACACGCTCTCAAGGTGCAGTGTCCCATGTACTTCATTAGTGAGGTCTTGTCTGATTCTAGGACTCACTACGTCGAAATCTAGAAACTCCTATACGTCGTCCTTATCACCAAGAGGAAATTGCGTCACTACTTTGAGTTGCATCTAGTGATGGTTGTGATGTCCTTACCTCTCGGTGAAGTGGTCCAAAACCGGGATGCCACAGGAAGAATCGTGAAGTGGGCACTCGAGCTGATGGGTCAAGGAATTTCATATGCCCCTCGGACGACCATCAAGTTCTAAGTGCTGGCTGATTTCATTACAGAATGGACTGAGGTCCAAATGTCGCTAGCAGTCGTCGACCAAGAGTACTTGAAAGTGTATTTCGATGGTTCACTGATGAAGAAAGGCGCTGGCGCGGGGCTGGTCTTCATTTCACCCCTTGAGGTACGCATGAGGTACATGGTTCGCATCCATTTCCTCTCCTCCAACAATGTGGCCGAGTATGAGGCACTCATCAATGACCTATGCATCGCCATCAAGTTGGGTATCCGATGGCTCGATGTCCGGGGCGACTCCTAGCTGGTCATTGACCAAGTCATGAAGGAATTGAGCTACCACAACACCAAGATGGCTGCATATTGCTGAGAAGTCCGCCAGCTGGAGGACAAGTTCAACGGTCTCAAGCTCAATCACATCCCGAGGCATCTCAAAGAGACGGCCAACGCACTGGCAAAAACGGCGTCCGACCGAGGGCCAGTGCTGATGGGTGTCTTCGCCAGCGATTAGTACAAGCTCTTAGTCCGCTAAAAGGAGCTAGAATAGACCGGTGACACACCGCTTGCCCTGGGCTCGGGGGCTAACCAGCCGATGGCTCCATCCAACCCCAAAGTCATGGAGCTTCATGAGGATCCAGTGACAGAGCCTGACCCTCTAGCCGACTGGTGGATGCCTTACCTTGACTACCTCCTCTGTGAGGCGCTGCTGACAAACAAAATGGATGCTCAGCAACTCACGCATTGCACCAAATCCTTTGCCCATATTGAGGGCGAGCTCTACAGGCGAAGCCACACTACGATCCTACAACGCTGCATCCCCATCGAATGAGGGAAGCAGTTACTGAGTGATATCCATGGTGGGATCTACGGGCACCATGCCACGCCTAGGACCCTAGTTGGAAACACATTCTGATAAGATTTCTACTGGCCGACCGCAGTAGCCGACGTTGAATAGATTATGTGCACCTGTGAAGGGTGTCAATACTATGCTTGGCAGACCCACCTGCTGGCCCAAGCACTCCAGACGATCCCCATCATGTGGCCATTCATGGTCTAAGCGCTCAATCTAGTCGGACCTCTCAAGAGGGCGCTCGGGGGCTATATGCACTTGCTTGTCACTGTAGACAAGTTTACAAAGTGGACAGAGGCTCGACCGATTTCCGCGATCAAGTCTGAGCAAGCCATGCTGTTTTTCCTTGACATCATCCATCGCTTTGGGATCCCAAACTCTATCATCATGGACAATGACACACAGTTCACTGGAAAGAAGTTCCTCCAATTCTACGATGAATACCACATCCTCATCGATTAGGACACTATGGCGCACCCCCGCACGAACGAGTAGGTCGAGCGCGCAAACGGCATGGTCCTACAAGGCCTTAAGCCTAGGATCTTCAACCGGTTAAACAAGTTTGGCAGACGATGGGTCGTGGAGCTTCCCACTATGCTCTGGAGCTTGAGGACAACCCCCAGCTAGGCCACCGGCTACATACCATTCTTCATGGTCTACGGTTCTAAGGCTATCCTCCCGACTGACCTCAATTATGGAGCACCGAGGGTTAGGGCGTACGATGAATAGGGAGCTGAGGCGTCCCTCAAGGATGCCATGGACCAGCTAGATGAAGTGCATGACATCATCCTCCTCCGCTCGACCAAGTACCAGCAAGCGTTGTGCCGGTACCACAGCCGTCGAGTATGGGGTCATGCCTTCAACATCGGGGACCTAGTGCTCTGCCTCATCTAGAGCAACAAGAACCGCCACAAGCTCTCTCCACCATGGGAGGGACCGTACATCATCGTAGAGGTGCTCCAACCAAGTAGCTACAAGCTCAAGACCATTGACAGTGAAGTCTACATCAATGCCTGGAACATCGAACAACTACGTTGCTTTTACCCTTAATTTACGCACACTTTCTCTTATCAGTTTCGGCAATGGCAGGGGTCGGACATCACTCGGGGGCTGATAAGAGCATATCTATCCAGTAGACATTCTCTATGCCTGACCCTTTCACATGTTAAGACCCAGAAGCGAGGGTCGTGGAAACAAACGCTGAGTAAAACTGGTCGGACTGCAAGAAACCTACGCCCTAGCGGCTATGACGTTTTTGCTCACCAGCGTGATCAGAGTTTTTTCCACACCCTGAGCTTTTTAGCCTTAACTACGGAAAGAGTCGGTACATGTTTAAGAGTATATCCACCTGGCAAACATTCTATGTTCCCAACCCTCTCTCACATTGAGACCTAGAAGCAAGGGTTGTAGAAACAAACGTTGAGTAAAACTAGTCAGACTGCAAGAAACCTACTCCCTAGCGGCTACGATGTTTTTGCTCACCAGCATGATTAGAGTTTGTTCACCTGCACCCTGAACTTTATAGCCTTAATGACGGAAAGGGTCAGATCGCATTAACCCTTTTATACAAAAAGGGGAGAAGGGCTAAAAGTCTGTTTGGCCATAACAAAATTTAAAAGTTCGTCCACTTATTACGAGTTCACCGCCTGGATTATCTGCCTAACTAATTTCTTGGGGGGATGATCTCATCCTCTATCTCCATAGGTAAGTCCTATGCCAGTGGGTCCCCCAAGTCGATCGGATGGCTCAGGCCATTGCCGAGAGATGGGTAAGGAGCAGTAGGATGCCCCATGTGGGTTATGCCAACTCCATCATGAATGACGGACCCGGATTCCACTCGGACATATCCAATAAGAGCTCCCTAAACCCGTCACTCAAGCCATCATAGTAAGTCCTATGCCAGTGGGTCACCCATGTTGATCGGACAGCTCGGGCCGCTGCCGAGAGACGGGTCACCCTTAATTTACACATGTTTTCTCTTATTAATTTTGCTGTCGACTCCTCGATCTTTAAGTGACGCCCGACCCCAGCAACGGCAAGGGGTCGGGCCTCACTCGGGGGATGATAAGAGTATATCTATTTGGTAGACATTCTCTATGTCTAACCCTTTATCATGTTAAAAACATAAAGGCAAGGTTTGTGGAAACAAACGCTGAGTAAAATTGGTCAGACAACAAGAAACCTACTCCCCAGCGGCTACGGTGTTTTTCCCACCAGTGTGATCAGAGTTTTTTTGCCCGCACCACGAGCTTTAGCCTCCGCCTTCCTAGGAAGGGTTTGGAGGGGGCCACCGGCGGAATCTCCATCGAGGAGAGGCCAGTGGGTCACCCAAGTCAATTGGACAGCTCGGGCCACTGCCAAGAGACGAGTAAGGAGCAGTAGGATGCCCCATGCGGGTTATGCCGACTCCGTCATGAACGACGGACCCGGATTCCACTTAGACATATCCGGTAAGAGCTCCCTGAACCCATCACTCAAGCCATCGATGTAACTTTACCAACCCCCACTTTACTTTTCTGGTGCATGAGCATTCATTCATCCATTCTCATTCATCCAAGCATCGCACATGCAATTATTGCATCACAACACTTCGCGTCGCATCACGAAGCGGTAGTTGTCTTATTCAACATGAGCGATGACCGACCGAGGTTCGAAGGCTAGCCCACGAAGGGCTTGAGGCTACCTCGCATCGAACAAATCTAGGGGAGAAAACATAGATGAGCCCTAGTGGCCTTTGCCTGACCCACGCAGAAGCAGACAGGGTCATCTCGGCCTTCTCATTCGATCCTAACCTCGAGCCATACCCACAGAATCTCCATCAAGGGGAGGCTAGCGGGCCACATGAGTCGGTCTCTGGAATGACTCAGGCATCTGTCGGGAGGTGGGTTAAGGAGCAGTGGAATGCCACATGAGAGCTATGCTGACCCCATTACGAATGATGGACCCGGATTTCACTAGAACATGCCTGTTAGCGAGCTCACCGAGCGCGACACTTGAGCCATCGAGGCAAGTGACGTTAGCTCAACCCCTCCAGTTGCATAAACCATGGATGGGGCTTGAGGAAAGTTGGACACACATGGAGACCAAATGTGTGGTCATAGAATGATGGCTCAAATCCTAGGGAGGGGTACGTACAAAAACTAAGAATAACGTTTCTAAAACAAGAGATGCTTTCTCCTACTAATTTCATTATCGTCTCCTCGATCTTTAGTGAACCCTGACCCCGGCAACAGTAAGGGGTCGGGTCTCACTCGAGGGCTGATTGATAACGACATATATATATATACCCTTTCTGAAATAGTCGCCGTGCCCGACCCTTTCTCACGTTAAAAACCTAGAGGCAAGGGTTGCGAAAATGAACACCAAGTAAAACTGGTCAGACTGCAACAAACCTACGCCCTAGCGGCTACAGCACCCTTGCTTACCAGCGTGACCAGAGTTTTCTTGCCCACACATCAAGCTCTACAGTCTTAACAACAGGAAGGGTCAGAGCGCTTTAACCCCTTTTACACATAAAAAGGGAGAAAGAACAAATTTGTTCAACCAAAACAAAAAAAAATAGACTTGTTCAACCGAAACAAAAGAACAGACTTGTTCAAACGAAACAAAAGGGATGGAACTTGTCCACTTATTATAGATACACAGCTTGACCTATCTGACTAAACTAACCCCTAGGGGGATGATTTCATCTTCTATCTTGGCAGAAAGGTCATGCGCCAGGGGGCACCTCCTCCTCGACGACGTCCAGCTTGGGGTCAGTATAGATGGGCATGAAGCCTTAGCTCATCATTGCTAGATCGATGTTCTCGTAATGAGAACAGGCGATCACGAACGATTGATGAACGCCGAAGCGAAGCGCGCCCCTCGCCATATCATGTGCCTGGTCCATAATCCAGGTGGTGTGAACCACGAGGGAGCTTGTCTCCTGCTCTAGGCCTAGCTCAATCTCATCGCAGACCAGCTGGACCATAACGCGTAGGCTATCATGTTCGTCGCTCTCCTTCTAGAGGGTGTCATTCACCTCGCTATGCTCCTTCTCTAGGCCATGGCTCTTCACCACCTCCGCCCCAAGCTTGTCATCGAGACCTGCCCAAGTCACGTACCGACCGTGTCAGAAGGCTCACCATGGATTCCAGGGAGAAAGGACAATAAGAGAAACCAAAGACTTACCATTCACATCTGCTCGAAGCCTGCACAGCTCATCGCGCTGTCGGGTCACCTCAGCCTCCAGGCACCGGACCTCCTCTTGGCGCTACTCGACCTCCATGGTGAGCCCAACGGACACACCCTTGGCTACAACCTTCAAGTCCCTCTCCCTTCGGAGCTCCTTCTCGAGGTGGCTGACCTATTGTTGAGCGTTGGCATGCTCCTAGCGAGCCAGCTCAGTCCCTGTGTGGAGCTCCTCTACAGCCTAGAGCAAATCATCCCGCTCCTTCTATAGTCGTTTGGCCTCCACGGCGTCTGTGCACGCCCACTCTATCAGGGCTGCGAGCTTCTCCTTGGCCTCACGAGCGTCATTATGAGCATCCTTCTCCCTAACTCAAAGGTCGGCCACTTCTTGGGCGATAGGGGCAAGCTCAGCCACCTCCTATCGAGAGGTAGCGAGCTATGCGGCTAGCCTCTCACTCTGCCGTGTCTCCTCAGCAAGGAGCTGGGACTTCTCCTAGCTATGGGCCATAAGGACTTGCGAAGAAGACAAGACTTAGAGGCACAAAAAGAGAACATAGGGGTTGGAAGCACGGTCATATCATACCTAGCCAACAAGGGCGTCAATGTCACGCATCGAGCCCACCATGATGGTTAGGGCACGAACCATATCCCTGACCTCCATGTGGATGCTCCCCCATTCCCTCTCCTCTATCACTTCATCAAGGGCAGCCACCCAGACCAGAGATCAGGACGTCCCTATGCCGACCTCAAGTGGCGCTGACATCTCTGGCGGTGGTAGCTCCTCCAAAGCGGCTCCTCTAGTGATAGAGGGGGCGAGTGACATGAACACGGAGGCCTGCCCTATCGCCACATCCATGAAGGATGCCTTAGGTGTGCCCCCTTTCACCCGCCCCATCATGGACATAGCCACCTACACAGACAGCGGCTCTGGCTGTGCTTCCTCCGCCTACGACATCGAGGGCACGACTGTCCACACCACGCCAACCACGGGCGCCCTAGACATGCCCTCCTCTGCCTGCTCTCCCATGGATGCAGCCATTAGCTATGCCTCCCTGGTCGATGTCGTGGCCGCCCCGACACCACTCACGCTCACCACCGACGCGGTGCTAGCCGTCTCCTGGCGCGTTTGCTAGATGAGAATCTTCTTTGGAGCAAGCTGTAGGAAAGTCCCACGCCCTTCGATGCTGCAAGGGACATGGAAGTTAGATTGTGGCAAAAATCCATTAAGACAAAAGGATGAAGGAACTCTTGACTCACCTTGATGTCAGCATACGAGCATGTTTTGGGGCCGGCTTGCTCGACCCCGGTTGCTCCTTGTCGGCACGCTGCCGCTTTGAGCCCTCCCTCAGCTCGGATGGCTTAGAGGAATCAAAATGACCGCCTCCCATCAACTCCAAAGGCGCCACCAAGGGCTCGGTCAGAGCAGGGCGACCTGTTTCCGCTGGCTCTAGGGCTGTCGTTGAAGGTCTGAACGGGGCACGACGATTTGATTCCGCTCGTTCTGGGGGCACGTCCTCCCCCTCCTACCTCATGACATACCATGGGAAGGGTCCCACCTACGGCAAAGGTGGGTCATCATCCCTAGTAGCCAGATCATCCCATGGGATGGGCGACATGGAGCCATCATCCTCCTCCTCCTCTTCTTTTTCCTCCTCTTCTTCCGACGAGCCTTGACGTAGCTTTCCTCGCTACAGCTTCGCTCACTGCTTTAACCGTTGTTTCTTCCCCTTGTCTTCCTTCTTCTTCTTCCATTGCTCATTCGTGGCATGGTTCACCGCCCTCATGGCCTCATGCTCTAGCAGCAGCCTGACAGAGTCCTGAAAGACTAACCTCGCCGGTAGCTCAATAAAGTCTACGTCCATCCGCATCATGGGATGCCCTAGGGTCGGCAACACGGTGTTGGCCTCCCCCGTGGCCTCCTTGATGCCCTGTGCGACCTCGCTATCATGGAGCGACCCCTAGGCGAGCATTGCCCTAATGAGCTGCATGTCGGGCATCATCTCGTATAGTGGGAGGACACGTGCCATCAGGGGCACCACCCTCCTCACGTGATACCCCCAGATGATGCTAGCCCCGTAGAGGCCATGGGTCTTCAGGAAGGCGATGGCCTCAAGGAGGTCGCACATCCTCTTCTTCTCCATAACAGGTGGCCCCCAGGGCCATGATGGTGGAACCCCTTCGATCAAACGCCCGGAGAAGATAGGCAAGGGTGCGATAGGGTCATCCTTCAGGTAGAACCAATGTGAGTGCCACCCCTTGTTGGATCTAGAGAGCTGGCAGGGCATGTACTTGGCTGCCCGCTGCCCATGGAGGTGGTTGTCATGCATCCCATCGGCACCGAGGTCTCCTGGCTCTCTCCTTCTTCTTCATCAAGGAGATAGAGAAGAAATATCTCCAGAGCTCGAAGTGGGGCTCGATCCCCAGGTACCCCTCGCACATCGCGATGAAGGTCGCGATGTGCTGGATCCCATTGGGGTTCAAGTGCTAAAGCTCGATCTGATAATGGTGCAGCAGACCCTGAAAGAACAAGTGAGGAGGAACCGCGAGTCCACGCTCGTAGAAGAGCGCCAAGGAGACGATGTAGCTATCGGGTGGCGCCGGCGCCTCCTCACGGACGAGCACATGCCACTCCGCCGCATCGGTCCTCCTGCGGAGAAGACCACGCTTGACAAGGCCCTCCATGTGCGCATAGGTAACATCAGAGCGATGCCACAAATCCATGAAGGATGGAGGTAGCTACGAAGAAGCAAAGATGGTGGCGGAGGAGCGGAGGCTACATATCTAGGGCTCCGGCGGCATACTAGCAAGCACGACAGATCCGAACGGCGGTGGTGGAAAAATAGAGAAGGTAAGGTTGCGGTCTTGGTGTGCAGAAACATGAAGGCAGAGGCCGCTATTTATAAGGCGGAGCAAGGCGAGAAGGCAAACAGACCACCTAGATTCACGCGCCCATTGTGCCTCATCACGTCACCTCCATTCAAAGATCGTGTGCACACAATCTCTATCCGTGCCCTTGAAGGATACGCCAGATGACGGTTTGCCCGTTCGATGGGCCAAGAACCGTCACAGGTAATAAGGGATCCAAAGCTGAAAACGCTCCTACGACCCATTTAGGATAGGAGTTCGAAGGCTAGCCCACGGATGGGTTCACAGCCACTTTGAGGCACCCTTAGAGCGAGAGGTGGAAAGGGATGGGCCCGCTAGCAGCCAGTGCCCGAGCGCACGAGCATCGCGGGCATCTCGGCCCACGTTTGAGTCTTGGTTGGTTCCCAGTCTATGGTTTTTTCTCGAAGAAAGGCAATGAGACCTTTGGACTAGCCAAACGGACCTAAGAACTATATGGACTAACCACCAAGAGTCTGAAGTCAGTCACCAGCTGACCCATGCCGGACCCCCGCGAATGGGAAGCCAAGGCCCCACTAAGACTAGCCCGTTAACAGCTCATCAAGCACGGTGTTTCGTCCATCACAAAGATGAGCCGACCCTCGACCGGACCCCTGCGACGCGTGGGGGCTCGAGGAAAGTTGGACTCGCAAGGAGACCGAATGCGCGGTCGTAGTACAACGGCGGACTGATTGGATCCTAGGGGACTGGAATCAAGAAAAATCTTTCCGACTTCCCGAATCCTATGGTTACATGCCCCCGAGAAGACCGATCGCGACAAAAGGGAACCACCGCCCTACCAGGACATGCCGCGAGCTACAAAAAGAAGGCCAAGGCCCTCAGAGTCTTCCCGTCTGGAAAAGCCTCCAAAGGAGTATTCTACTTCTCCGCAGGCTCGGGGGCTACCGTCGGGTATCGATAATTGGGATACCCAAAGCAAGGAAGTTAGCGCCCACACTGACTTCCCCAGATAGAGCAAGACGTATTAAAAAGTCTCGCCCGACCCCAAGGCCGCGGGCTCCGCCTCGCCCGACACCTTGGGTTTGTCCTCCGTCTCGCCCGACCCCTCGGGTGCGGGCTCCGTCTCGCCCGACCCTTGAGTACGGGCTCCGTCTCGCCCGACCCCAAGGACGCGAGTTCTGTCTCGTCCGACGGAGACCCATACCGCCGCCAACCACTCCAGGTCCAAGCATATGGGCCTGGGTCAAAACTCTGACACCAGGGAAGAAACTGGCACGACTTGATGTAACCCGTGGCCGTGACGGGACATACCTGAGGATTCACATCAAGAACAGCATCGGGCATGTCGGTGCTGTTCTGCCTAACCCTTGTACAAACTCTGACAAACGCGTCAGCTCGCCACGACGTCCGCTGGGATGGAATGGAACGCCATGACCGACAGATGACGCCTACGCATGGCGTCAGTGACGAATAGGGTCGCGACGTGGAGCCGTCCCTATTGACATCTACAGGATCGGCAAGACCCGCATGAAGGAGAAGAAGGACCCGACGATCCTGGAAGTCTTTTTATCTCTCTCATTCTTCTCCTCTTTCTCCGTAACCCGTGTTTTTCCTTCGCCTATAAAAGGGGAAGCAGGGCGTCCCTACCAGGGATCCAGATCCGCACGAGACCGAACCACGAGATAGAAAACGCAAGAGCACGACATGAACACACGGCTGAGCAGCAATCGAGCTCTCAGCACCCGTTCACTCCTTCCACTAGAGACTTGGGATCCTATCCCTCTCTCGCCCGTTTGTAACCCCTACTGTAAACCAAGTGTCGGTAACACGAGCAGCAGCAAACTGGACGTAGCGACGTTCCGTTCAAACCAGTATAAACCCTTGTGTCCTCCGAGCACACCATCCGAGCCAGACGTGTTGATACAAATTTACTTGTCGGTGGTCCGAAAACACCGACACAAACTTTTTCGGTGGTTACATAGTACATTCTCTGAAGAAGTCATCTTAGCACAGCAGGCTTCTTCTTTTTTTTCTTTGGCCAATTCCTGTTACAAAAACTATCGACGGGACCGTTCTTTGCTCCTTTGATCAGATCGAAACCGAGGACCTCGGCAACCTTGATTGACTGGATTTGATCTCGCCAGCCGCAAGGATGTATTTTTGTAGTAAAAAATGGGTTTGAATTTGTCATTCTCATTCACATGGTGTAGACATTTTCCCATTGATCTGTACAAATGCTCATGTTCCGAGTCACACACTACACTACAAAGGTGGAGATCCACTGTTTTTACTTTTAAGATCCTATAACAGATGCCTCTCCTGTCTGGCTGTCACTATATTCACATAGATACATGCATGATTTATACCACTTGCATACCGGTGTGATGAAGATTTACCATGCTATTTCCATTGAAATCACTGAAAGTCTGAAACTATTGCCGAGCCGGTCTGTGGTAGTCATTATTAACCGGACATATGTCCTTTTTTTTTGAGACGATGGCATTATCCTCGATCAGGTCAACTGTATCCAAACAAGTTGCTTTGTACATCTTAATCTTATCACTAGTGTCGCAAGTTGCAGCAGGAATGCGTGAGGTTTATCCAACCTTTCGGTAATGTTTAGCCATTTGCAGGTAAGAGTCTAGTCATCATGATGGACGGCCAGGATTCGTTTAACATTTGGGGTGTTTTCTCATAGAACTCCGCCTCCTTCATCATTTTTTGTGTGTGTGAATTCCCCCTCCTCTTTCGTTCTTGTCAGGCCCTGTATTTCACGAGCAAAGTGGACAGTCAAATGTACAATTACTCTTTCATTGATTGAAGTGCCAAATGTGCAACAACGATAGCAAGAGATTGAATGAAGTGTCTCTTTCATTGATTGATCTTGTGTTTATATACATGTTGAATGACGCCAAGAATCGTTGGTGTCCATTCGGAGATAGGGTTGCCGAACGGGTGAATCAGAGTTTACAACAATCGATCTGATTAGACAGCGATTAAGATTAATCCTAGTCACTAATCTGCGTGAGTGTTGGATCCGTGGGATTTGATCATCCTTCGGTGATCGGCTCCACACAGCATAGAGGTTCAAAGGATTAATGCCAAATGAGTTATATGTGGTGCATATGTACATGAACTGCGGTTTTACAAACTTGGCTGGCAGTTGGGCCTACCATTAACGCACTTAAGACACACTAGCTCATCCCAGCCGGCTCATTTGTGCTGATAAAATAGAGATTTTGCATCACTACCGGATTATAACACGAATCGGCATAACAATGAGCGTCAAAAGTGTTATCAACTGAAAAGATACCTTGGTGACTACCCATGCTGGCTTGTAATACCAATATTAATAGGTATGCGCAAAAAAAATATTAATAGGTACAAATGTTTCCATAATTATCATCCATATGCTATAGCTCGTATATATACTTTCATGCTTTTGTAATTTGAGCCAGAAATTTATAACTTATTCAAACGAACCCAGATAGAGAGAAATTTTGTACGGAAAATATAGGTTTTGACATTTGCAGGTTTGTAGTTGATTTTCTTTTTTCATTTGAAGTCATTTAGATGTCCATATAATTCTTCGCAAAAAGATGTCCATATATAATTGATCAAGGATTCCGACAACAAAAGTTAAAAGGGAAGAAAGTTTTGCATTCCTAATACTTAGGGTCAGTTTGGATCCACTCTAAAAACTTTAGAGCACTTTATGAGCTCTAGAGTTTAGCCTGTTCGTTTGGCTGTGGCTTGTCGTAAACGATCATAAATTTTCAGTCGGAACAGTATTTTTCTTTCACACAAACCAGCCAGCAGTACTTCTTCATGAACCAGCAACGATATGAACCAGCCAACCGAACAGGCTGTTAATGTGAGGTGGACTAAAGTTTACAGCTAACTTTAGACCATTTGTTTGGAGCTCTAAAATTTAGAGGAGAAAATCTAAACATGCTCTTAATGGGACGGCAAGGAGGCCTGGAATGGAGCCTAGGCGCAAGGTGGCTTAGGTTTAAATACATACATATTTTTTCCATATTTATTCAGGACAAGAAACATGGATTATTTATGGTCCCTGTGTCAGCTTGTACTCATGTTCCAGCCGGGTTCGTATTCGGCAGGTATTTGTGTCATTACAAATATTTGCCGGTTCAAAAAACTTGCGGGAACAGGAGATGGTAGGGCCAGATGGCATATAAAATTATCTCATATTACACATACTTCCTCCGTTCTAAATTATAAGGTGTTTGACTTTTCTAGATACATCGTTTTAATTAACCATGTATCCAGATATAGTGTATATCTAAGTACATAGTAAAATTTATGTATCTAGGAAAAACCCGAAACGTGTTATGAATTGGAATAGAGGGAGTACGTGTAAACTTAGTAACCTCAACTTATTATGTGACGGCTCACAAGTCACAGAGCTCAAACAATTTAATGCTATTGATATTTGTCAACCTGATTTGGAGACCCAAGCACTACTTCCACTTCAGCACTAATTAGAAAGGTTTATCAAATACAACGACATATCTTACAGATATCCATTCTAAGTTTAAAACACAAAAAGATCACTGATATCATATGTTAATCTTCAGCAAGGAGTAAGGGAACCCCAAGAACTAAGAGTGTAGCTTGGTTGGTTAGATTTTTTATTATTTATGATGAAATCTGCCCGCCTGATTTTGACCTCCAATTTAGTATGGATACTCGTTTCAGCTATATATTATTCTTGCAGTGGTATGATGACATGTGCCCATTGCGATAGCGGATCACCGTTGATGACTTCATCAATCTCAAAATATATCGATCTAGTATTGGGTGAATTCATAAGGAAAAATGATATATTCTAATTAATTACAAAGTTTGACTTTTAAGTGTCCATTTATCTGTTGTTCAAGAGAAGCAGGGGCCATTATTGTCTTCAATATTAATTTGCAATACTTACCATACAATCCTAAAAATAACATCTATGGAGTTGTCTCTTATACTCTACTATTCAAATTACATGTTGTTTTGCATTCCCGTTCGTCAAACTTTATAAACTTAGACTATCAATATATAAGAAAACATAGATTTACAATAATAGAAGCCATGATGTTAATACATTTACTATAAAAATAATTTAAAATACTTAATTACCTTTCTTTGGTATTCATATTTTCATAGAAACCATGGCCACTTTGTAAACCATGTTGATGTCCTAAATAATATGCCATCAATTTCAAATTATAAGATGTTTTGTATTTCTAGATATATTACTTTTACTGTACATCTATGTATATCTAAGCACATAACAAAAACTATGTATTTGTAGAAAGAAGAAAAGCAGCCAAACAACCTGTTTGTTTGGCTGTGTCGTAAACGATCGTAAAGTTCGAATGGGAGGGGCACTTACTCTCTCCCTTCTTCTATTTCTTGTTCTGTCAAAAGATAAGCAGGACATGTCTGGTACGACTTCTGCCTGCCATGCAACACTAGACACCCAATAGCAGCAGCTTTAGAGCGAGGCTAGCTACCAGGCAGTACATGCATGCGTGCCTATGCCCTATTGTTAGCCACTACAAAATGAACCCTATAATAATTAAATAAAGGAGGAAGCACTACAAGCTAGCAAAAATGCACAAACTTTCTCCCAGCCAACCGCAAGCCCCCTCCATCACTATAAATAGACCGTTTTGTCACCAACAACGCTCCTCGTGCCCACTTCTTCCAACTTACAATCCAAGCAACCAACTAGCTCAACACATCTCTTCTTGTCTTCTCATCTAGCCATCTAAGTAGTAATTGCATTAGCAACCATAAATCCATAATAGCACCTGCTATGCACTAGTCACTAATCACTACACATATATAGTTCACACACACATAAAAATAAAGATTTTACTTAGGTTAACTGCATATATAGCCGCCATGAAGACTGAAGTAATCACCACCATGATCTACATGGTCTTCCTCGTGCACTTCGCCATCAGCATCAGCCCTAACACACAGCCCTCGTGGCTCTTCCCTCTCGTGTCTCTCTCCCTTGCCGTGGTGACGGTTACACTGCCATTCGTGGTCACCACCACCCTCCATGCACATAGGAATGCCGGCGCTACCGCCACCATCCCGGGGCCACGAGGGTGGCCGCTGGTAGGCTCCCTACCGGCTGTGTCCGGCCCACTCATGCACCGCCGCCTGGCCACGCTGGCCGATGCGCACGGCGCGCGCCGCCTCATGTCGCTCACCCTCGGCGCCACCCCCGTGGTGATCAGCAGCCACCCGGACACGGCACGGGAGATCTTGTCTGGCGCCGCTTTCGTGGACCGCCCGCCCAAGGGCGCGGCACGGGAGCTCATGTTCTGTCGTGCCATAGGCTTCGCCCCCGCGGGCGAGTACTGGCGTCGCCTCCGTCGCGTCGCGGGCACCGGCATGCTCTCCCCGCGCCGCATGGCCGCGCTCGGGGGCCTCCGCTGCTGCATCGCCGACGACATGGTCAGGCGCGTCGCTGACCAGATGGAGAGGTCCGGGGAGGTGGCCATGAGAGCCTTGCTCCAGAGGGCCTCCCTAGAGAGCATGGCGGGCAGCGTGCTGGGCCTCAAGGGTGTCGTTGTTAGTGAGGAGCTGGGTGAGATGGTCAGGGAAGGGTATGAGCTCGTGGGCATGTTCAACCTAGGAGACCACTACTACAAGACACCATGGGGCCCGCTGATGGACCTCTGGGGGGTGGGGCCCATGTGCAGGGGGCTGGCAGCTAGGGTTAGAGGGTATTTTGGGAAGATCATTGAGGAGAGGAGGGTGGTAGGGGACTACCACGAGAGGGACGACCTGCTCAGCTACATGCTTTCGCTGCCAGAGGAGGAGAGGCTAGAGGACTCTGATGTGATTGCTGTGCTGTGGGTAAGTGAGCTCTATATCTTTTCATCTTATGCATCCTTGCTTCTTTGGCAAAAAGTGATACACTGGGGTAACACTTAATTATTAAGTTGTTGGTGGTATACTTTTGAGTGGTGTAACATGCTTGTTTGATAGGTGCATATCGGGGAAATACAAATAAAGCGGTGATAATAAGTGGACGTAAAAATATGCATCCTATAATTAGGAAATATTCCATCCCTTCCGAATTATAATACGTTTTAGCTTTTTTTAGATATATTGTTTTTACTATGTATCTGGATATAGTGTATATCTAAGTGCATAGCAAAAGTTATATGTATTTAGATATGTCAAAACGTCTTATAATTTGGAATAGAAGGAGTACATACCGTGGCCTCTATTTTTATTTTAAAATAAATAATTTATACTAGGCAAATAAAATCCTTATCTATATTATTCTATATGCATAACTTTTAGTTTATGGAACTGCAATCCTCACCCCTAATTTTCTAGACTAAGCTAGCAGATCTCCTAATTATGCCTTTTGTTCTGAAAGTCATTTTTTCCCCCGTGAGCATTATGTATGTATGGTGATGAAATAGATTCTGATGTAGTTAAATCATGTGATCTGTTGTGATAGTGACTGCAAATTTCGGTGTACATGACGCTTTAATGATCTCATCACCAATGACGCGCGTGTCCTATGCACATTCATCTCATTAGTTATATCGAAGATTGTAAGATTGTAGACAAACTAGAGATGAGAGAACCTGAGGAATAACTTTAGCTTGAGTTTTATTTTCACAAAGATGTTTCAGTGCAGTAGGGTCAATTCCTTTTCTATCTTTAAGGTTTTGTGAGCGCACACATGCAATTGCCAATCAAAATTGGCCCATCTTCAATGACTATCAACTAATGGCTATCATCGTGATTACAGTAATTCATTCAACTTAAGATTAGAAAAATCTATAAGCACAACTTATGATTAGTACACCTGTCTATGTTGCAAATGCATATGCAGGAGATGATCTTCCGTGGCGTGGACGTCGTGGCGATACTCCTGGAGTGGGCCATGGCCCGCATGTCGCTCCACTCAGACATCCAATCCAAGGCCCAGGAGGAGATGGACGCAGCGGTGGGCCGCCTCCGTCCCATCACCGACTCCGACGTCCCGAGCCTGCGCTTCCTCCAGTGGATCCTCAAGGAGACGCTCCGGATGCACCCGCCGGGCCCGCTCCTCTCCTGGGCGCGCCTGGCGGTGCAGGACGCGCGGGTAGGCAAGCACGTGGTGCCGGCGGGGACGACGGCCATGGTGAACATGTGGGCCATCTCGCACGACGAGGCCATCTGGGGAGACCCCTGGGTGTTCCGGCCGGAGAGGTTCGCGGAGGAGGAGGTGAGCGTGCTGGGGTCCGACCTCAGGCTGGCGCCGTTCGGGTCCGGCCGCAGGGTGTGCCCTGGCCGGATGATGGGCCTCGCCACCGCGCAGCTCTGGCTCGGACGCCTCCTGCAGGAGTACCGGTGGCTGCCACCGCCGGCCAACAAGCCCGTCAGGCTCGCCGAGTGCCTCCGCCTGTCCATGGAGATGAAGACGCCCCTCGTCTGCCGCGCGGTTCCTCGTCGTCGCGGAGGACCTGCTGCTGCTTGATTGATGGACGACGACTGTGATGATGAGCTCCTCGGTGCTGTGGCCACTGTTGTCCGAGCAGGGTTTCAAACTTTCAATTCAGCTGGCAATTAAACTATATAAAGAAGAAGGATTGAAGGAAGATGCACCGGTGTAAATTAACCCTTGTGTTTGCCTACTACTCGTTCAGTGTTGTTTGTATAATCAAGATTATTGTATGTATGTGATGTGATGTATCTGTGCCCGGCCTATAGCTAGGTGGCTAGACACGAGTAGTTTGCACTACTCTGATATATACTATATATGTGTACCTGCCTTGTCAGAACGTTTTAGTTTTAATTTGATCACTACATTTTCCCTACTTCCTGCTTCTTGTATATATGTTGCTAGCTGCTCTACTTGTGTTTGGAAAAAATCCTGTTAATTCCTCTTCTTTTTTATTATATGATGACATCCAGTTATAGGGAAAATCCTGTTTTAAACTCAGCCATCTTTTAGTGATTATGAAGTGCTAGTGATATCCAAGGAAAAGCTAACACACTAGTGATTAGCATATATATATATATATAAGTGTAAAATGGGACATCATGCGGATGTGGTCCTTGCGACCTATTTTTCAATGTAAACAACATCCAAAATACAAGACTCGTTCGTTCTTTGGGTAGGGCTACAGGCAAAAGGTTCAATACATATTCGACATCTTCTCCAATAACAAGATCCAAAAGAGAATCCTTTCTGCAAATGGTTTCCAGCATGAGAGAGGATGCTCATATTTCACTACCACAGAACGGAATTTTCTTGGCGGCCAAAAACCGCCAAGGAATATAGGAAAACCGCCAAGGAAATGTTTTTTGGCGGTGCACCGCCAAGCATGAACCGCCAAGTTTGGATTGCAAGGAAAATAGAGTTTCCTTGGCGGCTGGCCCTCAAGCAATGTTTTCTTGACTGCCAACCTGCCAAGAAAAACATGGACATGTAACAACCGACAAGAGGACAGGAAAATGAGCAGACCGACAAGTAAATACATTTTCTTGGGGGTGAATAACCGACAAGTAAATACATTTTCTTGAGGGTCATACACCGTCAAGTAATCATATTTCCTTGGGGGTGCTTGACCGCCAAGTAATTGCATTTTCTTGAGTGCTACTTACCGCCAAGTTAAGGGTGTATTACTTGGCGGCCTTAAACTGTCAAGAAACCTTGTTTTCCTTGTTTGTTGTCCCACCAAGAAAATTAAATTTCCTTGCTCCCTTCTCAGCCAAGGCAATACATTTTGCACAAATATGGTAGCCAAGGAAATATGATCTCGCCAAGGAAAAGGCAGAAATATTTCACCAGAACAATTAAATCGAATGGATCAAACAATATCCATTAATGATCCAATAGTCATATAGATAATAACATCAGAAAATCATACATAACATGCAACATCCGATGGTTCATTACAAGACCATTTTGCAGATATATACAAAATCTATATGGCAACATTGTTTCATGCCTTCATGTAGCAGCCATGCTTAAGGCAACATTGCTCACTACATTAGCAAAAGGATAGCTGGCACCAGCACCAGTCATGCCTACATGTCAGCAACACATGCTTAAGGCAACATTGCTTACTACATCGATCAGCAAAAGGTTAGTTGGTGCGCACTTGCATTTGGAGGGTACCAGCACCAATACACTACAACACTGTTGGTTTCTACCAAATTAGACCAAAAGGAAATCCAAACTGCAGCCTACCAGTCACTTGGAGCCATTGGCGTTACCATGTCGTGTGCCACTCCCATCTGTTGCCACTCTCATCTTTTTGTTGCGTGCATGGCCAATTAAGTGCTCATCGTCACCTTGGACATTTTCAACATCTCTGCAGCCATTGCCATCATTATCCAGTTCCCAGTCAGCATTCTGTAGATTATTGGCTTCATCATAAATGTCATCATGATCATCTTCCTCGTACATGCCATCATCACCTGACATGTCCTCATCAGCTTCATCATCAGTGCTATCCTCATCAGTGTAATCCTCCTCATCAGCGCCATCAACAATGTAATCATCATCAAATTCATCATCATTGTAGTTGTAGTTGTACCAACCATTATCAACAGATTCAGAGCCTCCAAGTGATAAACTTGTAGTCTGCAAGAAGCAATATAGTTGTACTCAATATACTAGTTTCCTATTCTTAGCAAAACTCAAGTGAACCAATACATATTCCCTAAAAATATCTTTTTTTATAAACACCTAAAAATATCTGTGCAAACAAATTGTGTCATTACTGTTTTTCTTGCTTATTCACATTACACTTTTTGTTTACTCAGTAAAGCATAGAAGAATGAGTTGTCAAGATAAAGGATGATCTTAAGGCCTTATATCAATGTTACTGTTTACATAAAGATTCTCTTTTTGTCTATTTTTAGCCAAGCAAAACTGATCTTGGCTACCTTACCATCAACATAAAACTAAGAATGGCATTTCTAATCAACAAGAAGCCACTTGTTCACTGCTGCAACTCGCATTGCCATTCTGCCACCAAACATTATTAAATCTCTAGATGAAATGTCCAGAAAATACAAAGTATGAAACGTGCAAGATAATAAAATGAATGTTGTAACCTGGTTGCGGCGGGCATCAATGTTTGCTAGGCGCTGCAGCAGATCAGCAGGTGGTTCTTTTTTGAAATCCGCATAAATTCTCTACAATTAAAAAGCACCCACATAAAAATGCATGCATATGGCGAGTTAAACGGTGTAAATAATAAACAATTTTTACCATGACAAGGTCACGATGGACACCATTTTCCTCAATGAGTAGCCCATTAGTTTCTTTCAATCGCTCATTTTCAGCGATCACACTTCGATACTTATCATGATTGGGTGGCATAACCGATGCTGATTTGGCATGTACTAGAACACATGCATTATCCATAGCACCATCGCCTATTAGAACACGGCCATGGGGCATTCCACGTGCCATGGTGTACAATGCTTTCCCATCAAGTACTTTTGAATTCTCATCTGGAGCTAGTGCTTTGTAGTCATCCTAAAATGAAGATAAGATGAAATTAAGATGGTGAAAGGTCCTTGTTTGGTTTTGATAATTGAGTGACAACTTAGGTGGACTAATTGTGTTTATGTGAGATACACGGGTGATTAGTCCATAGGTACATGTGTGTGAGCAACATATGCCATGAAGGTGAAAATGGCTTGGAGATGTTGCAAAGCTCACGCATGTGATGATGAAGGAGCTTATTGCACATGAGACATGACATTGAGTCATGTGATCAAGGTGGAGAAGATTAAGACAAGACTTGGCTTGATGGACCGGTTGCAAGCATGAAGGGCAAGTCGAAGGCTTTGGAGTGATGGACCGCGTGGCGGTGAAGCTTGAGCAAGACTTGGCGTCGATGGACGATGGCAACGATGAAGAGCAAGTAAAGTCAAGATCGATGAACCAATATGATCATGTGATGATATGAAGTGGATCATATCATTGTTGATCGTGTTGGTGCATGTGTTGCATCGACATTGAAGGAGATGGAATGGAATGCGCAAGGCAAAGGTATAACCTAGGGTATTTCATTTCACCGGTCATAGGTGTGTAGAGAAGTTTATGACCGAGTTTAGGATAGATGGCCGTACTATCAAGAGGGGCAAACTTGTTTGCATATCGGTCATCTAGTGCCACTCGAGTGATCTAACTTTGCATTGTCGCTAGGATCGAGTGGCGTGGCAAGTTGAGTGGCTAATATCCTTTGGGAAATGATTGTGAAAATGCTAACACATATACACATGGTGGTGTACACTTGGTGGTGTTGGCACATTTACAAAGGAGGTGGTGTTTGCAGGGTTGAGATTAGCAACAACAAGATTTTACATTGGTTGCTTCTGTTGTTCGAGCTGTGGGACATCCTTCCCTGATGCTCTTTTCCTTTTTCTTATGTGCATCATGTGACTTCACGAGGGAGCGGTCATAGTCTGATAGTGGCGGTGGCTTACGAACTTCAAGCATCTTTTTCTTGTGAGCTTCGACCTTCTGCCTCAGCTGATCTCGTGGTATGTAAAAGTACGACTTCTCCTTAAGCTTCGCTTGTCTCTGCTTTTGGATATCTATAAAAAAATCTTTCACTTTTTTGCCTTCTTCAGCTGCTATTTGCTCATCAGTCTTTTCAAGAAGTATTTCTTGAGAAATAACTCTTTTTTTTGGTCTTCTTTGCCGCCAGGACCTTAGACGTCTTTGTAGTGCGTCGCTATGGAGGTGGTGGGGGCGGTGTTGGAGACCGGTGTGGAGGCGATGAGGCCGGTGTTGGAGTCCGGCGTGGAGGCGTTGGAGATCATTGTGGAGGCGGTGGGGCCGGTGTAGGAGTTGGAGATCATTGTGGAGGCGATGGGGCCGGTGTAGGAGTTGGAGATCACCGTGGGGATGAAGTCGTCTCGCCCCCCGCGACGCTGTGATGAGATGGGGAATGAATGATTGGGCTAGGCTGGGGGGAGACCCTGCTACAAAAACAAGTTGTGGTCAATTATTTTTGAAGCCAATATAAAATTAATGGAAAAATAATATTTTATTCACTATCATTCGTACCTAGGGTGAGGTAGGGGAAGCGGTGGCGCCCCAGGAATGATGATGAAGCGTTTGCGCCATTGAATAAATATCTTCTCTGCTTCTCCTAGTGTCTTCTCCCCATCACCGCCTTCAATGTCAAGAGGAACATTGCTGTAACCTTTGAGCACTCTATCGACCGAGACGCTAGCATATCCAGGTTGAATAACTGACCCATGGATTCTTGGTGTCTTCGTTCGGTCTATTGGAGATACAACCCCGATAGCCACCATGATTGATGCATTATTACCATCTGGAATGTGTAGCTCACATGTTGTTAGAGGCTCGATAATGTCATCAACAGGGAAGCGCAACCCAGCATCACCTTGAATAACTGGCAGCTCCGTGGAAGCACAACTGCTTTTCATCTGACCAACGGGGCTAATGGTGACTCTCGACGTCGATTGCATTTGACTCATTACTAGCTGCACTTGCCTCTTGATCTCCTCCTGCATTCTTGCCTCAAGAGATTTTTCTTGTTCATGTGATTCAAGCAATGCTTGTCGTGACTCATTAACAAATTGCTCCAATACACAGATTCGGTCTGCCTCCTCATCCTTCTTTCTCTGACGGCTTCTATAGGTATCCCTATCTGCTGGGAATGCTTGTAGCCACGGAACCGCTCCATAGCCTCTTGTTCGACCACCATGTTCGGGATTCTCTAGGGCATATGTCAATTCATCCTTTTCTCTGTTGGGCTTGAAAACACCACTATTAGCTTCTTCCCTAGCATGAGCTAGTCTCTGTGTTGCTCTCTCAATTTTTTGGCCGAAAATTAGCTTGCTAGTGTTTGGGTCTAGGCTTCCCCCATGAGCGTAGAACTAATTCTTTGCGCGTTGAGGCCAGTTCTTCTCTATTGTTTTAGGTATGATTCCCTTGGCAGTAATCTCTGCTTCTAGGTTCTGCCACTTGGGAATAGCACTCCTATAACCACCTGATCCCATGCAATGATGGTATTGCTTCTGTCGGGCATTCTGTTGATTCCTCATCACACGTTCCTCACTCTCTTGAGATGTCTTGTATTGTACGAAGTCATCCCAATGGGACTCCAACTTGACAAATGCCTTAGCATTGAAATTCGGCGTTTCATTCTTCAAGATAAACTTTTTATACAATGTCTTCTTCCAACTCTGGAACAATATTGCCATCTTCTTCATTGTCCAATCCCTCACTAGCTCCTTCAAAGCATCATCTGCTTGTAATGTAAAATGCTGAGTGATATCTCTCCAAGCTAGGTTCTTGTCACGATCAGATACAAAACTAACATTAGGAGCGGATATCTTCTGCTTCCATTCACGAGCACTAACTGGGATCCTATCCCTTACAATGAACCCACATTGATTGACATATGTCTGAGCATGTGGTCCCAATGGTTTGCCGGTGTCGGTGTCGAATTCTGATATTATGAAATGGCCCTCTAATAGCTTTTTTGGCCCTCGGACTTTCCTACTCTTGCCGGTGGTTGATGTAGATCCAGAGACCGGCTACATGAGTAGAAACACAATGATTAACAACAAATATACGTACGTATGCATCTATAAGAGATGATAGATAATCGAATATACCTCGCCAGTATTTTCTTGCGCGACAATTTGTTGATCTTCAACCACCGGCATATTCAGGATATCATCATAATCAGCAAAGTACTGACTCGTGTCATCTACATCCACATTGGTGCCGGCGTTGATAATATTCGCCATTATGTCATCATTCAAGTTATCATCCGGAGCAGCCATTTGTATCTTCAAGATAACACATAGATAGAATTACTATGGCACATAACATAAGTACATGTGATAACACATATAGAATTACTAAATCCAATTAAATATAATAACAGATAATATTTCATAAGGATAAACAATAATAAGGTATAGGCTTTGGAATCGAATAAAAAACACTTTCGATCAAAAAAATATGGAAATAAGTACATGTATATATACATATAGAATGATATAATTTTCTCTCTCTCTCTCAACACATAGAATAAGTGCATATGTATATATCTCTAGATATGCATGTGATAACACATAGAATGTCTCTCTAGATACAATTTTCTCTCTCTCAACACATGGAAATAATTAAGTACATGTATATATACACATAGAAATAATTAAGTACATATATATGTATACATATAGAATCTCTAGATAGAATTAATTACTAAATCTAATTAAACCTAACATATATACATAGATAGAATTTTACTAAATCAAAATTAAATCTAACACATATAGAGAGAGAGATAGAATAATAATTACTAAATATATCAAAAACTACAATAAAAACTATCTAAAAAAACTATCTAAATAAAGTACTAATTAAATTTTAATACATTTAAATCTAATTAACTATATCAAAAACTATCTAAAAACTAAGAATAAACTACTAATTAAATTTTAATACATTTAAATCTAACATATATATCAAACACTACCTAAAAAAACTATCTAAAAAACTATCTAAAAAGTATCTAAAAAACTATCCAAAACAGGCTATGGATGCATGGCCATGCATGCATGGCGGCTGGGCATGCTGGCCGGCCACGGGGCCGAGCAGAGCCGCGCGAGGACAACGTACGGCGGAGACTCGACGGTCGTCGGGCGGGGCTCGACGACGACAGCGGCGCGGGCGCTGCAGAGACGACGATCGAGACCGGGCGGGGGTAGACGACGACGGCGGCGCGCGCGGGTGCGGTAGAGATGACGAGATAGATTGTAGATCGAAAAGTAGAAGATGAACCGGTCGATATATATAGGCCGGGACCCTTTAGTCCTGGCTGGTAATACCAACCGGGACTAAAGATCCTTTAGTCCCGGCTGATAAGCTGAACCGGGACTAAAGGTCCAACCCTTTAGTCCCAGCTCGGCTTACCAGCCGGGACTAAAGGATCTTTAGTCCCGGTTGGTGTTACCAGCTGGGACTAAAGGTATTTTTGGGCGGGCAATTCCGCCCACCCTTTAGTCCCGGTTCCTGGCCTGGGCCGAGACTGAAGGCCTGAAATTTTTGCAGCCCGCCAAAGTGTTGTTTTTTCATTAAGGATTGTAAATCTTGATGAGCTGCTCAAATGAGACACTAAATGACCTCAGATGAAAAATCTCTGAATACCAAGTTTGATCATCTTAGTAAGATCTACAATTGTTACATAGCTCATTTTTCCATTTGATAAAGTTTTATCAAACACTAGTCACAAATTCTTGAATCTCATATAGACTTTCTAAAACTATGTCACACACTTGTGAAATTTGAACTACATTTTATTCAAACTTTCTTAAATGAAAAAATGGCCTATATAAGGACTGTATATCTTGATGAGCTGAACAAACTTGGTATTCAAAACTTTTCAATTGGAGACAATCTAGGCTTCCGAAAACTAGTTTGTAGGCGTCGAAATTTAAAAATCACAAATTTGAACCATCCAAACTATCTCAAATGGAAAGTTGACCAAAACAACAATTGTAGATCTTGATGATTTTAATAAACTTAGTATTCAAAACTTTTCAATTTGAAGTCATTTAGAGTTCAGAATACTAGAGTCAAAGTGTTGTTTTTTCATTTGACCAAATTTGACTTGGTCAAACTTGCTCAAATGAGACACTAAATGACCTCAGATGAAAAATCTCTGAATACCAAGTTTGATCATCTCAGCAAGATCTACAATTGTTACATAGCTCATTTTTCCATTTGAGAAAGTTTTATCAAACACCAGTCACAAATTCTTAAATCTCATATAGACTTTCTAAAACTATGTCACACACTTGTGAAATTTGAACTACATTTTATTCAAACATTCTCAAATGAAAAAATGGCCTATATAAGGATTCTATATCTTGATGAGCTGAACAAACTTGGTATTTAAAACTTTTCAATTGGAGACAATCTAGGGTTCCGAAAACTAGTTTGTAGGCGTCGAAATTTAAAAATCACAAAGTTGAACCGTCCAAACAATCTCAAATGGAAAGTTGACCAAAACAACAATTGTAGATCTTGATGATTTTAATAAACTTGGTACTCAAAACTTTTCAATTTGAAGTCATTTATAGTTCAGAATACTAGAGTCAAAGTGTTGTTTTTTCATTTGACCAAATTTGACTTGGTCAAACTTGCTCAAATGAGATACTAAATGACCTCAGATGAAAAATCTCTAAATACCAAGTTTGATCATCTCAGTAAGATCTACAATTGTTACATAGCTCATTTTTCCATTTGATAAAGTTTTATCAAACATTAGTCATAAATTCTTGAATCTCACATAGACTTTCTAAAACTGTCACACACTTGTGAAATTTGAACTATATTTTGTTCAAACTTTCTCAAATGAAAAAATGGCCTATATAAGGATTGTATATCTTGATGAGCTGAACAAACTTGGTATTCAAAACTTTTCAATTGGAGACATTCTAGGGTTCCGAAAACTAGTTTGTAGACGTCAAAATTTAAAAATCACAAATTTGAACCATCCAAACTATCTCAAATGGAAAGTTGACCAAAACAACAATTGTAGATCTTGATGATTTTAACAAACTTGGTACTCAAAACTTTTCAATTTGAAGTCATTTAGAGTTTAGAATACTAGAGTCAAAGTGTTGTTTTTTCATTTGACCAAATTTGACTTGGTCAAACTTGCTCAAATGAGACACTAAATGACCTCAGATGAAAAATCTCTGAATACCAAGTTTGATCATCTCAGCAAGATCTACAATTGTTACATAGCTCATTTTCTCATTTGCGAAAGTTTTATCAAACACTAGTCACAAATTCTTGATTCTCATAGACTTTCTAAAACTATGTCACACACTTGTGAAATTTGAACTACATTTTGTTCAAACTTTCTCAAATGAAAAAAATGGCCTATATAAGGATTGTATATCTTGATGAGATGAACAAACTTGGTATTCAAAACTTTTCAATTGGAGACAATCTAGGATTTGCATTGTTGTATCACGCGGGCACAACAGTGAATTTTTTCTTGACGTATGACCCTTGGTTATGATCTTGTCGTAACCATGGAGTGTCTTCATCATTTAACATGACGCTTGGATCTTTCTTCACTATGAAGGGTGTAATTCAGACATTTCTTTTATAATCTTCTGACATGTCTGACTTGTCTTCAATTCCCACTATATTTATTTTCTCAGAAAGAACTATGTGGTGCTTTGGCTCATTGATCATTGAGTTGATGTCTTCGTTTTTTCCTCTCTTTGATTTTGTAGACATGTCTTTCACATAGAACATCTGACTCACATCGGCAGCAAGGACAAATGGTTTGTCTTTGTACCCAATATTGTTGAGGTCCACTGTTGTCATTCCATACTCTTTGTCGACTGTTACCCCTCCTCCGGTCAACTTCACCCATTGGCACCGGAACAAAGGAACTTTAAAATTAGGTGCGTAGTCTAGTTCCCATATATCTTCTATGCGGCCATAATATGTTTGTATATTCCCATTTGGATCTGTGCCATCTATGCGAACACCACTATTTTGATTGGTGCTCCTTTTATCTTGGACAACTATGTAAAATGTATTCCCATTTATCTCATATCCTTGGTACGTGAGGATATGCCATGATGGTTGCCTAGTCAACAAATACAGTTGCTCATCAATATTGTCATCACCTTGATATTCTTTTTGCAACCAACCACTGAAACTTTCCATGTGCTGACGCCTAATCCAAGCTTCAGTCTTCCCTAGAAACTTGGATCGTAAGAACTCCTTATGTATCTCGATGTACGGATGCACCAATGATGAGTTTTGAAGAACTGTGTAGTGTGCTTTATTGAAATAATTGTCTTCCATGCCAATATATGTTTTCTTCCCTAAAGTTCCTTTACCACTGAGTCTCCCCTCGTGTCGCGATTCGGGAACGCCAATCGGGGCAAGGTCAGGAATAAAGTCAACACAGAACTCAATGACCTCCTCTGTTCCATAGCCCTGGGCGATGCTTCCTTCAGGCTTAGAACGGACTTTCACATATTTCTTCAAGACTCCCATAAACCTCTCGAAGGGGAACATGTTATGTAAGAACACATGTCCAAGAATACTAATCTCCTTCACCAAATGAACTAAGAGGTGTGTCATGATATTAAAGAAGGATGGAGGGAACACCAACTCAAAGCTGACAAGACATTGAACCACATCATTCTGTAGAGTAGCTAGTTCCACTGGATTGATTGCCTTCTGAGAAATTGCATTGAGGAATGCACATAGCTTCACAGTGGCTAGACGTACATGTGGAGGTAGAATTCCTCTTAAAGCAACTGGAAGCAATTGCGTCATAAGCACGTGGCAGTCGTGGGACTTTAAGTTTAGGAATTTTTTTTCTGGCACATTTATTATACCCTTTATATTGGAGGAGAATCCCGATGGGACCTTGATGCTGCTTAGACATTCGAACATGCTGTCCCTCTCTTCTTTGCTAAGCGTGTAGCTAGCAGGACTTAAGTAATGATGTCCATCATCTATCTTCTCTGGATGAAGGTTGTCTCGTTCTTTCATGCCCTGCAAGTCCTGGCGTGCTTCAAGTGAATCCTTTGGCTTCCCGTACACACCCATGAATCCTAACAGGTTCACACAAAGATTCTTTGTCAGGTGCATCACGTCAATTGCGTTGCGGACCTCTAGAACTTGCCAATAGGGTAGCTCCCAAAAGATGGACTTCTTCTTCCACATGGGTGCATGTCCCTTAGCATCTTTGGGAACAGATTCGCTGCCTTGTCTCTTTCCAAATACTACTTTCACATCCTTGACCATTGCGAGTACATCTTCTCCGGTTCAGTTATGAGGCTTCTTCCAGTGGTCTGGCTTACCTTTAAAATGCTTACCTTTCTTTCTTACTTGGTGATTCAAAGGAAGGAATCGACGATGGCCAAGGTACATGACCTTTCGACATCTTTTCAAATATATACTGTCAAGGTCATCAAAACAATGTGTGCATGCATTATATCCTTTGTTTGTCTGACCTAAAAGATTACTTAAAGCAGGCCAATCATTGATTGTTACGAACAACATTGCTCGTAGGTCAAAGTATTCTTGTTTGTACTCATCCCAGACACGTACACCTGGTTTGTTCCATAAAACTAGAAGTTCTTCAACTAATGGCTTCAGATAGATATCAATGTCGTTGCCAGGTTGCCTCGGACCTTGGATGAGGATCGGCATCATAATGAACTTCCGCTTCATGCATAACCATGGAGGAAGGTTGTAGATACATAGAGTAACTGGCCAAGTGCTATGACTAGTGCTCTGCTCCCCAAAATGATTCATACCATCTGTACTTAAGGCGAACCTTAAGTTTCTAGCCTCATTTGTAAACTCTGGAAATTCCCTGTCTATCGCTCTCCACTAGGACCCATCAGCTAGGTGTCTCAGCATATTGTCTACCTTACGGTCTTCTTTATGCCACCGCAACAACTTTGCATGGTCTTTATTTCTGAACAAACGTTTTAAGCGTGGTATTATAGGAGCATACCACATAACCTTAGCAGGGATTTTCTTTCTAGGACATTGTTTACCCTCGACGTCACTAGGATCATCGCGCCTGATCTTATACCGTGCTGCTTTACATACCGGACATTCATCCAAATTCTCGTATTCATTGCCATGGTAGAGGATGCAGTCATTAGGACATGCATGTATCTTCTGGATTTTTAATCCCAAAGGGCAGACAACCTTTTTTGCTTCGTACGTAGTGGTGGGCAATTCATTTGGTTTTGGAAGCATCTTCTTTATGAGGTTCAATAAATTCATAAATGCCTTGTCGGATATACCATTCTTTGCCTTCCACTGTAGCAATTCTAGTGTTGTACCCAGTTTTTTTTGCCCCTCTTCGGCCGTCGGGTATAGCAACTTCCTATGATCCTCAAGCATGCGCTCGAACTTAACTTTCTCTTTCTCACTTTCGCATTCTTGTTGTGCATCATGAATGGCATCGCCAAGAGCATCACTGAGATCATCTTCTGCCGCTACCTCTTCTTCATCTCTCCCTATTGTAGTATCATCAAAGGCAGCATACTGAGCAATAATGTCATCAATGTCTAAATCTTTTCCTTCACCTTCTTCCATCATGACCCCGCTTTCTCCATGCTTAGTCCAACATATATAGTTTGATATGAAACCTGACTTAAGCAAATGTGAATGAAGACTCATTGAGCTTGAATATTCCTTTAAATTCTTACATATGACACATAGACAGCACATGAAACCATCCTGCTTATTTGCCTCGGCCACACCTAAGAAATAGTGCACGCCCTCAATAAAGTCTTGGGAGCGGCGATCGGCACTATACATCCAATGGCGTGACATAATCTGCATTACACGACAAATTATGAAAACCTTGAACATAATTAAGTATTTTATTACACAACATAGATGACACACACACACGGTTGATTAATTAACTAAGCATGGCTACAACGTAAGCAATCCCAACTATCACTAAACAAACTAAAACTACAATGCACTTCAGTAACATAATTATTTCATGATCGTACGCAACTAAAACAGACAAATCATTCTTCTGTTGAATATCAATAAGCTTCTCCTGTTGGCTCACTGCCTCATCATCAGCAGCCGCTACCTCAAGCGCACTCAAATTCTGCACGTATGTAGCATAATCTTCCTCCCAGTACCAACCATCGTATCCATTGCCCTCCCACTGAAATTAAAGCCAAAAAATATTTAGTCAAAAATATTCAAGAAAAGCAGGTCAATTAGCCATAATTATAAAATGCGTAAGAAACTCACATCGTGATCCGGGCACTTGTAGAAAACACGACCCTTGTTGGGTTCCTGTCTCTTGACTCGGTACTCCATCACAATCTTTTGCTTACACATGCCGCAGATAATGAGAGGGAGTTCTGGCCTTAGTCGTTTCGCAACCGAACGAGAGGCCGAGGATCCGGTACCAGTTGTCATCTACTTTCTATACTTATTTTTGTAAACTAGTGTAAATTTCATATTTTCTAAAATGATATATTTAAACAAAACTAGTATGGATTTCACATGTTTCAATAAATAACTATCCGTACTAGTTGACCTTGCTTACATGATCATCTCGGCCAGCATTTCTCCACCGGACGGCACCATACTTGGCCAAGGAAGAGCTCTGATTCTACGAGAAAGGGAACACGGTCTTCCACGACCGTTGCCGCTCTCCCTCGTAGAATCAAAGCTCTTCCTTGATGTCCGTTACCGCTCGGCAGAGAACATGTTGGCCGAGCTGAACACGGTCCGCAAGTTCAACTAGTACGGATTTTCTAACTATTTACTAAGTTTTTCATTTCATGGAAAATTTAATTCTAAAAAATAAAAGGCATGATTTCTAAGTAGTTCATTTCATGGAAAAAATAATTCTAAGTGACCTGCTCGATATCGGTGAGCTCGTGGGCGTTTAGGTTGCCGAGGATAGTAACATTTGTAGATGACATTTGTAGGTCTGAAGTTATCAAATATTCATCAAATTATAGCTCAAAAACATGTTTCAATAAATAACCATCCGTACTAGTTGACCTTGCTTACGTGATCATCTCGGCGAGCATTTTTCCACCGGACGACACCGTACTTGACCAAGGAAGAGGTCCGATTCTACGAGAAAGGGAACATGGTCTTCCACGACCGTTGCCGCTCTCCCTCGTAGAATCAAAGCTCCTCCTTGACGTCCGTTACCACTTGGCAGAGAACATGCTCGTCGAGCTGAACACGGTCTGCAAGTTCAACTAGTACAGATTTTCTACAATTTTCTAACTATTTTCTAAGTTTTTCATTTCATGGAAAATTTAATTCTAAAAAATAAAAGGCATGATTTCTAAGTATTTTATTTCATGGAAAAAATAATTCTAAGTGACCTGCTCGAAATCAGCGAGCTCGCGGGTGTTTAGGTTGCCGAGGATAGTAACATTTGTAGATGACATTTGTAGGTCTGAAGTTATCAAATATCCATTAAATTATAGCTCAAAAATATGTTTCAATAAATAACCATCCGTACTAGTTGAACTTGCTTACGTGATCATCTCGACGAGCATTTCTCCACCGGACGGCACCGTACTTGGCCAAGGAAGAGCTCCGATTCTACGAGAAAGGGAACACGGTCTTCCACGACCGTTGCCGCTCTCCCTCGTAAAATCAAAGCTCCTCCTTGACGTCCGTTACCGCTCGGCAGAGAACATGCTTGACGAGCTGAACACGGTCCGCAAGTTCAACTAGTACGGATTTTCTACAATTTTCTAACAATTTTCTAAGTTTTTCATTTCATGGAAAAATTAATTCTAAGATCACGTAAGCCACTGGGGACGAGGATGGCGCGTGCTCCAGCGAGGACGAGCAAGGCGTGATTTTGATGAACTAATTTAACTTTTGTTTATCCAAACATATATGCAAATCATCATGTGATTTTGAGCTAAAAATGACATATAAAATCATAATAAAGTCCAACATATAAAGTTACACATGCATCTACATCGCAAAATGAGATAAGCTACTGATAAAACATAAGAGGATTAGTTGTTACCTCCAAAATCGAAGAGCAACATCAATGGAGGGGGAGAGAGCAAGAACAACAGCAAGCTGAAGAATAGAGACAGTGAGTTTGAATGGAATGGCTCGGGCTCGGGGATGAAGAAATGAGCTGGATTATAGGCCGGGATAATTTGTCCCGGTTAGGGGGCCAAACCGGGACTAAAGATTAATCTTTATTCCCGGGGCATCACCCAAACCGGGACTAAAAGCTTTAGTCTCGGCTGGTATTACCAACCGGGACTAAAGGTAAACCTTTAGTCCCGGTTGGTAATACCAGCAACCTTTAGTCCCGGTTGGACCTTTAGTCCCGGTTGGTAATACCAGCCGGGACTAAAGATTCCTGCCCTGCGGACGACCGTTGGGCAGGGACCTTTAGTCCCGGTTGGTATTACCAACCAGGACTAAAGGGTGGGGGCAAAAAAAATGCCGAGGCTAATGTCAAATTGGGACATCGTTCTAAAGTCTGTTCTCTAGTAGTGGTGACTAAGAAATAATATGTGCTGTTGCAATACACGCACATGTTTATTAGTACTAAAAAGGATACACCATAGCGGAGTTTCTAGCTAGAAAAGAACAATAAGTGAATTCACTTATTCACAACATTTTCTTATTTATGCATTAAAACATATGTTGACTTCTCAAAATTTCATTAGGCAAAAAGCAAGAAAAGAAGGAAAACCAATACATGAATCGAAGAATTTATTTAATGCGCAAGAAATGGTTCCTAGTTTACAACCCACCAAGAGTCAAGACTAAAAAAAAACATAGCAGACCCACGCAGAAGATAACAATTGTTATTGGGCTGCATTTTCAGACCTCAAACCGTTAACGGGTTGAGCCCCACAAGCAAAATAGAACAAAGAATTAGCGGTTGTATTACTCTCTTTTTTTTTTTGGTTTTTGAAACTGCGGTTTGGATCAATTCTGATATCATCAAATGATCAAAGAAAAGTTGTCTGATAACATAAAAAATTATACGGTTATCATTTAGAGATTTCAAAAGGAATAATGAAGATATTTAGGGTAATATAAAAAGATTCAGCAAAACCCCCTCATTTCTATGAACTCTTTCATCTTCTTTTAAATCTTCTTCAGTTCATCCTGTGAAATACTCAAAGTCTTAGCTAGACGATATCTGAGCTTCAACATCTGAAGATGATACAAACCATATGAGTGGATTTCTAGTTTAAGAATATACTAGAAACGGGGTGCGGCGTTGCCGCGCCTGCCCTGGACACCTCCTCTAGATTTGGACCAGTATTGCAATGGATAGCAGAACATAGAAATATACCAGGAAGATAGTTGACAGTTCACTATTTATACCTAAATGAAGCACAGAGGATCACATTGAAATGAATTTCAGAACTATGTAATATGCTCTGAGGGAGTATAAAAGTTTTGTTCCTTAACAAAGAGAAGGGATTGTTCAGATAATGATATATTATTGAGGTGCAACTTTATTTGTTTATATAAAAGCCTTTGTTCCGATGTCTTGGAGAACCTGCAATTAGCCATGTATGTGAAATGGAAAATGAAAAGGAAGAGCCACATGTGAAACAACCTGCACCATTTCCAGATTACAAGATATGATTGTAAGATATCGTCAGTATCAACATTACTATATTTTTTCAGTGGCCCAAGTGTTAGCATTTTGACAACGAAGGGAAAAAGAAAAGACATGCCCATGGAGTGGAGCTAGATATTGGAGGCGCAACCCACCATAGTGTTCTTCTGCATGAATATTCTTTGCTTTGCAGAGGACAGAGACAGGGAAAATTCATTAACACATGAATCTTAGTGGGTTAAAAAAGTAGATTTAGTGGGAAGGGTGTACATGGACAATTCCTTGAGTACACAACATAAAGATATTCTAACTACGAAACCATATCATAAATTAAGTGCATGGAAATAATCAAGTTACCTGGTTGCTATGGGCAGTGAAGCAAGATATATTGTGAATTGTAGTAAGCTATGTTAACAGACTTAAGGAGGACATAAAGAAACTATTAGTAAAAAATCGATATAGTATTATCTTTCTTGAGAAAACAAAGGTGTTTTACTTTTATTTGGTTTTAGATACTGCAATACCTGCACGGAACTACTATCTTTTTGGTGTGTATGTTTGACATGTCTAAATAATCAAGCGTTGTCTCTGCATCTGCTGTAAGATACACAGGATTTTCTTCACCATTTTCAGATGCTCCAAGATAAGGTCCTGACCACTTTTTTCAATGATCCAATTATCAGCATACAGAGAAATTCTTTGAAGATGGCTGGCCTTTCTCCACTGCCACCTGTGAACCACAAGTGAACTGGCTTGGAAATCTCCCATTCACTGGATAGCAGTATACAACCTACAACTGGCATTAGTTAATGGGTAAAAAAAATTCAAGGTAATATTAAATTTTGTGCTTGCAGAAGATATAGAGCAGATTTTTACAACAATATTAATGCAGGCATAGGTACTAGTGCCCTTCTCACAAGCTTGCTGTTAAAAAAGTTCAAGAAAGAAATATGGGCACAGAACCTCTAGTTACTACAAATGACATAAGGTGCAGTTTTGTAAACCAATGGCACAATAGTTTATCCAGTAAGTCTGCACTTTGTAGTTAGTTTATAGCCATTGCACATATACTTCAAATATGATGATCTTAAGAAGAGGTCATCAGTTCAATTATTATTGGTTACTTAGTTTACCAAATTATGAGATCTTTCAAATACACAGGTTAGTCAGTCGCCTCAGATAAACTACTCAGGTGTAGGATCCCTGAAAGAAAAACTAACTGGTCCAGTGCCATCTAGATCATCAATCACTTTATTTGGTCGCATAAGGTCCACAAACTTGAGGTCTGGCAGCATATGAGAAAATTAATACTTGTACTTCAATAGGCTTTCTCGTGCTCTTTTCCTAGAACTATGCTCAACACAGAAAATCTGTAAAACTCCATATAATTGCACTGGGTAGTAACAAAGTTAAGTTATTGTATCAATCATACTAGTTCAAAATAGTGTGGTATGCAGAATTAGCACACAGTCATCAGATTAAACGATGCAACAATGATATTGATGCTTTTGGTGAAAAAAAAAATTGGCACCTAGCATGAAGAGCATTTGATAGTAACAAGTTCACCTAGAGAAAATGTAGCCTTTCTCAGAATGCATCGGCCATGCGCATTGGATAATTGCAAATGCGTTCGTCAAGTTAGCATCGTCCATTTTGCTGGCACAGGCCTGGTACCGTGCTGCCACCGGTACCCCACGTGTCAAGGGACAAGGTAGTGGATCCAAGGATACGAGCAAGACATCGACATGGCCAAGGATGCTTGCCATGTTGTTCTAGGGCTGAGGACGTTTGGGCCTAGAGTTGGTTCAGTGAGCAACTTACCTTGGGGAATTTCAACAAACAACTACGCTGCATCGTCCATGTCTGGCTGCTGGAGCACTGCCCCATGCGCTCTGTGGCATGTGAGGTTCGCACAGGCACGGGGAAGCTACGAAGCGCCGGTGGTGCTGGTTGACTACTTGTCACACTGACATGCTTGGTGGTAGGTTGGTGGCCCCGCGCTACTCGGCCCGCTAGACCACCTAATCGACCGCGTGTCTCACCGCGCCGCCACCGTTTGGTGGGCCTCAATGCGACGGCGTAGTGGCTAGTGCCTCCTCTTACTCGCACCTCTGTAGCTCCACGTTGGCGTGCCGACGCTCTTTCTCCGCCGCCTTCTGTTCTGCCATTGCCAGTCGATACGTCTTTGTCGTCAGTGGTGCCCGCGAAGAGGAACCCAACTTTGGCTATAGTGTGTCGAGTTGAGGAACCAGGCAGCGGCCGTGGCATGGGGATGGGAGTCCGTGCGGACGCGGTCGATGGCTGTCGCGGCAGCCGGCAGGCAGACCGAGCGCGGCAAGTGTCGAAACTCGCAATCGCCATAGGCGAACGGCGGAGCGTTGCAGGAGGACAGAATAGGTTCACAATAATGCTGGCACATGGGCGTCCGTCCAGGCATCTTTTGTTCGAACGGCTCGTCTCTGGGCCTGCCCAACGATCAGTCAACCGCTCATGACGCGGTTTCTAAATAAAAAAATAAAAAACACAAA